>NC_135907.1:12398822-13096322 GCF_964194155.1 Cetorhinus maximus | reverse complement strand
CCCGGTTACTGAGAGATCGGGGGCACAGTCCCCGGTTACTGAGAGATTGGGGGGCACAGTCCCCGGTTACCGAGAGGTCGGGGGGACAGTCCCCGGTTACCGAGAGATCGGGGACACAGTCCCCGGTTACCGAGACGTCGGGGGCACAGTCCCCGGTTACTGAGAGATTGGGGGGCACAGTCCCCAGTTACCGATACGTCGGGGGCACAGTCCCCGGTTACCGAGACGTCGGGGGCACAGTCCCCGGTTACCGAGACGTCGGGGGCACAGTCCCCGGTTACCGAGACGTCGGGGGCACAGTCCCCGGTTACCGAGAGATCGGGGGCACAGTCCCCGGTTACCGAGTGATCGGGGGCACAGTCCCCAGTTACTGAGAGATCGGGGGCACAGTCCCCGGTTACTGAGAGATCGGGGGCACAGTCCCCGGTTACTGAGAGATCGGGGGCACAGAATGTAGGGATCAACCCCTTTCTAAGAAATGAGGTTGGGGGGGGGGATGTGCCTGTACAATAATATTGCCTCCCATTGAAAAGTAGCTGCCTTAAATCATTGGAATGATGAATGACTGTAAGGAGGTCTCCAAACTACCTGGGCTCTCAACAGGCAAGTTCACTTCATCTTCCGCACCTTATGCTCGGAACATATTGGTTTGCTTTCCAAAGTGCTTGTACAAACATGGCAAAAACATAAATAATATTCCGGGGGACGGAGAGTTCCTGTTTATCTAAACCAGGCAGCCAAGGCTGTGCCCTCCCCTCCCCCAGCAGGCCCTGCCAGAATTGGATTCTGATGGACACAGTCCAAAGAAACAGATGCAGACAGCCAACCCTTTGTCCCTACCAGTGCTCCTTTCTGACTGCTTCGCCAATTTAGTGTTAGCCGGGGCTCTGTGCGTGGCCTCTGAGCCAGACAGCCTGTGGAGCCCATGAAGGTTGTGGGTTCGAGTCCCACTCCGGCGGCTTCAGCACAGAATCCTCCGGCGAGCCTCCCGGTGCAGTACAGTCAGGAGTGCTGCCTTGTCAGTGGTGCTTTCTTTTTGGAGGAGAGGCCTGAAACGCCCTCTTAAGTGGCCTGGGAACAATCTCTTGAAATTACTCGAATAAGAGCAGAGAATTTCCACCAGGTTTCCAGGCCAGAATTTATCCGAGAATAATAATAATCTGCTATTTGCTGGAGCTTCCTGCGTGCAAATTGGCTGCTGCATTTGCTACATTACAACGGTGACTAGGCATCAGAGGTACTTTGGGATGTCCTGAGGTCATGTGCTATGTAAAGGCAGGTCCTTCTTTCTTATTTTCCCCATCCTCCAGTCCCAAAGACCCTGACTAAGACCCAGGCACAAATGCGCCAACCGACCTGCCCTGCCCACAATGTGCAACCCTTCAGCTCTGAAGCTACACAGTGACCTATGGTGGGAATTGTGGCCGATTCTTCCCCCCCCCCACCCCCAACCAACATTTCCACACGAGCACTTTCAGGCTGGAATGACAGGGTGGGAGCAGGAACCCTGGCCAGTTTCCTCCATCGTTGGGTCAGTGAGTCTGAGGCCAAGTGCACTGCTCCAAATCCCTCCCTAGATGAAATCAATTACTCAGCGCGGGTCAATTGTTAATTCTTTTTTTGTTCATTCAGGGGATGTGGGTGTCTCTGGCCGGGCCAGCATTTATTGCCCGTCCCTAATTGCCCCTTGAGAAGGTGGTGGTGAGCTGCCTCCTTGAACCACTGCAGTCCATGTGGTGTAGGTACACCCACAGTGCTGTTAAGGAGGGAGTTCCAGGATTTTGACCCGGCGACAGTGAAGGAACGGCCAATATATTTCCAAGTCAGGATGGCGAGTGGCTTGGAGGGGGACCGCCACTGGGAATTGTATTATCAAGATTATGGATACAGCGGTGAAGGACATTAATTGATTAAGTAACCTGAGCACATATATAAAGAGGAAGATTTCTTTCCGTGGCCAGTGGGCACTGCAAGGGCTGGGGTGCATCATCACCCCCCCCACACCCCGGATGTGACATTTTGATTTAATTTTGGAAGTTTCCCTTCAGGTTTTTGTTTCAGTTACAGAGCCTCGCCAGGGGCTGTCAACCCTTCTGATTGGTTGATTTTTAGTTCAATTTATCGATTTTGTTTTTCAAAATAGCCTAGAAAGAGAGGAGAGATTTCTTTCTGTGACCGGTGAGTGCCGTGTGGGGCTGGGGTACTCCACTGGCCCCCCCAAAATTGATTTGATTTAATTTGGCAAGGTTTCTTTAAATGTTTTCCTTTGTCACAGTGCCCCTTTAAGGAGCTGTCAATGTGTTTAAATTAGTTAATTTGTCCATTTGTTGAATTAATGTGCTCAAAAGAGTAGAGAGAGAGAGATTTCCTTCCCCAAGCGGTGGGCGCCACGGGGGCTGGGATGCGCAACCACGTTGTAATTTAAACAGTTAAGTTTCCTTGGAACTTCTGTTTCTGGGACGGTGCCCCTTTAAGAGGTAATCTCTTCGACTTGATTCGTTAATTGGTTTGTGCTTCAGTTCATTTGCGTCAACCAGAAGAGTAGAGCGGGAGGCTTATTATCAGCCCCGAGGATCACGTTTTCATTTTGATTTGATCAGGTTCCTGTCAACAAGTTTTTGTTTTCTGTCACAGCCCCTCAATTTAAGGGGCTGTCAGTTTAATTTGTTTGTTTGTTAATGAGTCCATTTTCTTTTTTTATCGGTGCTCAAAAAAGTGCATTTAAAGAGACACTTCGCAGCAGCGCCATACGACCGTAAATTAAGATGGTTCACGGATCACCAGGCCGCCTGTCCTTTAAACGGCCTTGAGGAGTCCGTGTTCCTTGTGCGTATGGATTTGCGAGGTTGCAGCCCCCTTTTGGATTAATCTAAGGGGGTGTCCTTCAAATTTTGGTTGTGCTTCAGCCCTGCCTCTCCTGACCTTTGGCCACCCGGTGCGGCGCGGGTTTGGGGGGTGGTGAGGGGTTCAGAGAGGAGGACCTCCTCGCGGGTTCGCTCCCGGGCCTGGCCAAGGTAGCCATGAACCGGCAGCGAGCCACGGACGGGATCATTCGGCTCGACTGTCCTGCCCCTAGTCCGAGGCTGCGTCCACGCCCGGGTGTCCCTGGAGAGCGAGCAGGCGGAGTGCGCCGGTATGTTTGGGGCCTTCCGCGACCAGTGGACACCACAGGGGCTGGGGTCCGTCATCAGCCCCGGGAGCGACACTTTAATTTGATTTGTTAAGTTTCCTTTTAACCCGTGTCTTATGGTTACAGTGCCCCTTTAAGGGGCTGTTAACCTGTTTATTAGTTTATTTGTTAATCAGTTTATTTACTTTTTTTTAATTTGTTTACTCAGAAAAGCATAAAGAGAGGCTTGCCCCAGCAATGACATTTTTAATTTAACTTGCTAAGTTTTCATTTTTAGTTACAGTGTCCCTTTAAGGGGCTGTCAACTGGTTAATTCGATGACCACAGTGATCTTCCCAAAAGAGCTTAACCAGAAACTTGCCCCTCCCATGGCATTTTAATTTCATTTGTTAGGTTTTGGTTAAAAGTTTTTTGCTTTTAGTTACAGTGTCTTTTAAGGGGCTGGGCGGGGGGTGGGGGGGTGGGGGTGGGGGGATGCGGGGGGATCCTCGTTAGTTAATTTGCTTATTTAATTCGCTCAAAAGATATGAAAGAGGCTTCTGGGAGACTGGCCATCAGTAGGTCGGAGGCAGATATACGCATTCTGTCAATAAACCATCTGTCCGGAAAAGGATAGAAGCAAAAAAAAACTGCGGATGCTGGAAATCCAAAACAAAAACAAAAATACCTGGAAAAACTCAGCAGGTCTGACAGCGTCTGCGGAGAGGAACACAGTTAACGTTTCAAGTCCGTATGACTCTTCAACAGAACTAAGGAAAAATAGAAAAGGGGTGAAATGTAAGCTGGTTTAAGGGGAGGTGGGACAAGTAGAGCTGGATAGAGGGCCAGTGGAGATAACCAAAAGTTGTCACAGACAAAAGAACAAAGAGGTGTTGAAGGTGGTGATATTGTCTAAAGGAATGTGCTAATTAAGGGTAGAAAGCAGGATGAGCAAGGTACAGATAGCCCTAGTTGGGGTGGGGGTGGGGGGAAGGGATCGAAAAAGGCTAAAAGGTAGAGATAAAACAATGGATGGAAATACATTTAAAAATAATGGAAAAGAAAAATCTATATAAATTATTGGAAAAAACAAAAAGGAGGGGGAAAATCGGAAAGGGGGTGGGGCCTTCTGTATCTGTACCTTGCTTGTCCTGCTTTCTACCCTTAATTAGCACATTCCTTTAGATAATATCACCACCTTCAACACCCCTTTGTCCTTTTGTCTGTGACATCTTTTGGTTATCTCCACCTATCACTGGCCCTCTATCCAGCTCTACCTGTCCCACCCCCCCTTAAACCAGCTTATATTTCACCCCTTTTCTACTTTTCCTTAGTTCTGTTGAAGAGTCATACGGACTCGAAACGTTAACTGTGTTCCTCTCCGCAGATGCTGCCAGACCTGCTGAGTTTTTCCAGCTATTTTTGTCAGGAAAAGGATTTGGGTCCAGCTTCGTTCTTCACCAGCTGGCTTGCCATCTAATTAGCGGCAGTGACCTTCAACTGGACCTTCCCACTCCGAAAACTTGGGCGGGATTTCCTGGCCCCGTCCACCGGCGGAATCTTCCGGTCCCACCGAAGCCAATGGACTTTTAGCCGTAACTGCCGGAAAATCCCGGCTCTTGTCTTACGTGGGGGAGGGAGGGAAGGGGGTGGGGTGTGCAAGAAAGGTTCATTGGATTGACTCCTGTTCGGTGAGGATTAATCCAGTCGGATGGTCCCATGTTCTCCAGAGGTTAGGAGAAGGAAAGGCGAAATGTATAAAGGGGACTCGACAAGGCCGATGGAGGGAGGCTGGTTCCTCCCAGCTGGAGAGTACGAACGAGAGATTACGGTGACAGGAGGTTGGAGGCTTTGGACTTGGGTGAGGAGAAAGGTTTCACTCAGAGGCTTGTGAGTCTTTGAAATTCTTATGTATGTTCAATCATTGAGTATATTCAGGATGATTGATTGATTCGTAGGGAATCAAGGGAATATGGATATAGCCTATATGAACATACAAATTAGGAGCAAGAGCGGCCACTCAGCCCCTCAAGCCTGCCCCACCATTCAATAAAATCATGGCTGATCTGATTTTAACCTCTGCCCGCCAATAACCTTTCACCCCCGCATTTATCAAAAATCTATCTACCTCTGCTTCTAGCACCTTTTGAGGAAGAGAGTTCCAAAGACTCACTACCCTCTGTCTTAAATGGTCAACCCCTTATTTTTAAACAGTGACCCCTAGTTCTAGGTTCTCCCACAAGAGGAAACATCCTCTCCACATCCGCCCTGTCAAGACCCCACAGGATCTTACAGGTTCCAATCAAGTCGCCTCTTACTCCTTTGAACTCCAGCGGATACAAGTCTAGCCTGTCCTCATAAGACAACCTGCCCATTCCTGGTATTAGTCTCGTCAACTTTCTTTGAACTGCTTCTAACACATTTACATCCTTCCTCAAACAAAGTGACCGATACTGTACACAATACGCCAGATGTGGTCTCACCAGTGCCCTGTATAACTGAAGCATAACCTCCCTACTTTTGTAATCAATTCCCCTCACAATAAATGATAACATTCTATTAGCTTTCCTAACTACCTGCTGCAACTGCATACCAACCTTTTGTGATTCATGCACTAGGACACCCAGATCCCTCTGGATCTCAAAGCTCTGCAATCTCTCACCATTTAGGTAATATGCTTTTTTTTTTATTCTACCTGCCAACATTGTACTCCATTTGCCAGATCTTTGCCCACTCACTTAGCTTATCAATGTCCCTTTGAAGCCTCCTTTCATTCTCTTCACAACTTACTTCATGACAGAAAAATACGTAGAAGATCAAGCATGGTCTTATTGGAAACAGATTATCTGGTCATTATCTCATTGCTGTTTGTGGGAGCTTGCTGTGCACACATTGGCTGCCCAATTTCCTACATTACAACAGTGACAACACTTCAGAAGTATCTCATTGGCTGTAAAGTGCTTTGGGATGTCCTGAGGTCGTGAAAGGCGCTATATAAAGGCAATAAGAAAGTCCTCCTTCCTTATCTTCTCCATCCTCTCATCCCAAAGGCGCTGACTAGGAAGCACACACAAACGTGCCAACTGACCCGCCCTGCCCCCAGTCCACATCCTTCAGCTCCGAAGCTGCACAGTGATCAACGGTTGGAACTGCGGCCAACCCTGTCCCCGACCAACATTTCCACGCCAGTACTTTCTGGCTGGAGTCAGTCTGGATGGGAGCAGGAAACCCAGCTGTCTTCCTCCATCTCTGAAGCAGGGAGCCTGAGGCCACCCGAAGCAGGTCTGAGGGGCCGAATGGCTCGCTACCAATGGCCTTGGGCCCCTAACTCACCACCAGGGCTGTTTGTTTTTATTTCCTCATTGGGATACGGGCATCGCCAACAGGGCCAACATTTCCTGCCCATGCTTAGTTGTCCCTAAGGTGGTGGTGATGGGCCTTCTCCTTGAACCACTGTGTAAGTGAAGGTGAACCATGTGGTGAAGGTATTCCCAACATTGCCTTAGAGAGTTCCAGGATTTTGACCCACCCTTCTCAACTCCAGAGTGTACAGGCTGATCCCACTCGTTCTCTCCTGACAGGGCATCTTCCCATCCCAACACTACACTGCCTCTAGGGCATGTATCCAGATGAAGGAGTTGGCCTATTTTCATGTCCAATTTTAATTTGTTTTTATCCTCAGTCTCCTCCCCCCATCTCTCTCACAAGAATGAGTCAGTCATGTCTGTGTCTGTTGTTTAACACTGGCCCTTCAAGTCTTTGGAAGTATCTATGTAAAAGGTCATGGTCACCATGGTAACCTGTCCGGCACTTTACCCTGATTGTGTGCAGAGGAGGAGGCAATGATGTAACTATGTCTGTGTTAAAATCTGTGGTTCTCATTCATCGTCACTAATAAATGTTAGGGCAGAAGGTTGCAAACTTTCAATGTCTACTGAAGGGGACTTTCAGATCAGACTGGAGGCTTTGGCTGCCAAGCCAAGGAGAAAGCGGAGGAGGCAGTGCACAGATTAAGTAAACAGTCTATAAAGAGGGTGGGCGGGAGATTAGAGACAAACAGGAAAAAGGAGTAAGGAAACAGGATGTAAACTGGAGTAAAATACACAACAAACTGACCGAGAATGTGAAGCAACGTGACAAGACTGAAGAACAGATTGAGGGAAAGATCTAAATGGAGGGTGAAAGTCAGAGAGAGGACACAGCAGGGCAGAGAAGGGAACCACAAGGGTGATCGATCAGAGTCTGAGTTGCGAGGGAGGGTTGTGCTTATCAGCCTTGAAAGAAGGTTAAAAGGTGGAGAGGTTCAGGGAGGGAATTCCAGAGCCTGGGGCCCAAGCAGCTGCCAGTGGTGGGGGCGATGGAAATCCGGGAGGTGCTAGAAGTCAGAATTAGAGGAACACAGAGGTCTCAAAGGGTTGGTAGGGCTGGAGGAGGTTACAGAGATGCATCCCCGATCGCTAGCCAGTGGCTCTGGTACGGGGAGGCGATGGTGTTGTGTGGTGTTGTCACTGGGCTAGTAATCCAGAGGCTCAGGGTCATGCTTTGGGGACTGGGGTTCGAATCCCACCATGGCATAAAAATATGGAATTAAAAGTCTAATGATGACCATGAAACCATGTTGATTGTCATAACAACCCATCTTGTTCACTAATGCCCCTTTAGGGAAGGAAATCTGCCATTCTTACCTGATCTGGCCTACGTGTGACTCCAGACCCACAGCCATGTGGTTGGCTCTTAAATGCCCCCTGAACAAGGGCAATGAATGAATTTTTAAAAAATTTGGACAGTGTGGGTATCAGGTGGGGACAGGATGTTCATAAAAGCTGTTGATGCTCGCTGTCTAAGCTCTTGCGCACAGAATGAGACAGGGTAAGGCTGTCAGTACCCACGGAACTGGACTCCAGGAAACACTGAACACACTCCGGAGGAAGGAGTGGGGATTGCGTGTGAAGAGAAATCAGGTCCTGCCACTAACAGTGGGTAATATGACGTTCAGAGGCATGTACAGTGACAAATAGTACAGAATGGGAAATCTAGAACATCACCGAGTTTATTCATGACGGTAGAACATGGATTTCCACAGAATTTCTTGCACAGAAACATACACAACTGGTCTATATCATCAGCTCTCGTCCCATTTCATCTCACCCCATCAAAATATCCTTCTCTGCCTTTCTCTCTCATGTGTTTATCCAGCTTCCCTTAAATGCTCTACGTTGTTCACCTCAATTAACCCCGATTCTACTGGGTTCCACATTCTGACCACCCTCTGGTCAAGATGTTTCCCCTGAATTCCCTATTGGGTTTATTGATGACTATCTGTGACCCCTCGTTCCGGACTTGCCCACACAAGGAAATATTTTCTCTATTTCTATCCCCCCCCCACTCCCACCCCTTCATAATTTTGAAGATCTCTATCAGAAAGAAACCAACTGGCCAAAAGCAAATTTATGGCCAATTTCACCAGGTTTTTGCATACACATACCATCCTGACTTGGAAATATAATCACCGTTCCTTCGCTGTCGCCGGACCAAAATCCTGGAACTCCCTCCCTAACAGCACTGTGGGTGTTCCTACACCACATGGGCCGCAGCGGTTCAAGAAGGCAGCTCACCACCACCTTCCCAAAGGAAATTAGGATGGCCAATAGCTGCTGGTCGAGCCAGTGATGCTCACATCCCATAAAAGAATAATAATTTTTAAAATTCCACTTTGCATTGCAGAAAGTAGATGCCGTTTGGCGGTACAGAACTTGAATATTGCCGAAAAAGACACGTCCTCGAACCTTTTCATCTTGCCCTCATCAGGGCAATGCGCAAGAACACCAATTGTAAAGGGAACAACAATTTGGTACTGCATGAGAAGAGAGTGCCGATTGGTTGGCAAGTGGACTCTGATTGGTAGAAGTGTTGCCATGGAGAATGCACCAGTTAACGAATGATAGCTGGCAACAAACTGACTGAGTCATCAGTTAGCAGGTGCATTCTCCATGGCAGCCACCTCTATCAATCAGAGTTCACTTACCAACGATTCAGCCCTCTCTTCTCATGCAGTACAAATTGTTGTTCCCTTTACATTTGGTATTCTTGCAAATTGTCCTGATGAGGACAATACGAAAAGCTTTGACAACGTGTGCCTTTTTTCAACAATAACCTCTGAAGAAAAATGTGTAGTTTCTTACACGTTAGGTGCTGGACATGTGAAAATGGCAAGGGTTGGAAGTTCAAGTTTAATTACTGCTCAAAAAACAACAGCAAGACTGCATGTTGTACATGAACATTGCAATGTCTGCATGCATTTCCTTATCGGATCTGATCCTTCAAGATGAACGTCATATGGTTCATGCCTGCTGTCAGCTGCAGGACCTGACTTCTCTTCACACACAATCCTCACTCCTTCCCTCTCTCCTCCCGTGAGTGTATTCAATGTTTTCTGGAGTCCCAGTTCTATGGGTGCCGGCAGCCTTACCCTATCTCATTCTTCACGCAAGAGCTTAGACAGCGAGCGTCAACAGCTTTTCGATCATGGAATGAACCACACCCTTTCTGCACCTGATACTCTCACCTTCCAAATCCAGCCAGAGCAACGGGCTGCAGATGGGAGATGGGTCCCTGTAAACCCCTTCTCCATCCCTACAACCCTCCGAGATCTCTGCATTCCTCTAATTCTGGTTTCTCGCACCTCCTGGATTTCCATCACCCCAGAACTGGCAGCCATGCCTCCGGCTGCCTAGGCCCCAAGCTCTGGACTTCCCCCCACTGAACCTCTCCACCTTTAATTCACTCCTTAAAGCCTACCTCTTTGACCAAGCTTCCGACTGCCTGGCCGAATATCTCCTTATGTAACTTGGCATCAAATTTTAACTGATATGGTGATGGTAGGTGGTATCGTTGTAACGTTACTGGACTAGTTATCCAGAGGCCCGGACTAACACTCCAGAGAGCTTCAGTTGCCACCAAGGCAGCTGTGGGTATTTAAATTCAATTAATTCGTACATCTGGAATAAAATTAATAATGATCATGAAATGACTGGATTCTCATTAAAACCAACTGGTTCGCTAAGGTCCTTGAGGGAAGGGAATCTGCCATCCTTCCTCGATCTGGCCTACGTTTCTAATTATTCATTCATGGGACATGGGCTTCGCTGGCTAAGCCAGCATTTATTACCCATCCCTAATTGCCCTTGAGAAGGTGGTGGTGAGCTGCCTTCTTGAGCCGCTGCAGTCCATGTGGCGTAGATACACCCACAGTGCTGCTAGGGAGGGAGTTCCAGGATTTTGACCCAGCCACAGTGAAGGAACGGACGATATATTTCCAAGTCAGGATGGTGAACGGCTTGAAGGGGAACTTCCAGGTGGTGGTGTTCCCATGTGTCTTCTGCCCTTGTCCTTCTAGATGGTAGTGGTCATGGGTTTGCCCTCTGAAATGGGCTAGCAAGCCATTCAGTTGTAGGCGGCTCACCACGACCTCCTCAAGGGTAAGCAGGGAGACGACGGGCAATAAATGTTGGCTTTGCGAGCGAATGCCTAGGTGACAAATTTTTTTTTAAAAAGGTAACACTCCTGCGAAATACCCCGGGGCTTTTTCGCGACATGAAGGGCTCTACATAAACGGAAAGATGGCATGTCGTCGGCTGTCGCCAGGAAACGACCGGGAGTGAAAAATCAGCAGACTTTTCTCCTCCCTAGCTCAGGGGGCTAAGGCCAGTTGAGGAACCCCCATCACATCCCCTCTCCAGCCACCCCGCCGTCTCTCCAACGCAAACCTGGGATCAAAGCCCAGACTCTTAGTCTCAAAAGAACAATACACCTTTCCTCATCTTTACCTCGGTGCCACTGCAGACTAAGCATTTACCCATTAAGGAATCGAAGAAGCGGTGTATCTAACTCTTCCCACGACTGTGTCGAGCCTCTGACTGTCAACGACAATGCCTCTTTCTTCATCGGGGCCTGCGAATAGCACAGCCCCCCTCTGCCACAGAAAAGTTGGCACACAGAGCGAGTTTTACTGCTAAAATTCTTAAATCCTTAAACCATTCATCTTTCAGGGGGGATAAAAAATACGGTTGACATCCAACACGATGCACATCAAATTACTTAACATTCATTCACGAATGCTGCACCCCCACCCCGACCCCGCCCCCACCCCTCACCCAAGCCTCAAGGCAGAGTGGATATAATGGAGCAGCTGTAATCAAGTTCTGAGCCACTGACGTGCACTGGGTCTGTCTCTGTACAACATGGTGTTTGGAACCACCCCTCTCCTACAGCAGCTCAAACAGCATAGGGAAGACACTGAATGCACCTCTCTACTTGGAGATGACCTTTGATATAGCATTTAAGACACCTCGCTGCCTCTCGTGAAACCTCTCGACTCTCAGCATGGCGACCTCCAAGTCCCCTCCTCGCGTTCAAATCCCTCCACATCACGTCCAGCCCTATAACCCTCCCAAGATTGTCTCCCTCCGGTTGTGGCCCCTTGTGCATCTGCAGTGTAAACCCTCCTCCGTTGGTGGCTGTGCCTTCAGCTTCCGAGGCTCTAACCTCTGGAGTTCCCTCCCCAAAACCTTCTCTGCCTCGCTCTCCTCATTTAAGACGCTCCCTCAAACCTACCCCTCGGTCAACTGTCCTGATATCTCTCTGTACGGCTCAGTGCCACGTTTTATCATCATACACCCCCAGGAAGCGCTTTGGGATATTTTACTCTGTTAAATATACTATATGACAAGTTGCTGTTGGTGTGTACATAGCACCGCATTCAAAAAGTAATTGACCAAATGCTGAGGCCTTTCAATGTGATCTCAACCAATAGAAATGCAAGAGCTTTCCCACTTCCTTTGTCCACGTTCTTGGTGCATTGCATAACGTGGAATGCACGCTGTCCCTGAAGTATGCTTGGAAAATCTCCAGCGGCAGGGTCACAGCACCATATAGCAGAGAAGGAGGCCATTCAGCCCATCATGCCCTTTGCCAGCGCTTGAATTTCAATTTCAATTTCACCTTTTCAGTTCATCCCACTTTACTCTTTCCCCATTGCCCTGTGAATTTCCCTCCTTCATCTACACATTCAATTCTCGGTTGGAAGTTACTACTGAATCTGCTTCCACCACCCTTTCGGGCAGTGCGTTACAGATCATAAGTAACTATAGTTTAAAAAAAAATTCTCATCTCCCCCCCACCTCCCCGGTCATTTTGTCAATTCATCTTAAATCTATTCCTCTGGTTAGACACCCTCCTGCCAGTGAAAACAGTTTCTGCTTATTTACTCTTTCAAAGCCATTAAGAATTTTGAACACCTCAATTAAATCTACCTCAACCTTCAACGTTCCAAGGAGAACAACCTCAGTTTCTCTAGACTCTGTTACACGTGCGAGGTTTTATAAGATGATTATGTTTTGGACTGTCCCTTTAAATTTAAGGTAAAATGGGGTAATGAAGGTAGTCACATGATCTGTTAGACGTTCTACCTGACAACAAGCCTGAGTGGCTTGCTTATCATGGAGACTGGGGGGCCCAGGTCATGTGCTATTGAAATGCGCAAGCCAGGATTAACACTATGAAACAAAGATAGAAGCAGATGTTCTTGCTTTGAAAAGGGACAGAGAGAGAGAGAGAGAGAGAGTGGAGGGGGGGGGGGTTAAGAAAGAAAGAAAGAATGAACGAGAGGCAGAACAGCAGCTGTCATGGCCTACAAAGGAAAAAAGTTGTTTTCTCTGTTGGCTACCAGGTAGAATGTTATGGGAAGCTTGCCCGCTGGTTAAAGAGAAGGAACCCACAGTGACTTAAGGACACTGGAAGATTCGCCCTGGTGAGGCCAAGAGAAGGAATCACCGGAGTGGGCCTTATTGCTAAAAGAGTCAGTTTGGGAATTCTCAGGGGACTGAGAGGACCTTCGAAGATTACAGGATGTTCCAACTCTGTGAAACAGGGAGAAATGAACCCAGCGGAAGCTGCAAGTGATGGTGAATTGTTTCCTACAAGAACTCCTGTGCAGAGCAGCGTGGAGGTTATCGGTCAAGTTAAGACATTCACTACATTTTCTGTAGTTTAAAGTATTAGCTGCCAACTAAGTAATGTTTAGTCTCGATGTTGACTTTAGTTTGCTTCTTACAGTAAAAGTCTTAAAACTTTAAATCTTCTCATGCGATACCTTTAAGTTCTGCACTGGGAATTCAAATCTATTTGTAAAAGGTTATCAGTCTCCAGGGGATCGTAATAACGTGCATAAATCTCCTTATTTCCAGTACCATTCCTCTACAATGTTCCAGCTGAGGGTGATGTGTCTTTAAATTTAAAGGATCCACTGCTTTACCTTTTGGAAGGGGTTTGTAACTCATGTTCATCTGGATACAGTACTGAGCTGCAGTTCATATCTATGGTAGTTAGAGGCCAATTATCTCAGCCCCAGGACATCGCTGCAGTAGTTCCTCAGGGTAGTGCCCTAGGCTCAACCATCTTCAGCTGCTTCATCAAGGACCTTTCATCCATCATAAGGATCAGGAGTGGGGATGTTCGCTGAGGATTATACAGTGTTCAACTCTTCAGATACTGAAGCAGCCTGTGCCTGCATGTAGCATGACCCCGAAATTCAGGCTTGGACTGATAAGGGGCAAGTAACATACGTGCCACACAAGTGCCAGGCAATGATCATCTCAACAAGAGAGAATCTAACCACCTCCCCATGATAATCAATGGCATTACCATTGCTGAATCCCCATTCTCAATACTCTAGGTGTTACTACTGACCAGAAACTTAACAAGACCAGCCATATAAATACTGACTACCTAAAGCCTGCCCACCATCTACAAGGCACAAGTCAGGAAAGTGATGGAACACTCTCCACTTGCCTGGATGAGTGCAGCTCCAAAACTCAAAAGCTCAACACCATCCAGGACAAAGCAGCCCGCTTGATCGGCACCCCATTACCACCTTCAACATTCACTCCCTCCACCACTGACGCACAGCAGCAGCAGTGTGCACCATCTACAAAATGCACTGCAGCAACTCACCAAGCCTCCTTTGACAGCACCTTCCAAACCCACAACCTCTACCATCTAGAAGGACAAGGGCAGCAGATACATGGGAACACCGCCACTTGGAAGTTCCCTTTCAAGACACTCACCATCCTGACTTGGAAATGTATCGCTGTTCCTTCACTGTCGCTGGGTCAGTGACAATGGCAAATATGCTGGCCCAATTTGCACACAGTAAACTCCCCATACAACAATGACCAGATCATCTGTTTTGGTGATATTGGTTAAGGGATAAATATTGGCCAGAACACTGAAAGGAGAATTCCCCTGATCTTCTTCACATATCACAATGGAATTTTGTACATTCATCTGATAGTGCAGATGTTTGCAACACTCCCTCAATGCTGAACTGGAATGTCAGGTTAGAGTCTGAGTAACTATGCTTGAGTGGGATTTGTACCCACAACATTCTGTGCATTAACTGAGTCATGGACACATGTCGGAAGTGGAGGGTTACATGATAGCTACCTTGGAAATATATCGCCATTCCTTCACTGTCGCTGGGTCAAAATCCTGGAACCTCCTCCCTAACAGCACCGTGGGTGTACCTACACCACACGGACTGCAGCGGTTCAAGAAGGCGGCTCACCGCCACCTTCTCAAGGGGCAATTAGGGATGGGCAGTAAATGCTGGCCTGGCCTAGCCAGCGACGCCCACATCCCATGAAGGAATGTTTAGAAACCACCAGTTCAAATCCAATTCTGTGGAAAATTGCAGTCACTCAGTCTGAAGGTGCATGCATCAAAACTGAAAGGGGGTGAACCTGGAGGTCAGAATGATGGGCAAACTCCTGGAAATAAGCATAGTGCCCCTCCCAACATCCAGTGACTTACCAACTGGAACTCATTCCTTCTCCTGTAGGCCTCTTTGATGCTCTGGTCTTGCCACAAGGTCCGAATAGCTGGCAAAACCCTCTGGAAATGTCCTTCCACAACTCCGATGCAACTGTTCTCAAAGGTCATCAGGAACAGCCCATGTTTCTCGTTCTCCCAGTTCCGCCAAGGGAGCCGCAGCTTCTCCCTGGCGTCCACCAGAACTCGCATCCCCGTGATAACATTCCCATAGATCGTGTCCCGGAATTCCTCCAGGCTCTTTCGGTCGAAGTCCTGCCCGTGGATAATCCTCATCTGCTTCAGGAAGGTGCTCTTGCCGCTCTCGCCGGCTCCCAGCAGCAGGATTTTCACCATCCTCCTCAAGTAAGGTCGCTCCTTGGCCAACATCTGGTCGATGCCTTTGCTCCTTCTCCTCATCTCCAGCTCGTCCTCCGAGCCGAAGCAATTCGGGAGGCAGCCGTTCGCCCAGGCATCCTCCAGCCCAGCCATACTCCCCTCTGCTCAGAGACCGGAGAGAGACAGAGAGGGAGAGAGTGGGGGGGGGGAGAGAAAAGTTTCAGAAAAGTTTTACAGGAGTTGGACAAACAAAACAGGAGGGGGGAGAGAGAGAGAAAAGTTTCAGATAAGTTTTACAGGAGTTGGACAAACAAAACAGGAGGGTGGGGAGAGAGAGAGAAAAGTTTCAGAAAAGTTTTACAGGAGTACAGGGGAGGGAGAGAGAAGAGGAGAGTTTCAGAAAAAGTTTCACAGAGTTGAACAAAAACAGGGGAGGGGGGAGAGAGAGAGGGTGGGGGGAGAGAAAAGTTTCAGAAAAGTTTTACAGGAGTTGGACAAACAAAACAGGGGAGGCGTGGGGGGAGAGAAAAGTTTCAGAAAAGTTTTACAGGAGTTGGACAAACAAAACAGGGGAGGCGTGGGGGGAGAGAAAAGTTTCAGAAAAGTTTTACAGGAGTTGGACAAACAAAACAGGGGAGGCGTGGGGGGAGAGAAAAGTTTCAGAAAAGTTTTACAGGAGTTGGACAAACAAAACAGGGGAGGGAGACAGAAGAGGAGAGTTTCAGAAAAAGTTTCACAGAGTTGAACAAAAACAGGGGAGGGGGAGAGAGAGAGACAGACAAATGTTTCTGGCACTGTACATCAAGTGGACTGAAATGTATCAGTTTGCCATTTCCCCCTCTGCTGTCTTATTCGGCTAAACAGTCTCATTTCTTCCTTTTTTTTTCCCCCCCAAAAGGGATTGTGTGTGTGGGTGTGCACGCCTCTCGTCTTCCTCTGTAATGTCCAGCCGACTCAGTGGTCGAGGAATGACATTTGGGTGAGCGAGGGGTGAGCCGAAACAACTGCCAATCCAGTGTGTGCTAAACTCTCCCCTCTCCAACCTCCAGGGGGAAGAGGAAACAAGCGCCAGAAACGATTTTTTTGCTGAACCTCCAGCTCAGAACTTACTTTATACTGCGCCAGCAGTGCTATATGCATCTTTGCAATTCCCCTTCCCCATCCTCCTCCTCAACCCAGTTTCTGCATCTTTTCTTTTTTGAGAATCCGGGGCAGTGCTGGAAGGTCAAAAAATCGGCACAAAACGACGTCGTTTGAGAGAAGGGAGAGAGAGAGAGAGAGAAATAAAGCTTTGGGTTTGGCATTGCTACGTGTTTATGAATAACACAGTGAGATGCACAGGCAGAATCGCCCGGGGGCGGGAGTCACACACCTACTGGGATCAGGAAGTGAAGACCAAGTTTGTAAGAGCCAGTGCAGATCATCTCGCCATACCCCATTCTGCAGGGTGGGTGTGGATTCTGGTGCGTTACATTTCACTCTGTGCAAGATGCACTGCAGGAATTCACCAAGGCTCCTTCGACAGCACCTTCCAAACCCATGACCGCTACCATCTAGAAGGACAAGGGCAGCAGACACATGGGAACACCACCACCTAGAAGTTCTCCTCCAAGCCACTCACCATCTTGACTTAGAACCATAGAACACTACAGCACAGAAAACAGGCCATTAGGCCCTTCCAGTCTGTGCCGAAATATTATTCCGCTAGTCCCATTGACCTGCACCTCGTCCATAACCCTCCAGACCTCTCCCATCCATGTATCTATCCAATTTATTCTTAAAACTTAAGAGCGAGCCCGCATTTACCACGTCAGATGGCAGCTCGTTCCACACTCTCATCACTCTCTGAGTGAAGATGTTCCCCCTAAACCTTTCCCTTTCACCCTAAAGCCATGTCCTCTTGTGTTTATCTCTCCTAATCTAAGTGGAAAGAGCCCACTCGCATTTACAAAAATATTGGAGATATATCGCCGTTCCTTCACTGTCGCTGGGTCTCCCTGACAGCGCTGTGGGTGTACCTACACCACATGGACTGCAGCAGTTCAAGAAGGCAGCTCACCCCCACCTTCTCAAGGGGCAATTAGGGATGGATAATAAATGCTGGCCCAGCCAGCGAAGCCCACATCCCATAAATGAATTTTTAAAAACTCAGAGTCCTGGTTGCTGGGGCAACATGCACTTTTTCATGGAACTGCAGATAGTGACAGAGGAGGCTCCAATATATAGCTGGCCAGCAATCTGTCCCACTTTAACCACCTGCCATTGGCATGTGTTGGTTGATACTCAACCTGTTTGGTCACATTATGAACATACTTTCCACACCCATTAAGTCCTGGAGTGGGACTTGAACCCAGTGCTTGTGGCTTAGAGGCAGGGACACTACCCACTGTGCCACAACCTACCCACTGTGCCACAAGACCTCCCTACTTTGTGTCTAATGGGTTGTTAGGACTTTAGATCATGCGACTTTAGAGTGCATTTCTAGCCAATCATCACTTTGAGCCTCAGGAGAACTTGAGAGTCAGTTATTCCCCTGAGGTTGAAAGAGATCACAGAATCCCGGAATCTTTGCAGTGCAGAAGGAGGCCATTCAGCCCATTGAGTCTGCACTGGCTATCTGAAAGGACGTTCTACCTAGTCCCACTCCGCTGCCTTATCCCCGTAACCTTGCACATTCTCTCTTTTCAAGTAGCAATCTAATTTCCTTTTGAATGCCTCGATCGAACCTGCCTCCACCACCCTCTCAGGGAGTTTATTCCAGACTCCAACCACCCTCTGGGTGAAAAAAATTTCCTCCCATCACATTTACTCCTTTTTCCAATTATTTTGAATCTGTGCCCTCTAGTTCTTGATGCTCTCTTGAATGGAAACAGTTTCTCACTATTTACTCTATCCATACCCCTCAGGATCTTGAATACCTCTATCAACTCTCCTCTCAGCCTTCTTTTCTCCAAGGAAAAGAGTCCCAACCTCTCCAATCTATCCTCATAACTACAGCTCTTCATCCCGAGAATCATTCTTGTGAATCTCCTCTGTACTCTCTCCAATGCCTTCACATCCTTCCTCAAGTATGGTGCCCTGAACTAGATGCAGTACTCCAGATGAGGCCTAACGAGTGTCTCATTCAAGTTCAACATGACCTCCTTACTCTTGTACTCAATGCTCCTATTAATAAAGCCTAAGATACTGTATGCTTTATTCACTGCTCTCTCAACATGCCCTGGCACCTTCAATGACCTATGTAAATCTACACCGAGGTCCCTCTGTTCCTGCACCTCCTCTAGAGGCTCTGCCTTTATTCCATACTGTCTCTCCATATTCTTCCTGCCAAAATGAATCACCTCACATTTCTCTGCATTGAACCTCATCTGCCACTTGTCTGCCCAATTGACCAACATGTCTATGTTCTTTTGAAGTCAAGACTATCCTCATCACAGTTGACAACATCTTCATATCATCTGCAAATTTTGAAATCATTCCCTGCATGCCACAGTCTAGGTTATTAATATATATCAGGAAGAGCAAGGGTCCCAACACTGACCCCTGGGGAACTCCACTACAAACCTTCCTCCAATCTGAAAAACAACCATTTATCACGACTCTCTGTTCCCTGTCATTCAGCCAATTTCTTATCCAAGTGCCTACTTTCCCTTTTATTCCATGAGCTAGAATTTTGCTCACAAGTTTGTTGTGCAGCACTGAATCAAAGCCCTTTTGAAAATCCATATACACCACATCAACAGCATTGCCCTTATCAACCTTCTGTTACCTCCCCAAAAAACCCTAGCAAGTTGGTTAAACATGGTTTTCCCTTGATGCTTTCCTTAATTATCCTGCACTTGTCTAAGTGGCTATTGATTTTGTCCCTAACTATAGTTTCCAGAGGTTCCCCTACCACTTAAGTCAAACTGACTGGTCTGTTGTTGCTAGCTTTATCCTTGCATTCCTTTTTGAACAAGGGTGTAACATTCGCAATCCTCCAGTCCTCTGGCACCTTCCCTGTGTCTAAGGAAGATTGGAAGATTATCACTAGTGCCTCTGCAATTTTCACCCTCACTTCCCTCAGTACCCTTGGATGCTTCTCATTTGGTCCTTGTATCTTATCTATTTTAAGTAAAGAAAGCCTTTCTAACACCTCCTCCTTCTCAATTGTAAATTCTCCTAGCATACCAGCTACCCCCTCCCTCACCTTTGCCTGGTTAGCAACTTCCTCCTTTGGAAAGACAGATGCAAAGTACTTGTCTAACGCCTCCACTATTTCTCCTGCCTCCTTTTTAATCCCTAATCAGCCCTACCCTTTCTTTTACCACCCTTTTATTATTTAAATGCTTATAGAAGATCTTAGAATTCCCTTTTATGTTCGCTGCCAGTATCATTTCACGCTCTCTCCTTCCTTTTCTTATTAGTTTTTTCACTTACCCTCTGGTCCTTCTGTATTCAGCCTGATTCTCCATTGTATTTTCTACCTGTACGCTCACTTCTTCCTTTTCATCTTTACCCCTATCTCTCTCGTCATCCAGGGCGCTCTGGATTTATTTATCCCACCTTTCCCCTTCAAGGAAACATACCTTGACATTGCCCGCAACACTGTTTCTTTGAAGGTGGCCCATTGTTCAGCCACTGTCTTTTCTGCCAACATTTGATTCCAACTCAATCAGGTGCATTCTCACCCCAGTGAAGTTGTCTTTCCCCCAATTAGTTATCCCTGCTCTGGATTGTTCCTTGTCCTCTTCTATGGCCAACCTAGACCTTATGATACAATGGCCCCCTAAATGCTCTCCCACTGATATTTGATCCATTTGAGCCAACTCATTCCCAGAACCAGGTCCAACAGTGCCTGCCCTCTCATTGGACCAGAAACATACTGCTGCAGAAAATTACCTTGAACATATTTCAGGAACTCTCATCTCTCTTGTCCCTTTGCACTATGCCCATCCCAGTCTATATTTGGATAACTGAAGTCCCCCATTATAACTACTCTATAATTCTTGCACTTCTCTGTAATTTCTTTGCAAATTTGTTTCCCTACACCCCTTCCACTAGTTAGCGGCCTGTACACTACACTGATCAATGTTAGTGCACCTTTTTCATTCCTAACCTGTAGACAGAGATTCTGTCCTTGACCCCTCTGTAACATCCTCTCTCTCCAGTACAGTAATGCCATCTTTAATCAACACTGCTACTCCACCCTCCCACCACCACCCACCTACTTTCCTTCCTTTTTTGTCCCTCCTAAATACCTTGTACCCAGGAATATTGACGTCCAGTCCTACCGTTCCTTGAGCCAGTTCTCAGTTATAGCAATAATATCATAATTCCACTTGTCAACCTGTGCCTATAGTTCACCAATCTTATTAACCCCAACCTTATTAATCATTCCCATACATGCACATTAACCCTGATTTAGGCTTTACTTTCACCCCTACTCTGACCCCATCCATGACTCACTATAGCCTACTCTAATCCTATCAAACTTTCCAAGTATTCTATTTACCTTGATAATACTCTCTGAAATATCCTCCTCATCGGTTAATACTTCTCTACTTCCCACTGCCAGTTTTTCTCAATTTTCCCAAAAGTTGATCTGGACTGCTAGTTTCCTGGCCTCCATCCTAAAAACACATTGCCACCACCGATTATAACACCACGATTCTGCCAGTGCAGGCCAACAATGGCAAGTCTGCACTTGCTGTCAGTCTTTCAAGGGGAACTGTTTGTGAATCGCTGGGTTGAATGGATGCAGAAGAGACTGAGAATCAGAAAAATCGCAGCTGATGAGAAACTGCACACCTCTTTGGCGTGACCCGTGTTCAATATGAGGTGGGAGGACTTGAACAGGCTGATTACCAGTCCATGATGCACCAGCCATTCCTTCTCTCAATGATGCACAGAAGATTGTGTTTGCGATGCTCGGGGAGCCGCTTAGCTTTAACGCTGAGGTTGGTCTGCAAATGCATCCAAAATGAAACCATTAATCAATTTAAAATAAACAATTGATTGTGAAAGTCACAGGCATGCTGTTTATCACTAATAATACACAGAGTGATGTTAACTCTGCCAGGGTTTCAACCGCTGGGGTGGGTTATAGCTTCACGCTCCAGCATCAAGCATTTGTTTTGTTTTCTCTGTTCATGGGATGTGGGTGTCCCTGGCAAGGCCAGCATTTGTTGCCCATCCCTAATTGTCCTTGAATTGAGTGGCTTGCTAGGCCATTTCAGAGGGCAGTTAAGAGTCAACCACATTGCTGTGGGTCTGGAGTCGGTGGGTCAGTGATGGAGGGGCTCTGTGTGTCAGTGATGGAGGAACTCTGTGGGTCAGTGATGGAGAGGCTCTGTGGGTCAGTGATGGAGAGGCTCTGTGGGTCAGTGATGGAGAGGCTCTGTGGGTCAGTGATGGAGAGGCTCTGTGGGTCAGTGATGGAGAGGCTCTGTGGGTCAGTGATGGAGAGGCTCTGTGGGTCAGTGATGGAGAGGCTCTGTGGGTCAGTGATGGAGAGGCTCTGTGGGTCAGTGATGGAGAGGCTCTGTGGGTCAGTGATGGAGAGGCTCTGTGGGTCAGTGATGGAGAGGCTCTGTTGGTCAGTGATGGAGAGGCTCTGTGGGCCAGTGATGGAGAGGCTCTGTGGGTCAGTGATGGAGAGGCTCTGTGGGTCAGTGATGGAGAGGCTCTGTGGGTCAGTGATGGAGAGGCTCTGTGGGTCAGTGATGGAGGAGCTCTGTGGGTCAGTGATGGAGTGGCTCTGTGGGTCAGTGATGGAGAGGCTCTGTGGGTCAGTGATGGAGAGGCTCTGTGGGTCAGTGATGGAGGAGCTCTGTGGGTCAGTGATGGAGTGGCTCTGTGGGTCAGTGATGGAGAGGCTCTGTGGGTCAGTGACGAAGGAGCTGCATAGGTTTTTAATCATTAAATGTTAGTTTGCCTCCTTGTGTCTCTTGTCCACAGTGACTGGCTCTGAGAAAACACAAAATGGTGGCATATATGGAACAGACTTTATTCACTTACAGCGCATGTTGATAAATCTAACTGCATACAGAGGGAGGAATCTTTCAGATCCTCGGGGTGGGTTTGAAGTTGGGCTGGGAAGAGTTTCAGAGAAGTTGGTGTTGGCCCATTGGGCTGATGCATCCGGTCTCTGGGCAATCTTCCTGGAGGAGGGTCATCACCAGTGGAGGCTGCTCACCCAGCACTGGTGGGGTGGCCAATCTGCATAATTGGCTGTACATGTATGAGCTGACTGGGCACATGACCAGGACAGGCTTCTCACCGAGGACCAAGCCTGGCAGGTGCCTGGCGGCTGACCTGGAGGGGCCCCATGAGACCTCCTGCAACTACCCCTACCCCCACCCCCAGCAGAGCCTTGGCCATCAGCAGGCCACAGATGAGGCTGGCGCCCAATCTGTCTACCCACATAGAGGTGATCCCGAGGCCGCAGCCAGAGTTTTTTTTGAAAGCAAATCCAAACCTCATTAGCGAGCGCCTCAAAATGGAGGCCCCCTCGCGTTCCCCTCTGACAGCAGCCGTGCCCAACTCTGCCGACGAGACTGTCAAATTTCCAAGGCTGCGGGGGCTCTGATTGGGCCTGCAGCCTCAGGGACCCGCCCGCCTCCCTTAATTAGTCAGTGGACTCAGACGCGCCCTCTTCATTGGCCACTTCCGGGAAGCTCTCCCAGGTGGACGCCTTGACAGTCGGAGTGGGATCAGGGACCGACAAGGATCCAAACTTACACATATCCTAAGAGAAGATTCCACCCTGAGTGAGCAACGTTTCAGGTTCTACACCTTTCAAGCTCTCCAACTGTTGAATACCTCATCCTCACCAATCTACCAGTTGCAGATGTGTCCGTCCATGACAGAATTTGTAGGAGTGACCACCGCACAGTCATTGTGGAGACAAAGTCCCGTCTTCACATTGAAGATACTCTCCATCTTGTTGTGTGGCACTACCACCGTGCTAAATGTTATAGATTTCAAACAGATCTAGCAACTCAAAACGGGGCATGCATGAGGTGCTGTGGGCTTTCAGCAGCAGCAGAATTGTACTCAACCCCGATCTGTAACCTCATGTCCCGGCATATCCCCCACCCCACCATTATTATCAATCTGGGGGATCAACCCTGGTACGATGAAGAGTTTTTAAAATTCATCCGCTGGCTGGGCCGACATTTATTGCCCATCCCTAATTGCCCTTGAGAAGGTGGTGGTGAGCTGCCTCCTTGAACCGCTGCAGTCCATGTGGTGTAGGTACACCCACTGTGCTGTTAGGAAGGAAGTTCCAGGATTTTGACCCAGCGACAGTGAAGGTACGGCCGATATATTTCCAAGTCAGGATGGTGAGTGACTTGGAGGGGAAATTCCAGGTGGTGGTGTTCCCATGTGTATGCTGCCCTTGTCCTTCTAGATGGTAGTGGTCGTGGGTTTGGAAGGTGCTGTTGAAGGAGCCTTGGTGAGTTGCTGCAGTGCATCTTGTAGATGGTACACACTGCTGCCAATGTGCGTCGGTGGTGGATGGGGTGCCGATCAAGCGAACTGCTTTGCCCTGAATGAGGTCAAACTTCTTGGTAGTGTTGGAACTGCACTCATCCAGGCAAGTGGAGAGAATTCCATCACACTTCTGGCTTGTGCCTTGTAGATGATGGACAGGCTTTGGGGAGTCAGGAGGTGAGTTACTCACCACAGGATTCAATGGCATTACCATTACTGAATCCCCCACCATCAACATCCTGGGGGCTACCAATGACCAAAAACTGAAGTGGACCAACCATATAAATACTGTGGCTACAAGAGCAGGTCAGAGGCTAGGAATCCTGTGATGAGTAACTCACCTCCTGACTCCCCAAAGCCTGTCCACCATCTACAAGGCACAGGTCAGGAGTGTGATGGAATACTCCCCACTTGCCTGGATGAGTGCAGTTCCAACAACACTCAAGAAGCTTGACACCGTCCAGGACAAAGCAACCCACTTGATTGACACCCCACCCACAAACGTTCACTCCCTCCACCACCGACGCACAGTAGCAAAGGGCAATTAGGGACGGTGCAATAAAAATGCTGGCCTAACCAGTGGCACCCATGCCCCATTAAAGAATTTATTTAAATGGTTTTGTACGCCTTATTTTACTGCTACGTCAAAGGTGTATGTCTGATGATGTATCTGCTCCTGAACCTGTTGAAACCAGTCTCTCCTTATGTAAACAGTCCAAGTTGTTTACTTCAATACTTCCCTCAAACAAGACTTCCTGGCTTAACTGTTCTCGAATCCTCCAAGGAGTAAGTTTATTAACCACTTAACTTCCTATTCTATAGTTAATGAATCCCTCGTAAACTAACCACAAAGCTATCCTTTAATCACCCATGGCTAAATTTGTGCCCATCACTTAGTTCCTTGCATAGCCATTTCTTGTAGATAATGTTCAGGCGCTAAAAGTTTAAGATAACCAGAAGGGTTCTTATGTCACCCATTGCTATCCTGTCTATCTTGGAAAGCCTGTAGCTGCAAGATACAAGGAATTTTGCTTAATAACCTTAACTCTCCAGCATATACAACTTAATTTATCCTTTCGTAGGATGTGGATGTCACCAGCAAGACTGGTATTCATTGCCCATCCCCCGTTGCACTTGAACTGAGTGACTTGCCAGGCCATTTCGGAGGGCAGCCAAGGATCAACCACATTGCCGTGGGGTCTGGAGTCACATGTAGGCCAGACCAGGTAAAGATGGCAGATTTCCTTCCCTAAAGGACATGAGTGAACCGGATGCAATTTTACAACAATCAATGATAGTTCCATGGTCACTAAGACGAGCTTTCGATTTCAGATTTTATTCATTGAATTTAAAATTTGACCAGCTGCTGTGGTGGGAGTTTGAATCCATGTCTCCAGAGAATTAACCTGAATTACTAATCCATTGATATAACCAGTACACCATCACCTTCCCCAAATGAGAGAGGACTGGTCAGTGATAGAGGTATCTCTATGAACCAGTCCCTGTTAAGTGATGACAGAGCTCTATGAGTGAGAATCAGTATTCTACTTTAAGGTACTGTGTTGTGTCATGACCAGTACAGACCTGAAGGTGTGATAAATGTTAAAGTGTATTTTTTACAATGGACGTGAGTTTTTAAGATGGCTGATGATACTTCATGTGGCTTCGGTGAAATCGGCTCCAGACAAGACCTGAAACTCCAGAAAGTTCTTCGTTAAAATAGGAACTATCCCAGTGACTTGTGAAACTCACAAATCCTTTTGTTAAAAATGAACTGTGAGTAAATAAGGACTACGGTAGTCTATACACAATTTGGCTTCCTGCCTCATCATGGATAATGGAGACATCGAAACTCAATGTGTGTTAGACAGATATGGAACCAGTTCCATTGACCTTTTCTTCATTGTATTGTGATGCTACCTCCTCTCAAACACAAAGACCCTGGCTGCCTCAAAATACACAAAGCACGAAAGGCTACAACACAGGATGTGTGGTGGCCCAACCCACTGACTTATTTAGGAAAGCTCTTTGGATTCATATAGGCCACATGGGTAAGGCAACCATGTTTGTATCTGCTTATAAAATTACGGCTATCCTGACCAGAGAAGCACCATACGCGATTCCACCTGAAAAGCCCACGAGCCCATTGCAAAACAAGGCAGCCAAGGTGAAACAGCTGTACCTTGAAAGAGAGAGAAAAATCTCCCACCAGTCTTTTCCATCTTCAAGCCCACCTGAGAGTTGGCAATTCAACTACAAGAAACCTCGCAGCTTACTGAGAATCCTCTGGTTCTATTCGACCTCAGCTCCAGCTACAGCGTCAATTCAGCTAACAAAATGCAGGCCTGCTACAAAAGAAACTGAAATCATTTCAACTTGCAATTGTATTGTTCTTTTCCCTCATCTGTATCTATTGTATGTGTGGCATGATGTTGTGTTAAAACCTCTGGCGCAACTGTGTGAGAATGAATGATCTTTATTTTTACATTCACAATAGCTTGCTGCTGGAAATTATTTAAATTGGAATAAACAATGCCGAGGGTAAGAAAATACACACAGCTCACACATATAAAAAGTTCAATCACGGATAATAAGAAAACAAATAACTCTGTCCGTTACAATGAAGATGTAACCTAAATCCCTTGCACCGAGAAACCATATACTCCCAAAATTTTCCCAATGTCTACAAAGCACAAGTCAGGAGTGTGATGGAATACTCACCATTTGCCTGAAGGAGTGCAGCTCCAACAACACTCAAGGAGCTCAACATCATCCAGGACAAAGCACCCCATCCACTACCTTAAACATTCGCTTCCTCCACCACTGGCGCATGGTGGCAACAGTGTGTACCATCTATAAGATGCATGGCAGCAACTCACCAAGTCTCCTACAACAGTACCCTCCAAATCTGCGAATCTACCACCTAGAAGGACAAGGGTAGCAGATGCATGGGAACACCACCACCTGCAAATTCCCCTCCAAGCCACTCACCATCCTGACTAGGAAACATATCACCGTTCCTTCACTGTCTCCAGGTCAAAATTCTGGAGCTCCCTCCCTAACAGCACTGTCAGTGTACCGACATCACATGGACTGCAGCAGTTCAAGAAGGCAGCTCACCACCACCTTATCAAGGGAAATTAGGAATGGGCAATAAATACTGGTGTTGCCAGCAACACCCACATCCCCTGAATGAATAAAAAAATACAGTAGAATAAAGAAGGAGATAAAAGTGGTATGAAGAGAGTGCTACGAATAAAATTGGCACAGTTACTCAATTAGCAAAAGGTATTTATTTCAGTGTAAACATTTATACTTTGCTCCTGATATCACAGCTTATATTACAATACAAGTTTCAACGGGAGGATTTGGATGATTTATACACAGAATGAATTCCATCTGTGAGACTTCTGTAGTCTTATAGTCAATGAAGTCTAACTTTATTTTATATTCCATATACTGAGCATGCATCCCAATGCCACAAAGAGCAAACACAATGCCTGGTGTGCTACTGAGTCCCAAACATGATCCTGGGCCTGTGTTTGTGCAGTCGTTCTCATTTGGGCCAAAAACTGGGATGATCAAACTGGTTTCAGCAACCTTACCCCGGGGTATAGGTGGATGCAGTTAAATAGTCAGCCGAACTGTTGGTCAGGGATATTATCCAACTATCCCAGAGGGTCATTGGATGAGGATGGGATCAGCCTCTGGCTGTGATGCCAACACAGCTGAATAACTCACTGACGATCTAAGCTCACTGCTGAAGAATAGCCAAGTGTGTTACCGAAAAGAGTCGGCACTAAAACCCCTAGGATGGAAGGGGAGAAAGGTTTAGAGGAAAATAAAAAGAAGTGTACTCGGGTTTGGAGTGCATGGCAGCAGTTTTACTGCTTGTTGGACTGCACGTTTCCTGATCGCAATATACTCCTGGGTATCAATGGCACAAAATCTCAATCAGAACAAACTTATAGAAGCACAAATGCAGCTGATTACCTGGATAATCATCAAATACAAGTCCATTAACACTGTCAGTACATACAAAATAGGATAAATATTCTAATGGAATGACAGAAACAAAAACAATATCTACCTGGGAGATAATAAAAATTCTTACGCCTATAAAACCTTGCTCCCTGTTGCCAAGTTTCACAGTTCTCTCGACTTTTCCCATTATAAATTCTGCACTTACAATAGTAACTGCCTATGTAAACATTGTCACACTGCAATGACAACCTTTCACCAGTGGTGGCACTATATCACCATAGCTTTGATCCTCTACAGCCTGCACTTAGGAAAATTCCTATGCTCCACACTCGTGCGTGTTCCAAATTGCTGTCAGTCTTGCTTTTGAAATATAAATGACAATATAAATTCAAAATATAATATTTAAAATAAGCACCATATGTATGGCTTTCAGCTGGGCACCGAATTACATCTGTGCATCTTGGTCTTGCTAACCTTCCATTCCAACCTGACCTCAACTGGAAACTACATTTGATTTTGACTCCTCCTGTAACGGTGTAGGTCGATTAGTGTTATAGGAAAAAAATACTGCGGCATAAAATTCACATCAACTTCTTAAGTGAAGTTCGAGTTTGCCCTCTGTAACCCAATAATCTGTTATTATTAATAACGGTTACATACAGGGTTCAACTTGTGCCTGACCTCTGTCTGACCATAATACAAAGTCTGCCTGCTATACTATTCACTAGTGTTAGGGCGGGGGGTGATTAAAGGGGGTTCCCAACGCACGGGCCAGATGCAGGACAGGACTCCCTCTACACTGCCCAAAAAGTATACCTCAGCGCCATCCCTGGAACTCACTGCACAGCTCTGAATTTTCCAAATCCCAAATTGGAAAAACTGTCAGATTGGTGTTCATTTGAGGTCAATTCTGGGCAGCTTTCTGCTGGGGGTTTGGACCTGTAACTGAGTTGAGATCAACCAAGAGTGATTTATTTTCTCCCCCCGCCCCACCCCACCCCACCGCAAGGCAGTGTCCAACGCATAGCTCCCCCCGTTCCCCACTATAGACATGTTGAAACATTGGGTTGGCTGTGCAGGTTGACTGGCGGGCTTTCAGAGTCCAGCGACAACTTGTTCTGCTCTATCCAGACAATCTTCCTCTGTTCCTGGAAGATGCTTTCCTTCACCACCTTCTGCAGCTCCTCGATGTTGTTCCAAGTGTTGGCCTCTAAAGTGGCGGAGAGGCACGGCACTGATTCTAGGTGTTTCTGTTCGATGCGGTGCAGCTTCAGGAACTCATCGTCGCTGCAGGAGGACTTTGGAGCTAATTTCCTGAAGGAAAAGCAAGATGTAAGTGTTCCGTTCACGCATGTGAACATACGAAATAGGAGCAGGAGTAGGCCATTCAGCCCCTCAAGCCGGCTCCGCCATTCATTAAGATCATGACGGATCTGTCTGTGTTTCGAATTCCACATTCCCATCTAATCCCGATAACCTCGCCTAACAAGAATCTATCTACGATAAAAAGCAAAATACTGCGGATGCTGAAAATCTGAAACAAAGGCAGAAAATGCTGGGAAAAACTCAGCAAGTCTAGCAGCATCTGCGGAGAGAGAAACAGAGTTAAATTGTGTCCGTATGACCCTTCTTCAGACCTGAGAATCTATCCACCTCTGCCTTAAAGATATTCAGTGACCCCGTCTCCACCGCCTTCTGAGGCAGAGAGTTCCAAAGTTGCACAACCCTCCCAGAGAAGAAAAAATCCTCCTCATCTCTGTCCTAAAAGTGTGGCACCTAATTTTAAAACAGTGCCCCCTAGTTCTGGACTCACCCACAAGAGGAAACATTTTCTCCACATTCACCTTGTCAACGCTGTTCAGGATCTTGTAAACTTCAATCAAGCCACCCCTCACTCTTCTAAACTCCAGTGGAAACAAGCCCAGTCTGTCCAACCTTTCCTCGTAAGATAACCCGCTCATTCCAGGTATCAATCTAGTAAACCTCCTCTGAACCACCTCCGATGCATTTACATCTTTCCTTAAATAAGGAGACCAAAACTGTACACAATATTTGAGATGTGGCCCTGTATAACTGAAACATAGCATCCTTACTTTTATGTTCAATTCCTCTCGTAATAAAGGATAGTATTCCGTTCGCCTTCTTAATTACTTGCTGTACCTGCATACTAACTTTCTGTGACTCATGCACCTAGAGCACCGAGATCCCTCTGCGACTTGGAATTCTGCAGTTGTTCTCCGTTTAAGTAATACTCTGCTTTTTTATTCTTCCTGCCAAAGTGAACAACTTTACATTTTTCCACATTATACTCCATCTGCCATATCTTTGTCCGCTCACTCAACCTATCTATATCCACCTGCAACTTCCTTTTGTCCTCTTCACAACATACTTTCCTACCTATCTTTGTGTCACCTGCAACCATGTCTTCACTCCCCTCATGTAAGTCATTGATGTAAATTGTAAAAACCTGAGGCCCCAGCACAGACCCCTGCGGGACTCCACTCGACATATCAGAAAATGGCCCATTTATGCATACTCTCTGTTTTCTGGCAGCCAACCTTCTATCCAATGCTAATACATTACCCCTTACACCATGAGCTTTTATTTTCAGCAATAACCTTTACCCATCTCATACCAGTCCTAATGCCTTTCAATGTGATGTTTTCAGATGTGTTTGGGAGGTGGTGACTGATTGATTTAAAGCCAACAGAGTGAGATCAGGAAAGATCTTGGAAACGTGTTGAGATAGCTGACCAGGGTGTCTCTAGGTGGCCTCAATGCCCTTGTGCTGAAGGCAAGAGGGAGCTGATGAATAAGTCAAGGGTCCTGCTCTTGGCCAACGTCTAGTTACATCTGTTGAAGAGTGTGGGCATTGGATGAAGATAGGACAGGCTCAGCTAGGAAGTCCTTAAGCCCCAGGTTGCCAACCCATGAAAAACATGTTGAATAGTCACTTGGGCAAGGCACCAGGAGATGCCGCCCACCTGTGGAAAAGTCTCTGAGCAGGAGTCACTTTTTACCCATTCCGGTGTCCTCTTGCTTCCTCCCATGCACCTGGTGAAGGGGGCTGGCTCTTTCTGGGCTTGGTGCCGTCTGTAACAGGAGCCCTCCAAACCCCCACCCAGGCAGTCAGTCTCCACATGTGGGTCTAGGCAGTGACTGTTAGCATAAAAATCTACTGTGTGAACATCAGAGCTGAAGTGAACTTATCCACTAGTATACTTAACAGCAAGGGTGACTGGCTACTGGGGCAAACTGTAAAGACTCAAATTGTAAAAACAGAACCTTCCCCTGAAGGCTCTCCCCTCCTTTTCTGAGCTTAGTGCTGGGACACATGTCCTGGGGTCCTCAAATGGCCCACCCAAGTGGTTGCTAAGTAGGTTTACAAAAATAATATCTATCTAGGATATATTAAAAATTCTTACGCCTATAAAACCTTGCTCCCTGTTGCCAAGTTTCACAGTTCTCTCGTCATTTCCCATGATAAATTCTGCACTTGCAATAGTAACTGCCTATGTAAACATTGTCACGCTGCAATGACAACCTCTCACCAGTGGTGGCACTGTAGCACCATAGCTTTGATCCTCCAGCCTGCACTTAGGAAAATTCCTATGCTCCACACTCATGTGTGTTCCAAATTGCTATCAGTCTTGCTTTTGAAATATAAATGACAATATAAATTTAAAATATTATGTTAAAATAAGCACCATATGTGTGATTTTCAGCACTGAACTACATCTGTGCACCTTGGTCCAGCTAACCCTCTGTTCTAACGTCACTTTACCTGGAAACTAAATTCGGTTTTGACTCTTCCTGTAACAGTGTAGGCCAATTAGTATTATATGAAAAAAATACTGCAGCATAAACTTCACATCGATTTCCCTGACCAACATGAAAACAACTCCTCTTCCCAAAATGCTTTGTGATATTGCTTACAGTAGCCCGAAGGGCTTGTCTGGCTACGTCTAGTACATAAAGTGCGAAGGTTGTCAGTAAAGAACATTTGAAGGGAAAGTTGACAATGGTCAGCCTCACATGGAAATCGGTTGAGGTCCCAAAAGATTATTAAGGAATTGACTCCACATTTTGGGTCAAAATATCATGAAATAGATGCCACTGCATCCCTAGGAATCAGATCAGATACCCTCAGCATGGAACAAGGGCCCCTCCCTGGGGACTTATATGGTTCCGAAGGGTCAGTGGCAAGTTATGAATTGCAATTACCAAGCCTGCCACCAGGAGGTGTGAATTCCCTCCTTTCACACAATGGGCATAACTGATCCCTTCTGTACTACCCAACCCCCCCAACCACAATTAGGACATTACCTTAATTTCTTAATGTTTTTTGAGGTCACTTTGATATGAATGATGATGGCGTAGATCTTCTCAGTGATTAAATCCTTGGCAGAGTGCACTCCTATTGGCAACAAGCCATGTTTGTCCTAAGAGAGGAAATGATATACTTAAAATTTGGAGAAGCAAGATATCTGACTTGGACAGGAGTGGAATACTGCTGTACCTGTTTAACCCAACCTTAATATTCTGCCTTGCTTTAGAATCAGGAAATTGAGGCCTTTCAGCCCCTCGCCTGTGCGACTTGTCCAATTATCCCAATCTCTACACTTCCCCCATTAACTTCATTCTTCTTTAGGTAAACCTTATCCTGCCTTTTCTCTTACTCTATTCAACTTTGCTGTTGTCCCCATAGTTTCTCAATAAGTAAAGGACCAATATTCTTCCACCTCAAATATTTCTCCTCAAACATTCTGGAAAAACAGCAGCAGCAGTTTATAGTACTCCGTTTTACATATGGGTAGATGTTGAAGCAGATCGTGCACACGCACACACGTGTAGAGCGACCAATACCTAGAGGTGCAGTCATACAATTTTTGTTTATCCATAGAAGGGATGTGAGCATCACTGGCAAGATTAGCATTGAATGCCCATCCGTCATTGCCCTTTTTAAATGCTGCAGCTACATCCACAGTGGTTCTTAGTCAACATTTCTATTGTGGTTTGATACAATGAACTGTTTGATACAATTGGGTATTGCTGAAAGAAAAGAGACATGCTGTCAAAGCTTTTCATCTTGCACTCATCAGGACCAATTCACCAAAATACCAATGCTAAAGGGAACAACAATTTATACTGCATGAGAGAAAATAATGATTGGTTGGCAAGTGGACTCTGAGGCAAAGGTCCCTGTCCTTTGTAAACAGAAAGAGGATATTATCCACATATTGAGCCTTTTTCAAAAAGTTTGGGGGACAGCCATTCTCTGGTTCGTTCCCCCATGGCAATGCCTTGGCCAATCAGAGTTGACCTGCCTGTTAAATTTAAACAGAAGCTTGGGAGTTAACTGTTCCCCTCTGCACTCCCCATGGCAACATCTGTACCAACCAGAATCCACTTGCTAACCAATCAGCACTCTTTAGATTTGGTATTCTTGGGCATCTGTCCTGATGAGTGCAAGACAAAAAGCTTCAACAGCACGTCTCATTTTTCAGCAATATTCAAGTTCTATACTAGCAAGCAACTAGTAAGTAGCTTATAGGCCATTCCGGAGGGTCAACCGTGTTGCTGTGTGTCAGGTAGGCCAGGCCAGATAAAGGTGGCAAATTTCCTTCCATAAAGGATATGAGTGAACCAGATGGGTTTTTATTACAATCTGGTAGTCTCACTGAGACTGGCTTTTTTATTACAGATTTATTTAATTGAACTTAATTTCCCCCAAGCTGCCACAATGGCATTTAAAGTCTTGTCTCTGGAGGATTATTCTGGGCCTCTGGCTTACTAGTCCAGTAATATCACCACTATACCACTGTCCCTCTGCATATATGCTGTACACACACAGGTGACAACACTGAGGTAGATATGGGCCGCACAGTGCCCCTCAGATATATTATAGCTGTGCCTCAAAGAGTAGCACACTTGTCTCAGAGTTAGAAGGTTGCAAGTTCAAATCCCCCTCCTGAGACTTGAGCACAAAATCTAGGTCGACACTCTTAGTGGGGTACTGAGGGAGTGCTGCACTGCCAGAGGTGCTGTCTTTGAGATGAGATGTTGGGTCATATCTGTGCTCTCTCAAGTGGATGGAGAAGATGCCATGGCACAATTTTGAAGAGTTCTGGTGTCCTGGCCAATATTTATCCCTTAAACAATATCTTATAAAAAAATCTGGTCAGTTATTTCGTTGCTGTTTGTGGGAGCTTGCTGTGCACAAACTGGCTGCCACCATTCCTACATTACAGCAGTGATGGCAGTTGAATAGTACCTAATTGGTTGTAAAGCACTTTGAGATATCTTGAGGTTGTGAGAGGCACTGTATACACGTCTACCAGCTTTGGTTCCTTTTTTAACATTGCATAATTACAGAAGCTAATATGGTCCATGAGACACACAAACATAGAAGTAAATATTAATTTTTAGATGAATAATGAAAGGAAAACATGAAACAACCAAAGGCCAGAGAGCTCATCAAATCCACTCCTTCACACACACCAAGGAAAATCTGTCACGCCTCTACCCCACTCATTTCAGGCAGGCTCAACGCATAAGGTCACTGATCCTCAAAATTCATCGAACTAAACTCCAGGTTGACCCTCTGTCCTTCACATCTCCAATAGAGACAGAGGACACGCACACAAAATATAGCACTGTTGATGACAATTCCACAGCCTTTCACTCTTTGTGTTCACAAAGAGCATGGGCTCCATCGGGCCCACAAAGCCAACTCCGAATGCCCTGTCCAGTTATGAAAAGACACAGAATCATGGAATCATGTGGAATTTGGAACAGTGCTTTCACCATCATCCCCTCCTATTTCACAATCCCCTTGTCCCCTCACACACCCCCAATGTTAATTTTTTTTTAAATTATTCGTTCATGGGATGTGGGTGTCACTGGCTAGGCCAGCATTTATTTCCCATCCCTAATTGCCCTTGTTCAAAGTGCATCTAAGGGTCAGCCATTGCTGTGGGTCTGAAGTCACTTGTAGGCCAGACCAGGTAAGGACAGCAGGTTCCCTTCCCTGAAGGACATTAGTGACAATCGACAATGGTTTTGTGTTGTCATAAAAATATAATAATTTTCATAATATTATTGTGATTTATTGTAAAGATGAGTTAATAGTGGGGATTGGATTAGTTTTTCTGCATGTATGTGTGTGTGTTGGGAGGTGGATGTAATTGAATTGGAGACAACTGGTCTGGAGGTTTTGAACTATCAACAAGAAGCCAGGCTTGAAATGCTAAACATGTAAACATGGCTGAAGTTTTATAATGTGAGGTGTAAGGAAAGTCTCCATTTTTAGATAAATTAGAGTAGTTTGAATTTCAAAGAGATGGTAAGATGTTACACCTAGCCAGAAGAAGCTAAGCCAGACAGTGTGTTTATTTTTCCCAAAGGCTACTGATAAAATTAGTACCAAGAGAGATTTATATTATGAGAAAAGTAAAGTTGCAAAGGCATATCAGAACAATGCTATTTGCATTAAAAGGGGGAAAACATGTATAAAGGAGATGAGGCTATGCGTAAGGGAGAAGGAATATTAAGGTCTAACACAAGTGTGAAAATCCTCCAGACTCTGTGCAACAAGTTGCTGTCTACAAGAACCAAAGCTGAGAAAACTCATTTTGAAACTCACTGTCCAGGGTGTTGCATTGCTTTGCCTGGGTCTGTTTAAATCTATTTGTATTTACTGTTGCTTTAACAGAGGTGTAACTGGGAGCCAGATTAATTAGGGGGTTTTAGGAGTTATTACAGTAGTAATTTGAAAACCTATGTATGTGCTTGAAATCTTTTCTTTTGTTAATAAATGTTTAATTTAGTTTTCTAAAGACCTTTGAAGTCACGGTAGTCATATTGCTTCTGAATTCAAGGCACCCGTCTCGAAATAAAATACAAATTGCAAAACAGTCGTGGCCGCGTGATCGTGGGTTTGATCTGCCTGGCACACATCATCTCCCACGTCACAACAGTGTTCATCATCAGGCTTTTAATGAATTCAAATTTCACCATCTGCTCTGGTGGGATTTGGACCCAGGTCCCCAGAGAATTCCCTTGGAATCCTAGTCAGGTGACAATACCACTATGCCACCGCCTCCCCTTAAATAAATAAAAGCTGTACCTTGGCTATAACGTCCCTGATAGTTTCAAGTGTAATACACTCATACTTGTCCTGATTCCTGATTTTCTGCAAAGAGAACCGTGTCTTCGTCTTCAGCTGCTCTTCACTGACAATTTCTAGATAAGAAAGTCATAAGTATTCCTATTATTTGCAACAGAATGACAAAGAGGAGCCTTCACATCGAGCCACTCACTTTGAAGCTGTACAGAATCGCATACTTCAGCTTCAGTCGTGGCTCAGTTGGTAGCACACTGGGAGGACTGTCACTTTAAGATCAGTTCAACTGAGCAGGTGGGGTCACGTGATTTGTTCAACCAATGTGTGGCCGGCGCGGGGGGAATAAATTCTAGGGAGGGGGCTTCCTAAGAAAAAGAAGATGGCTGTGTGAGGGGCTGGCTGTAGGAGCCAGCCCCTTGTACAAACAATTCACATGACCAGTTGAACTGATCTTAAAGTGACAGTCATCAAACACACTATCTCCTCTGAGCCTGTTCTGCCATTCAACGAGATCATGGCTGATCTGCAATCTAACTCCATATACCCTCCTTTGCCCCGTATCCCTTGAAAACACTTTGGTTAACAAAAATCTATCAATCTCAGGTTTAAAATTAACTATTGATCTAGTATCAATTGCCACTTGCAGAAGAGAGTTCCAAACTTCTATCACACTTTGTGTGAAGAAGTGCTTCTTAATTTCACCCCCTCTAATTTTTAGGCTGTGTCCCTTAGTCCTAGATTCCTGTAGCAGAAATACTCTCTTTATATACCCTATCTGTTACCCTTAGTATCTTGAAAACTTAGGTCAAATCACCCCTTAACCTTCTAAATTCCTAGAAATACAACCCACGTTTGTTTAACCTCTCCTCATAAACTGTGGGGTCTCGGTATCATTCCAGTAAATCCATGCTGCCCTCCCTAGGATTCAACTTCTATTTAGGCAATTAAGCGTATAATATAGGCTGACCCTAGAGCAGTATGAAGGTGGTGCTGCATTGTCAGAGGTGCTGTCTGCTCCCTCAGGTAGACTATTGGCACTGTGTCAAAGATGAGCAGGAGAGTTCTCTCTGGTGACCCGACCAATATTTATCCCTCAATCAACACCTAAAAACAGATTGTCCGATCATTACTCCTTTACCGCTTGTGGGATCTTGCTCAGCGCAATTTTTCCTACATGACATTAGTGACAACACTTCAAAAGTAATTTGCTGTAAAGAAATTTGAAACATCCTGAGGTCGGGAAAGGCACTATATGAATGCAAGTATCTCCCAGGTTACGGTGCAGAACAACAACAACTTATATTTAGATAGCACCGTTAACGTTACAGAATGTCCAAAAGTGCTTCACAGAAGCATTGTAAACCAAAATATAACACCAAGCCACATAAGGAGGTATTAGTCAAGATGGCCAATTGCTTCATCAAAGAGTGTCCTAAAGGAGGAAAGGAAGGTAGAGAGGTGGGGACATGTAGGGAGGGAAATCCAGAGCTGCGGACCTAGGCAGCTGAAGGTGAAGCAGCCAATGATGAGGCGATTATAACTAGACGCTCAAGAGGTCAGAATTAGGGAAGCATAGATATCTTAGAGGGTTGTGGGGCCGGAGGAGATTACAGATGTAGGGAAAGGGTGAGGCAATGGAAGGATTTGAAAACAAGGATGAGGGTTTTAAAATCAAGACTTTGCTTGAGCAGGAGCCGATCAATGTAGGTCAGCGAGTACAGGGGTGATAGGGGAACAGAACCTGCACAAGTTTAAGACACGGGCAGCAGAGTTTGGATTGCCTCAGGATTATGAGGGTGGAAGGTGAGAGACCAGCCAGGAGTGCATTGGAACAGTCGAGTATGGAGGTAACAAAGGAACGGATGAGGGATCCAGCAGCAGGTTACGGAGATGGAAATAGGTGCTCTTTGTGAAGCCATATGAGGTCAGGAGCTCACCTTGAGGTCAAATGTGGCAGCAAGGTTGCAAACAGAATGGCTTAATTTCAGACTGTTGCCAGGGAGAGGGATGGAGTCGGTAACTAGATAACGGAACAGAAGGAAGCAATCCAGCTCACCTCCCCGGCATTGATCTCTGAGAGAAGTCTCCACTACATTCCCTTTCACCAATCCTTTAAAAACCTCTCTCGCAAATATTTGCCTTGTTGAAAGTTTTTCTGGGATCTGCCACTACTACCTTTCCTGAACCATGTCCCGACAACCCCCCTCCGAGAAGAAACAAGATCGGGTGTCAGGAATCAAGTCAAGGATATTAAGTAGGCGCTGAAGAGATTTTTCAGAATGGTACCAGGGACGAGGGACTTCAGTTAATGTGAAGAGGCTGGAGAGGCTGGGATAGCTCTCCTGTCATAAACAAGAATCTTAAAGCAAAATAGAGCCAACTGCAGCTGTATGACAGAAAAGCTGGGTAAAGTCGATTGGGTAAACAGACTAAAAGGTATAGTAAATTAACAGTAGGAAACATTTAAAGAACGATTCAAAATGCTCGGCAAAAATACATTCCATTGAGAAACAAAAACTCAGCGAGAAAAATTCATCCGTGGCTTACTAATGAGGTTAAGGATGGTATTAGGTTAAAAGAAGTGGCTCATAATGTTGCAAAGAATAGTAGTAAGGCTGAGAATTGGCAGTGTTTTAGAAACAAGCTTTGGGCCACGAAAAAGTTGATAAAAAGGGGAAATAACAGAATAGAGAGTAAACTAGCCAGTAATATAACAACGGAATGTAAGGGCTTTTACAAGTATATAAAAAGGATGAGAGTAGCTAATGTAAATAAAAGCAGAAAATGCTGGAAAAACGCAGCTTCTGTGGGGAGAGAAGCAGAGTTAACGTTTCGAGTCCGTATGGCTCTTCTTCAGAGTATTTTGCTTTTATTTTAGCCAATATAATTCTGGTCCCTTATGAGCAGAGACATGAGAAATGGTCATGGGGAATGAGGAAATACCAGAAACAATTACCAAATATTTTGTACCTGCCTTTACAGTAGAAGACACAAGTTACAAACCAGAAATAGAGGATAACCTAGGGGCTAATAAGCGCGAGGGAATTAAGGTCATTAATATCAGCGGAGAAAAAGTATTGGAGAAACTCAAAGAATTAAATTCCAACAAATCCCCAGTACCTGATGGACTATATCTTAGGATTCTAAAAGAGATAGTAGCGGAGATAATAGATGTGCTGGCTCTAATTTTCCAAATTTCCCTGCATTCTGGAACGGTCCCAGCAGATTGGAAGTTAGCAAATGTAACACCACTATTCAAGAAAAGAGGGCCAGTCAGCCTGACATCTGTCATCAGAAAAGTGCTGAAATCTATTATTAAGGAAGTCCCAACAATGCACTTGGAAAAGCGTAGTATGATTAGAACAAATCAACATGGTTTTATGAAAGGGAAATCCTGTTTGACAAATTAATTGAGTTTTTTTGAGGGTGTTAACTAGTCGGGTAGATAACGGGAACCAGTAGATGCAGTGTGTACTTGGATTTCCAAAAGGCATTCAATAAGGTGCCACACAGAAGATTAATACACAAGATAAGGGCTTATGGAGTTGGGGGTGATATATTAGCATGGATGGACAGGAAGCAGAGAGTAGGGATTAAAGGGGCATTTTCAAGTTGGCAGGCTGCAAGGATCAGTGCTGGGGCCTCAGCTATTTGCAATGGATAGTAATGATTTGGAGAAACGGTCAGAGAGTAATGTATTTAAGTTTACTTATGATGCAAAGCTAGGAGGGAATGAAAGCTGTGAGGAGGACACAAAGAAGCTTCAAGGAGATATAGGCAGGTTAAGTGAGTGGGCAACAAGACGGCAGATGGAGTATAATGTGGGGAAGTGTGTGGTTGTTCACTTTGGTTATAAGAATAGAAAAGCAGATTATTCTTTTAAAAGACGTGAAACTTATAAATGTTGATGTTCAGGGATCCTTGGGTATACTTGTACAAGGAACACAGAAATGCGGGGACAGCAAGTAACTGCAAAAGCAAATGGCATGATGGCCTTTATTGCAAGGGGAGTAGAGTACGAGAATAAAGAAGCCTTGCTACAATTGTATGGGGCTTTGGTGAGGCCACATCTAGAACACTATGTGCAATTTTGGTCTCCATATTTAAGGAAGATATACTTGCATTGGAGGCAGTACAGCCAAGGCTCACTAGATTGGTCCTAGGGATCAGAGAGTTGTCCTATGATGAGAGGCTGAGTAAATTGGGTCTATATTTTCTGGAGTTTAAAAGAATGAAAATCTCATTGAAATATTCAAGATTCTGAAGTGGGTTGACAGGGTAGACACGGAGAGATTGTTTCCCCTGTCTGGGGAAACTAGAACAAGGAGATACAGTTTCAGGATAAGGAGCTAATCGTTTAGGACTGAGGTGAGGAGAAATTTCTTCGCTCAAAGGGTTGTGAATCTTTGGAATTCTCTACCCCAGGGGGTTGTGGATGCCCCATCATTGAATACATTTAAGGCTGGGACGGACAGACTTTTGGTCTCCCCGGGAATAAAGGGATATTGGGGAATGGCAGGAAAGTGGAGTTTAAGCCCAAGATCAGCCATGATCGTATTGAATGGCGGAGCAGGCTCGATGGGTCATATGGCCTACTCCTGCTCCTATTTCTTATGTTCCATAGAGCAGGGAACGTTGAGGAGAAATTTTGTAGAAGTGGTCAAAATTATGAGGGTGCATGGGAGAAGGGTCAGACGCTAGAGGGCACAAAATTAAAATAACTGGCAAACCTCCAGGCGGAAGTGAGGGCATTATTGTTTACCCAATGAGTCGTTATGGGGAAAGCACTGAAAGACAGATTCGATCGTAACATTTGAAAGGGAATTGGATATGTAGTTGAAAAGGAAAGGTTGTGAGGTCTATGGGGGAAGAAGGGGATGCGGGGGAGGACTAAAGAGACTGTGTAGGCACAATGGGCCAAATGATCTCCTGCAGTGCTATGCCAGCCTATGTGAAGAGGTTGTACATACCTGGCTGCACTACATTGAACTCCAATGCGGACGATGACTGGAGCAGACGGTGCATCAAAGCTTTGGCTAACAATGTTGGCATGATGATGACCGGTCGTTTTTCCCGAACCGTGATTGGCTGAACCAGGCTGTAGGGCAAGATCTTATCATTCTTATCTGCAATCCAAGTACACATCACTGTTTTGATAGAACATTTGCTTACACCCTCCCAGCACCCCCACCCCCCCCTTTAAAATGTTTGGCGGGAGCGTGGGGGACTTGGGGGGGGGTGGTAATTTTAACTTAACACACCGACCAAGAGCAGATGGCCCAACCATTTCACACCCCTGACCAAACTGACTTTCCAATTCTGGCTATGGTTCTACGGGTACCGCTACTCACCCACCTACCCATGAGCGACTCTACTGTTCACCCATGAAGCAGGAATCAGCAACTCAGAAGGCAATCTCAGGTTAATGTTTAATGTTTTCAGGATGCCTCAGCTATAAAGCCCATGCGACATGTATGTTAAACAATTTTCTGGAGAGCTGGCATTTTCAACAACGTTCCGTGGCTTGGTATTCCGCATCGGTGCACTTAACATAAAGGCATACACAGGTTACAATATTGAAACAGACCTTTCAGCCCAACCAATCTTTTTTTTTTTATCATTCTTTCATGGGGATGTGGGCGTCGCTGGCAATGCCAGTATCTGTTGCCCATCTCTAAATGGCTAATGGCCATTTCGGAGGGCAGTTAAGATTCAACTGCGTTGCTGTGGGTCGGGAGTCACACGTAGGCCAGACCAGGTAAGGATGGCAGATTCCCTCTGCTAAAGGACGCTAATGAACCAGAAGCGTTTTTACAACAATCAATAATAGTTTCATGGCCACCATTACTGAGATTAGCTTTCAAATCTAGATTTTTTGAGTTTAAATTTGAACGCCTTCCCACAAGGCCTCAGACTGGACCTCTGGATTATTCGTTCAGTGACACTAGCACTACCACATGCCTCCCCCAATTTTGTTCGAAGAAAAGAGCCAGAATATATATGATGGCTGAATGGTCTCCTGCTGTGCTGTAAACACTATGGTTCTGTAAACAACAACAGTAATGTGCATTTATTTCATCTCTTGAACATGACATAGCACCCCAAGGCACTTCACAGGAGCCTTATAAAGCAAAATTTGAAACTGAGCCACATAAGGAGATGTTAGGACAGATGACCAAAAGCTCATCCAAACAGGTAAGTTTCAAGGAATTTCTTAAGGGAGGAAAGAGAGATAGGGAGGGAGTTCCAGAGCTTTAGCAGCTGAAGGGCACAGCCACCAATGGTGGAGCGACTAAAATCGGGGATGCTCAAGAAATGCTCTAAGAATTAGATGTGCACAGATAGGTCAGGGTGCCGAAGGGCTGCAGGAGGTTACAGAGATATAGGGGAGCAAGGTCACGGGGGACTTGAAAAGAGCGATGAGAATTTTAAATCGGGGCATTTTCTTTAAAACCAGGAGCGGAAGCAGGTCAACGGCCGCACGGGTGTTAGGCTAACGGGGCTTGGCATGAGTTAGATCACGGGCAGAGCTTTTGATGGCCTCAAGTTTATGGAGCAACAGAACGTGAGATATCAGCCAGGAATGAATTGGAATAGCCAAGTCTAGAGGCAACACAGGCATGGATGAAGGTTTTCACAGCAGATGAACTGAGGCAGGGGTGGGGGTCAAATGGAGGTTATGGAGGTGGAAGCAGGCGGTCTTAGTGATGGCGCAGATGTGCGGTCGGAAGTTCATCTTGGGGTCAAATACAACTCCAAAGTTGCAAACAACCTGGTTCGCTCTCAGATAGCTGATAGGGAGAGGAGTGAAGTCAATGGCTAGAGGACCGAATTTTTCACCAATGGCTTTGGCCGTCACAGTATTTAATTAGTTCCTGCAATAAGGACCAAATCAAAGAATATATGAATAGAATATAAGAGCCAGGAGGTTATATAAAACTATATAACTGTATAATGAAACTATATAAAACATTAGTCAGGCCACAACTTGAGTCCTGTGTGCAGTTCTGGTCACCTCACTACAGAAAGGATGTAATTGGATATGAGAGGGTAGAGAAAGGGAGATTTACGAGAATGTTGCAGGATTGGAAAATTGCAGCGATGAGGAGAGATCGGATAGGCTGGGGTTGTTCTCCTTGGAACAGAGGAGGCTGAGGGGAGATTTGATTGAGATGTACGAAATTGTGACGGGTCTAGACAGAGTGGATGGGAAGGGCCTGTTTACTTTAGCAGAGGGGTCAGTGACTAGGGAGCATAGATTTAAAGTGATTGGTAGAAAGATTAGAGCGGAGATGAGGGAAACTTTTTTTAACCCAGGGCTGTGTGGGTCTGCAGCTCTCCTCCTGAAAGGGTAGTAGAGGCAGAAACCCTCACTCATTTAAAGGGTGTCTGGATGTGCACCTCAGGTGCCGTAACCTGCAGGGCTACGGACCAAACGCGGGAAAGTGGGATTAGGCCGGGTGACCCGTTTCTCGGCCGGCACAGACACGATGGGCCAAGTGGCCTCTTTCTGTGCCGTAAACCTTCGATGGTTCTATGAAAGAGGGATTATCACCTCCTGTTAGATAGGAATCCCCTTTTTCACCATGGTCTGGCAGTTGGACAATGACTTCCTTTGTCTGTGGTGTCAAAATGGTCACACGTCTCTGTTAAAGTGATTTACTGAGCAGGATTTGATCCTTAGTCTTTATACGGAGGAAGCATCCAGTAGACTTGACTCACTTTCATACCAGTATCTGAGAGAAGGGCTACTGGCACTGGGCTGTTGCCTTGGAAGGTTGGCGGGCACGATCCTCACTTGATCCGAACACAACTTCTTCACCTTAACATCGGGCTTCAGAAACTTTTATAGAACACAAGAGGTAAGGGTCAGGATAGTGAGAAGAGAATAACTTGTCATTAATATGTCAAAACTTATCATCAGGAAACAAGGCAGTGCAACCTTCAACACAACCGATTAGTGACTTCGAAAGGAAATTGGATGGCCACCTGAGGGAAATAGACTTGCAGGGCTACGAGGAGAGAGGGGAGGGAATGGGACTGGCTGGGTTACTCCACAGAGGGCTGGCATGGATCAAAGGGCCTCCTTCTGTGTTAGAATGACTCTGTGACTATTCGATGGTGATTATTTTTTATTTTATTGAGGGCTAACGTCACCTCACCAAGATCCACTGGCTGGATTAACGCTCAATTACACGATGTATACTTAAGCAACATGGGAATACGTGAGTGGGGAGACTTTAGAACTTACGGCATGGTCCAAGTACAATGACCAGATTCGTTGGCACTTTACCTTCTTCTCCCTCTCATTCTTCTGGACGGTTCCCGTCAGTGCGTAGATTTTAACCAGGAGGAGCTGGTGAGCTCTGAAAAAGAGAGAGAGAGAGAGAGAAAAACGCCATTGAATGCAGTCCAGTTGCACCTCGCTGTCACCAGCCGATCAGATCAATGTCTCCCGGCATTGAGAGTTTTTTATAACATGAAAAATTGGCATTAAACCTCAGAGCAGCCAAAGCTGCATACACAGAATTACACACAGAGGACGGTAGTTTACGGGGTCTGTAAGAGCGGGAAATGTGGCGGGTGGGGGTGACTTAATTAGGCAGGAGCTGAAAGTTTGGTTTCCCGATGGTGGGTTGAGATGCAGAGATGAAGTCAGCATGGTGGCAGTGGCAGGCTGGGCCTCATGCCATCCCATGGGGCGGGTTCTGATTTGTAATATGTTTGCAGGCCATAAATACCCATTACCATCTACTTTCAAGGTCAAGTCAGGGGTGCGCGGGAATGTCGTGCCACCCTGTTCATATTTGTACAGCTGTGTCTGGTGTGAGCTGTTGTCTCTGTTGGAGAGGAGCAGGAGAATGGCAGCTCGCACGGAGGCTCAGGGCTTGCAGAAGGGCAAGCCAAGGGTGAGCGGGAGGGGAGGGCGTGTGGAGTGGGGCCAAGGGCACAGAGGAATCCAATGGAGGACAGAGGGTGGGGCCAGAGGCATGGGGGAGTGAAGTGGGAAGGGTCTTGGGTATGGCGGTTGGGGGAGATGGGGGCAGGTGGAGTTGGTGAATGGTGTTGTGGTTTTATAACGATATAAAGGCACTAATCACTCATAAGGGATTGTGTAAACACGTTCTGGGTTCATTTATTTAAACCAGGCACATGAGAACATAGACACGGATAGAAAACTTGAAGACATCAGCAGCAGAGCTGCATTCCGCTCACAGGCTAAAGTGAAACTGAGACTGAATCACATGACACACTTCCCTTCCAGTGATGTCATGCCGCTATCCCTTAAAGGCATATTACAACAAATGGCATTAAATGATAAGGTAGAGAATGATGGAGAGGAGGAGTTTGGGGTGGGGGGTGGCTGGTAGTTGAGGGTCACGATCCTGTTGAATTGAAAGGACCATGAGTTTTCTGACGCAATGGAGTTTGACAGCAAGGTTGTGGCCGTGATACAGAGCCTGCCTGTTTGTCCAAGAGGCTCTCATATAGTCCAGTTGTACCTGCTGCATTGTTAGGTGACAGTGGGATCCACCTTCTCCCCCTGCATGATCGCGTGTGTCTCCCATGCCCACCACTGGCACTTTAAATTTTAATTAGAATCACATGGGAGCCACCTCCTGACACAAAAGTGGAAGTGCCGCCCGCTTCCAGTTCCAAGGTTGGGAAATGCACACAACGGATAAAATACCGCCCATTGGCCATGATAAAAGATCATTCAACCCGAGTGCTCCATAGTAACCTTTACACTCTTGTATCCTCCTCCCATTCTAACTACCTCTTCCCACCATCACCACCACCCCCACCCCCCCCACTCTCATCCCTCTGTTCCTTTCTCCCTCGTGTCAACTTTTGTCTGAAGACACTCCTGTGCAAGTGCCTTGGGACATTTGCTATATTAAGGGCGCCATCTAAATGAAACTTGCTGTTGTATGCATCAATGCTTCAACCACTCCATGTGGCGACCAGCTCCACATTCTCATCGCTCTATGTGCCAAGGTATTTTGGCTTATTTGATTTCTTGCTGATACTCTGGTTCTATCTGCCTGGGTCTGGGCTCACCCATGAGGCGAAACAGTTCCTGCACATAAACCCCTCTGCGCCCTTTCATAACTTTAGGAGGCTCTGTCAGGTCTATCTTAGTCTACTTTTCTCCAGAGAAAAGAGTGTCAAAAATGGCTCAATCTCTTTGATAGTTGCGTCTTCTCAATTCTACTAAGCTCCCGGTAGATTTTCTTTGCAATTCAGCCAGCACTTCAATATCCTTTCTGTAGTAGGGGGACCAGGACTGTACACATAAATATTCCAAGTGTACTCTAACCAAAATGCTATCTAAATTTAACTTTACAGCCCTATTTTTGTGTTCCATTTCTCTGGAAATGAACCCCAGTATTTTGTCTACACTCTTTCTGCCCTTGGTACTTTTGGCCATTTTTGTGTCTGTATTCCAAGGTCCCTTTGCTCCTCTATCCCAGGGTGGATACAGAGAGAATGTTGTTAGGGAGAGGATAACTTGAGGTCATCAATTTGTTTTTAGTGTATCTTCACGCACACTTTTTATTCTCTTGGGGAATAGAAGAGTCTCACTGAAACTCTGTCCTTTTCACAAGGGTTTCCAAACTCAGTGTTTGAAGAGCTGGCTTTTGAGTTCTCTCCAAGTACCTCTCCCAACAGGGATCCACCTCCAGGGTTTCAATCTCGCCGTCTGAGGTTCCTTTCCACTGGATCTCTGCGTGAACTCAAACTTCGCCTTCCAAACACACTTTCAGATCTTCGGCAGGGCCAAGCAGAACCCCACTGCTTCAAAGGGTACCTTTGCCCTCACGGCCTGCATCGCTGAGTCACCAACCTTCGGTTGCCTTCTCAGATCTTTGGGGCTTCTCTGGAGTCTGCTCCTCGCAGCTCTCTCTCTTTAAATTTGGAGTCAATTGCTCCGCTCCTTCTCAACTATTCCTGATCTCTGTACTTGGCCTTTACCTGGGATCAATTTCTGCTTCTTCTTTGTTTGGGACATTCTCCCTGTCCCGCTCCCTGGGATACCTTCTCTCGAATGGCGCTCCTCTTCAGGTCTCCTGACCTGCGGTTTTGCGCTGTTTCACTTTTTCTTTTTCCTCTGTGCATGCGCCCAGGGCTGGTTTCCAGCCTGAAGATGTGAAAATGGACAAGCCGCGCATGTCCGGCCCTTTCCCGGCTGGGGCATGTGCAGAAGCCCCGAGACCCACTGGGAACTGTAGTTCCCAAACTCCGAACCACCCGATCTAAACTCGAGGTAAGTACCGGAGTTCGTTATAAAAGAGGAAACTGGACAAGCATGTGAGGGTTATAATGAGAGAGTTAGATGGAGGACATAAACACCAGCATGGACTTATAGGGCCGAATGGCCTGCTTTTGTGTTGTGTATCTTATCTGGTGGCGATGGTGTGCCACAGTTCACTCAGGGAGACTAAGTCACTGCGGTAAATGCACTTCCACCTGCATTTTGCAGTCTGGAGCTATGGATGGTGATGGTAGAGGCTCTAACATTCTTCCCATCACATGGGCTGACCAGGAATCTCTCCCACTCTTACCACCTGCCATTGGTATGTGTCGGGTGGATTAGCAGGTTGGCAGGTTGGCACTCAATCTATATGGCCACCTTAGCAAGGTAACTTGCATGGCCATCATGTCTTGGGGGTGGGAATCAAACCTAGAGTTTCTGGCTCAGAGGCAGGAACCCTACCCACTGCGCCACAAGAGCTCCTTATGTAGGCTATGTAATCCCATGTAATTTAGTTTCCCAGGAATAAGTGGCCTCATTATTCCTCCTGTCCAAAAGGAACCACTAACCCGTTGCCGGATTGAAGTTCATTTGCCCTTTATCTGGCCGCTCTGTAGGCCTGTCGTGATGGGATAGTCGGTACTGTACCTGCTGTAGCTGGGGATGGTTCCCTGCTCCATGTCCTTCATGGTAAATGGGTCGACTCGGGCGCACAGCCACTCGTATTTTGTGTGCTGGACGGTGTCCAACACATGCAGAATCTCGTCGCACTTCACCTGCAAGGAGCAGCTATCCACCTTGCCCAGGATGTTCAGGTTCACTCGAATGTAGAAGGAGCCTCGAGCCACCGACTCCTTGTCTTCCAGGACTCTCTCAAGCTTCCTGTAACCTAGAGGTCCAGATATGTGAGAGAAGCATTATTTTACACCAGCAGACACAGGTACAATCAGACAGTCATAGGGTGGGGAGGGTCTACTCCTGCACACGCCACACACATATTGGCTGCACGCGTGCAGGCTAACAGACACGCAAGGGCAGGCACAGGGTCATGCACAAACATGGGCACATTCACATGTGTGAAAATAGGTGGTACATGGTCCAATCAGCACTGTTAGTGATACTCCACACTCCAACAACAACAACTCGGATTTGTGTAGCGCCTTCTGACATGGGAAGACGTTCCAAAACAGTGACAAAATTTGACACCGAGCCATTTAAGGAGAGAAACTTTGTCGTTTTAAAGCGCATCTTAAAAAAGGGGGAGAGAAAAAGAGAGGGAGAGGTTTAAGGAGGGAATTCCAGAGCTTAGCACGGCTGCCGATAGGGGAGGGGTGGACATCAGTGGGGGGGTGTGGGGGGTGTTGGGGGATCTCAAGGAAGCCCAACAATTATGTTTTCACTGGCATGGACCTGATGGGCTGAAAGGCCTCCTGATGTACCAACAGGGCTCTTAAGGCTCACATTCTGAACAATCCATTAGTTGGTTCTTACTTACCCTCTTCATCTTGCTGAAGTTGGAGGGGATCTGTCACAGGACAGCTGTGCAAGGTCCAGTATGCACCCTTTCCTTTGTGGTGTTGAAATGATATTCTCTGCCTCGAGCCATCTTCCAGCTGAGAAAAGATTCAAATATACTTGAGGCTAAGGGGACTGAGTAGTCTCAAGGGTCAGAAATTCATCCTTCCACTTCAGATTCCTGGCCTCCCGCTCGGCCCAACCTGATTGGAAGTTGCTGCCTGGAAAGCTGGGGAAAGTAGATTCAGTAACAAGGGAAACGGATGTACACTTGATGGGGAAAATCTGTTGGTGATTCGATTACCGATTACGGGAGCTTGCTGTGTGCAGATTGGCTGTGTGTTTCTTACATTTCAAAGTGACTCAAGACTGCTCCGCCATTTAATAAGATCATGGCTGATCTGATTTTAACCTTAGCCTTTCACCCCCTTACTTATCGAGAACCTATCTACCTCTGCCTCAAAGATATTCAAGGACTCCGCTTCCACTGCCTTTTGAGGAAGAGAGTTCCAAAGTCTCACAAACTTCTGAAAGAAATAATTTTCCCTCATCTCTGTCCTAAATGGGCAACCCCTTATTTTGAAACAGGGACCCTGAGTCCTCCCACAAGAGGAAGCATCCTCTCCACATTCATCCTGTCAAATCCCCTCAGCATCTTAAAGGTTTCAATCAGGTGGCCTCTTACCTTTCTAAATTCTAGTGGATGCCAGCCTAACCTGTCCAACCTTTCCTCATGAGACAACCCACCCATTCCAGGCATTAGTCCAGTAAACCTTCTGTGAGCTGCTTCTAAAGCATTTACATCATTCTTTAAATAAGGGGACCAGTAGTGTACACAGTAGACTCATAGATGTTTACAGCACAGAAGGGGGCCATTCGGCCCATCATGTCTGCACTGGTCAACAAAGATCTGACTACACTAATCCCATTTTCCAGCGCTTGGCTCATAGCCCTGGAGGCTATGGCAACGCAAGTGAATATCTAAATACTTCTTAAATGTTACGAGAGTTTCTGACTCGACCACCCTTTCAGGCAGTGAGTTTCAGACTCCCACCACCCCCTGGGTGAAAAAATTTCTCCTCAACACCCCTCTTAGCCTTCTACCTCTTACCTTAGATTTATTCCCCCTGGTTATTGACTCCTCTACTAATAGAAAAAGTGCCTTCCTATCCACCCTATCTATGTCCCTCATAATCTTTCCACCTCTATCAGGTCCCCTCTCAACCTTCACTGCTCCAAGGAAAACAACCCCAGCCTATCCAATCTTTCCTCATAGCTCAGACCCTCCAGCCCAGGCAGCATCCTGGTAAATCTCTCCTGCACCCTCTCCAGTGCAATCACATCCTTCCAATAATGTGGTGACCAGAACTGCACACAGTACTCCAGTTGTGGCCTAACCAGTGTTTTATACAGTTCCAGCATAACCTCCCTGCCCTTGTATTCTATGCCTTGGCTAATAAATGCAAGTACCCCATATGCCTTCTTAACCACCTTATCTACCTGCCCTGCTACCTTCAGGGATCTGTGGATATGCACACCAAGGTCCCTCTGATCTTCAGTACTTTCCAGGGTCCTACCATTCATAGTGTAATCCCTTGCCTTGTTAGCCCTCCCCAAGTGCATGACCTCACACTTTTCCGGGTTGAATTCCATTTGCTACTGCTCTGCCCACCTGACCAGTCCATTGATATCCTCCTGCAGTTTACGGCTATCCTCCTCACTATTTACCACTCTACCAATTTTCATGTCATCTGCCAACTTCTTGATCATACCCCCTACATTTAAGTCCAAATCATTTATATACACCACAAACAGCAAGGGCCCAGCACCGAGCCCTGCGGAACCCCACTGGAAACAGACTTCCAGTCACAGAAACATCCCTCTACCATCACCCTCTGCTTCCTGCCTCTCAGCCAATTTTGGATTCAATGTGCCACTTTGCCTGGGATCCCATGGGCTCTTACTTTCTTGACCAGTCTGCCATGAGGGACCTTATCAAAAACCTTGCTAAAGTCCATGTAGACCTCATCAAATGCATTACCCTCATCAACATTCCTCGTTACCTCCTCAAAGAATTCAATCAAATTTGTCAAACACGACCTTCTCTTAACAAATCCAAGCTGACTATCCATGATTAATCCGTATCTCTCCAAGTGCAGATATATTCTGTCCCTCAGGATTCTTTCTAGTAACTTCCCCACCACTGAGGTTAGATTGACTGGCCTGTAATTTCCTGGTCTATCCCTTCCTCTCTTTTTTAATAATGGGACAATCTTAGCAGTCCTCCAGTCCTCTGGCACCTCACCTGTGGCCACAGAGGATTTGAAAATTACTGCCAGGGCCCCTGATATCTCTTCCCTTGCCTCCTCAACAGCCTCAGATACATCTCATCCAGGCCTGCAGATTTATCCACTTTTTAGGCCGCTAAACCTGCTAGTACCTCCTGTCTCTCTCTGTTAATTTCCTCTAATATTTCACAGTCCTCCACCCTGATGTCTATACCTGCATCGTCCTTTTCCATTGTGAAGACTGACGCAAAGTATTCATTGAGGACTGCACCCATGTCTTCCGGGTCCACACACAGATTACCTCTATGGTCCATAATTGGCCCCACTCTTTCCCTAGTTATTCTCTTGCTCTTTATATATTTAAAAAACCTCTTTGGGTTTTCCTTTATTCTACCCACCAATGCTTTCTCATGCACTTTCTTAGCTTTCCTAATTTCCTTTTTAAGTTCTCCCTTGCACTTTTTATACTCCTCTAGGGATTCTGCCGTATTGAGCCCTCGATATCTGCCATATGTTTCTCTTTTTTCTTAATCCTACCTTTTATGACATCCAGTGTTCTCCGGACTTGGTTCCCCCCCCACCTTTGTCTTTACGGGAATGTATTTGCCTAGTACTCTCGCTATTTCCTCCTTGAATGCTCCCCCATTGCTCTGGCACAGTTTTATCTGCAAGTAGCTGCTCCCAGTCCACTTGGGCCAAATCGTATCTCATCTTAGTAAAATTAGCCTTTCCCCAGTTTAAAACTTTAATTCACAGCCCAACTTTGTCCTTTTCCGTAACTATCCCAAATCTAACTGAGTTATGGTCACTATCTCCAAAATGCTCCCCTACTGATACACCTTTCACCTGCCCGGGCTTATTTCCGAATATTAAGTCCAGAACTGCCCCCTCCTTTGTTGGGCTTTCTATGTACTGGCTAAAAAGGTTTTCCTGGATGCAACTTAAGAATTTTGCTCCCTCCCTACCTTGCACACTAAAACTATCCCAGTTAACATTTGGATAGTTAAAATCCCCAACTATTGCTGCCTTATTGTTCCTACACTTCTCTGAAATTTGATTACATATTTGATCCTCCAACTCTCCCTGGCTGATTGGGGGCCTATAGTGCACACCCAACAGCATGTTTGCCCCTTTTGTGTTTTTTACTTCTACCCATTAGATGATCCTCCCAGGATATCATCCCTCCTCACTGCTATAATTGATTCATTGATCAATATTGCAACCTCCCCTCCTCTTCTATCCCCCTCTCTATCCTGTCTGAATACCCTACAACTAGGAAGGTTGCACTGGCAATCCTGCCCTTCTCTTAGCTAAGTCTCGGTCATAGCTATGATATCATAGTCCCACATGACTATCTGTGCCCTCAGCTCATCTGTCTTATTCATCAGGCTCCTTGCATTAAAATATATTCCATTTAGCCTTGCTAAACTCACTTCTTTCTTATCTAGCCTATGTTTCCTCTCCCTTCCAGACTCACTTACTAGTGTTTTAACTTCTAACTCCATCTCAGCTTCTCTCCCCTCTGATCTACTTTTCAAGATCCAATCCCCTTGCCAATTTAGTTTAAATCTGCCCCAACAGCATTAGCAAATCTTCCCACGAGGATGTTGGTCCCATTCCTGTTCAAATGTAACCGGTCCAACTTGCACAGGTCCCACCTCGCCCAGAAATGATCCCATATTTGGCCTCACCAATGCCCTGAATAACTGAAGCATACCCTCCCTTGTGTTCAATTCCCCTTGCAATAAATGATAAAATTCTATTAACTTAGCTAATTACTTTCTGCACCTGCATACTAACCTTTTGCGATATATGCACTAGGACACCCAGATCCCTCTACATCTCAACGCTCTGCAATCTCTCACCATTTAAATATGCTTCTTTTTTATTTATCCTGCCAAAATGGACAACCTCACACTTTCCCACATTGTACTCCAGTTGCCAGATCTTTGCCCACTCACCTAACCTATCTATATCCTTTTGTAGCCTCCTTATGTCCTTTTCACAACTTACTACTTGTCTTTGTGTCATCAGCAAATTTAGCAACCGTACCATTGGCCCCTTCATCCAAATCATTTGGATGTGGCACACAACTCGTTACATCTTGCCAACCAGAAAAATGTGCTATTTATGCCCACTGTCTGCTTCCTGTTAGCTAGCCAATCTTCTATCCATGCCAACATGTTACCCCCTACACCATGAGCTTTTATTTTCTGCAATAACCTTTGATGAGTCATCAAATGCCTTCTGAAAATGTAAGTACAGAACATCCACTGAATCCCCTTTATCCACAGCACATGTTACTTCTTCAAAGGGCTCCAATAAATTGGTTGAACATGATTTCTCTTTCACAAAACCAGGTTGACTCTGCCTGATTACCTTGAATTTTTCTAAGTGCCCCTGTTCTAACATCTTTAATAATAGCTTCTGACATTTTCCCTATGACAGATGTTAAGCTAACTGGCCTATAGTTTGCTGCCTTCTGTCTCCCTCCCTTTTTGAATAAAGGAGTTACATTGGCTATTTTCCAATCTAGTGGAACCTTCCCCGAATCTAGTGAATTTTGGAAAATTAAAACCAATACATCAACTATCTCACTAGCTCTTTTAAGGCCCTAGGATAAAATCCATCAGGACCCAGGGACCTGTCAACCCGCAGTTCCGACAATTTGCTAGGTACCAGGTCCCGCTCGCCAATCGGTTTTCCGTTTTGGATACCGGTGAGGGCGTTGGTTCCTCAGAGGAGGGCAGTCAGAGCCAGGCTTGTGTCACCACAGGCTGTACAAGAGCAGCCAATTTACAAACAGCAAGCTCCCACAAACAGCAATGTGATAACAAGCAGATGATCTGTTTTTTTCTGATGTTGTTCGGGGAGCAAATACTGGAATAAACACAGGGGGAGCTCCCCTACTCTTCTTGAGATAACACTATGGAATCTTTTACCTCCATCTGGGCAGGCAGACAAAGTTTCAGTTTAACATCTCACCTGAAAGGCAGCAGCTCTGACAGTGCAGTGCTCCCTCAGTACTGCATTGGAGTGTTGGCATTGATGTTTTGTGCACAACTCTGGAGTAGGGCTTGAAGCCAGAACCTGATGACCTAGAGGTCAGAGTGCTACCAACAGACATGCCTGAAGTAACACTGAAATACTCCTTACGTGATGCACTTTTCGTTTCATGATTATATGTCAATATAATTTAGGTAGAGTGTCCATGATCAACCAACTGTTTGAAAAGGAGATCATCAACTAAGAAAGTTTGAAAAGCACGCCATGTGTCCTACAACATGTCCCTTTGTCCTTCATTGTCACATCTCAAAGAGATCAAGGGTAACAGGTTTGGGTGGATAGCAAATGGGGAAAGAATAACTAATGGAAAGGCATGTCAGCCTAAGAGGACCAGATCCCGACTTACCGCTCGCAGTTGACACCCGACCTTTTCCACCTCTGACCTCTGCTGCGCAGACTTGACGAAGATCCCAGACTCATTGTCCCCAGCGGTGGTGATATCATTATGGTGCTGTTTGACAGGGCTGTTAATGCTTGTGAGATCGGGCAGCGAGAAGAACAGAGAAAGTGGCCTACAGCAACAGCAACAACAACATCTTGCATTTATATAACGCCTTCGGCAAAGGACAAACATCCCAAGGCGCTTCACAGGAGCGCTACTGGACAGATAATTTGGCGCAGAATCATGGAAGGGGGATGTTAGATTAATGGGGCCAAAAGCTCGGACAAAGGGGTGGGTTTTAAAGAGGAAGAGAGAAAGGCGGAGAGGGAATTCCAGAGCATGGGGGTTCTTGATGCACATCGGGCATCGATCTTGGAAATGGCTAGACATATTTGAGGGTGTTTAGAAAAGGGTATGGGAGAGGGTATTTGAGAGTGTTTAGAAAAGGCTATGGGAGAGGGTATTTGAGAGTGGTTAGAAAAGGGTGTGGGAGAGGGTATTTGAGAGTGTTTAGAAAAGGGTATGGGACAGGGTATTTGAGAGTGTTTAGAAAAAGGTATGGGAGAGGGTATTTGAGAGTGGTTAGAAAAGGGTATGGGAGAGGGTATTTGAGAGTGGTTAGAAAAGGGTATGGGACAGGGTATTTGAGAGTGGTTAGAAAAGGGTATGGGACAGGGTATTTGAGAGTGGTTAGAAAAGGGTATGGGAGAGGGTATTTGAGAGTGGTTAGAAAAGGGTATGGGAGAGGGTATTTGAGAGTGTTTAGAAAAGGGTATGGGAGAGGGTATTTGAGAGTCTTTACAAAAGGGTATGGGAGAGGATATTTGAGAGTGTTTAGAAAAGGGTGTGGGAGAGGGTATTTGAGAGTCTTTACAAAAGGGTATGGGAGAGGGTATTTGAGAGTGTTTAGAAAAGGGTATGGGAGAGGGTATTTGAGAGCGGTTAGAAAAGGGTGTGGGAGAGGGTATTTGAGAGTGTTTAGAAAAGGGTGCGGGAGAGGGTATTTGAGAGTATTTAGAAAAGGGTACGGGAGAGGGTATTTGAGAGGGGTTAGAAAAGGGTATTGGAGAGGGTATTTGAGAGGGGTTAGAAAAGGGTACGGGAGAGGGTATTTGAGAGGGGTTAGAAAAGGGTATTGGAGAGGGTATTTGAGAGGGGTTAGAAAAGGGTGCGGGAGAGAGTATTTGAGAGGGGTTAGAAAAGGGTATTGGAGAGGGTATTTGAGAGGGGTTAGAAAAGGGTGCGGGAGAGGGTATTTGAGAGGGGTTAGAAAAGGGTATTGGAGAGGGTATTTGAGAGGGGTTAGAAAAGGGTGCGGGAGAGGGTATTTGAGAGTATTTAGAAAAGGGTACGGGAGAGGGTATTTGAGAGTGGTTAGAAAAGGGTGCGGGAGAGGGTATTTGAGAGTATTTAGAAAAGGGTACGGGAGAGGGTATTTGAGAGTATTTAGAAAAGGGTATGGGAGAGGGTATTTGAGAGGGGTTAGAAAAGGGTATTGGAGAGGGTATTTGAGAGGGGTTAGAAAAGGGTACGGGAGAGGGTATTTGAGAGGGGTTAGAAAAGGGTATTGGAGAGGGTATTTGAGAGGGGTTAGAAAAGGGTATGGGAGAGGGTATTTGAGAGTGGTTAGAAAAGGGTATGGGAGAGGGTATTTGAGAGTGGTTAGAAAAGGGTATGGGAGAGGGTATTTGAGAGTGGTTAGAAAAGGGTATGGGACAGGGTATTTGAGAGTGGTTAGAAAAGGGTATGGGACAGGGTATTTGAGAGTGGTTAGAAAAGGGTATGGGAGAGGGTATTTGAGAGTGGTTAGAAAAGGGTATGGGAGAGGGTATTTGAGAGTGTTTAGAAAAGGGTATGGGAGAGGGTATTTGAGAGTCTTTACAAAAGGGTATGGGAGAGGATATTTGAGAGTGTTTAGAAAAGGGTGTGGGAGAGGGTATTTGAGAGTCTTTACAAAAGGGTATGGGAGAGGGTATTTGAGAGTGTTTAGAAAAGGGTATGGGAGAGGGTATTTGAGAGCGGTTAGAAAAGGGTGTGGGAGAGGGTATTTGAGAGTGTTTAGAAAAGGGTGCGGGAGAGGGTATTTGAGAGTATTTAGAAAAGGGTACGGGAGAGGGTATTTGAGAGGGGTTAGAAAAGGGTATTGGAGAGGGTATTTGAGAGGGGTTAGAAAAGGGTACGGGAGAGGGTATTTGAGAGGGGTTAGAAAAGGGTATTGGAGAGGGTATTTGAGAGGGGTTAGAAAAGGGTGCGGGAGAGAGTATTTGAGAGGGGTTAGAAAAGGGTATTGGAGAGGGTATTTGAGAGGGGTTAGAAAAGGGTGCGGGAGAGGGTATTTGAGAGGGGTTAGAAAAGGGTATTGGAGAGGGTATTTGAGAGGGGTTAGAAAAGGGTGCGGGAGAGGGTATTTGAGAGTATTTAGAAAAGGGTACGGGAGAGGGTATTTGAGAGTGGTTAGAAAAGGGTGCGGGAGAGGGTATTTGAGAGTATTTAGAAAAGGGTACGGGAGAGGGTATTTGAGAGTATTTAGAAAAGGGTATGGGAGAGGGTATTTGAGAGGGGTTAGAAAAGGGTATTGGAGAGGGTATTTGAGAGGGGTTAGAAAAGGGTACGGGAGAGGGTATTTGAGAGGGGTTAGAAAAGGGTATTGGAGAGGGTATTTGAGAGGGGTTAGAAAAGGGTATGGGAGAGGGTATTTGAGAGTGGTTAGAAAAGGGTATGGGAGAGGGTATTTGAGAGGGGTTAGAAAAGGGTATTGGAGAGGGTATTTGAGAGGGGTTAGAAAAGGGTATGGGAGAGGGTATTTGAGAGTGGTTAGAAAAGGGTATGGGAGAGGGTATTTGAGAGTGTTTAGAAAAGGGTATGGGAGAGGGTATTTGAGAGTGGTTAGAAAAGGGTATGGGAGAGGGTATTTGAGAGGGGTTAGAAAAGGGTATTAGAGAGGGTATTTGAGAGGGGTTAGAAAAGGGTATGGGAGAGGGTATTTGAGAGGGGTTAGAAAAGGGTGTGGGACCTTGGGCTTCATAAACAGCGAAGTTATGCTGAACCTTTATACAGTCGGGTTAGGCCCCAGGTAGAGTATTATACCTAGTTTTCGTCACCACACTTTAGGAAAGATGGGAGCGTCCTTGAGTGGGTGCGGAAGAGATTTACCAGAAAATTAAAATACTGGGAATGCTGGAGACCTGAAATAAAAACAAAAAAAGTGCTGGGAAAACTCAGCAGGTGTGGCAGTGTCTGTAGAGAGCGAAACAGAGTAAACGTTTCGAGTCCAATATGACTCTTCTTCGGAACTTTATTTTTTTGGACAGAGTTCATGGTCTGAAGTTGTGGAATTTGATGTTGAATCCAAAAGGCTGTAAAGTGCCTGATCAGAAATGAGCTGCTGTTCCTCCTGCTTGCGATGGGCTTCAGTGGAACATTACAGCGGGCCCAGGTCAGAACTGTGGGCAGATGGTGAATTGAAGTTAGAAGCGGCGAAGACCATAAGACCATAAGACGTAGGAGCAGAAGTAGGCCATTCAGCCCATCGAGTCTGCTCCATCATTCAATGAGATCATGGCTGATCAGATAATCCTCAACTCCACTTTCCCGCCTTTTCCCCAAAGCCCTTGATTCCCTTACTGATTAAAAATCTGTCCATCTCAGCCTTAAACATACTTAACAACCCAGCCTCTTCAGCCCTCTGTGGTAAAGAATTCCACAGGTTGACTACCCTCTGAGAGAAGAAATTCCTCCTCATCTCTGTTTTAAATGGGAGACCCCTTACTCTGAGATTATGCCCTCTAGTCCTAGATTCTCTCGTAAGGGGAAACAACCTCTCAGCATCTACCCTGCCAAGCCCCCTAAGAATCTTATATGTTTCAATAAGGTCACCTCTCATTCTTCTAAACTCCAATGAGTACAGGCCCAACCTACTCAACCTCTTCTCATAAGAAAATCCCTCCATACTTGGGATCATCCTAGTGAACCTCTCTGGACTGCCTCCAATGCCAGCATATCTTTCCTTAGATAAGGGGACCAAAACTGTTCACAGTATCTTAGTTGTGGTCTAATTAATGCTTTGTATAGTTTAGCAAGACTTCCCTATTTTTATACTCCATTCCCTTTGAAATAAAGGCCAGCATTCCATTTGCCTTCCCTATTACCTGCTCAACCTGCATGCTAGCTGTTTGGTTGGGGTCTTGCTTGTGGACTGAATGGAGGGGTTCTGCAAAGTGGTCACCCAGTCTGCGTTTGGTCTCCCCAAGTTCCAAGGAAGAGTCATACTGGACTCGAAACATTAACTCTGTTTCCCTCTCCACAGATGCTGCCAGACCTGCTGCGTTTTTCCAGCACTTTCTGTTTTGACCAGAAAGGTTTCAGGGTTGAGGGATTTTAGCTACAAGGCTAGGTTGGAGAAGCTGGGGTTGTTCTCCTTGGGGCAAAGGAGGCTGAGGGGAGATTTGATAGAGATGTACACGATTATGATAAGTTTGGATAAGGTAGACAAGGAAAAGCCCTTCTCATTAGATGATGGTACAGGGGCTGGAGGACACAGATTTAAGGTTGTTGGCAAGAGATGCAGGAGGAATTTTTTCGTGCAGGAGTTACAATGACCTGCCAAAAACAGTGGTGAAATCGCAAACAATCCAATGGTTTCAAAAGAAAATGGAATGGGCACTTGAAGGACATAAACCTGCAGAGGGCTACAGGGATGGAGCGGGGGGATTGGGACTGCCTGGATTGCCCCGCAGGGAGCTGGCATGGACTCGAGGAGCTGAATGGTCTCCTTCTGTGCTGTAAATGACTCTGTGGCTCTACGATTTGCCAGTTCTGCCAACGATGTCGCAAACGAAATTAACTTTGGGGCTGCCCTGAATCCCTAGTTGGTAGACGCACCTCCTGGTGATGGCTTTGAAGGACAAAGGCTACCAGCTCTCAGGTTGAGAAGTGGGCGTCACTGGCTGGGCCAGCATTTATTACCCATCCCTAATTGCCCCTTGAGAAGGTAGGGGTGAGCTGCCTTCTTGAACCGCTGCAGTCCATGTGGTGTAGTACACCCATTGTGCTGTTAGGGAGGGAGTTCCAGGATTTTGACCCAGTGACAGTGAAGGAACGGCTGATATATTTCCAAGTCAGGATGGTGAGTGGCTTGGAGGGGAACTTCCAGGTGGTGGTGTTCCCATGTGTCTGCTGTCCTTATCCTTCTAGATGGCAGTGGTCATGGGTTTGGAAGGTGCTGTCGAAGAAGGCTTAGTGATTCCTACACCGTATCTTGTAGATGATACACACTGCTGCTACTGTGCGTCGGTGGTAGAGGGAGTGAATATTTGTGGATGTGGTGCCAATCAAGCGGGGTTGCTTTGTCCTGGATGTTGTCAAGCTTCTTGAGTGTTGTTGGAGCTGCACTCATCCAGGCAAGTGAGGAGTATTCCATCACACTCCTGACTTGTACCTTGTACATGGTGGACAGGCTTTGGGGAGTCAGGAGGTGAGTTGCTCGTTGCAGGATTCCTAGCCTCTGACCTGCTCTTGTAGCCACAGTATTTATATGGCTAGTCCAGTTCAGTTTCTGGTCACCCCCAGGATGTTGATATTGGGGCATTCAGCGATGGTAATGCCATTGAATGTCAAGGGGCAATAGTTAGAGTCTATCTTGTTGGAGATGATCATTGCCTGGCACTTGTGTGGTGCGACTGTTACTTGCCGCTTGGTCAGCCCAAACCTGGATATTGTCCAGGTCTCGCTGCATTTGGACATGGACTGCTTCAGTATCTGAGGGGTCGTGAATGATGCTGAACATTGTGCAATCATCAGCGAACATCCCCACTCCTGACCTTATGATGGAAGGAAAGTCATTGATGAAGCAGCTGAAGATGGTTGGGGTGAGGACACTACCCTGAGGAACTCCTGCAGTGATGTCCTGGAGCTGAGATGACTGACCTCCAACCACCACAACCATCTTCCTTTGTTCCAGGTATGACTCCAACCAGTGGAAAGTGTTCCCCCTGATTCCCATTGAATCCAATAGGGCTCCTTGATGCCACACTCGGTCAAATGCTGCCTTGATGTCAAGGGCAGTCACTCTCACCTCACCTTGGGAGTTCAACTATTTTATCCATGTTTGAACCAAGGCTGTAATGAGGTCAGGAGCTGAGTGGCCCTGGCGGAACCCAATCTGGACGTCAGCGAGCAGGTTATTGCTAAGCAAGCGCCGCTTGACAGCACTGTTGATGTCCCCCTTACATTGCTTTACTGATGATGGAGAGTAGGCTGATGGGGCGGTAATTGGCTGGGTTGGATTTGTCCTGCATTTTGTGTACAGGACATACCTGGGCAATTTTCCACATAGCCGGATAGATGCCAGTGTTATAGCTGTACTGGAACAGCTTGGCTATTGGTACAGCAGGTTCTGGAGCACAAGCCTTCAGTAGTATTGCTGGAGCATTGTCAGGTCCCATAGCCTTTGCACTATCCAGTGCCTTCAGCCATTTCTTGGTATCACGTGGAGTGAATCGAATTGGCTGAAGACTGACACCTGTGATGCTGGGGACCTCCGGAGGAGGCCAAGATGGATCATCCACTCGGCACTCCTGGCTGAAGATTGTTGTGGATTGTATTGTGCAGCAGATTGACTGAGGGGTCTGATCCCAGGGGGAGGCTAGGGCTCCTTTTACAAACTCTGCTGTAAAAGATAATTGTGCCTCAACTGGGAGGAGACTTGGGCATTAAAGTGCAAGGTTCAAGGGAAGTAGAGAATGGTGAATGAGGTATTATTTATCAGGAAGTGTTTGAAATGCAAACTGTTGAAGAATTATTGCTTGGAAGGGAAAGCTCAGTTGACAGACTGTATTTCTTAACTGTTACTTGGGACTGATAAGGAAGCAGCTCATCCAAGCTTCCTCTGCACTGCTTTACTATCGAGTGATGTCAAATGGAAAAGTGGATGTTGCTGTAAGACAGAGTCAGGCTCAACTGTGAAGCCTCAATTTGTTGAATAGTACACCACCAACTAAAACTTAGGTTTATATACCCAATCTGAAGATACCCGCCCGGTGTATTATTGGCAGATGATTCCTCCAGGTTCCTGCGCCATTTCATACAACGCGAGTCAGGACTATAGTATAAGGGTCTGGCACATATAGGGTTAATGGGGGACTGAGTCCAGTACCGCCCACACAGTGATGTAAGAGAGTACATGACCCATGTCCAGAGTCAGTCCAGTGTTGGACAGGGACGTGTGTACCAGCAAGCATGGAGACAACTCCAAGCTTGCACCCTTTTCTGTGTGGCTGCAAATAGTTCTAAGAGTCGATAAAGACTTACAGTTAACCTAAGTGTGACTATGAAGACATCCTCACTTCTACCGAACTGTAACCAACACCCTGCTACAGGGACCTTCAGGGCAGACGGGGAATGCAAGGGCCTTAATGGGCAAAATAAAATGAGAAAAGGCTATTTGTATAAGTCAAGTCCTCCCACACACCAAAAACAACCAGGCCCATTGTAGACTGAGTACTTACATGTGCCCATCAACATGAAGAGAATCTCAAAGCACATTCCAATGGGACAGAGCAAGAGATGGGATGGAATATTATGGAAGGGGGTAGTGACAGACAGGCACAGTCAAAGAGACAAGTTTGTAAAAGACGGGTCGTGGGAGACTTTTCAAACACCAGAGGCTTGTGACAGAAACCTGGCGACCAATGGTGAGGCTGGCAGCATTGGGGAAACCACAGAAAGAAGCACCTTCAAATGGCTGCTCTTCTCCCTCCCCTGGCTATTTCTCTTTTTAATCATCTGCCTAAAACTGTGAGACTGAGGAAATCTGGGGGGGAAAAAACGAAAGCGGAAGAAGAAAGATGGATGACCTCTTTTTGTCGTTGCCGTCTGTAGGCCCAACAGCCGCTTTGCCGGTATCTTCGGAGCCTGGGCAGAAGCTGGACCCGGACAAACTAGGAGTGAGCGACAACCTAAGTGGTGGACCTTCATCTAGAAAACAAAGAACTTACATTGATATAGCGCTTTTAACATAGTGAAAATAAACGGGTTATCAGGCAGAAATCTGACATCAAGTCACGTGAGGAGATATGAGGGCAGGTGACCAAGAGTTTTAGTCACGGAGGCACGTTTTAAGCAGGACCTTCAACAGAAAGAGAGGTGGGGGAGGTTTAGGATGAGAGTTCCAGAAATCAGGATCTAGGAAAGTGAAGGCACAGCCAACAAAGACGGAGCGATTAAAATTGAGAATGTTCCAGAATGGATAAAAACAGTTCGGGCCGGTATTCTTATTTCCCAGTTTTTACTGTTTTATCGTTAAGAGAGAATTAGAGGAGCATGGAGGCAAGGAGGGTTGAGGCACTGGAGGTATTTGAGCACAAGGATGAAAAAAATATGGTGAGGGGCTACTTTACTCTCAATACAGAAACTGATATTTTTACATGTTCATCATGTATTTTTGCATTCAGTCACTGTTTCCACACAATAAGATTCAGTTACATACGGACAGGTTTATTTAAATACATTCTTCTGTGGGATGTGAGTGCGCTGGCTAAGCCAGCATTTGTTGCCCATCCCTAATTGCCCTCGAGAAGGTGGTGGTGGTGAGCCACCCTCTTGGACCGCTGCATGTGCTGTAGGTACACCCACCGTGCTGCTAGGGAGGGAAACCTTCATTACAGACCAATGTAGAAATATGTATATGATCTGAATGAAGAGCTCTCAACTATTTTGAGATTGGCTACCTTAAATAAGAGCAGGCTATAAAGAAAAAGATCGGGAGGAATTCTTTAAAATATTCTTACATAAAAAATTCCGTATTTATTAATTGAATTTAAGATTCCACCAGCTGCCCTTGGTGGGAGTTGAACCTGTGCCTCAGAACGTTAACCTGGGCTTTTAGCCCAGTGACATTACCATGACACCACAGCGTTCCCAAGACACTCTTACATCAAGGGTCAGATCTATACAAATTATTACATCGGATTATGTCGAATTTACAACATTCAACCCAACGTGTTCAACGTTGATCCCCAAAGCTCTCGAAACGAAGAACAATTACCTGGACTGCTGTCCTCATTATCCGTTGAGCTACTTGTTGGCCAGAAGTCAAACCTAAGACAGGGGAGAAATTGTCAACTATTAATAGGTCTTCCTCGAGGAACGCAGGTGAAGATACACGGCTCCAAATGGCAAGATACAGACAAGGTTGAGGAAGTCAAAAGAATAAATTAGGTCAGGAAATAGCAATCAGGCAGCAGCAAATTTGTATTTTAGAAGGAAAAGGCGACTGAGGGAGGTGAACGAATCCACAATCGCAAAATGCTGCGGATGCTGGAAACCTGAGATTCGGAAAATGCCGGAAACGCTCAGGTCCAGCAGCTCCGGTGGAGAAGGGGCAGAGTTAACGTTTCAGGGCGATCCAAAGGTCATTGAACTGAAACATGGGGCGGAATTTCCTGTGCCCGTTGGCATCGGGCGTGTTCAGTGGCGTTGAGCGGACAATGTGGCGAGAAGGTCAGAAATCACTTCCACGAAGTCATGAAACCGGTTTGCGATCGTCCGCTCTGCCCGTCAATGGTGGGCCGCGTTTCCCGCTGTTGGACCTCGGGAATCTGGCTGTAATACGTCTGCGTATCATTATAAGCCCATCCCATCAGAATCAACCCTCCCACCCCCCAACTCTGGATTACAACAGCATATATAAGGCGTGCACTTGGCGGGCTGCATTTCGAGGGGAACTCGGAGGTGAGTGCACAGTAGTGTTGCGCGTCATTAAACCGGGGTGGGGGAGGGGCTGCAGTCTCCTTGCCTTTCGAAACCATGTCTTCTGTGCAGTAGTCCTGGGCTGAAAGCGCTGAGAAGTGTGTGTGCACGGCTGCACGTTAAATATGGCGCCCGGCATGCTGAAGCGGTGAGGTAATGGCCTGGCAGCTGAATGAGAGCCCGCCCACCATTGCAACAGCATGTTTCCCGGGAATGATTAGTGAGGTGGGATTGGGACGATATGGCGTGAAGAGCCACCATTGTGGCCGACGGGTAAAACGTCCTTTTCCCCGCCCACTACCACATAGTGAAAATCTGGGACGATGTCACCCATTAATTCTGCTTCTCTCTCTCTCTCTCTCTCTGCCTCATCTGCTGAGTATTTCCAGAATTTTCTTTTTTTATTTCAGGCTAACTTGATAAAACTTCCACCCGCCCCCCCCCCCCCCCCTCCAACTGCTTCTTATAAGGGCTTTATCCCATACTCCAGGTTTCTCTGTCTTCATCGCATCTGTTCTAACCATTCGGCCTTCTATACCAATGCTTCTCATGAGTCTTCCTGTTTCCCCAATGGACGATTCCCCCTCCCCCATTCTGTGCATCAATGGCCCTCAACCACTCCATTTCCCACACTTCTCATTCCTTCCTCTCCCTCCCTGCACCACAATGAGGTACGCCCACTCTTGTACAATAGCCACTCAACAGGAATATAAACCCTACATTCAACTTTCCCTTACACAATAAGAACACAAATGCTGTAAATACTCAGCAGGCAGGCAGCATCTGTAGAGAGAGACAGAGTTAACGTTTTAGGTTGATGATCTTTCATCAGAACTCTATTTTCGCTCCCACTCTGTGCCTCTCTCTTACAACTGTACAGGTGTTGGTGAGGCCGCACCTGGAGTACTGTGTACAGTTTTGGTCCTGGTATTTAAGAAAGGATATATTGGCATTGGAGGCAGTTCAAAAGAGATTGACTAAGCTGCTGGGATGAAGTGGTTGACTTATCAAGAACGGCTAAACAGATTCGGCCTTCATTCATTAGAGTTTAGAAGAATGAGGGGTGATCTTATTGAAACGTACAAGATTCTGAGGGGGCTTGACAGGGTAGATGTTGAGAAGCTGTTTCCACTAGTGGGGGAATCTCGAACTAGGGGACATAGTTACAGAATTATGGGAACATTCATTTAAAAATAAGATGTGAAGGAATTTCTTCTCTCAGAGGGTAGTGAATGTCTGGAATTCTCTACCCCAGAGGGTTGTGGAGGCTAGATCACTGAGAGTATTTAAACCAAAGGTAGATAGATTTTTGAAATATCGGGGAGTTGTTGGGTGATGAGGAGCTGGCACAAAAGAGGAATTGAGGCCTGGGGCAGATCAGCCATGATCTTGTTGAATGGCGGGGCAGGCTTGAGGGGCTGAATGGCCTACTCCTGCTCCTATTTCTTATGTTCTAGTTTTTTCTCCTCTCTTTTGCTCTTTGTCTCTCGCTCTTGCTTAATTGGCTCTCGCTCTTGCTCTAGGTTCTCATTCTTTGTCTCTTTCTTGCTCTTTGTCTCTCTCTCTTTCTCTCCCTTGCTCTTTTCTCTTACACCCTTGCTTTGCATCCTTCTCTTGTTCTTTCTCTTGCTCTTTGTCACTCCCTTTGTCTCACTCTCTCTTGCTCTTTGTGTCTCCCACTCTTTGTCTCTTTCTCTCTCTCGCCCTTTGGCTCTCACTGTCTTCCTTGCGCTCTTGCTCCTTGCCCCTCTCTCGTTCTTTTTCTCTCTTGCTCTTTCTCTCTCTCACCTTGTCTCTCTCTCTCTCTCATTCTTCATCACTCTGGCTCACTTGCCCTTTTCATCCTAAAAATGTAAATATTTCAGACAGAGCTTTGCACTTTTCAAAGACAAAATCCCAGCATGTAACATTACTATGTTGAGAGTTGGAATTCAATATTATCTGCGTCATACAAAGAATATTAACATGATCCATTAAAAACAGCCAAGCAAGAAAATAAACCAATTTTTTTTAGCACCAAGCATTTTGTGTGGGTTCTTCTGGTGAATATGTTTTATGCTGTTTGGATGGCTTATTGAGAACGATTTCCAATTTAGTGGCAAATCATATGAATTTTTGTGCAGGGTACCGATGTGCACTACCAAGAGCCGAATCCTGAATGGAGCCTCATCCAAATTGCTGTGCACTTGGACATGAGTCTGAGGTGAGGCATGGCTCTGAGGATTGCCTTCCAGATATGTTACCTGCTGGCTGGTTCTTCCTCTTTAATCCGCCGCATCAAAGATTCCTTGCAAGGTGGAAATGGTATCATCGAGAACCTATTCATCTCCCTCTCGTATTCGATATCGGTCCAGAGTAACTCCTGAAATGGAGAAAGCAGATAGAACTTGAAATTGTACACCTACTCCTGTCACAGCCAATTCAGTAACCCATTTATTCATGAGAGGGGCAATAGGGGATATCTCCCATTGTGAATCATTCAAGTCCAAAGCCTGAATAAAATCACGAGGGAGTTGAGACGCTTGTAATGCTTCTATCGCCACTCTGATCAAAATCAACTAATTTGGCACGTGAAATAATCCTGGTTTGTGCTCAAAGGATCAAAAGCCTCCCTGGATGAGGGAGGTCAAAAAGCAACCAGGGTTTCTGATTGTGTGCAAAAGCAAAATACTGTGGATCCTGGAAACCTGAAATAAAACTAAATATGTAGGAAATACTCAGGAAGTCAGGCAGCATATGTGGAGAGAAACAAAGTCAAAGGTAGTGGGTTTTTTTCTCCCTAGGGACAATCTGTATCTTGTTTCATGTTTTTGCTTTCAGGCAATGCTGACCTTTATTCTGCCCTTAACACATTCTGCTATTTTGATCTCAGACAGTGCTAACCTTTATTTTGCTATTAACACCTGCTCTAACCAAGCCTTGTGTCTTTAATACTATCATTAGCACTAACCTACCCCTGACCCTCTCTGTTGCTCCACCTGCCGCTTACCCCCTTTATCAACAGCATAAAACCCATCGCATTCCTACCTCTCTTCAGTTCTGAAGAAGAGCCATGTTGCACTCAAAACATTAACTCTGCTTCTCTCTCCACAGATGCTGCCAGACCTGCTGAGTTTTCCCAGCACTTTCTGGCTTTTATTTCAAAGGTATTGGTAATGGCTGTAGTAATGGAGCAAAATTGCGTCCCAATGAAGTGTGGATGGTAGTACAGCAGCCAACTGAATGCAACATGAAGGGATAAAGAAAGAAACAAGCCAGGAAAAAAAAAGAGGAGACAACAAAAATAATATACAGAACGAGATGTAGGCAGAGGTTATGGTCTAAAGTTGTTGAACTCACTATTGAGTCCGGAAGGGGCTGTAGAGTGCCAAGTCGAAAGATGTGAAACACACTCTAGGAACTCAGGAGGTGAGTTATCACTGCAGAATTCCCAGCCTCTGACCTGCTCTTGTAGCCACAGTATTTAGATGGCTGGTCCAGTTCAGTTTCTGGTCAATGGTAACCCCCCCACCGCCCCCCCAGGGGCTTGAGTGATGGTCCTGCCATTGAATGTCAAGTAGAGTTGGCTTTAGATTCTCCCTTATTGGGGATGATCAATGACTTGCACTTGTGTGGTGCAAATACTACTTGTCATTTTTTTTGTTATATTCTTTCATGGGATGTGGGTGTTTGTTGTTTACCCACCCCTCATTATCCATGAACTGAGTGGCTTCCTAGGGCATTTCAGAGGGCAGTTAAGATTCAACCACATTGCCGTGGGTCTGGAGTCACATGTAGGTCAGACCAGGTAAGGACGGCAGATTTTGTTCCCTAAAGGACATTAATGAATCAGATGGGGTTTCACAACAATTGATGATAGTTTCATGGTCACCATTACTGAGACTATGCTTATTAATGGAATTTAAATTTCACCAGCTGCAGTGGTGGGATTTGAACCCATGCCACCAAAGCATTAACCTAGGTCCCTGGATTACCTTTCAAGTGAAGCAGCATTTCACTTGCACTTCCCTCAATTTAGTCTACTGCATTCGCTGCTCCCAATGCGGTTTCCTCTACATTGGAGAGACCAAACGCAGACTGGGTGACCGCTTTGCGGAACACCTTCGGTCTGTCCGCAAGCATTACCCAGACCTCCCTGTCGCTTGCTATTTCAACACACCACCCTGCTCTCATGACCACATGTCCGTCCTTGGCCTGCTGCATTGTTCCAGTGAAGCTCAACGCAAACTGGAGGAACAGCACCTCATCTTCCAACTAGGCACTTTACAGCCTTCCGGACTTAACATTGAGTTCAACAACTTCAGATCATGAACTCTCTCCTCCATCCCCACCCCCTTTCCGATCCCCCTTTTTCCAATAATTTATATTTTTTAAATACATTTTTCTTTTCCCACCTATTTTTAAATCTATCATTTTATCTCTACCTTTTAGCCTATTTCGATCCCTTCCCCCTACCCCACCCCCATTAGAGCCATCTGCCACTAGCTTGTCCTGCTTGCTACCCTTAATGTCACCATTAGCACATTCCTTAGATAATATCACCACCGTCAACACCCCTTTGTCCTTTTGTCTATGTCATCTCTGGCAATCTCTTCTTTGCCTCCACCTATCACTGGCCCTCTATCCAGCTCTACCTGTCCGACCCCCCCTCTATCAGTTTATATTTCACCACATTTCTATATTTCTTTAGTTCTGTTGAAGAGTCATACAGACTCGAAACGTTAACTGTGCTCCTCTCCGCAGATGCTGTCAGACCTGCTGAGTTTTTCCAGCTATTTTTGTTTTTGTCCCTGGATTACTAATCCATTGACATTACCACTAAGCCACCATCTCCCCGTTAGCTATCAGCCTGAGCCTGAATATTGTCCAGATTTTGCTGCACACGGGCACGGACTACTTCAATATCTGAGGAGTGGCTAATGATGCTGAACGTTGCACAATCATCAGTGAACATCCCCACTTCTGACCTTGTGATGGAGGGAAGGTCATTGATGAAGCAGCTGAAGATAGCCAGCCTAGGAGACTGCGTATTTACGTGAGTATAGGGTCTGGATTTTCACCATGACAGAGCCTCTCCGTCATGGCGAAAATCCCAGAAATGGCCAAAAATTCCAACTCCCATCCCCGAACCTGGCATTTCCCATCTTTGGGAATGGACTGGAGTCAGGCCCCAGGCTCATACATGTGTGATCCGCATAGGCAGTTCGCTATTTAAATCACCAGCTGCCTCCACTGAAGTGGGAGCTTGGAAGAACAACAGAAGAATGGAATCCAGGGTGTACAGATTAGAACATGGAAGAGGAAGTCTGAACTTGATGGATGTGTTTGGATAACCAGGGGTACCGCTTTGGAGAGGTAAGACACCTTTTGGGATTGTTAAATGTGAACATGATTATGCACTTCTTATGCGCAAAATCATTGGAACCATCGAGCCGTTAAAGAGCTGTCCAGCTGTCAAGGAAATGTCGAGCTGTCAAAGCTATTGAAGAAGTGTCAAAGCTGTCGAGGAACTGTCCACGGATACTAGGAGAGTTGGCATGGAGGGGTTAAGGGCAAAGGTGGTGGGTGGGGAGCTTGTGTTGGCATGAGTTGTCACTAAGTTGGCATGGGGGTATGAGAGTGGCTAGAGGGGCATGCGGGTATTGTGGATGTTGGGGGGTGGGTAGGGAGGATGGGTTGACATAGATTGGCATGGATGGGGCATAGGGAGTGTGTGGGGAGGGAGGGTCAGTGGGGGGTGAGGACCGGAGGAATATTTGCTACTTGATTATTATTTTTTAGCTGTTTAAACACAGTGCCGGGGCACGGATGCGCCCAGCATTGCTCCCACAACCGGCAGCCTGTGCATTCATTCCAGGGTTGCCCGCCCCAACTCCTGTTTCAGTCTGCCCTACCCGACCGAAAATCCGACCTGCGCGCCGGCATTTTTAAAGGTCACATTCGCCGAGCTGGGAAATCTCACAACTCGACAACCCGAGCCAAGGACGAGAATGTGGGCCTAGGTGCGTCTCTGCCTTTGCCTGTGTAGATCAGAAGGATAGGGTCAACTCTAGTACCTGTCATGGTTGAATGTGCTTCAAACAACAACAACAACTTGTATTTATATAGCATCTTTAACGTAATAAACATCCCAAGGTGCTTCACTGGAGCATTATAAAAAGCCATGTAAGGAGATATTAGTGCAGATGACCAAAGCTTGGTGAAAGAGGTAAGTTTTAAGAAGTGTCTTAAAGGGGGTAGACAGACAGAGAGGCAGAGATGTTTGGAGAGTGAATTCCAGAGCTTGGGGCCTAGGCAACTGAAGGCGTGACCACCAATGGGCAGAGCGATTAAAATCAGGAATATTCGGGGCCTGAATTGGAGGAAGGCGCATATCTCAGCAGGTTGTGGGGCTGAAGGAGATTGCAGAGCTAGGGAGGGGAAAGGTCATAGAGGGACTTGCAAACAAGGATGAACATTTTTAAATCAAGGTGTTGCTCAAGAATGGAGCGGAGAAAATTGGGACCAAATTAAATTGGCAAGCGGTCCAACCAATGGATTACTACCATGCACTCACTAAAAACTGTGGAGACTTACCCTTGGAGATAAATCTTCACCATATTCACTCTCTAGAAAATAAAAGGAAGAATACAGGTCATTGTTGGTAGTAAGAATGCAATTGCTTGCCCTCTCTCTCTCAATAGCTTAGTCATTACCCTGTTTGCAATTCATTGCATTCATTGAAAGATGTAAATGCATTGGAAGCAGTTCAGAGAAGGTTTACTAGACTTATACCTGGAATGGGCAGGTTGTCTTATGAGGAAAGGTTGGACAGGCTAAGCTTGTATCCACTGGAGCTTAGAAGAGTAGGAGGCGACTTGATTGAAACCTTTAAGACCCAGAAGGGAAAAAACAGTTCAGACCAGTACTCTTATTTCCCAGTTTTTACTGATTTTCTATTTTAAGGTATACAAGACCAGTTCGGACCAGTATTCCAATTTCCCAATTTTTACTCTTTTTTTTCCTTCTGGGGATCCTGAGGGGCCTTGACAGGGTGGATGCCAAAAGGATGTTTCCTCTTGTGGGAGAATCTAGAACGAGGGGTCACTATTCAAAAATAAGGGGCCGCTCATTTGAGACAGAGATGAGGAGAAATTTTTTCTCTCAGAGGGTCGTGAGTCGTTGGAACTCTCTTCCTCAAAAGGCAGTGGAAGCAGGGCCTTTGAATATTTTTAAGGCAGGGCTAGATAGATTCTTGGTAAGCAAGGGGGTGAAAGGTTATCGGGGGTAGGTGGGAATGTGAAGTCAAGGTTATAATCAGATCTTACTGAGTGAAGGGGCAGGCTTGAGTGGCCTACTCCTGCTCCTAGTTCATATATTACATGCCTGACTTTCAGTTTAGTTGAACATATGTAAACACCGCGTGTTGGTTTTTCACATGTGGTTGTGGGTCCTGTTGGCATTTCCAGTTTCTTAAAACAATTCTCCAGGCAAATTTGGGATCAGTTTTAACCTAAGTCACGGGGGTTGGTGGGGGGAGAGTCCCACAGGACCAGGTGGAACTGTAAATTGACGCCGAGCCTGGTAAAACCAGCATTTCACTCAACCCTGCCTGTTCATGACATATGGGTGTGGCTAAGAGTTGGCGAGAGACCCACTTTGCCTCCTGTGGGAAGGCCAGCCAATATTACATGCCACTCAGGCACTTAAGTGGGCCTCCCTCGGATCAAGGACCCGAGGGGCGGAACACCTGCCCACAAGCAGCTGCCAGCCAATCAAGAGGCCGACATCTCTTTTGTTCAGCAGCGTCACCAAGGAGGTGGCGATTGCTGCCGGGATGACAGCCCCTTGAGGGCCAGGATGGAGAAGCACCCCCTCAACCCCAGAACCAGGCCAGAGGTAACTCACAGCGGGAGGGGTTTCGCGGGGTGGGGGCCACGCACGGGGGAGGGGGTTTGGCAGTAAGGGCAGGGGGTGTGTGGCTCTCAGCAGGGGTCCCCTTCCCAATGCTGGTTTCCTCAATCAGACACTGAGTGCCTTCGCAGGGCAGATATCCCCAGAGACCACAGGCATCCCGCAGGTTTACTCGTTACGCTCCCTGTGTGGCAACAGGTCCATCCATAGCTGGGTTAATACCAGTAGCAGTGGGATGAGGCCCCTAAGTGGGCATCAATTGCTTACTTAAGGGCCTCAGTCGGCAGCCAGGAAGGCTGTCCGACCATTGGCCTTCCCACCATAGACATCATTTTGGGGGAGGCGGGAAGGGGTTGGGGTCCTCACACAGAGCCCTCCTGCCCAATTAAATGCCCTCCCCGCCTCCAAACACACCATGACGGTGGGGGGGGGGGGCATAAAACTGCCCCCATTATCTGGCCCCTCTTTTACCATATCACTGACTACCAATGACTCCCCTCTCTGTACAAAGATCGTACATCAGGTTAAAACGATAGCACTGACATAATCGCAACATTTCACTCAGAAACACATGGGAGTTATAGACGGAAACAGGCCATTCGGTCTATCCATTCCATGTTTACCCACCACCTGAGCAAATCGACTGCCGCCCGCGATCGGTTCCTCACCGCCATTTTACGCGGGCGGGCTAATTAAGGCCGGCCCAGCGTAATACGCGAACGGTAGCGGAGCGCTATCTGTGCGGGCAGGGCGGGGGTGGGGGAGGAAGGAGAGTCGGGTCCAGCGCTCTTTCGTAGCACATGCGCGCGAAAGAGCGCCTCAACCTCCCTGAGGCACGGCGCTGCTTCAGGGAGATTGAAGCGCTTTGGAAAAAAAATAACTAAGTGCGATAAAAATGGAACGAGACGTGTCCCCTCACGGTGACTGCGTCACGTGAGATGGGACGTGTTTTTATTTTTCAAGATAAGTCTCCATCCTATTTATAAAAGCTTTAGGGAACCTCATCCCGCTCGTGGATGAGGTTTCCTAAAAAAAGGTTAAAGGCCCCGTGGCCTTTTCACCTCCCCGTCAACTGTGTGGGTTGGAAGGGCAGTGTAAATTTGAAGTTAATTAGTTCCGGAACGGCCTTAACAGGCCTTTTAATTATCGGCGGGCGCGCAGCCGAGCGAAACATTGCGAAACAGCGCGATGGCCTCAGGACGCACGCCCCGACACCATCGAGCACCGTTTTATGGGCCGGTGTGTCGGGCCTGCCCCCTGCAGGCCGACTGTAAAACCCTGGCCCAGGTTTCCCGTTTCCTAGCTGCGCGAGAATATTTGAGACGTTTTGAGCCCGATTCAAGATATCAAGGAGATAAACGCGATGCTGTCCCTGGGGCTGGTTCAGAGTAATTAACTTGCAGCAGCAAAGCTCAGCTCACACCAGGGACTTGGATCGAGATTCAAACCAGCTGTACGAACAGGTTAGAATACGCACTGAGCAGAAATGCAACCCATCGTTAGCATCTGCTCCTACTGTACACCCCAGCGTCAAACCTCTGAGCATAAATGCTATACAAACTGACTAACTAAGAACGATCGCCCTTACTTTTAGCACTCGGTTAGATGCCAGCCCTCTGTACACTCTAAACGGGGACCTTCACAGGCTCACTGTAGCAGGGAGGCAAGCGTCTGCGGCAAAAGTCAAGCAGGGCTGCCATCGGCATTTATTCCCCCACCTTGAGATCCACTTCTGGCCCATTCACTGGTGGAACTTGGCAGATCTGCCACTCCATGTGTGCCTCAGCCTTCACTCGCTGCCTGCCTGCCTATCGGGTGTTGAGAAAGCTGGAACTCATTGCTGCTTCTTTCTTGTCCAAGGCAAGGGAGTGTTACAAGGAGCCGAGATTCTCCAAGTCACAGACACAACCCTGTTAGCGCAGCACAGTCTCTCATACTTCTCCACTCTTCTTGAGGTACAAAGTAATCAAGAGCTTTCTCTTCCTTCACGTTTGCCCACTTTGCCTGAACCCAGTCCTCTGCTCCCGAATCCGCCATTTAAATTGCCCTGAGCTGCACACTGTTCCCATGACAACGAAGGGCAGGCAATCATCGCAGCACCACACCTTACACAGAATACACAGCACAGAAATAGGCCATTCGGCCCGACTGGTCTATTCTTCACATGAGCCTCTTCATCTCATCCTATCAACATATTCTCCCATTCTTTACCATATCATGTGCTTATCTAACTTCCACTTAAACGCATCCATGTTATTCACTTTCTCCCGGTAGTGAGTTCCACATCCTAACCACTCTCTGGGGAAAGAAGTTCTCCTGAATTCCCAATTGGATTCAATGACGATTCCATTATATTTGTAGCCCCTACTTTTGATCTCCCACACAACTGGAAACATCTTCTCTACATGTGCCCACCAGCCTTCTCTTTTCTTAGGAAGGAGCTCCAGCCTATTCAACCTTCACTGATAGGTTGTTACCATCCCTGTAAAGACCAATGAGGTGAGAGCTCGCACTTAGATTGAAAAGACCAAATTCATGAGGAGTTAAAATGAGCTGAGATTAAAAGTTCCAAGGCTGAAAAGGAAAAGAACAGCAGAAAACCCTCGGGAAAACTTGTAAAAAAAATGAATTTTGACCCTTCAGATAAGAGCTGAAAGTAGAACATGACAAGTTTTCACGTTTTAAGACTTTTACTGTAACAAAATGCTAAAAGCACTTTTTATCAAGAAAATGTAGCAATGTCTATAATGTTATTGGAAATTATTTTAAAATAGAGTTTTAGTGGTGTCTGTACCTATGTGTGTGTCTGTCTTAATTGGATTAAAGCCAGCTGGTGTAGGGGCTATGATGTATAGAAGAGAAGTAGGTTTGAAATGTTAATTAGGTAAATGTAGGGAAGTTAGAATGTGAAGTGTAAAGGGAGCAATTTGCATTTTTAAATAAACCGTTCAAAAGAACGGGTGAAATATTATACCTAACCAGAAGAAGCCAAACAATGTGTTTATTTTTTCCAAAGCTTACTAATAAAACTGGTGCTATGAAAGAGTTTTATTGTCAGAAGAGGTAAAGTTCAAAAAACCTAGTGATACAATGAGAATTTGCATTCAAAGAGGAAAATATGTATAAAGGGAGAGAAGGCTGTTGGTAAAAGGAGACAGATTATAAAATCTAAAGCCTCCAGCCTGTAAGCCTCAAACTGTTGCCTGGACCCAGAGCTGAAAGAAACTCATTTTGAATGCGACTGTCCAGAGTGTGCTTTTCCAGGGGTCTGTTTAAATCTAAGTGTTTTACTGTTGCCTTAGCGGAGGTGTAACTGGGAGTCAGGTTAATTTGGGGATTTTTAGAAGTTATTATGGTAGTAATTTGTAATTTGTAGACATATGTATGTGCTTACAATCATTTAATTAATAAATGTTTAATTTAGTTTTATAAAAACCTCTTGAGACTCGGTGGTCTTATTATAACTGAATTCAAAGCCTGCGTCTGGAAACACACAAATTGCAAAAATTGGTTATGACAGTTGTTTCAAGTTTCCCTCTGGGATTTGAACAGCTCAACATTTACCATCAGCTATATCATAATACTATTGACTAGACACAATCTTTATAGGCAACTTATACTTTAAACCACAAAACAGAACTTTCCCCTTTTACTTTTAGCACAATTGAAAACACACTTCACAGATATGCTTTACACTGTCCTTAATTACATTCTCTGGGAACCCGTCCAAGGTGATTCTTAGTTCCCGAGGGTTTTCTACTGTTCTTTTCCTTTTCAGCTTTGGAACTTTTAATCTCAGAACTGTCTTCCGCAGTGAGGTTTTCCCCCGGAGATTCTTCCTCAGGCACAAGCTAGGCGGATCTTCTAGCCTTGTTTTAACTCCTCATGAATTTGGTCTTTTCAATCTAAGCACGAGCTCCCACCTCATTTCTGCTTGGTGAACCACAGCATCTTGCTGCCTATAGCTGCTCACCCTATCCAGGTCCTGGCAGACTAAGCTTGGCTGTGAGTTTTCAGGGATATCTGAGACCCTACCCCTCTTAAAGTCCACCCCCATGGCAGCATGAGTCACATGGGCCTTGTATCCAGGTAGAAATACAGATGGGCAATCCTTGAGACCCCAATACCACTTTATCTTGGAAGTAAATGGGCAGTTTAAAGCACACTGTTTACAACATGACATTCTCAACACTTTTCTGGGACTTTGGACACTCACAGTCTATCCACTGTTAGTACGCAGGCTGTTTCCATTGTCTCCAAGTGTAAACACCTTGTGTCTTCTTCCTAGCAAACCAATCTGGGTCCCCTTTAATCTCTAACAGTCAAACTACCCAGGCCTTAGTGTCAGGCAGACTTCAGAACAGGTCACATGCCCCTCCCCCTTTCTCCATCCCTTCATTTCACCATAAATTAAATACAAAGTCCAGAAATGTGACAATCCTATAAATCTCATAATTGTAACAATGTATAAACTCTACGTTCTGGTATCATCCTTGTAAATCCACCCACCTTCTCCATTGCTTCTATATCTGTTTTATGCTCTGGAGTCCAGGAGATAACACAATACCCTTCACACTGCTGCTAGTAAGTGAGTGACATTTAGCAAGTTCCCTCCAATTTTCTCACTCTTCAAGCAAGGGAGTGATCTCCCTCCCCTCATGCACCCCCCACCCACCCTGAAGCCCAACATCCCAGACACCTCTGGAACAATGTGTCACGGGTACTGTGGGAGAGAGCCTAAACCTTCCGGCATTCCCCCCACCCCCACGAGCTTCCATCGTCCTAACCATAGCCTACCTACACCCTTCCTACATCCCTTTTGCGACCTCCTCACAATCTTTCCCACGCCCTATCCAAATCCAACCCTTCTGTGGCGCAGGAACTTGGAACATCCCATATGTTTATAACCACCCCCCAAGGGTAAAGGAATAAAATCTTGCATTTATTCATGAATTTTCACGACCTCAGGATGCCCGAGAGCACTTCACAGCTAAAAAAAACGTGCTAGACTGTAGGAAAGGCAGCAACCAGTTTACATCCAAGCAAGTCGCCAAAAAAAACAGCAATGTGACAAAGACAAGATTATCTGGGCCTGAGGCAGTGGGTGGGCTCGGCGGGAGTGGGCAGGGGTGTTCGTGGAGCCGATCGCCGCCCACGATCGGCTCCGCGCCGCCATTTTACGCGGGCGGGCCAATTAAGGCCTGCCCAGCGTAAGACATGAGCCGTTGCGCTCAGCGCTGCCTGTGCAGGCTGGCGGTGGGGTGGGGGGAGGAGGAGTGAGAAAGAGGGCTTCAATCTCCCTGAGGCACGGACCTGCCCCCAGGAAGATTGAAGAGCTATTGTAATTATGAAATAAATAGATGTAAAATTCAATTAAACACATCTCCTCATGTCACATAAGACCATAAGACACAGGAGCAGAAATTAGGCCATTCGGCCCATCGAGTCTGCTCCGCCATTCAATCATGGCTGATAAGTTTCTCAACCCCATTCTCCCGCCTTCTCCCTGTAACCTTTGATCCCCTTACCAACCAAGAACCTATCTATCTTGGTCTTAAATACACACAATGACCTGGCCTCCACAGCCTTCTGTGGCAATGAATTCCATAGATTCACCACTCTCTGGCTAAAGAAGTTTCTCCTCATCTCTGTTCTAAAAGGTCTTCCCTTTACTCTGAGGCTGTGCCCTCGGGTCCTAGTCAAATGAGATGGGACATGTTTTGCTCTTGCGGAAAAAAATATTTATTTATTTAATAAAAGCTTTAGGAAACTTCATCCTGCCCATGGATGAGGTTTCCTAAAAAAACGTGAAGGCCGATTGGCCTTTTCGCCTTAAGGTTGGACGGGCAGCGTTAACAATGACATCAACCACGCCCTCGATGGCCTTAATAGGCTGTTTACATATTGACGGGCGCACAGCTCGTTCCGGTGCGCGCCCGCCGAATGAAATATCATGGGACTGCGCGGTGACATCGGGACGCACGCCCGATGTCATCGCATTTCGTTTTACCCGTCGATGTGTCAAGCCAGCCGCCGCACACCGAACGAAAAATCCTGCCCCTGCTTTTGTGGTGTTAGTTTAGGGGTGAGTATCAGCCAGGGCACTGGGGAGAACTCCCCTGCATTTCTTCAAAATAGTGCTGAGGGATCATTTACATCCACCTGAGAGGGCAAGGCAGGGCCTCGGTTTAATACCTCCTCTCAATGTGGCACCTCCAGAGTGCCGGCTTGGATTTGGTGCTCGAGTCTTCAGGTGTACTTATTTACAGATTTCTTTCATTGTGTTTTTCTATCATTTAAGTTATCAATTCATATCTAAACATGTCTGCCATTAACTGTGGTTAATGTGGATAGTCAACTGTACCTGGAAGCTCGCCGTCTTGGGTTGATGATGATTCCATTGTCTGGAAGAAGAAAAATAGAAGTTAAACATGTGAATAATGCTCTGTTTTCTCACCCGTCCTCCTCACTGGGTCTCATGCCAACATTTCTGTTCATGGGATGTGGGTGTCGCTGGCTAGGCCAGCATTTATTGCCCATCCCTAATTGCCCTTGAGAAGGTGGTGGTGAGCCACCTTCTTGAACCACTGCAGTCCATGTGGTGTAGGTACACCCACAGTGCTGTTAGGGAGGGGGTTCCAGGATTTTAACCCAGCGACAGTGAAGGAACGGCTGCTACATTTCCAAGTCAGGATGGTGAGTGGCTTGGAGGGGAACTTCCAGGTGGTGGTGCTCCCATGTATCTGCTGCCCTTGTCCTTCTAGATGGTAGTGGTCACAGGTTTGGAAGGTACTGTTGAAGGAGTCTTGGTGAGTTGCTGCAGTGCATCTTGTATATGGTGCTGCCACTGTGTGCTGGTGACGGAGGGGCTGAGTACTGCACGTGGGGGTGGCATAGTAGTAATGTCACTGGACTAGTAATCCAGTAAGGCCCTGGGAAAATCCCTAAACAGCTGGTGGAATTTAAATGCAAAGAATTCATAAATTAAATTCCTTGATCTGGAGTTGAAAGCTAGTCTCAGTAATGGTGGCTGTAAATAATCATTGATCGCTGTGAAACAAAACATCTGGTTCACTAATTGTCCTTTAGGAAAGGAAATCTGTTGTGCTTCCCTGGCCTGGCCTACATGTGACTCCTAACTCCCAGCAATGTGGTTGACTTTGAACTGCCCACTAAGATGGGCTGAGCCTGCCTCTCAGTCATACCAAGCCACTGTTGAAAAGCTGGGACTGCATTGGTTCATGAAGGCTTCTGACCACTGCCTCCTCATGGGCAATAAGGGATGGGCAACAAATCCTGGCCTTGCCAGTGATGCCCACATCCCATGAAGGGGCTAAAAAGAGAATCATCAGCAGGCAAATCTACTTTTTGACACAAGGGCAGTCAAGTGGTTACTCAAAGGGAAAGGCTTATTGCTGTTTAAGACTCCATATACTTGCCCTTGACCCCATCCTCTCAGCTACTGACTCAGGCTGAATAAGGCAGAGCCCGAAGATGGAGGTTCTGGGCTCAGCATTAGCCCTCTTGTCCTTTCATCGTTAACATCATTCCACTTTCACCTCCACAGTGCTGAGCTCTGCTGAAACTCTGTACAGCCTTCAGGCTATACATTTTCAACTGGCTCATTTGCATCCTGCCCCACTAGGGTTGCCAACCCTCCAGGGTTGGCCTGGAGTCTCCAGGAATCGATGATCAATCTCCAGTGCACTGCTGCATGTGCAACCCTGGAGAAAAATCACCGGGACATTAAGAGAGGTAGTTTTTAAAAATTTTTCTTTGAACATTTCTCTTTACCATATGTAAAAATATTGATATAGGGGGGGGAAAAAAGGGCAATTTGGCTAACAGTTCAAGCATCATCCAATTGGGTAATGAGTCTTTTTGCTTTCCAATTGGCATAGGAAGGCAGTGAAGTCACAAGGATAGATGTGTAGGCCAATGAATGGCTGGAGCGTGGGGGCAAGTCATGTGATGAATCTTCCAGCAATACATTCAATCACAGTTGGCAACCCTACACCAAATACAACTTGTCCATTAGCCACTCTCACCAGCCACAATTGCTTTCCCCGTCCCCCAACACGTTGAATTCAAAACACTCTTCCTCATTTACAGTTGGCGCCAATGGCCTCCCTTCTGCAACTGCCTGTGGTCCCATCACTGCATTATGTGTCTTATAAGGCCTCCCATGCAACCCACTTCTTATCTCCAGCATTCATAGAGTTGTTATCAGGAACCCCCCCTCGCTAAACACCTCTCCTTTCCCGAAATTAAAAACCGAAAATGCTGGAAAAGCTCAGCAAGTCTGGCAGCACCTGTGGAGAGGGAGAAAAACAGAGTTAACGTTTCGACTCTGTATGGCTCTGCTTCAGAGCTTCTTATGGACTCGAAACGTTCGCTCTGTTTCTCTCCCCACAGACGCTGTCCGACCTGCTGAGCTTTTCCAGCATTTTCTGCTTTTGTTTCAGATTTCCAGCATCTGCAGTATTTTGCTTTTACCTCTCGCTATCTTCAAAAGCTTCCTCAGGGCCTATCGCTGGTACCCAGGATGAGGGACTTTAGCTGTGCGGAGAGACTGAGGAGACTGGGTTTGTTCTCCTTCGAGCCATGAAAACGCAGGGAGATTTAATGGAGGTGTCCAAAATTTGATTAAGTGGATAGGGAGAAACTATTTTCACTGACAGCAGGGTCAGTAACCAGGGGACACAGGTTTAAGATAATTTCAGAATATTCAGTTGGGGAAACAAGGAGAAAACTTTGTGTTGCTCAGCAAGTTGTTATAATCTAGAAAGCGCTGCCTGAAACGATGGTGGAAGCAGATACAATAGCAACCTTCAAAAGGGATTTGTATATATACCTGAAAAAGGAGAAATTTGCAGGGCTATGGGGAAAGAGGAGGGGAGTGAGACTAATTGGATAGTACTTTCAAAGGGAAGGCTCAGACATGATGGACTGAATGGCCTCCTTCAGTGTTAACATTCTATGGTATAGGTTACTGCAGTGATACATGAATGGTCGCTTGACTAATGTTAATAGAATCCAAGCCGGTGGGTGAAGTCAAAACCAAGACACAGAGCTCTACGTTACAGAAAGATTTTGTTGGCTTTGTTCAGTCTCGCTGCTCCCCCTCACCCTCAGTGTCTCAGTTGTCCCTTATTTATACGTGCTCAAAGTACTGAATTAAACAATGCCCTTCGCCTGTGTACGTTAACAATATAATAAACATACTACTAACGACTAATGTACTGGGATTAGGAGCCAACTGTGTGAAGAGTTGGACAGCTAGGAGGGCTTACAGTTCCAGGATGAGGGATTTCTGCCCGGAGATGAGAAGGAATTTGGGGCGACAGAATAGGATAACTTCACTAGCTTTCCAGCGGCGCACTGGACACATTATTTAGGAACATTGAGGCTGTCCGGTACAGCAACTCCTGACAACCCGATCCTCACTTGACTGCCACAAACACACAAACACACGTCTGTGTTTACAAGCAGAGGCTACTGGTTAGTGAGCGGGAGTGAAATTCTGGCTGTTTCCCCTGTCGTTACTAGCCCAAACTGGGAAGCCTGGGGTCAGCTAATTCAGGGATTTGTTCCGGAACTTGATCTCGACGCCACGGAAAGCGGTTTGCTCTTTCGGCCAAGGGTGGAATCGTCGATATATTTGTGTTTACAGCTTTTGGGTGGGCTTCATAAGGTCCCTTCCATCCAGGGGCATCAACCTCGAATGTCCTTGAAGGCAGAAGAGGTGGATGGGGCATAGTAGGGGGATAGGAGATACCCACTCTTGGGTACCAGATACATAGGCAACGTACCCAGGTCCGGAAAAACATACCTTCATGCCAGGCTGTCTGCAGAACTTTGGGAATGAGTCCTGCTCCGGGTCTGTAGCGTTGCATTCATTGTGACAGTCAATTAAATTTAAGCGGCCGCTCAATGAGTCCTGAAGAATCAAAGAAGATTGATGTCAACTGGGCTGAGATTAATCGCCTTGCTGCCCTCTATAACATTCTGATCAAACACCTACCTTCCTGTCGGTTGACTCTGAGTAGTTAACTGCACCACATGGGGGGCTGGCGGGCTACCCAGGTCAGGAGGTCTGGCATCACTGAGCAAGCTGGTCTCTGTTGGCACAGCCCTGCGATGCCAATGATTTATATTTCGGTGTCGCTCAGTGGGCACGCCTCTTGCCACTTTACCGCAGCCCTGAGGCAGTGGTGAATTTTTAAGATATCACCTTCTGGCTGATATTCTCAACAAAGCTCTGCTCGAATTATAGAATAGGGTAGCACTGAAAGAGGCCATTTTGTTCTGCAAAAAAAAAGCTTTGCCTCACACCTTCAGCGGCTCTTTGGCCAATCGGCGCCCTCTGGACCCGTCAGCCATTGGAAACCGTTCGTCCATTTGGGTCAACGTAAAATGTCCCATTCTAACGGAGAGCAGAGAGGCCTCCTGCCATGCTGGGCCATAGTTATCTTTCATCTGATATCACTAGAAACAGATTCACTGTTCTAAGTGGTTATAATGGGGAGCTCATTGCCAGATGGAGTAGCTGAGGCAAATTTGCATAGATGCATTCAAGGGGAGGCTAGGTAAACATATGAGAGAGAAAAAGGGTGAGATGAAAATGGTTGGGAAGAGGCTCATGTGGAGTCTAAAAACTGACAGGCAAAAGGCCTGTTTCTCTGCTGTATATTCTATTTAATTCTGTGTGACTGGTCACTGATCTCATTTCTGTTTAAGGGTACGTGTGACGTTACCACATTTTCCTACATAACTGCAGTGACTACAATTAAAATGTGATTAATAAGCTGTGCCCTATCCAGAGGGCACGAAACAAATGCCGGGTCTTTCTTTAAAGATTGATGTAAGAGATTTACACAGAAATCCAGATAGTCCACGGAATTGCTGCTCCCTTTTAGTTGGTGTTGCTGGGATTTTAGGGTGCCAATCTCCCTGTCTTTCTTTGTCAGGTCCATTTGAAGCTTGTCCATCTTCTCTTCCAACACCCATACCTGCCTTCGATACCTACTGTTATCGATCATGCTTTGAGCGTAAGTGGTCTGCGCCTCGTCACGAACCTTCAGAGCCTGTTAAATGGAGACGTTAAATAGTTTCTGGAGTCATACGTTGTAATGAGGAGTCCCAGGGGTACTTGAAACCTGATAAAATCCAGCATTGCATTACTACTCCTATATCACAGAGCATTAATTCACCTCTATTACACAGAGTATTAATTCGCCTCTATAACAGTATTAATTCATCTCTTTAACACAGTGTTAATTCAGCTCCTTATCATAGAGTATTAATTCACCTCTATTACACAGAGTATTAATTCGCCTCTATATCAGTATTAATTCATCTCTTTAACACAGTGTTAATTCAGCTCCCTATCATAGAGTATTAATTCAGCTCTATATCATAGAGTATTAATTCACCTCTATAACAGAGTATTAATTCAGTTCTATATCACATTAATTCACCCCTATAACAGAGTATTAATTCACCTCTCTAACACAGGGTATTAATTCACCTCCATAACACAGAGTATTAATTTATCCATATAACATAGAGTATTAATTTACCTCAATAATGCAGAATATTAATTCATCTCTATAATACTGATTATTAATTCATCTCTATAACAGAGAATTAATTCATCTGACACAGAGTATTAATTCATCTCTATAAGACAGGGTATTAATTCAACTCTATAACAAAGTGTTCATCTTGTGATGAACAATGTATAATTTTTAAGTTGAATTTAATGTATATGTGTTTTTGTGTTCAGGAAGGTAGAGTGGTTCCAGTTTCACTTAGGTTTTTATGATAAAAGCAAAATATTGCAGATGTTGGCAATCTGAGACAAAATCAAAATGCTGGAAAAACTCAGCAGGTTTGGCAGCATCTTTAGAGAGAGAAAAACAGAGTTAATGTTTCAAGTCCGTATGACTCTAGTTCAAGCTGAAGAGAGGTAGGAATGTGATTGATTTTATGCTGTTGAAGAGAGGGAGTGGTAGAGGTGATGGAGCAAAACAGAAGGTCAGGGGTAGGTGGGAGCTCAGGAGAGGTTTGATAAAGATGTAATGGACACAAGACAAAGGGAGTGTTAATGGTTGTGTTACAGATTAAAGAAGGTGCTAATAGTGGCATAAAGGTAAGATAGCAGAATGTGTTAATAACAGAATGAGGGTCAACACTCTGTGAAAGCAGAATATAGAAACAAGGGACAGATGGCCCTGTGTGGGGAGGGAGTTAGGAAAAACAATTACAAAAGGATCAAAATGGAGGAGAGAGTTCACGTTCTGAAGCTGTTGAACTCAGTGTTAAGTCCGGAAGGCTGTAAAGTGCCTAGTCGGGAGATGAGGTGCTGTTCCTCCAGTTTGCGTTGAGCTTCACTGGAACATTGCAGCAGGCCAAGGATGGACATGTGGGCATGAGAGCAGGGTGGAGTGTTGAAATAGCAAGCGACAGGGAGGTCGGGATTATTCTTGCAGACGGAGCAAAGGGGTCACCCAGTCTGCGTTTAGTCTCCCCAACGTAGAGGAGACCACGTTGGGAGCAGCGAGTACAGTGTTTTTATGAGCCTTGGTGCCTAGATGTCTGGGTGGGTCTGTGACTGAAAGGTCAGTCTTTTTTTGGTTTGGTGTGTATATATATGCATACACATACATATACATACATACACATACATATACATACATACACATGCATACATACATACACAAACATACATAAATATGCATACATTTATACATACACAGATATACATACATCTATATAGACATACATACATATACATATATGCATACATATATATATATATATATATATATATACATATACATACATACACATACATACATATATATATATATATATACACGCACATTTTAATGAGGCTTTACAATCCCTGACATTAAAGGGATGGGTTAAAAAGGAGTTAGAAGTTTAGTGATTTTGGAAGAAACAAAGTAGAAAAAATCTGGGCTGTTGCCTAGCGACAGTGGTCTAGTGGCAGAAAAATACAAAGACAGAGAAAGACAGAAAAGAGTTCAGTGTGTGTCAGAGACTGAAGACAGGGATTTTCAGCTCTCTGAGATAAGAAATACTACAAGGCTACTGGGAGACTGAGTTTAGGGAACTCTTGTGTTGGTTCTGCAAGTGCAGTTTTGGGTGTCTCGGGGAGAGAGACAAGTTGAGTGAGAAACACCAAATGAATGCTCAAGAATCCACTGGGAAATAAAATGTTTCCGCATGTGCCAGTCCCAAGCAAGGAGACTTTGTGTCTCTATTAATACTATTGGTAACTCTTCACTAGTTTGTGTGTCTCTAAAGATATTGCTGGGTAAAGGAATATTGGGAACTTGAATCATCTTAGAAACATAGAAAACATAGAAGATAGGGGCAGGAGTAGGTCATTCGGCCCTTCGAGCCTGCTCCGCCATTCAATATGACCATGGCTGATCCTCTATCTCAACGCCAGACTCCCACTCTCTCCTCATACCCCTCGACACCTTTGGAGTCTAGAATTTTATCTATTTCCTTCTTAAATATATTCAGAGGCTTGGCCTCCACAGTCTTCTGTGGAGAGAATTCCAGAGGTTCACCATCCCCTGAGTGAAGAAATTTCTCCTCATCTCAGTCCTAAATGGCCTACTCCGTATCCTGAGACTGTGACCCCTTGTTCTAGAACCCCCGCCCCTCAGTGAGAGGGAACGTCATCCCTGCATCCAGTCTGTCCAGCTCTGTCGGAATTTTATACGTTTCAATGAGATCCCCTTTCATTTCTCTAAGTTCTAGTGAATACAGGCCTATTTGACCCAATCTATCCTTATATGACAATCCTGCCATCCCAGGAACCTTCGCTGCATTCCCTCTATGACAAGTATATCCTTTCTTAAGTAAGGAGACCAAAACTGCACACAATACTCCAGGTGTGGTCTCACCAAGGCCCTGTAGAGCTACAGTAAGACATCCTTGCTCCTGTACTCAAATCCTTTTACAATGAAGGCCAACATACCATTTGCCTTTTTAACTGCTTGCTGCACCTGCGTGCTTGCTTTCATTGATTGGCGTACGAGGACACCCAGGTCCCTTTGTACATCAACATTTCCCAATCTATCACCATTTAAATAATACTCTGCCATTCTGTTTTTCCTAGTGGATAACTTCACAAATCCACATTATACTACATCTGCCATGTATTTGCCCACTCACTCAACTTCTCTAAATCGCCTTGAAGCCTCTTAACATCCTCCTCACCACTCACATTCCCACCTAGTTTTGTGTTGTCAACAAACTTGGAAATATTACATTTGCTTCCCTTGTCCAAATCATCGATATTATATTGCGAATAGCTGGGGCCGAAGCACTGATCCCTGCGGTACCCCACTAGTCACTGCCTGTCACTCTGACAAAGATCCATTTATTCCTACTCTCTGTTTCCTGTTTGCTAACTCATTCCAAATCTATGCCAATATATTACCCCAATCCCATGTGAAGGGTTCTCAAAATTCCCATATTTTTCATATCAACAAGGTTATGACTTTTGGACTTTTAAACTGCTGAGTTGAGTGTGGAACCCTGCAGACAGGAGGCTGGGCCCATGAAGGCCTGGAACTGGACATGCCCGGGCTTGTTGAGTGCAGTGTGGTTTTTTTGCCTGAAACCAGACAACAAGAGGAGACAGAATACACATTCTTCCCTTTAAAACAATCAAACCAGGGAAAGACTTCATGTTACACGAAACTAAAGCCCATCAAAATCTTGCATAAATACTCGCTACTAATTACTAAGGCAGGAAGGCACAATCAATGCAATTATGCGAACCCCTCAATACTCCACACATACAATGGCTTTCAGTTCAAAACTAGTTACGGGGGCAGGAAGGCAATGATAAACATCATGTGAGCCCATTAAAAACAACGAGACAACAATCACCGGAGGAAGCCCACCAAAATCAAACAAAGAACTAACCTTGATTTGGATTCCGATAAGAAATTCGAAAGACAGTATAACTGGCCCAGTCAGTTACGAAGGAGGGAGAGGGAGAAACCAGCTAGCAGGAGGGTGGGCAGTTTTGAAAGCGGTTTTGGGCAGTGACCAGTTTAAGCAGGGAGCTGAGCCAAGCGGAGGAAGGAGATCTGGAGGTTTGCAGGCCCACAGGCGAGGGGCACGGGGTGGCAGGCTCAACCAAAGACAACAAGGCCGCAACCGCAGCCCTCCACGAAGATCGACCACCCACAACCGCGCCCTCCACCCACAGACCAGGACCACGTGGAGACAGCAGGCCCCAGAGGACACAAAGAGCGTACACCAAAACTGCAACCGGCTTACCTGGCTGGATTTTGAACTGTCAAGGAACCCTGGTTGGTGAGCATGATCCCTGACCTCTCCTAGTTCAATTTAGTTAGGTTTTGGGGCTGGGACAAGGGTAAGGGGATTAGTAGCATGATTTTCCCTCGTTATGCCGTGTGCTCCCCATTCTTAACTAAGAGTACTTTGTAAGTCTGTATAATCTCAGTGTAATTCTAACGTTATAAGTTCATTTGTGACTTCAATAAACTCAGTTTTTTTCTTGCACCAAAACCAGTTGTCTGCTGCACTTTGTAACAACCCCCAAATAAGTCCAAGGTCTAGAAGCCAGGGAGTGGGAGTGATTCGAACTGCTCAGAAGTCAGAGGTGGAGCTGACACACACCACCCCCTACACCATGTGCTTTAATTTCCTCTTATGTGGGACTTTATCAAAAGCTTTCTGAAAATCCAAATACACCACATCCACTTGTTGTCCCTTATCTATTTTGCTAACTGCATCCTCAAAGAACTCCCGTAGGTGTGTCAAACATGATTTCCCTTTCATAAATCCATGTTGAGTCTGTCTAATCCCGTTGATATTTTCTAAGTGTCCTGTTATCACATCCTTCATAATAGACTCTAGCATTTTCCCTACTACTGACGTTAGGCTAGCCGGTCTGTAATTCCCTGTTTTCTCCCTCCCCCTTTTTTTAAATAGTAGGGTTACATTACCCTCAAATCTGCCGGGACTGTTCCGGAATCTTCTTGTGTTTATATTGGGATCTTTTATCTGGTGTAATATAGTTCATTTTTCTTCTTTTAATAAATGTTTTATTCTATGTATTAAAAGGTTCTGCCCCCAATCTACAAAATGCAAATGGTTGAGTTTGAATGGTTAGTGGACGAAGAGATTTTTTTTTGCTGAATATGGGGTTTACCTGGTCTCGTTCCTTCTCCACTTCTTCCAGCTGTTGTAAAATGGTTCCCATCCTGCGCTTGTGCATTTGGCACTCTTTCAGGAGCATCGCGGACTGGACTCCAAGTTCTTCTTTCTCTCTCAGGTACTGAAGTAACATATAAAAAAATACAGGTTAGGAGGAGTAGGCCATTCGGCCCCTCGAGCCTGCCCCGCTATTCAATGAGATCATGGCTGATCTGACCGTAACCTCAGCTCCGCCTTCCCACCTATTGCCGGTAACCTTTCACCCCCTTGCTTCATCAAGAATCTATCTACCTCTGCCTTAAAAATATTCAAAGACTGTGCTTCCTCCGCCTTTTGAGGAAGAGAGTTCCAAAGGTAAAAAAAATTTCTCCTCATCTCTGTCCTAAATGGGCGACCCCTTATTTTTAAACAGTCACCCCTAGTTCTGGGTTCTCCCACAAGAGGAAACATCCTCTCCATATCCACCCTGTCAAGACCCCTCAGGATCTAAAATGTTTCAATCAAGTTGCCTCTTACTCTTCTAAACTCCAGCGGATACAAGCCTAGCCTGTCCTACCTTTCCTCATTAGACAACCTGCCCATTCCTGGTATTAGTCTGGTAAACTTTCTCTGAACTGCTTCCAATGCATTTACATCCTTCCTTTAATAAGGAGACCAACACTGTACACAGTACTCCAGACTTGAAAGGCATCTTTTGGTAATTGGTGAAATGCAATTGAAAGGGGATCCCTAGATGGGGACATTTATGCTGCCTGACTAAGTTGCACGGACAGGTTTAACTGGGCTTAATTAGCTGCTCTCAGTGTACTTAGGGGGACTGTAATTGGGCTCAACTCACTAGAGGAGCTTCTGCTCCTGATCTCTCTCCCTCTCTCTCTCCCTCTCCCTCTCCCTCTCTCTCTCCCTCTCCCTCTCCCTCTCTCTCTCCCTCTCCCTCTCTCTCCCCAAGTGACCTCGGCTCAAAGTGTGCGTGCACACGAACCTCGAGTGAGAACAGCATCACATTTGTGGCTTGTGAGGCCGTTAGGTTGAACATATGGAAGGAAAAAAAAAGATCCTCACCCCCCAGCTCCGAGGCACGAGTAAGCAGATGGACGAGCAATTGTGAACCAGCGCCTTTCGACAAGAAGAGTGAAAACTGAAAGCAGGACAAATCATTCTTTCCATTTGATTTTTAAGAGTGGTTCTGGCATTAAGGGAAGGATTTTTCCCTCGGCGAGTGGAGGCGGGGCCCTCCCGCCAATGTGTAACATGACGCTCGGTGATGTCAGGCGGGGGTTCCGACGTCACCGCGCGTCATTTGGATTTTCAGTTCGGCGGGCGCGCAGCCAACTTGGCCGCACACCCGCCGAACTGTCAAAGGCCTATTAGGGCCATTTAAAACCTAATTAATTCAATTTAATGAGCTGCCCGTCCAGCCTTAAGGTTGGCGGGGGGGCAGGCGAAGAGCCCAGGCAGCCTTCGTGTTTTTCATGAAACCTCATCCACGGGCGGGATCAGGTTCCATGAAGTGTTTTAAAATCTAATAAAAATTTATACATTTATTCGCTGACATCTCCCAGCTCATGTGATAGTGTCACATGAGGGGACATGTTTCAAAAGTGTTAAAAACCTTTATTTAAAACTTTAGCACTGAAACAAGTCTCCCTGAGGCACCTCCGTTCCTCGGGGAGATCTTTGCGCTCTTTCGCGCGCTTGAGCAGGGAACCTCTCAGGGAATCCCCTCCCCCCACCCCCCACCCCCCACCCCCCACCCCCGCCCCCGCCCGCACAGCGAGCGCTCAGTGCCTCCGGGCAAGCGACATGTTGGGCGGGTCTTAATTGGTCCACCCATGTAAAATGGCGGCGAGCCCCCAATTGGGGGTGCCAATCGGAGGCGCGCCCACTCGCACCCGCTCCCGCACATCCCCCCCACAATGGGGGGAACATTTTTCCCCAAGACTTTCTTTTAACAGTCGTTTGGGAGTGGAGAACTCTTACCTCGCTGACTAAAGATTTATGCTGTTGAAGATTTTTATCTTGCACTCATCAGGACAGCTCGGAAAATACCAACAGGAAAGGGAACAACAATTTATACTGCATGAGAGGCTTTCCCTGCTGCATTATCTTTGGCAGTGCCTCCACCACTTGCCAACCAATCGGCACTCTCTTCTCATGCAGTATAAATTGTTGTTCCCTTTACTGTCGGTATTTCCTGCGAATCTGTCCTGATGAGTGCAAGGCAAAAGCTTCGATAGCCTGTCTCCTTTTCTCAGCAATACTTTATTTTAAAAGAATGTAGATTAAGCCTGATCTTGCAGCAATACATTTCCAGGATAGGCCTTTCTTCTGACCATCTTAGCCAAGGGTTAGAAGAAATAGCAGCAGGAGTAGGCCATTCGGCTCCTCGAGACTGTTCTGTCATTCAATATGACCATGGCTGATTGTTTACCTCAACTTCACCTTCCTGCTCTATCCCCATTTCTCTTAATTTCCTTAATGTACAAAAACCTATCAATCTCTGTCTTGAATATGCTCCGCAGACAGAGGAAACATTTCCCCAGGGTCTACCCCATCAGGATCCTTAAGAATTTTATACACTTCAATGAGATCACCTCTCATTCTTCTAAACTCCAAGGAATATAGGACTTGCCTACCCAATCTCTCCTCATAGGACAAATCCTCGCATCCCAGGAATCAATCCAATGGACCGTCACTGCACTCCTTCTATACTAAGTAAATCCTTCCTTAGGTAAGGAGACCAAAACTGTACACAGAACTCCAGGTATGGTCTTGCCAAAGTTTTATATAACTGTAGTAAAACATCTTCACCCTTATACTCCAATTCCTTTGTAATAAAGTCCAACACGTCATTTGCTTTTCTAATTCTTCCTAATGCCGAAATTGCATGTTAGCTTTCTGTGATTTGTGTACAAGGACACCTAAATTCCGCTGAATCCCAACTTTTTCCAGTCTCCCACCATTTCAAAAATATTCCAATTTTCTATTTTTCTTACCAGAGTGAAAACCGTGCCAAACTCCAGGCTGGATTAGAGCCTGTCAATTCGAAACTTGTTGAAATCTGGACCAAGGTTTCCAAATTACGTTCGTTCACAAGGTTACAGTGGGTAGCACTCCTGCCTGTAAGTCGTGGCTGACACGTCAGTGTGGAGCACACAGTATTGGCTGACACATCAGTGTGGAGCGCACAGTATTGGCTGACACATCAGTGTGGAGCGCACAGTATTGGCTGACACATCAGTGTGGAGCGCAAAGTATTGGCTGACACATCAGTGTGGAGCGCACAGTATTGGCTGACACATCAGTGTGGAGCACACAGTATTGGCTGACACATCAGTGTGGAGCGCACAGTATTGGCTGACACATCAGTGTGGAGCACACAGTATTGGCTGACAAGTCAGTGTGGAGCACACAGTATTGGCTGACACATCAGTGTGGAGCACACAGTATTGGCTGACACAGTGTGGAGCACACAGTATTGGCTGACACAGTGTGGAGCACACAGTATTGGCTGACATGCTAGTGTGGAGCACACAGTATTGGCTGACACATCAGTGTGGAGCACACAGTATTGGCTGACACGTCAGTGTGGAGCACACAGTATTGGCTGACACCCCGGTGTGGTGCACACAGTATTGGCTGACACGCCAGTATGGAGCACACAGTATTGGCTGACACCCCGGTGTGGAGCACACAGTATTGGCTGACACCCCGGTGTGGAGCACACAGTATTGGCTGACACCCCGGTGTGGTGCACACAGTATTGGCTGACACGCCAGTATGGAGTACACAGTATTGGCTGACACGTCAGTGTGGAGCACACAGTATTGGCTGACACGTCAGTGTGGAGCACACAGTATTGGCTGACACGTCAGTGTGGAGCACACAGTATTGGCTGACACGTCAGTGTGGAGCACACAGTATTGGCTGACACGTCAGTGTGGAGCACACAGTATTGGCTGACACCCCGGTGTGGAGCACACAGTATTGGCTGACACGTCAGTGTGGAGCACACAGTATTGGCTGACACGTCAGTGTGGAGCACACAGTATTGGCTGACACGCGGGTGTGGAGCACACAGTATTGGCTGACACGCGAGTGTGGAGCACACAGTATTGGCTGACACGTCAGTGTGGAGCACACAGTATTGGCTGACACGTCAGTGTGGAGCACACAGTATTGGCTGACACGTCAGTGTGGAGCACACAGTATTGGCTGACACGTCAGTGTGGAGCACACAGTATTGGCTGACACACCAGTGTGGAGCACACAGTATTGGCTGACACGTGAGTGTGGAGCACACAGTATTGGCTGACACGTCAGTGTGGAGCACACAGTATTGGCTGACACGCGAGTGTGGAGCACACAGTATTGGCTGACACGTCAGTGTGGAGTACACAGTATTGGCTGACACGTCAGTGTGGAGCACACAGTATTGGCTGACACGTCAGTGTGGAGTACACAGTATTGGCTGACACGTCAGTGTGGAGCACACAGTATTGGCTGACACGTCAGTGTGGAGCACACAGTTTTGGCTGACACGCTAGTGTGGAGCACACACTATTGGCTGACACTCCAGTATGGAGCACACAGTTTTGGCTGACACCCCGGTGTGGTGCTGCACCATCAGAGGATGATCTTTTGGATACGCTGTGAAACCACCAGGTGGCAGGGAAAGATCCCACGGATTATTTCAAAGAAGAGTAGGGGAGTTCCCCTCAGTGCCAACAGATATTCGGCATCCAAATTCACTTAAGCGGATTAGCTGATGATTATCATATTGCTTGTTCGTGGGATCTTTCTGTGTGCAAATTGGTTGTTGCATTTCCTAGATCACAGTGGTGGCTACACTTCAAAAAGTGTTTCATTGACTTGAAAGTGCTTTGGGATGTCCCGGGATTGTGGAGTGTGCTTCATAATTGTAAGAATTTCTTTCCAAACATTTCTAATATTCTCAGAGAGATCGTGTTGCTATCTGTTCAATGGGATTCGTCATTCTGTGATCCGGCAGGTACACAGAGAGCACACCTCACATTCACCACCTCCCAGATCCCAAAAGTGTGAATGCAGAATCTGAAGGGTAACTTAAGACATCAACTAAAAGAATATTCAACTAGGGATATGTAAATTATAGTGAGAAATATAGGAATTCCAATCAACATTAGCCCCGACTACAAACTCCATACCCTTGGTGCCAATTTCATCAAGCAACTCAGCCCCAAAGGAATGTGCAAATATATGAATTAGGAGCAGGAGTAGGCCATTCAGCCCTTCGAGCCTGTTCCACCATTCAATAAGATCATGGCTGATCTGACTGTACCCCTGATAACCTTTCACCCGCTTGTTAATCAAGAATCTATCCAGCTCTGCCTTAAAAATATTCAAAGACTCTGCTTCCACCGCCTTTTGAGGAAGAGAGTTCCAAAGACTCACAACCCTCTGAGAGAGAAACATTTCTCCTCATCTCTGTCTTAATGAGTTACCCCTTATTTTTAAACAGTGACCCCTTGTTCTAGATCCCCCTACAAGGGGAAACATCCTCTCCACATCCACCCTGTCAAGTCCTCTCAGGATCTTAAAGGTTTCAATCAAGTTGCTTCTTAATCTCCTAAACTCCAGAGGATACAAGCCTAGCCTGTCCAACCTTTCCTCATAAGACAACCCGCCCATTCCAGGTATTAGTCAAGTAAACCATCTGGGTCTGAAACACAGTGTTCAAAGCTGGACCACTCTGTCCAATCTGGGTTCACTTACTTTATCTCGGAGTTCCTCTGCTTGCTGGAGTTCCATGGTCGTGTTATGGAACTTCTCCACCAATTCCTGTCTGTCTTCAAGTGCTTCCTTCCGATCATGATCCATGATATCCAGAAGTGCCTTCTCTGTGGTGGGGAGACTGTCCTTTGCCTGCCGGGAGGATGAACAACAGAGATTTGGGGTTTTTTTTAATAAAAACAAGGAAAGGGTTTGAGGGATTAACTTCAACACAGCGAGTTCCATTTCCAGTTTATGTGAGGGTGGCAAATTAGATTTTCAGTCTTGACCTCCCACCCTGAGGTAAGGAGCTGATCAAAATGAATACAGCAATATCTCCATGAAGGAGCTCATTCTGTCAGGTGCTGTACAACTATATGAGATGGTCTTGAATATTTGCGGTCTATTTGACCATGGAAGTCATCACAGCACAAGCTCATCAGGTGCCCACTCAGCATCAGCCTAAGTGTATTCCCCACTGAGGTCCCTCGCGAGCTGGTAATTTTGTTGAGCTCCTTCTGACTAGTGAATGAACATTAAGGAGACTGCTATCCCCGCTGAGCTCAGATACCCCAGCACAGGTTAGGGGTGAGGCGTAGGATCTACTGGTCTGTATGGGTTGGTAATACAGTTGTGTCAGCTGCAGCTCGGTGGATAGTGCCCTCAAGTGGAGTCCGAAGGTTGTGGGCTCAAGTGGCACTCCAGCGGTGTGAGCACAAAATCGAGGCTGACAGTCCAGTGCAGTGGACAAGCAATAGGAGCAGGAGTGTGCCATTTGGCCTCTTAAGTCTACTCTGCCATTCGTTAAGAATGTTGGCAACCTGACTATGGCCTCAACACCACTTTCCTGCCAATCCCCCACAACCCTTGACTCCCCTATAGTTCAAGAACCTGTCTAAGTCAGCCTTGAATATATCCAGTGGCCCAACCTCCACGGCTCTCTGGGGTACAAAATTCCAAAGAGTTACAGCTCCCTGAGGGAAGAAGTTCCTCCTAATATCCATCTTAAATGGGAGACACCTTATTTTTAAACCGTGAACCCAGTTACAGATTCACCCACGAGGGGCAACATCCTCTATTCATCCACCCTGTCAAACCCGTTGCATTATTACAATGATATATTAGTACCTTGGGCTTATTTACTGTACAAGGCGCAAGGCACCAATCTCCCATAAGGGATTTGGGTAAATACGTTGTGGGTTCATTTATTAAGACTAGGTACATGAGAACAGTTAGACATAGGTATAAAGCTTGAAGACATCAGGGCTGTGCGTGTGTGCTCTGTTCAAAGCAAAAGTGAAACTAAGACTGGATCACATGACACATTTTCCTTCTAGTAATGACATGCTGCTATCCTATAAAGGCATATTACAACACCCCCCTTTCTCTTTAAAGATACTTTTCCCCATTCTAAAGAAGTATAATTATTTACAATACATGTTCATGTTTAGTTACCATTACACAAGTGTATAGAATTGATGAATCTATGAAGCTCTAAAGCGTAATCTGCTGATACACCCAGATCTTGTGATGGCAACCTTGTCTGGAGGTGTCTTTAATTGCTCACAGTGCTCTGTGGGATCGTCATTCTTGGATGTTGTTCCTGGTTGCATGTGGCATCTTGTTCTAGATACAATTGAACTGTACGTTGGTTGAGGAGTGGGAATGGATCTGACTTGTCCTCGGTTACACCTCACCATTGCGTCTTTGTGTGTAATGACTTCACGGGACCTTGGGTCCAAACAAAATCCTTGTCACATCAGCTGATTGCCATGTACCTTCTGTGGCATTCTGGGTGTGAGCATGTTGTCCCTACTGTAAACTTGGCAATTCTGTACCTGTATTTCTATTGTGCGATGTTGGTCACCTCCTCTTGTAGTTTTAAAAATTCCCCTCTAGTTTCTGAGAGAGTAGAATGGATAAGAGTAGGTAGATTGGTATGGACTGGTCTGCCAAACATGAGCTCTGCTGGTAGTGGAATAGTTCCACTTAAAAGGTGTCACTCTCAGATGTAACATTGTAATGTGTAGAACATGCTTGGTCTGTCCACATTTGAAAATTAGGGATTTCACTGTGTGAATTATTCATTCAGCTAGGCAATTAGATCTAGGGTAATGAGGAGAAGAAGTAGTGTGATCGATATTCCACTTCTCACTCATATCCTGAAATGTGTTTTTATTCCAGCCCACACCCTGGTCACTCACCTCTCCCAACGGAGCTAGCTCGGTGCTGGTCCTCTTGACGTGCTACCCCACTCATGAAGCTGACAGGCTATGTGCTGCAATCTCACCATGACCAATTTGTCTGCTTACCAACTCTACTTCTCACCGCTGGGTCGCCAAGGCTTTTCTTTGCAGTCATTGTCAACACTCTCCAACTTCGTTATGGTCTGACCAAAACGTCGAGGGTCTTCCCAAGCCACATAGCACGATCTAAGGCTGAATCACCATGTTGTACCTGTATTTAACCTTGCTGCCAACTGTTTGACCACTGCTGATCACCACGTGGTGGTATTATGATTATACTTTGGGCTTATTTACTGCACAAGACACCGATTGCTCACAAAGGATTTGGATAAACACATTATTATTAAGACATTTGAAAAATTAATTCATGGGATGTGGGCTTTGCTGACTAGGCCAGCATTTATTGCCCATCCCTAATTGCCCTTGTTCAGGGAGCAGTTAAGAGTCAACCTGTAGGCCAACAGATTCCCTTCCCTAAAGGACATTAGTGAACCAAATGGGTTTTTACAACAATCGGCAATGGTTTCATGGTCATCATTAGATTTTTAATTCTAGCTTTTTATTCAATTTAAATTCCACCATCTGTCATGGTGAGATTCAAACCCAGGTCCCCAGAGCATTACCCTGGGTCTCAAGATTACTAGGCCAGTGACAATACCACTACGCCAACGTCTCCCCTTGTACTAGGTGGGTGCTGCACTGTCAGAGGTGCTGTCTTTTGGTTAAGACAGAGCCCGGATCTGCCCGGATGTAAAAGGTCCTGTGGCACAACTTTGGAGAAAAGCAGTCGCATTCTCCCACATGCCCTGGCCAATATTTATCCTTGGACCAAGATCGGAGATTACCTGATCATCACCACATTGCAATCTGTGGGAGCTGGCTGAGCACTGATTGGCCCCTGAATTTCCCAAATTAATACAGTGACTACACTTTGTTTACTGTTTACACAATGCGTTCTGCCATCAAGGAATTCTTCCAACACAATCACCATGTTCGTATTAGCTCTGCTGTTTAGTGGAATTGCCAGTGATGTGAAGGCTTTTGATTGTTTTGAGAGTGAGGTGACTACATGGCACTCTATACATGGATTTTAGAGGGAGGGTGCTGGGAGCGGTGAGCGTAATTCCGCACTTTACAATGCTCTGAAATCATTACAGGCTGCCGGACTTAACACTAAGTTCAACAACTTCAGATCATGAACTCTCTCCTCCCTCCATCCCCACCCTCTTTCCGATCCCCCTTTTTCCAATAATTTATATTTTTATATTTTTGAAATGTATTTTTCTTTTCCCACCTATTTCCATTATTTTTAAATGTATTCCCATCCATTGTTTCATCTCCACCTTTTAGCCTATTTCAATCCCTTCCCCCCACCCCACCCACACTAGGGCCATCTGCCACTAGCTTGTCCTGCTTTCTACCCTTAATATCCCCATTAGCACATTCCTTAGATAATATCACCCTTTGTCCTTTTGTCTATGACATCTTCGGCAATCTCTTCTTTGCCTCCACCTATCACTGGCCCCCTATCCAGCTCTACCTGTCCCACCCCTCCTCAACCAGCTTATATTTCACCTCATTTCTATATTTCTTAGTTCTGTTGAAGAGTCATACGGACTCGAAACGTTAACTGTGCTCCTCTCCGCAGATGCTGTCAGACCTGCTGAGTTTTTCCAGCTACTTTTATCTTTATTTCTGAAATTATTATCTACATTGCAACCCTGGAGTGATGTTAGCTCGAGGTGTCTTTTCCAGGCCAATATGTTGTGAAGTGGCAGGTGAAGCCCTGCTATAAAATGGATGCGAAATTGGAAACTTGTCTCTTAGACCCGTAGGATGCCCTGTGTACAATCCGCTGCCAGGGTACGGGAGCAGGGGGGCTTATTTTAGAGGCTGCAGCAAGGTAAAATGGCATTCTATATTCCACTACTTCCCAGTGTTGACAAGGCGGTGGAAGTTAGTTACCTGCACAATGTGTTGCAGCTCCTGAATTGCGGTCTGTAGCTGGTCGTTGTTGAGCTGCAGCTTTCTAATGCTTTGCTTGCTCGGCAGGTTCTCGAGGTCTTCCTTCAGCTTTCTGGAGAGGCTCCGTTCCATCAGGCACTCCTCCTCAATCCCGTACAGTTTGCATTTCATCTGGTCGTTCTGGAAGAGAACCCGTCAGGTGATAGAGAAGCAAAAGTCAACCCTGGCCCCAGTTCTTACCCAAAGGCCAGTGACCCGTTGGATTCAGGCCCGTCACCCAGCTCTGGGTGACCGGTCCCATTCTCATCTATCCAATCGTAGCCAGATAGTCACCTGCAATGGCTTCTCTTCTCACTTCCACACCGTTCCCTCTGGTGGTCCACCTATCCCTGATACCCACCTGTTTCTCATCTACATGCTAACCCCCGGGATGACTTCATCTAAAAGTGTAAAATACCTCAACATACGAGTTAGAAGGACTAGGCCACTCGGCCCCTCGAGCCTGCTCCGCCATTTAATAAGATGGTGGCCGTGGCTGATCTGATTGTAACCTCAACCCCACATTCCTACCTGCCCCCAATAACCTTTCACCGCCCCCCTTGTCAATCAAGAATCTATTTCCCTCAGCCTTAAAAATATTCAAAGACTCTGCTTCCACCACCTTTTGAGGAAGAGAGTTCCAAAGACTCACAACCCTCTGAAAACCTCCCTCAAAGCCGTTGTGCCTCTTTTTTTTTATTCTTGGGATGTGGGCATTTATTGCCCTCCCTTAATTGCCCTTGTTTAGAGAGCGCTTAAGAGTCAACCACATTGCTATAGGTCTGGAATTACATGTAGGCCAGGCCAGGTAAGAACAGCAGATTTCCCTCCCTAAAGGACATTAATGAACCAGATGGGTTTTTACGACAATCGGCGATGGTTATGGTCATCATTAGACTTTTAATTCCAGATTTGTTTTTAATTAAATTTGAATTTCACCATCTGCCATGGGTCTCTGGATCACCAATCCTGTACAACAACACCACTGCCTCCACAATGCTTTCCTAGCTTCCAGGATTGGATAAGCAGAAATCCCTTCCAAATTAAATATTGGGAAGACTGAAACCCTGGTCATGGTGTACAGCTAGGGTTGTCAACCCTCCAGGATTGACCTGGAGTCTCCAGGAATTGAAGACCAATCTCCAGGGACACTCCTGGAGAAAAATCATCGGGACATTAAAAAAGTTTTTCTTTTGGCATTTTATTTGAACATTTCTCTTCCCCAGATATAAAAATATTGAAAAAATGGGAAAAAGGCTGTTTGGCTTTTGACAGTCAAGCATCATCCAATTGGGTAATGAGCCTCTTTGCTTTCCAGTTGGTGTAGGAAGGCAGTGAGTCACAAGGATGGATGTGTTGGCCGACTAATGGCTGGGAGCGTGGGGGCAAGTCATGTGATGAAACCTCCAGGAATATATTTACTCACAATTGGCTGCCCTATGTACAGCTCATCCATGCCAATTGCAGTACCAGGGCTTAGAAAATAGTTGGCACCATGTTCATTTTACAGGCACTAAACAGGGACCTAAGCCCCCAAAATATGGCTGGTGGGAAGTGTGTGCTCATTCTGACCTGGAAGTGTGCCACCTGCCATACTGGTGTAGGCACCCACACCTGAAACGGGTTTTAGGCTCTTTCAATATTCGAGAAAGAGGCCTAGCACCTGTTGCAGCCTCCTGGATTGGCCGCAGGGATACATGAGGTCTAGCATGCATGAAGCCCTTAAAGGGACCTCTGCAGGCCGCAACCAACAAGTGAGTGTTTAAAATATACTTACCTGAATATGAAGAAGAGAGAGTGCTCTTCCTGACTCTGCATTAAACCACAGAATCACAGAAACACAGTGCAGAAGAGGCCCTTCGGCCCATCGAGTCTGCACCGACACATGAGAAACACCTGACCTACCTACCTAACCCCATTTACCAGCACTTGGCCTATAGCCTTGAATGTTATGACGTGCCAAGTGTTCATCCAGGTACTTTTTAAAGGATGTGAGGCAACCCGCCTCCACCACCCTCCCAGGCAGCGCATTCCAGACCGTCACCACCCTCTGGGTAAAAAAGTTTTTCCTCACATCCCCCCTAAACCTCCTGCCCCTCACCTTGAACTTAGGTCCCCTCGTGATTGACCCTTCGACTAAGGGGAACAGCTGCTCCCTATCCACCCTGTCCATGCCCCTCATAATCTTGTACACCTCGATCAGGTCGCCCCTCAGTCTTCTCTGCTCCAACGAAAACAACCCAAGTCTATCCAACCTCTCTTCATAACTTAAATGTTTCATCCCAGGCAACATCCTGGTGAATCTCCTCTGCACCCCCTCCAGTGCTGATCATTCTCCTCAAACCCAGGTCATGATCGCAACCTGACTGACCACCCCTCTCCATCACAACTCAGGGCCAGTGTTGTCACCTTTTTTTAAAAATTCATTCATGGGATGTGGGCATTTATTGCCCTTGTTCAGAGGGCATTTAAGAGTCAACCACATTGTTGTGGGTCTAGAGTCACATGTAGGCCAGACCAGGTAAGGACAGCAGATTTCCTTCCCTAATAGACACGAGTGAAACCAGATGGGGTTTTTATGACATCATTAGATTTTTAATTCCAGATTTTTATTGGATTGAAATTCCAACCTCTGCCATCTTGGGATTTGCCATCAGGTCTTCAGAGCGTTACCCCAGATTACCAGTCTAGTGACAATACCACCATGCCATCACCTCCCACGGTGCTCATTAACCTGTTTCTGAGGAGACCAGGAATTATAATCCTCCCCAGTTTAAATGAAACATTTCAAACGCTGAGAATTGAGAAATTCGCCCTTTGGTACCATTTCCCCCTTCGATATCTCCTGTTCGTCTGATTGTTGAAATGGAAAGACATCCATTGCAGTGCTCAGAGCAAACACAAGGTGGTGCCAGATCCTCTGTCACCCCCCCCGACTCACTTGCTGGGCTCCTCGAGAACAAACTGGTGCCAGAATTTAAAGAGTTGCACAGCATGAGTGATGCTATTTCCAGACACGTTCTCTCAGCCAGCACTCTCGCTCTCTCGATACAAATTTATCCTTCTGTCCATCGCCCTCCAGGCTTCTGCCCCCCTCCCTGTAGCGCACAGAGGTCGTATTGGATCTTTAGGAAGCAGATGTTAAACCTGTCCCCACCTCTTTAAACATGATGGTTTCGGTCAAGCCTACGCTGAATAATATCATGAACCTATTGCAAAGCCCCCCTAATGGGCCTTAGTCCATCCTTAACACCTTTAGGCTCTACCACAGTACCACAGCCTTGCTCATGACAATACTCAGCAGGTGATAGGCTTGAAGCTTTTTTGGGTTAAAAAAAATTTCCTTAGGCTCGATTTTGCACCCGAACTGGTAGGCCCGAATGTGGGCCTCAGGCCTCACTGCTAGACGTGGGGGCGTTACCTGCCCCCATTCTGCAGAGAGCTTCTCCGTAAAGGTTAATGTTGGGATAATTCTGGGGGCGGAGGGGAAGGTAACGGGTTTGGGGGGGGGGAATGGGGCAGGGCGCCAATTGTAGGCCACAAACTGCGCTCAGGAACCTTGGCTCCGTATCACGCCTGAAACAAAGGCCCAGTTTTGGTGGCAGCCACCGGCCAGGCCACATCACCCCTGGAAACACCAGGGCCTGGATTTTGCCCTCGCCCGGGGTGGGGGTGGGGGGTGGAGTGGGGCTCAGTGGGGGCGAGTTGGGGGGGGTGGCCACAATCACGATTCCACGCTGGGCCGGCCAGATAAGGCCCACCCAGCATCAAACTCGCGCTGCGGCGCTCAGCGCTGCCTGGGCCTGGGCCAGAGCTGCCTCAGGGAGCTGAAGATTTTTTTTAAAAATACAGAATTTTAAAATGTTAAAGAGACATGTCCCCCCCCCACCCCCACCCCATGTGACTCTGAGCAGGGACATGTCATGAATGAAATGTTCAAATTTTAATTTTATTTCCCTTTGAGGAAACCTTTGGATGAGGTTTCCTGCCAAACCCGAAGGCCGCTCGGCCTTGTCTCCCTCCCGCCGACTGTAAGGTTGGACGGGCTGCGAAAAGTTTCATTTGGTTGGTAACTTAAGGACCTTAAAGGGCCCGTCAATTGTCGGCGGGCGCCCTGCCGACGCCCACATGTGCCAGCCGACCGAAATATCGCTCGAGCGCCCGATGACATCGTGCGTCATTTGACGCCCGTTCGGGTCAGGCCCGCGCCCACTTGGCGAGCACGATATTCTGCCCCAGCAGCGGGAGCGGGTCCAAACCTCACCTCCCGGTCACAAGTTTGTGGGTTCAAGTCCCCCCACCGGCGAAACGTGAACGCCAAAGTCGAGGCTGGCGAGGCTCCCGGCGCGTTACTGAGGGAGCGCTGCACTGCCTGAGGCAGCGCCTTTCAGATCAGCCATTAAACCCCGAATCCCTAGCCTGCCCCTCTCAGGGCGGATGTGAAACATTCCCTGGCAGTATTTGGACAAACGGTAGAGGAGCTTATTCCCTGGTGCCCTGGCCAACATTCATCCCTCAACCATAATCAATTAAAATATGGATCTGGTGACTGCAGCACTGCCCGTTTGTAGGAGTTTGCTGCGCAGAAATTGGTTGCTGCATTACGACAGTGACTACACGTGTAAAGTGCTTTGGAATGTCCTTTGATAGCGAAAGGTGCTACATAAATGTGAGTACGTACTTTATAAGCCGTTATAGTTCAGCAAAAAGGTCAGGGCGGAGAACGAGCGGTTTCCCATAGAAACTAGGAGCAGGACTAGGCCATTCGGCCCTTCGAGCCTGCTCCGCCATTCAATATGAACATGGCTGATCATCCAACTCAATAGCCTGGCTCCCGCTTTCTCCCCATATCCCTTTGATCCCTTTTGGCCCCAAGAGCTGTATCTAAAACCGGGAGTGCGGAACCAGCCGCCGTGTGCTCTAACACCAAAAGGAAAGTCCTGCTGCTCTGGCATCTCACCTCAAGCTGGAGCTCCCGGCTCCTCAGCACCGCCACGCTCTTCTCCTCGTTGAGCTGGGCATAACGCAACGCCAGCAGGTAGTTGTCCTCCTTGATTTTGTTCAGCTCGTTGTGGTAGAGGCTGAACTCCTCCTTCAGCTTGCCGTAGCGCTCCTGGCAGCTCCGCAGCTCCTCGTTGTGGTGGCTGAGCTGCTTGTGGCTCTCTTGCAGGGCCTCGCACTTGCCGTGGAGCTTGTGGGTCTCCATGTCCTTGGCCTTCAGCTGCTGCTGCAGCTTGACCGCTTCATTCATCAGGAATTGCGTCAGCCCCTCGTATCCCTCCTCCACTGCGGAGGCAGTCAGGGGGGAGGATAGACAGAAGAGTAAATTAATAACACTGACAACCTTGAGGGAAACCCTATTCGTCACTGCTAATATTATAATAGTCATGGTTGAGTGCTTTAATCTTGTCAAAGCTCCTCTCAATCCCATGGGATTAATGCCTAAAGCGGCTGATTTGGGCTTTAACTGAGATGTAATCATAGTTTACAAGTTTAAGTCTTGCGGTCCTGTGGTTATGTGTCAGCTGAGGCTCAGTTGGTAGAACTCTGTCCCCTGTGGTAGAAGGCTGTGAGTTCAGGTTCGACTCTCGCACTTGGGGAGAGGAATTCAGGCCGGCAGTCGGAGTGCTGCCTGGTCATGGGTGCCGTCTTTCAGATGAGACACTAAACCGAGGGCCCACTCGCTCTTTCGGGTGGATGTAAAAGATCCCGTGACACTATTTTGAAGACGAACGGGGGAATTATCCCTGGCGTCGTTGCCAATATTTACCCATTAACCAACATCACAGAAAACAAGGGTCGTTATCTCTTTGCTAAGCTTGTTGTGAGCAAGTTGGCTGCCATGTTTCCTATAGTACGTCACTAACCACACAACCAAAGCACTTCATTAGCTATAAAGCACTTTGGGACATCTTGTGGCCATGAGAGGTGCTATATAAATGCAAGTCTTTCCTTGTCTCATGAATAGGCTACAAATTGCATGCCTGATGTGTTAGAGGCACTTATCACTAATGGAAGATCACACTTTGGAGTGTCTGGAGATTTTTGCGTTAAAGGTTTGCCATGAATATTCTTCAGCCGCGGAGAAAATAAAAATCCCTGAATGCTAATCACGACCCTGTTAACTGTGCAGACATTCCTGCTCATCTTTCACCTCACACACCTTCAGAGCAAGAGCCCGCGCAGTAAATGGTTAACACTGCAAGTCCTATCCTCAGAATCTAGTCCCGACAATCGACTACATGAACAGGCAGGGAGGTACTTTCCGCTATTTGCCATTGAATGGGCCGTGGGAGCGCAATTGCCAGCCCATCCCTCCGGAAAAACAAAACCCTGCTCTCATGACTGATCTCTTTCATCTGTTGTTACCACTTCCCCAAACTCCCTGCCGAGACTTGCAGGATAAAGATTCCAAAGCCTCCGCGGCTGAATTCCGGATCTCGAACTGGGGATGAAGGGAGGTGGACCCGGGATTGCAAACTCAGGGAACCGGATTCTGCGCCTCCTGGAACCTGGATTGAAACAGCCGCCAGTACCATGAGGGCAGTTTCTGTGGGGATAGGGTGGGGTGGGAAGAATCGAAGCCTGACGAATGGTTAAGGTCGGCGGGCAGGCCAGGAGCCCCAGCGGCAACTAGAGAAAACATGAAACCTCATCCAGCGGCGGGATGAGGTTTCGTGTAGGTTTTAAGAAATTTTAATGGACGTTTTGTGAAAGTTATGGACATGCCCCAACTCACGTGACAGTATCGCGTGATGGGTGGGCGCGCTTCCGATTGGCACCCCCGCTGGGCGGCTTAATTGGCCCACCCACGTAAAATGGCGCCGCGCCCCCAAATGGCATGCGCCCGCCCATCAACTATCCCCCTAATGGGGGGTGAAATTCAGCCCTGTGAGCGTGAATGTGAGTCGCGATCCATCCCTCGCGTTTTGAATTTGTTAATAAATCCCGGTTTTGTTTCACCTTAAAAGAGTTTGCTGTGGGGTTATTTCTAACATCGGACCTTATACACCGGGGTTTGTGAAGCACATCACGGCCCATTTCAACTAGGGGGGGGGGGGAAGGGTACTGAAGGAAACAAATTCAATTAGGAATTAAAACAATTGCTGTCACGGGCAGAAGAGGGGAACAGTAATAATAATTCAATCCACCTCGCCCTCGTGTCTATAACATGACCATATTACTACGTGTGGAACTGTTTCAGTGACCACACATGGAATGAGTACTTCATTGGATGTAAAGCGCTTTGGGAGGTCATGAGGGTGTCAACGGCGCTATAGAAATGCACGTCTTTCCATTTATGACATGGAGAAAGACCAAGAGAGATTAGACAAAATGGGCCCTTTGACTCCTGCACAGAGAACAGCACCCGAATTCAAAACAAATCCTTTGGCTTTGCCTCCCATGATAAACAAATACGACCAATCGTAGGTAATCATTAATAAGCCCCAAAGGGAGTTCAAGAGAAACATATTACCCAGAGAGTGAAGTCAAAATTCCTCGAGCTAAGCTGTTCAGGACAGGATGCAACAGGAATTGCATTACAGGCATTCCAACTCTGCCTCAACCTGTCATCTCCCGGCAGAGCTGCTCGATTGACCATGCCATAGTTTCACTGAGATTAGTAATTCCTCCAAGGGATACGTCTCCACTGACAGAAACACAGGTTACGCTGGATCTCTGGAGCAGCTATCTGCTTCCGTTATGGACTGGCAAAGGATTATCATAGCCCAAGTGATCTCTGGCCAGAATCTGACAGCACAGAAGTAGGCCATTCAGCCCATCATGCCTGTGTCTGCTCTTTGAAGGACCCACACGGTTTAGTTTCACTCTCCCTGCTCTTTCCCCCAAAGTCCCACAAATTTCCCCTTTCCAAGTTTCTATCAAATCTGCTCCCAACATCCTTAATAATCCTGTATTTCAGATCAACACTCGCTGCATAAAAGTCATTACCCTTATCGCTGTTCCCACACGTGAAATGGTAGAGAAAGAGGGGGCACAGGTTTAAAGTCATTGGCAAAAGAAGCAGAAGCGGTGTAAGAAACTATCCTCGCACTCGGCGAGTGGTTAGGGTCTGGTGCGCGCTGCTTGAGAGTTTAGTGGGAGGCAGGTTCAATCGAGTCATTCAAGAGGGAATTAGACGATTATCTGGAAAGGATGAACTTGCAGGGCTACGGGGCGAAGGCAGGGGAATGGCAGTAGGTGGGTTGCTCATTCGGAGGGCTGGTGCAGGCACGATGGGCCAAATGGCCTCCTTCCGCACGGTAACAATTCTGTGATTACATAAGAACATAACATAAGAGCATAAGAACGAGGAGCAGGAATAGGCCATTCAGCCCCTCCAGCCTGCCCCGCCATTCATTACCATCATGGCTGATCTCATTTCGGCCTCAACTCCAATTTCCCGCCCTCTCCCCATAACCTTTCGACCCGTTACTAATTAAAAATCTGTCTATCTCCTCCTTAAATTTATTCAGCGTCCCGGCATCCACTGCACTCTGAGGTAGTGAATTCCACAGATTCACGACCCTTTGAGAAAAGTAATTCCTCCTCATCTCTGATTTAAATCTACCACCCCTTAGCCTAAAACTACGGCCTCTCGTTCTAGAATGCCCCAGAAGGGGAAACATCCGCTCCACGTCTACTTCGTCTGTCCCCTTTAGCATCTGTGACCTCCCCTCTTGCTTTATCTTTAATCTGTGCCCTCTGGTTACTGACCCTCCTGCTAGTGGAAACACTTTCTCCCTTTCTACTTTATCAAAACCCTTTACAGTTTTAAACACCTTTATTAAACCTTCTTAAATATCATATGCAGCGAGATCTATAATTCCCCGAAATTTCCTTTAAATAGAATATTTTATTTTTATCAACTCGTGTGCCTAGACGATAGGGGAAGAGGGACAGAAAATGTTTAGTTTTAAGGAAAAAGGAGAGACTTATATGTATTTAGCACCTTTTGCAACTTCAGGACACCCAAAGCAGTTTATAGCTAATGAAATGCATTGGAATTGTAGTCGCTGTGGTAACATAGGGTCACAGAGGAGGTCACAGAGAGAGAGGGGGGAATGACGAATTGTGCTGAGAGGGAAGAATGGGCCTTGGTTTAACATCTCAGCTAAAAGGCTGAGTGCAGCACTACCTCAGCCCAGGACTTTTGTACTCAAGTCCTGGACTGGAACTTGAACTCACCAATAACTTCAGCTCAGAGCCACGGCTAACATAGTTACCTATCACCGAGTCAGTCCTGAGTTCCGGCATACTAGCCTCTGAGCATTGCCTAGTGTCCCCCAAGAAATAGGAGCAGGAGGAGGCCATGTAGCCCATCGAGCCTGCTCCGCCATTCAATGGCTGACCTTGGGCTTCATCTCCACTTCCCTGCCCATTCCCTACATCCCTTAATTCCCCTAAGAGACCATAAGTCTGCCTACCCGAGCCTTAAATGTATTCAGTGATGGAGCATCCACAATCCTCTGGGGCAGAGAATTCCAAAGATTCCGAACTCTATGAGTGAAGAAATTTCTCCTCATCTCAGTCCTGAATGATCGGCCCCTTATCCTGAGACTGTGCCCCCCCGTATTTTAGATTCCCCGACCAGTGGAAATGATCTCTCAGCGTCCACCCTATCAAGTCCCCTCAGAATCTCGTAGGTTTCAATAAAATCGCCTCTTGCTCCTCTAAACTCCAGAGAAAACAGACCCAATTTGCTCAGCTTCATCATTGGACAACATCCCCCCCCCTCATCCCAGTTTAGTGAACCCTTGCTGTACCGCCTCCATTGCAAGTATATGCTTTCTTAATTATGGAGACTAAAACTGCCCACGGTATTCCAGATGTGGTCTCGCCAAAACCCTGTACAATTGTAGCAAGACTTCTTTATTCCTGTACTCCAATCCCTGTGCAATAAAGGCCAACATGCCATTTGCCTCCCTATTTGCTCACTGTACCTATGTGTTAACTTTATGCGTTCCTTGTTCGAGCACCCCCAAGTCTCTTTGAACATCAACACTTGCAAGTTTATCAAAAATATTCAGCTCCTTCTATTCTTCTGGCCAAAGTGGATAACTTCACACGTCCCTACATTATAGTCCATCTGCCCTCTTGTTGACCACTCGCTTAACCTGTCACGTCACGTGCGGAACTTAGGGGGAAGTCACTCAAGCCCTCCAGCTTGCTCTGCCATTCAATAAGATCATCGCTGATCCCTGTCCTAACTCCATCAACTCAGCTTGCCTCCTTGTTAGACCTGCCAGTCTGTGAGCCTATCTTATGTATTAGCCTTGGCTCGGTTGGTCAGCAGTCCTGTCTCTGAGCCTGAAGGCTCCGGGTTTATGTCCCCTTGTAGGATCTCAGCATGTAAATTTAGGCTGACACTACAATGTGCCCCTTCGAAGGAGTGCTGCATCGCAGGAGGTACCGCCTCTTGGTTGAGACGTTAAACCGAAGCCCTGCCTTCCCTCTCAGGTGAACTTAGAAGATCCCAAGATCAAAGACAAGCAGGGGACTTCTCCCAGTTGTCCTGACCAATATTTATTCCTCAAACAACATCACAAAAACACAGATTATCTGGCTGAGGGATGACCTGAGAGAGGTCTTTAAAATGACGAAAGGTTTTGATAGAGTGGATACAGGGACAATGTTTCCTCTTGTGGGGAAGAGCAGAACTAGAGGCCGTCAATATAAGATAGTCACCTAGTAACCCAATGAGGAATTCAGAAGAAAGTTCCTCACCCTATGCGTGGTGAGAATGTGGAACTCGCTATCACAGGGAGTGATTGAAGTGTAGATACATTTAAGGGGAAGCTAGACAAGCCTATGAGGGCAAAGAGAATTGATAGATCTAGAAGAGGAGAGATGAGATGGTGTTCAGGTTTTTTTTAACATTCATTCTTGGGATGTGGGCGTCACTGGCTAGGCTAGCATTTATTACCCATCCCTAATTGTCCCTTTAAGAGTCAACCACATTGCTGTGGGTCTGGAGTCACATGTAGGCCAGACCAGGTAAGGATGGCAGATTTCCTTCCCTAAAGGGCATTAGAAAACCAGATGGGTTTTTACAACAATCGACAATGGTTTCATGGTCATCATTAGATGTTTAATTCCAATTTTTTTTTTCATTGAATCTGCCATTGTGGGATTTGAACCTGGGTCCCCAGAGCATTACCCTGGACCTCTGGATTACCAATCCAATAACAATACCACTACACCATCACATCAACAACCATACAAGTTTGGGCTGATTGGCCTGTTTCTGTGTTGTATATCCTTTATAATGCTTTGTATTCCAGGTTATTACCTCATTGCTCTTTGTGGGAGTTAACTACACACAAATTGGCTGCCGTGTTTCCTACATTACAAGCAGTAAGCACACTTTGAAAATTACTTCCTTGGCTGTAAAGTGATTTGAGACGTCCAGTGGTCATGAGAGGAGCTGTAGAAATGCAAGTCCTTCTTTCATTTTCCTTTGATGAAATGATTATTAAGTAAAGACGCACAAGCAAGCTGGCTGACCTGGGTCGGTGGGCTTGGCACATCACAGGAGGGGGGCTTGGGTTACCGAGCTGAGGCACATGGATATAGATCATCCGTGATCCACTTGAATGGCAGAACAAGCTCGTGGGGCTGAGTGGCCTCCTCCCATTCCTATGTGTCTAGGATCCTACTCGCTCTTACATCCAATGGCGTCTCGGCCGCCATGAACCATAAGGATGTCAAATTCTTCACACCTACCGGCGAACTTTGACAGTCAGTGGGCACTCGAGTCAGGTAGCACCCTGGAGAGCAAGAACCAACAGAGAAATGGCCTACCTACTAATATGTTGCTACTATGCAACAATGCATCAAGAGCCTGGGGTAGGATTGTCAGCTCTTTAGGATTGTCCTGGAGTCTCAAAACGAACACAGGATACGGAGATGTGAGGGATAGCTGGTTCATTGCTATGTGACACCTTCTAAGAACTCCAATAAATTGGCTAAACATGATTTCCCTTTCACAAAACCACGTGGACTCTGCCTGATTGCCTTCAATTTTTCTAAGTGTCCCGCTATAATATTAGCTTCTAACATTTTTCCCTGAGGACTCTGTAAAGTATAAAGAAACTCTTGGGTGGAAATAACAGTAGAGCAAGGAGCTGGCACGAAAGGGGAGTTGGGGAAGATCAGCCATGATCTTATTGAATGGCGGGGCAGGCTTGAGGGGCCAAATGGCCTACTCCTGCTCCTATTTCTTATGTTCTCATGTACAGTTGAGATTTTTGGGTGTAAAGTATCAGAGTTTACAAAAAATAGTGTTAAGTTAATAGTAATTGTTCAAAAGGTGGGTATCCGTTAACCAAACCAGGCAGCAGAAGACATTCTGTGATTCTGTGAACTGTTTTGTTGTTAGGCTATACTTCAGTACAAAGACCAGTTTCCACCCTTCCCTTTTGGTTCCTAAAGCAAAACCCTCAACTAGGGAAAAACCCAGCTCTTAAGTACAGGCTTCAATGAGCATCACCTGCTCTCAATTCACTCTTACAGGGACCTGCATTTCTAATATTATCATTACTTACTTTGTTAACTCTTGTACAGTAAACATGTTTTTGTTTAAAATATGATAGCATCTGGTGCAATTCTTTCAGTTAATAACGAGAAATTAAAATTTCTTTTTAAAAATTACTGGTCTCCCTCGAGATCATAACAGGGTCAGATGCTGTTCCATAATGCTCAACACAAACACCACCACCTGGAAGTCCCCCTCAAAGCCACTCACAGCCCTGACTTGAAAGTATACCTCCGTTCCTTCACTGTCGCTGGGTCAAAATCCTGGAACTCCCTCCCTAACAGCACTGTGGGTGTACCTACACCACAGGGGCTGCAGCGGTTCAAGAAGGCAGCTCACCACCACCTTCTCAAGGGCAATTAGGGATGGGCAATAAATGCTGGCCCGGCCAGCGAAGCCCACATCCCATGAATGCATAACAAAAGTGCCTTGGGATGTTTGAGTACATTAAAGATGTTATAAGACAAAGTTTTTTGTCATTATTGTTGAGAGGAGCGGGAAATAGAAGACCATGTGATGAATCCTCTAGGAATACGTCCAACCAGAATTGGCAACCCTAAGCCTGGGTGTGTGGGTGTTCCCTCTGTTTACACTGTTAGCTGATCACATATCTTCCCTACTAGCCCATTCATGGGCCTATTTACCTGACAATATTGTATAAATGAGGTAGAGATGTATCAGGGGATGTGCCGTGTCAAATTCTGAGCCGGCTTGGCTACGTGTCTCCAGGGACAGAGTGCTTGCTGCCAAATATCACTGGCCACCTGACAGATCAGCCCATTGGTACCGGAACTCCCAGCTCACTATACAGGCCTGAAAAGCCGTTTCCATGGAACTGGCCCAATCAGGTCTTTGTTGGACACCTTTAAACCCATGGTAACATTAGTAGCTTTGAAACACCTCAGGCACTTGGGGTAATAATGTGAACAGTTCTGGTCTCCCAAAAAGCACGGAGAGACACTGGAGGTGGTGCAAACAAGGTTTATAAGAATCTTACCAGAATGAACATACGAATTAGGAGCAGGAGTAGGCCATTCGGCCCCTCGAGCCTGCTCTGCCATTCAATAAGATCTTGGCTGATCTAAGTGTAACCTCAACCCCACATTCCTGCCTAACCCTGATAACCTGTCACCCCCCTGGTTAATCAAGAATCTATCTAGCTCTGCCTTAAAAATATTCAAAGACTCTGCTTCCACCATCTCTTGAGGAAGAGAGTTCCAAAGACTCTCAACCCTCTGAGAGAAAAAAATTCTCCTCATCTCTGACTCAAATGAGTGACCCCTTATTTTTAAACAGTGGCCCCTAGTTCTAAATTCTCCCACAAGAGGAAACATCCTCTCCACATCCACCCTGTCAAGACCCCTCAGGATCTTAAAGGTTTCAATTAAGTCACCCCTTACTCTTCTAAACTCCAGTGGATACAAGCCTAACCTGTCCAGCCTTTCCTCATAAGACAACCCACCCATTCCTGGCATTAGTCTGGTAAACCTGCTCTGAACTGCTTCTAACGCATTTACATCTTTCTTTAAATAAGGAGACCAGTACTGTACACAGTACTCCAGATGTGGTTTGGAGAGGTTCTATGGAGGGGTTATACCAATAAAAGGAAGGATTAGACTGAAGGTCTATTCTCTAGAGGGGGGAATTAATAGAGGCCATTAAGATTGTGATATTGTAGCCTTGCTGATGATTCCACTTGTGTGGGAAGCCAGAACTAGGGGCCATTAATATTAGAAAGTCTATAATAAATCCAAAAAGGAATTCAGAAGACAATCCTTCAAAGTGAGGAGAGTATGGAACTCACTGCCGCATGGAGTAGCTGAGGTAAACTCCCAAAACGCATCAAAGAGGAAGTTAGACAAGCACATGAGGGAGATGGGAGTAAACGGATATGTTTATAGGAGGAGTCTCATAATGAGGACTGGATACCAGCGCACTACCAGACACGAAACAGTGAGAGATGGGGCACTAAACGGTGCATAACCAGGGGCCACCATTATACAGTCATGGATTAGATAGCACGACAACACAGAATGCAAACCCTGCAATGCCAACCTCATTTTGCCAAACTAACTGTGATGAATTGGACGAAATTTGGGTCTGGTAAAATGGGCACAAAATGGTCATGCTTAGAAACTGGGTTCAACTTTCAACTCTGGAACATTAACCAATCACCGGTGTCCAGTGAATGTTGACAGAGTTTCCCTGGACTAGATCTACAGGTCTCCAATGATGTGTTGGATTAATCCTTAAGTTCTGAAATTCAGTCATCTCTGAGTTAATTGATCAGCTGGCAATCCAATAGTTGATGTTTAATTATGGAAATATTTAGTCAGGGAAACAGCCAGTTACTTACCAATCAACACGGAGCAGCATCTGGTTGGCTCTTTGCCCGTTATTAACTTGTACAGTTCAGCGTAGTAGAGTTCCAGGCTCTCCAGGAAGGCCTCGTATCCACGGTTACCTCGTGAACGCAAAATGTCCAGAAGACGGCCTGCAGGCAGAAAGAACTGTTGTTAAGGTGACGGAAAGGTCAGGAAGACAATTGGACCAGAGCCCCAATGCCAAGCTGGTGGATCCCAATACAGGCTCCATGATTGGCCTCAGTACCCAAAGGACTGGTGAGGCAAAAGCAACCGAGGCAGGGCTTTCAATCCTTACTCGCTATCCAGTCATGCCAGCTGAAATGTGCATGTGGGGAGAAGATGTGGGCAGAGTGTGTGTGTGTGTGTGTGTGTGTGTTTGTGTGTGCATGTGTGTGTATGGGGACAGGGGATGTGGGCAGAGGGTGTAGGCAGGGGAAATGGGCAGATGGAGTAGGCAGAGGGTGTGTGCACAGGCAGGGGGAATGGACAGAGTGTTAATCACATTGTTAAGATACACAGGTGAAGGGCATTGTTTAATTGAGTAGTTAGAGCATGTATAAAGAGAGACTGCTGGGACACAGGGTCGGGGGTAGTAGGTAGGGAGCCATCATGTGTAATGCTGCATTGTGTAAATAAACCTGTTATCTAGAAAAGTATTAGTGTCTAGTTTCATACTTCTCCAACTGGCTTGGTATCAGATTAACACAGGCGTGTGCTTGGACAGGGGATATGGGCAGAGGGTGTGGACAATGGGTATGGCAGGAGGGTTTAGATGGTGGGTATGGGCAGATAGTGTGGCCAGAGGCTGTGTGTGTGTGTGTGTGGGCAGTGCATGTGGACAGGACTGGGCTGGGCAATCTGTCAATACTAAGATAAAAGCAAAAAAACTGCGGATGTTGGAAATACTCGCTGGCTGGGTCCAAATATTGAACCGAGCATTTAGGCGAGATCCCGCATTTCACAGGGTCAAGGAGATGGCAGGGTGAAGGGAATGCCAAGTCTATTCAGTTAACCAGTAAGCTAATCATTGTCCTTGACCGTGTGTCCAAGCGTAAGAGCTGACTGGAACGCAATAACATTGCAACATGTTATGTTAAAGGCTAATGCAGATTGCGATCAGTTTGTACGATGCAGTAGGACTGAAGTGCCAAAGCTTCTAGCCAGGCTGTGCAAAACCTTACTTTCTCTCAGGCTTGGTAATGATGTGAAAGCGTAAGCTGTTTCTCTGTAAACTGTACATTAAGCAATCCTTCGTTTTATTAATTATGGTGGATTTGGATACTGCTTTGCAGTTCCCCTCCTAATATCTCATTATTGCCTACATTACAACAGCGACTAACACTTCAAAAGTATTTCAGGGGTTTCTGATTACAAATTCACGCCATCACTGAGACTGCCTACTTCCTCTCTTATTGTAACATCACTCAACTCTGGCCCTCCCTCAGCTTATCTGTCGTTGAAACGTTTGTCCAGACTGTTATTACCTGCAAATTTGGCTAATCCAAAGCCGTCCTGGCTAGTCTCCCAAATTCTACCCTCCATAAACTTTGGGCATCCAAAGCTCTGCTGTCCATGTCCTTACTTGTACCAAGTTTCGTTCCCACCATGCTCGCTGACCTGCACTGGATCCAGGTCGATCGAGGCCTTAATCTTAAAAACTTTCATCTTTGTTTCCAAATCTCTCCATGGCCTCTCCCCGCCACCCTCCCTATCTCTGTAAATCCTCTCCAGTTGCACAACCCTCCGAGATATTCACACTCCTCCAATCCTGGCCTCTTGAGCATCCCTGATTCGAATTGCGTAACCCCACACCTCATCCCCCCATCGGTGGCCATAACTTCAGCATCCCCAGCCCCTGCAATCTCTGGAATTCCTTCCTTAAATCTCTCCGCCCCCTAATCATCTCTCTGTCCTTCTTTTAGCCATTCCTTAAAACCCGCTCTTTGAGCGAATTTTGGTCATCTGCCCTGGTATCCCCTAATGTGGCTCAGCATCAAATTAAGCTAAAGGTGCTACTTAACTACAAGTTGTTGTTGTTGTCGTGAGGTGCCATTCAGCCCATCTAGAATGTTCCTTCTGCAGACCCATGCACCATCTTCCCTTTTCCGGGCCCCAGCTAACCCTTACAGGGTGTATAATTCATTCCATTCAACATTATGACCAAAACATCAGAAAAGAAGTTTCATAAAATATTAATAAGCTCATAAAATTCATCATCTGTTGAAACCCCCATTTCGTGTCTTTGTCATCTCTAGGTTTGAATGTTCCAACCTGCTCCTGGTCGGCCAGTTTCCGCCCTACACGACCTTTCTGCTCATCCAAAACTTTGCTGCCCACGTCGAAACTTTCAATAAGTCCCGTTCGTCCTACACCCCTTGCTTCACTGACCTACATTGACTCCTGGCCCGACTAAGCCTCCATTTTAAAATCCTCTTCTGTGTTTTCAAACACCTCCATGGCATTATTCCCACCTCTCTCTGTGACCTCCTCCAGCCATTCAAGATCTCTGCAGCTCTCCAATTCCGACCTCTTGATCCCCGATTTTAACCACTCCACCATTGGTGGCCAGGCCTCCGGCTGCCTAAACTTTGGAACCCTCTCCCTAAACCTCTCCCCTACCCCTCTTTCTTCCTCAAATCCTATCCCTTTGACCCAGCTTTTGGTCATCTGCCTTGATATCTACTTTGGTGGTTCGGGTATTCTTTTGATAACATCCTTGTTAAGCATCTTGGGTGTTTTTCTGTGTTAAGGGCGGGGGGGGGGCTATGTAAATGCAAGTTGTTGTTGTGCGCTTTGTAAATGCTCCATAAACTTTAGCTCACTACAGGTACAGGCCAATCCATATTCCAACAAAGTTTCTACCTCTCTCTGTTTGGTACCAGAGGGACAGAAGGAGACCATTCAGTCCCTAAGCCTGTTCCGCCATTTAATTAGGTCATGGGCTGGATTTTACAGGGAGCTGTTGTTTCCAACCAGACTGTTAAGAAGTCAGAGGTGAACTTGCTCACCACAGTGACAGCTACTTCTCAGCAAATTAACTCTAAGAGGGAGCACCGTTAATTGTTTCAAGGTGAGGCCTCCACACCAATCTTGGGAGGAAGTCCCGCCTTAGAGAGCTGTTGGCCAATCCGATGGCCAGCAACTCTGTAGTCCTAGCAACGCCAGGCTGGTGTGGTGACCGCTGCTGGGACTGGAGGCACTCTCGACAAAGAGGAGTCCGGGCTCCAGGGTAAGTCCAGGGTATCACTGGGGCCAGGCGTGCTTGAGAGGCCGGGCTGGTGGGGGCAAGGGTAAAGGAGGAAGGACGACTTTGTGGGGAGGGGGGAGGCCTCCAATGGGCCCAGGGGACCCACAAAAGAGGGCTTCCCTCCTTGCCTAACACCAACCCGCATAGCCGGGCAACCCGCTTAGCAAGGGGCCTCAGTCTACAGCGGGCAAAATAGCAGAGTTGGGGAGTTGGCGGGGGTGGGGGCGCGCGAGATGAAGCCCCAAGTGGCCAATGCTCAGCTTAAGTGCATCAATGGGCCTAAAGATGGGCCCGACACCTCCACTAGCCACCCCGCCCTGTAAAATTTGAGTCAGCCCGGGGGGGCACGCAGCCAGGTGGCGAGCAGGTCGCAAGCTGATTGTACGAGCTTCCCCCACCACCTCCACCACGCCCCTCCCACCTCAACCCCCGCCTTGAAACCCACCAGTGGGGAGGGTATCAAATCCAGTTCATAAACTGATTTGTACCTTAAGCCCATTGACCTGTTTTGGTTCCACAGCCCTTAACGTCCTTACTTAAAAAAAAACAATTCCTGTTGTGGAAAAGGTCGGGATATTCCTGACCAGGTTAAATTATTCCAGCCCCGCCCGTGGCCGGGATTGTCCAGTCCTGCCGAGAGCCAATGGGCTTTTGGCTGGGCCTCCGAGTCTCCCCTGGTGGATCTCACCACCGCGGGACTGGAAATTCCCGGCCCTCGTCTGCCCAACCCTCATAATTTAACCCCTTTGGCCTCAGGATTATTCCAGTGAACTTGTGAAGAATTTAAGTTGCACAATGGCCATTTGTCCAACTGATATATGCATCGGAAAGACTGAGAGACATAGGAATGTACATCAAGAGGCTGGGCGCCAAGAGAGAAGCCACTTTATATTTTTGTAAAATCTAAGAATGTGTTTATCAAAAGAAATATTTGATGATGTTCTCTGATAGCCCGGTGGTTAAGGTTACTGCCTGGTTGTGGTGGTGAACTGAGAATTCCCAGGTTAAATTATCCTTGGTCAGTTAATTTGGGCAGTTAATGTTGAGGGGTCAATGGTAGAGAATGCTGCGGTCAGTGTCATTCACAGATAGGCGAGTTTCTCGGTCACTTGGGGTCAGTAATAGGGGAGTTCTGTGGTCAGTAGGGGTCAGTATTTTGGGAGTTTAGTGGTCAGTCAGGGTCAGTGATAGGGGAGTTCTGTGGTCAGTAGGGGTCAGTTATTTGGGAGTTTAGTGGTCAGTCAGGGTCAGTGATAGGAGAGTTCTGTGGTCAGTAGCAGTCAGTATTTTGGGAGTTGTGGTCAGTAGGGGACAGTGATAGGGGAGTTCAGTGGTCAGTAGGGGGTCAGTGATGGGGAGTTCAGTGGTTAGTTGGGGTCAGTATCTTGGGAGTTCAGTGGTCAGTCGGGGATCAGTGATAGGGGAGTTCGGTGGTCAGTAGGGGTCAGTATTTTGGGAGTTTAGTGGTCAGTATGCAGTCTATTTTGGGAATTCAGTGGTCAGTAGGGGTCAGTATTTTGGGAGTTCAGTGGTCAGTAGGGGGTCATTATTTTAAGAGTTCTGTGGTCACTTGGGTTCAATGATTGGTGAGTTCAGTGACCAGTAGGGGTCAGTACTTTGGGAGGTCAGTGGTCAGTAGCAGGGTCAGTGATAGGGGAATTCAGTGGTCAGTAGGGGTAAGTATTTGGGAAGTTCAGTGGTTACCTGGGGGCCAGTAACAGGGGAGTTCAGTGGTCAGTAGGAGTCAATATTTTGGGAGTTCAGTGGCCACTTGGTCAGTATTGGGGGAGTTCTATGCTCAGTTTCTAATGCATTGGTTTAAAGATTAATTGTGGATGAAATCATTGTGTTGATAGGGTTGGCTTAACCCAGTCATCAACAGGATCTGAATTTTAGTGGCTTAATCTTTAAAGGATTGTTGACCAATGTTTATGTTTTGTTACCATGAGAGTCAGATTCCTGCACTCAGTTCCTGAAATCACGTGCCCACACTGATTAAAATAAAATATTCAACAATCACCAGTGGTGCAGAGAGAGAATTTTAAAAAGCGACTGATTTTAATCAGAGGCACTGAAGAATTTACAAGAAAGACTAACAAGGATGATACCAGCATCAAGTGTTTGTAACTGTCAGGAAGGGGTGAACAGGCTGGGACTCTTTTCTCTAGAAAAAGAGAAGACTGAGCGGGGGCCCAAAAGAGACCTTTAAAATTATGATGGCTTTTTGATTATGGTAGCCGTAGAGAAATATTTCCAATTTTTGGGCAGCCCAACACTAGAGATCATAACTATAAAATAGTCATTAATATATCCAATCAGGGATTCGGGAGGAACTTCTTAAGAGAGTGTGGGAATGTGGAACTCAGTACCGCGTGAAGCGGTTGAGATGAATAATGTAGATGCATTTAAGGACAGAAGGCAACGAGTAATAGAATCGCGAGTAGACCACGTGCCCCATCGAGCCTGCTCCACCATTCAATATGATCATGGCTGATCTTGGGCTTCAACTCCATTTTCCCGCCCGCTCCCCATATCCCTTGGGTTCCCCGAGAGACCAAAAATCTGTCTATCCCAGCCTCAAGTTTGTTCAGCGATGGAGCATTCACAACCCCCTGGGACAGAGAAGTCCAAAAGGTTCAAAGATTCAAGGAGAAGCCAGGGAAACAGGCGAAGGAGAAAGGAACAGAAAGCTGTGTGCAGATAGGGTGACCTGAAGCAGGGCAGGGGGGAGGTTCGAGTGGAATGTAACCAACCAGCATGGGTGTGATGGGTTGAATGGCCTGTTTCTGTGCTGAGTTGTTCTTTGTCATTCAGTCATTTGCTGTATCGTTGGTTTTGAAAAGGGTACAGTATGTTTCTGTCTGTTTTATGGTAACAGCTCAACACTTTATGCAACACATGGCTCATCCAGGGTTCTGTTCACACTGCAGGCATTGACTTGAAACACTGGAGGAGTCAGGTTCCAGGGACATTGTCCTCCTGAGTCCCAGCCCAGGAATATTCCAGTTCTTTCCCACTGGGTGCTGGGTGCTGGCTCCCATCAATCCCACGTCTCTGATCCCATCCACCCATGAATTCGACAACCGCCTGTGGACACCGGTTGGTATTTATACAGGGCACCTGATGGATGTGTTATATTAGAAAGGGGGAGAGACAGAAGCGACAGGATTTGAGAGGTGGGTAGAGGAAGGCGAAGGTGGGCAGAGGTAGCAAATCCTATGGGAGAATTCAGAGATGGGAGGTATAATGGTGGAAAGGTTGACAGAGGAGGGAGAGTGGGAAAGAAGCAGTGTTTGGTCCAGGGGGTGCTCCTACTTCAACAGTTGGAAAATGGCCATCCTAAAGAGGGATGCTGCGAAGGTTGCCCTCTGTGCATGGTGCAACCCAGGGGCATTGAAAGGGGCGAGAGGAGGCAACTTATGAGAGAAAGAGAGTTAAGATAGCTGACTTGCACGAGCCCTTCTGGAGATCAGCAGGTGCGAGCGCAGGACCTCATCCTCGTCCTCCTCATCGATGACCTTGCACTGCCGTAGGTAGGCTGTCAGCTTGCTGGGATTGATGGATCTTGTTAGGATGTGGCGCTTGCTTTCAATTTTCTCCCACAGCTGCTCCTGCCCTGCATACTCCTCCTCTGGAGGCTGACCATGGTCACTCTCCATCGTCTTCCTTATAGCTGGAAAAAGACAGTTTCAGTTACGAACTTACCACGGATACACTATGAGAAACAACTTGCGTTTATATTGCACCTTGGACATGGTAGAGCCTCCCAAGGAGGGCGAGCATACAAATTTGGTTCTATGACTAAGCAGCATGAGGAAGTATAAGGACGTGTAGTGACCAAGAGCTGAGTCGCAGAGGCGGGGTTTAAGGACTGGCGTAAAGGGGAGAGTCAGAGAGGTGAAAGATTTAGGGAGACAATGCTCGAGCTTTGATCCATACCAGCTGAAGGTAGGGTCACCAACGGCAGAGTAACGAAAATCAGGGTTGTGCAAGAGACCACAACTGGAGGGACGCAAAGATCCCAATGGGTTGGGGGAGATTACAGAGAAAGGGTTTGTAGTAAGCCAAAAAAAAAAAAAGCCCGGTAGGTGGCAGGCTTGACCCAGTGTGTGCATTGAGTCAACTGGTTCTGCCTTGGTTAGCGTTCGGAGTGTTACAATACATTGGAGAAGGCAAAAGTGGGTGAGAATTCTACTTTCTGATGGTTACCCATTGATCTAATGGCTTGTGTGGGTTTTTAGTCAGGGCATTGCTGACTATGATGCTCCTTTATGTTTGGTGGTACTCAGTTCACACGTTACTCCCCTGACTGATACCCTGGGCAGAATTTTGCCATCGGCGAGCAGGGGGCGGGACCCGCTCGCCCGACAGGCGGAACATTCTGCGCCCCCCCCCAGGTCGTCAATCCGCTAATTATTCAATTCATCTCAGTGTGGCAGATGGCCTGAGGAATAATATCAACTGGGGCTTTTCAGAATTTGTCCTTGGGAGCTTGTGTTGCTGGGCAGCCTCTCTTGTCCATCCTTTGTGCCCTGATCACACCCGGGCTGGGCTCACATGGAGGCCAGATCAATAGGCTGGGCAGGTTCCCTTGCTGAAGGCCAATAGTGAACAAGTTGGATATTTACAGTGAAACGGCACCTCTCAGGAGGCAAATTTGTATGAACTCAATCCCATAACTTGCCTTGCAGGAATTTGAATTTACAACCTCAAAACTGAGAGTCCAGAATTACCACAACTGCTGAGCAATTCAGCTTCACAAAGTGCTGTTCAGTAATTCCAATGGAGCATGTGTGTGTCTCTGTGAATGATTCTGTGTATCTGTGCACATGTGTGTGTGTGTCCATCAGTCTGTGCAACTGCGTCTATACCCAGAGGACTTGATGGAGTTTAGAAGGATGAGGGGGAATCTGGTTGAAACTTACAGAATACTGAAAGGCCTGGATAGAGTGGACGTGGGGAAGATGTTTCTATTAGTAGGAGAGACTAGGACCCGAGGGCACAGCCTCAGAGTAAAGGGAAGACCTTTTAGAACAGAGATGAGGAGAAACCTCTTTAGCCAGAGAGTGGTGAATCTATGGAATTCATTGCCACAGAAGGCTGTGGAGGCCAGGTCATTGAGTGTATTTAAGACCGAGATAGATAGGTTCTTGATTGGTAAGGGGATCAAAGGTTACGGGGAGAAGGCGGGAGAATGGGGTTGAGAAACTTATCAGCCATGATTGAATGGCAGAGCAGACTCGATGGGCCGAATGGCCTAATTTCTGCTCCTATGTCTTATGGTCTTATGGTCTGTGTGTGCGTATGTGCATATGTATGTTTACCTGTGTTTGTGTCTGTTTGTGTGTGTGCATGCACATACGTGTGTGTGTCTGTGTTTGTATGTGTATGTGTTTGTATGTGTGTGTACGTGTGTATGTAATTATCTGTGTGTGTACCTCTGTGTGTGTGTGTGTGTGTGTGTGTGTATATCTATGTGTGGCTGTGTGTGTGTGTGCATGCGTATGTGTGTGTTTCTGTGTACATGTGCACATCTGTGCCTCTATGGGCTGAATTTCCCCCCCGTTGGGGGGTAAGTTGATGGGCGGGCGCGTACGGGCGTGCTTCCGATCGGAGGCGCGGTGCCATTTTACTTTGGCGGGTCAATTAAGGCACACCCAGCGTGATGTCCGCACAGAAGCGCTATGTGCTCCCTATGCGGGCAGGGGGGGAATCCCAAAATCGAGAGTGTGCTCTTTCACACATGTGCACGAAAGAGCGCACTCATCTCCCTGAGGCTAAGTGCTGCCTCAGGGAGATCAGATGTACATGTGAAAAAGACAAAAATAGAAGAATAAAATTTCCCTTACGTGTCCCCTCATGTGACAATGTCGCCCTCCCCACCGCTCGCAGACGCGTAAAATTCTGCCCTATGTGTCTGTGTCCACGTATGTGTGATTGAAAGGTTAGAGAGATGAGGAGAAATCTTTTCACCCAGAGGGTTGTTGGGGGGGGTGGGGGTCTGGAACTCACTGCCTGAAAAGCAGAAACCCTTAAATCATGTAAAAGGTGTCTGGATATGAACCTCAAGTGCCGTAACCTGCAGGGCAATGGACCAAACGCTGGCAAATGGGATTAGGCCGGGTGACTTGTTTCTCAGCCGGCAGAGACACGATGGGCCAAATGGCCACTTTCTGTGCAGTAGATTCGATGATTCTGTGTGTGTGCATGTGTGTACGTATCTGTCATGAAGCTATTGCTTATTGTCCTGCTATGCGCTGCCTGTGCGAGCAAGGGCGGGTGCGAAAGAGGGCACAGATCTCCCTGAGGCAAAGTGCTGCCTCAGGGAGATCGGCTCAGGTTCGAAGCATTAAATAAAGATGAGAAAAAAATTTCGCTGCCATGTCCCCTCCCTCATGTGACACTGTCACATGAGCTGGGACATGCCCGTAACTTTTATTTTAAAACATTCCCAAATTTTTAAACCCCTCATGAAACCTCATCCCGCTCATGGTTGAGGTTTCATGTTTTTTCAGAAGCCCGCCAAGGGCTCCCGGCCTGCCCGCCAGCCTTAAGGTTGGACGGGCAGGTCCATTAATGATTTCAATTACTTTTTTAACAGCCTTAATAGGCCATGGACAGGTTGGCGGGCGCGCCCACCGACCTGAGAATGTAAATGATGCGGGGTGACATTGGGATACCCACCCGACGTCACCTCATGTCATTTTACATTTCGGCGAGCGGGCCTCGCCCACTCGCCCACTGTTAGATGCGGCCCTGCATGTGGACTATCGAAAGGCGAACGCGGTGACAAAAGTGGATTCATATCCCATACCACGGTTGGAAGGTTGCATTGAGAAAGTGGGACAATCGAAACATATCGCAAAGATTGGCTTACCAAAAGGGTATTGGCAGGGTTCCGTTGCCAGAGAGGTCAAAGGAGATATCAGCTTTCCTGACACCAAGTGGATTATATCAGCTTAAAGTCATGCCATTTGGTATGAAGAATGCACCTGTGACATTTCAAAGGCTGACAAACTAATCGAGGGTCTAAGCAATTGCGCTGTTTATATTGATGGTCTAATCGTTTTCAGTCAGAGTGGGAGGAGCATTTACAGCATCTGGGAGAATTACTTACTCGACTACAAGAAGCTAATTTGGTGATGAACTTGGCGAGAAGTGAATTTGCAAAAGCGCAAGTTACGTATCTAGGCCACACTTGCAGGCTGAACCTCTATTTTAAAAGAAAAATATTTTCCAATAATAGTACACACATTAATAGTTTCATGTACCTCGTGTGTGTGTGTGTGTGTCTGTATGTATATCTATGTGTGGCGGTGTGTGTGTGTGCATGCACATATGTATGTGTGTGTATCCAAATGAGCGTGTGTGTGTCTGTGTTTGTATGTATGTGTGTTTGTATGTGTGTGTACGTGTGTACGTAATTATCTGTGTGTGTACCTCTGTGTGTGTGTGTGTGTGTGTGTGTGTGTGTACGTACGTGTGTATGTAATTATCTGTGTGTGTACCTCTGTGTGTGTGTGTGTGTGTGTGTATATCTCTGTGTGGCTGTTTGTGTGTGTGCAATGCGTATGTGTGTGTTTCTGTGTACATGTGCACATCTGTGCCTCTATGGGCTGAATTTCCGCCCCCCCCGCCGTTGTGGGGGTAAGTTGATGGACAGGCACGTACGGGCGTGCTTCCGATCAGAGGTGCGGCGCCATTTTACATTGGTGGGCCAATTAAGGCACACCCAGCGTGATGTCCGCACAGTATCTGTGTATCTCTGCGTGTGTACCTGTGTGTTTGGATGTGCCTGTGTGCGTGCTCGCAAATGACTGAGGTGATGCCAGGATGGCTTTTGCCTGTTATGTCACATAGTCAAACAAGCAGCCGACGCCCATTCTCAAAAACATGCAGGTTATCTTTGTAGACGATATCAAAAAATGTTGCCCCAGGCAAGATATTGAATAAAGCAGGAGTGGCGCAGAAAGATTTCCATCAACAATAATTTACATTGACAGCACACATTTAACATCCAAACAGGCGCTAAGGTGCCTCTTACGCGTAAATCGAAAAGAAATGGAGAAAGGGGTTAAGAAAAAGTGGACGATGGGACCAACTGGCCAGTCAAATTGCTCGATGTTGGAAGATGGAGAAGTGGAGAGATGAAGGTCCGGAGGGACGGACTCCAAAGGCCAAGGTGGCTGGGGGCTTGGTCATCCATGATAGGAAAAAGGGAGGCGAAAGGCCAAAGGGCAAGGACCTAAAGGTGTGACAGATTGAGAGAATGTTTCCAAGATTGGGTGGGGTAAGATCGTGGGAGAATTTAACGGTGAGGATTAAGGTTTTAAACCTGGTATGTTTGAGGGGTGGGAGCCAGTGTAGTTCAACGAGGATGGGGATGGTGCAAAGCCAGTCCAGTGGGGGACCTGGGCAATGGAGCTTGCAGAGTGTGAAATTGAGAGGCCGGATAAAGAGGGCATTAGAAAAATCAAGTTCTGAGGTGACAAGAGCATGGATATAGGTCTCCACCGAGAGAGCTGAGGAATGGGGGAACTGGGGGAGATGGTGTAGCGATATTGTCACTGGGCTAGGGATCCAGCGACCCAGGTTAATGCAGCTGGTGGAATTTAAATCCAATGAATAAAATCTGGAATTGAAATCTGGTCTCAGTGACGGTGATGACCATCAAACTATCATTGATTGTCGTAAAAAAAAACCCATCTGGTTCACTCATATCCTTCAGGGAAGGAAATCTGACATCCTTACCCGGCCTGGCCTACACCTGACTCCAGGCCCACAGCCATGCTGCCCTCTGAAATGGCCTAGCAAGCCGCATGAGGGTAACTAGGGATGGGCAGCAAATGCCAGCAATGCCTACATACCATGAAAGAATAAAGAAAAATGAAGGGGGGGGTTGCGAACTATCGCAAAGGTGGAAGTGGGCAGTCTTCAGGGACAGGGCCAGAAAATGCGGCAGGCCATTCAAAAGTCCATTGCCCTCGGCAGAACTGGAAGATTCCGCCGGCGGGGGGGGTGGGGTGGGGGGGGGGGGCGGAAGATTCTGGCCACAGTTTCATAATCCCCGTTGAGACCAAGGCCGAGATATTTTTGCTCCCCCAGCTGGTGTCGCAGAATTGGGAAATCTCCCGGCTCGCCACACCCACCTCGGGTAAAAGTGCCCCAAACGGTGGGGTCTTTGTTTTGGGGAGGCGGGTGTGGGGGCAGAGTCAGGCCCACCACCCCTCAGATGCAGAACGGAGCTAGCCACAGGGGCTGCCAGGCGTCGGGGCAGGCTGTTTAAAAGGCTTGCCTCGGTTCTCTGGGGCTTCATCCCAGTTGCTTTGTAAAATATCAGGCTCTCTAGGCCTCATCCCTCACCCTCCCACCCACACGTGCCAACCCATGCTCCTACTCACCCTCCATGGCGCCTTACAGACCCTATGCCATCTTAATGCCAACTCATGCCAACCCATGCCCTTCTCCCTCACATCCTCCATGCCAACTCACTCAGTATCCACCATCCACGTTGAGATAAAATAAAGATCTAAATATCTATCCCAGACTTCGCTATATAAAAAAACTCTCATTCAAGAAAGCCCATTCAATACCTTTAAATCTCCACAAGTACTTATTTCCTTATAAAAACAAACATTTGTATTCATAACACCACAAAGACAGCTAATCCTTTAATAACCTCTTTGAGCTGTCAATCAAGCTGTGAACTAACAGCCCTCACTGTGATAATGAAAGGTTATGGAAGCAGTCAAGCATTAATACTGCTATATTGATATCACTTAGGGTGATGTCAACAAACAGCTATTGAAACTGCAAGCACAGACTTTTTCCAATTCACAGACACAGGAAGATTGTTTTTATTTACAACCTCTAAAGGGCAGGCTATTTAAATAACTTGACGCTTGACAATTTGACAGAGCTTATCCACCCTTTATGAGCATTTACATCGCTGCTAAAAAATTCATAACACAGGCACAACGAGGCCATCGCTCCAGCAAATATGGGGTCTGTTTGACCTCACCACTGAGTTCAAATGGCCCTGCTAGGTTCAGACTCCCCACCTGTATGTCACGTCTCACCCCATTTCCCTACTGGTGAAAAAGGGATTTGTCACAAATGTGGGTGGGACTTCCGGAATCGGGTTCCCAGTACCATTTTGATACCGTGTGGAGTCTCCACGGCTCTGTGAAAATCTAAGCCCAACAATCTAAAAGAACTGACTTGCCTAGTCACCCCCAACAGATGAAGCCGATGGGCAAAGATTTCGCTTTTTATATCTTTTAATTTAACAATCAAAACAGAATCAACATAAATGAATAGGCAAATTGTATTCAATAGAAACTATAAGTTACATTTAAGTAGCTGATACAACAAAGGGAGATTTCACGGACTTACTGGAAGCCCCCTTAGCACAAATAGCACCGCGTTCAGCTACATTCCAAAACTATCTTCATCAGGTAGAGTTCATTTCCTTTCCTTCACACAGGACTTAGGCAGCAAATTGCTTCTAATAGTGCTTTACTCCATCTGAGTTCCAGAGATAAGGGCATCATCAAAAAAGGCACAATTCTGCAGAATCTCCTCAACTCGGTTCATGACACTCTTCAGGCTTCAGTCTTTGCCACCGGCCCAGATAACTTCTCCTGCCAGCCTTCTTTGACCACCTGCTGAAACCTGGCCTCTGAGAGCCGCGTGTGTTTTACGGCCAATCAGCTTTCGTTTCCTTAGCAAGCTGAAGGCATAGTCTGATTCCCCAAAAGCCAGGAATACAAATTCACAACCCCTTTTCCCAGAGAACTGGAGTTACGATTTCTTATTCAGTTAGGGACTGTCCCAAAATATACAGGCCTTAAAAAAAAAGTGCAGGCAACAGCTCACGTACACTTCCTTCCTCTTTGCAAACAGGTTTCATCACAATAGAATCTGGAAGAGACCATTCAGCTCCTCAAGCCTATTGCATCACTCAATCAGAGTTTTTTTTTTATTCATTCATAGGATGTGAGTGTCGCTGGCTGGGTCAGCATTTATTGCCCGTCCCTAGTTGCCCTTGAGAAGGTGGTGGTGAGCCGCCTTCTTGAACCGCTGCAGTCCGTGTGGTGTAGGTACACCCACAGTGCTGTTAGGGAGGGAGTTCCAGGATCTTGACCCAGTGACAGTGAAGGAGTGGCGATATATTCCCAAGTCAGGACGCTTGGTGGTGGTACAAACTTGCAGGTGGTGGTGTTCCCATCTATCTGCTGCCCTTGTCCTTTTAGATGGTAGTGGTCATGGGTTTGGAAGGTGCTGTTGAAGGAACCTTGGTGAATTCCTGCAGTGCATCTTGTAGATGGTACACACTGCTGCTAATGTGCATCAGTGGTGGAGGGAGTGAATGTTTGTGGATGGGGTGCCAGTCAAGCAGGCTGCTTTGTCCTGGATGGTGTTGAGCTTCTTGAGTGTTGTGGGAGCTGCACTCATCCAGGCAAGTGGGGAGTATTCCATCACACTCCTGACTTGTGCCTTGTAGATGGTGGACAGGCTTTGGGGAGTCAGGAGATGAGTTACTGGTCGCAGGATTCCTAGCCTCTGACCTGCTCTTGTAGCCACAGTATTTATATCACTAGCCCAGTCCAGTTTCTGGGTAACCCCCAGGGTGTGGGGGGATTCAGTGATGGTATGGCTAATCAATACCTTAATTCCATCTTCCCACTTTGGTTTTGTAACGCCTAATAAACGTACATAACAAAAATCTATCAACTCAGTTTTTAAATTTTCAATTGGCTCCCTCTGCGGGGGAGAAATCCAAAGACTAACAACCCTCTGAGAGAAGAAATTCCTCATCTCCAGCTTAAATGGAGACCCCTTATTTTTAAACTCTTCCCCCTAGTTCTAGACTTCCCCACTTGAAGAAACCTCTTCTCAGTATCTACCCTGTCAAGCCCTCTCAGAATCTTACATGTTTCAGTAAGATCACACCTCATTCTTCCAAACTCCAATGGGTATAGACCCAAACCTAGACCTGGGTATAGACCTCAACCTTTCCTCATAAGACAACCCTTTCATCCCAGGAATCGGCCGAGTGAACTTTCTCTGAACTGCTTCCAATGCAAGTATGTCCTTCCTTAAGTAAGGAGGCCAAAAATGTACACAGCACTCCAGGTGCAGTCTCACTGTTTATAATCCAATATATTCAACACCTTTCTGGGACTTTGGGAGACTCAGAGTCTTTGTGAACTCAGAGACTGCTGCCATTGCCTCCAAGTGTAAATATCTTGCACCTCTTCCCTCAGTTAAACAATCTAAACCTTCCTTTGTTCTCTAACAATAAAACCACCCAGGCTTACTGTCAGGCAGACTTCAGAACAGGTCACACCACCCCCTTCATTTACACCAAAATTAAAGCTACAGTCCCTATGATCTTATAATCCGCATAATTGCAATAGGATTGCATCTGTTTGCAAGTAACATCTACATCTTTCAGAGCAGATTCAGTAAAGAATCCCCTTGAATACCATTGGTTTGCAATTGTTCATGGAGCAGTGGAGGTGAATAGCATAGTCACTTTCAAGGGGAAAGCTATATAAACACATGGGGGAGAATTTTCTGCTCATCAGGGGGTGGGAAGGGGTTGGACGGGAGCGGGCGCGGGCAGGCGCGCAGCCGATAGCCACCAATGATCAGCTGCGCGCCGCCATTTTACATGAGCGGGCCAATTAAGACCCACCCAGCGTGACGCGCACCCGGAAGCGCTGAGCGTTCCCTGCGCGGGTGAGGGGGAGGAAGCTGAGTCGGGGCCTGCGCTCTTTAGTGCATGCGTGCGAAAGAGCGCAGAAATCTCCCTGAGGCACGAAGCTGCCTCAGGGAGATTAGTTTGATTTCAAAAAATTTTAATAAAGATAAAAAAAATTTAAGACATCTCCCCTCATGTGACAGTGTCACATGAGCTGGGACATGTCAATGAATTTTGTTGAAAAATTTTATTAAACTTTAAAAACCTTCATTAAACCTCATTCCGCCTGTGGATGAGGTTTCATGATAAATGCGAAGGCCGCCTGGGCTCTTCACCTGCCCCCGTCGCCAACCTTAAGGTTGGCGGGCAGCTCAGTTAAGTATTTTGGAGGAACAGCACCTCATCTTCCGACTAGACACTTTACAGCCTCCCAGACTGAATATTGAGTTCAACAATTTCAGATCATGAACTCTCTCCTCCATCCCCACCCCCTTTCCGATCCCCCTTTTTCCAATAATTTATAATTTTTTTACAAATATATTTTTCTTTTCCCTCCTATTTTTAAATTTATTTCAATCTATTGTTTCATCTCCACCTTTTAGCCCTTTTCAATCCCTTCCCCCCACCCCACCCACACTAGGGCCATCTGCCACTAGCTTGTCCTGCTTGCTACCCTTAATGTCCCCATTAGCACATCCTTTAGATAATATCACCACCGTCAACACCCCTTTGTCCTTTTGTCTATGACATCTTTGGCAATCTCTTCTTTGCCTCCACCTATCACTGGCCCTCTATCCAGCTCTACCTGTCCCACCCCCCTCAACCAGCTTATATTTCATCTCATTTCTTTACGTCTTAGTTCTGATGAAGAGTCATACGGACTCAACGTCAACTGTATCCCTCTCCGCAGATGCTGTCAGACCTGCTGAGTTTTTCCAGGTATTTTTGTTTTTGTTCTAGATTTCCAGCATCCGCAGTATTTTGCTTTTATCTAAGTATTTTAATTGATATCTAAATGGCCTTTGACAATTCGGCAGGTGCGCAGATGAATCCGGTGCCCACCCACCAAACTGAGGATCTGAATGACGCATGGGTGATGTTGGGGCGCACATTCGATGTCACCGCGCGTCATGTTACACGTCGGCGAGTGGGGCCCACTCCCGCTTGCCGACCTGAAGATCCTGGCCATGAGGGAGAAAGGAATAGAAGGATATGTTGAAGGGATTCGATGAAGAAGGATAGTTGGAGTTCATGTGGACGTAAACACCAGCACAGACCAGTTGGGCTGAATGGCCTGCATCTGTGCTGTAGAATCTGTGGGCAGGGTTTTCCTGCAGGCTTGAGGATCCTGACATCAGGCTCAAATGGGGGTGAGAGGTCACACCCGCACTGTGTGGGAAACAGTAACTCACTTGTGATTTTATCCAAATTGGCCAATTGGCCAAATTAGTCAGAGGGTGGGCTTTCCATCCAATTTAGGATCGTGGGTGGGCTTCCAAAGTTGGAGGGCCAATAGGAGACCTTCCATCTTGAAATCAGCAGCAGGGTGCAGGTAGGTCAGAGAGCAAGAGGATGCCTCTATTTTGGGATATGCCCTCTCTCCAACTTTAAATTAAAGAAATAGAGTCAGCAAGCTGGACGCCATTTTGTGGGGTTGGCGGGAGGCAGGGGACTCCACACGGCAGCCTGCAGCTGTTGCTGAACTCAGGCAGGCAGGGAGGGCCTCTAAACCTGCCTGGAAGGCTGCCTCTCCCCACCACCTACCCCCACCTGACCCCTGGTCTTTCACCTATGGGCAGCTAAACAGTCCCCCACCACCTGCAGGGACCTAGAGGTAGACTGGAAAATCCCAGTCGGCCTCCTTCAATAGGCCTGGTAAATTCCAGTCAGCCTCCTTCAATAGGCCTGGAAAATCCCAGTCGGCCTCCTTCAATAGGCCTGGAAAATTCCAGTCGGCCCCCTTCAATAGGCCTGGAAAATCCCAGTCGGCCTCCTTCAATAGGCCTGGAAAATTCCAGTCGGCCCCCTTCAATAGGCCTGGAAAATCCCAGTCGGCCTTCTTCAACAGGCCTGGAAAATCCCAGTCGGCCTTCTTTAATAGGCCTCAATAGGCCTGTAATTACTTTAATTGACCCCCCCCCCCCCCCCCCCAACCCCACCACCACCTCCGCACCGCCCCCAATCCTGCCTCTGGGAAAATGGCCTAGGGGCAGGATGGAGTCAGGGAAGCAGCACACAGGCCAGTCACGTGACACCCTGCATCTGCTCACCTCCATCCCCAGTGGGGGCTAAAAATGCGGCGCTGTAATTCTATGTAACCATCCCAATGATTCATGAAGTACTCCGACTACAGGTAGGCAATTTTTATCAAATACTTATTGAACAACTTCCTCATCGACAGGTGAGCCTGCAGGTTGAATCTAGTCACGGCAGATATGATGATCCACTCCAGATGTTCTATTACACAATGCTCAGGTATTTGAGCTCATTTCCAGTCCAATTGAAAGGACTGTATTCAGCAGAACTGCCTTGATATAGAGACGATTCCTCTCGTGGGCGAGGTCAGAACTAGGGGCCAAAAAAAATCACTGAATAACTCCAATCAAAAGTTCAAGAGAAACTTCTTCACCCAGAAACTGTTTAGAATGTGGAACTTGTTGCTACAAGGAGTAGTTGAGGCCAATGGCATAAACACCTTTAACAGGAGGCTAGCTAAACGCAAAATACTGCTGATGCTGGAAATCGGAAATAGAAGCGGAAAATGCTAGAAAAAACTCAACAGGTCTGGCAGCATATCTGTGGAGACAGAAACAGAGTTAACGTTTTGAGTCTGTATTACTCTTCTTCGGAGCTGGTTAGTGGGATAGAGTTATAGAAGGATACATTGAGAAGGTTTGGAACATAGGAGTGGGCTATTCGGCCCTTCGAGCCTGCTCCACCATTCAATAAGATCATGACTGATCTGGTTGTGGTCTCAGCTCAACTTTTCTGTCTGCCCCCCACCCCCCATAACCCTTGACTCTGTTCTTTATTCGTTCATGCGATGTGGGCATCACTGCCTAGGCCAGCATTTATTACCCATTCCCATTTAAGAGTCAACCCACATTACTGTGGGCCTGGAATCACCTGTAGGCCAGACCAGGTATGGACAGCGTGGTGAGATTTGAACCCAGGTCCCCAGAGCATTACCCTGGGTCTCTGGAACACAAGTCCAGGGACAATGCCACTATTGTCTCATGAGCTTGAGGAAGGGGCAGTAGATGCAGCGACCCTCACAAGAGAGGAGGAAGCAAGTCAATGAGGCGGGGGGGGGGTGGCAAAAGAGAGCCGGCCCTGCATCAGAGCCATGTAAAATTCAAAGATCCTTAGGGCTTTTCTTTTCAGTTGTTCACAGGATGTGGGCGTCGCTGGCTGGGCCAGCATTTGTTGCCCATCCCTAATTGCCCTTGAGAAGGTGGTGGTGAGCTGCCTTCTCGAACCACTGCAGTCCCTATGCTGTAGGTACACCTGCAGTGCTGTTAAGGAGGGAAATCCAGGATTCTGACCCAGCGACAATGAGGGAACGGTGATGTATTTCCAAGTCAATATGGTGTGTGGCTTGGAGAGGAACTTCCAGGTGCTGGTGTTCCCATGTGTCTGCTGCCCTTGTCCTTCTAGATGGTAGAGGTTGTGGGTTTGGAAGGTGCTGTCGAAGGAGATTTGGTGAGTTGCTGCAGTGCATCTTGTAGATGGTACACACTGCTGGCACTGTGCGTCGCAGACTGCAGGGCTGGGCAGGTGGGGAGAAAAGTGGCAAATGGAGTTCAATCCTGAGAAGTGTGAGATAATGCATTTGGGGAGGACAAACAAGACAAGAGAAAACACAATAAATGGTAGGGTACTGAGAAGTGTAGAGTAACAGAGGGGCCTTGGAGGTAGGGTTGCCAACCCTCCAGGATTGGCCTGGAGTCTCCAGGAATTGAAGATCAATCTCTAGGACACTGCTGTGTGTGCAACCCTGGAGAAAATCATCAGGACATTGTGTTTTTGTCATTTGCTTTGAACATTTCTCTTTACCAGATGTAAAACTATTGGAAATGGGCGAAAAAAAAGGCTGTTTGGCTTTTGACAGTCAAGCATCATCCAATTGGATGATGAGTCTTTTTGCTGTCCAATTGGTGTAGGAAAGCAGTGAAGACACAAGGATGGGTGTGTTGGCCGACTAATGGCTGGAGCGCGGGGGCAGGTCATGGGATGAAACCTCCAGGAATACATTTAATCACAGTTGGCAACCCTACTTGGAGTGTGTGTGTCCAAACATCCCTGAAGATAGCAGGACAGGTAGATAAGGTGGTCAAGAAGGCTTATGAGATACTTTCCTTTACTGGCCACGGCATCGAAGATAAGAGCTGGGGGCTTGTGCTCGGACCAAGGCCTGGGAAAGGGGGAGTGTGAAAGGTGCAAAACACCGGGGCCTGTGCCTTCAGAGGGGCCCAGGCTCAACTCACAACCTTTGCCTCTCCTGGCAGCACCGCCCCTCCCCATCTCAAGGTGCTGGCACACGCCTTGTGTGCGTACGCGCGGTTACAAAGGCACAACAAGTTTTGCCCCCTGCAGCCCCTCTCACACAAAACAACCGCCACCGAAGCAGTTCTTCTCTTTACCACTTTCCCTTCACACTCTAAAGCAGCACTTTTCTAAAATATTTAACTGCTCCGCTTTTTTGTTGCTGTTTCCCCTTCACTCCCTGCCAGGTTGTTGTGAGGTGATGGGAAGTGTTGCAGAGTAGCCCAGCTTGCTCCTTGTGGGGGGTGGGGGGGTTGTTCTTAGGCCCACTCCGCATACCCGCCTCCCAGAGTCACCCTCGACCCTGTTACGGCCGCTGTCCCCGGGTCAGGCCCGTCCGACACATCCCGCCACGCGCTGCTCCATGCCGCGCTGTGCCGTAGCTAAACGCCCGGGCGGCAGACCTGCTGCCTTACCCCGCACCCCCCACCCCCCCCCGGCCTGTCGAGCTGGTGACCGGCAATGGGGATGGAGCCGGGCAGGAGCCGACCATCTTTGGCGCGCCCCCTCCCTGCCCCTGCGAGACCCACCATCGTCCCTGGGGAGCGTCCGCCACACAATGGGAGTGCAAGAGGCCGACGCCCTCCTGGCCTTGCCCCCCACACCCCCCCCAACCCCCCCCCCCAACCCCCACGAACACCGGAAAGCTGCTGCTGCAACTGGAATTTCTCTCCTCTTCCATCCAGATCCCGGTGGTCAGCATCATGCGCAAGGAATATCCCAGGCAGTCGAAGGCCAGGAATCCAATGCTTTGAATGCAACACTGGAAATCCGATCACTTCCAAAACAGAGGGAGCTGGACAAATGCCTGAACGGGATCAAATGTTGCAGGAAAGAGCAAGGGAGAGTGGGGCTTAATTGGACAGCCCTTTCAATCAGCCAACACAGTAACAATGGGCCAAGTGGCCTCCTTCTGTGCTTATCACCCTATGATCCAGGACTCCTCCAAGTCTGGAGCTCCCAGCAGGCGTGCCACTCCAGGACAGTTCCAGCTCTCAAGGTCCGATTGTCCTGCAGCCAGAGGCTGTGTGAGTTCGGCCATTTGTTTTGACCTGATAATGTAGGTCCACCCTCAGCTACGCTCTCACCCTCCCACACAGATAGCAGCCCACTCAAGGCCCACAGCACCCAAAGCACATCGCAAAGGTGCTAGATGGAAGACAGCCCTGGAAGAAGGCAACACAATGTAACAGGCACTGACAGTTCATGAGAGTGCAGTAAAGCCAATTCCTGACAATGATACAAGACACTGATTGTAAGGAAGTGGTATGGATAATCTGAATAATTATGAGTAAAAGTTCAGAGATACAGAGGCATTCTTTGTCAAGCCATGACCCAAGTATTTCTGGTTATATTTCCCAGAGGTAATACAGTTGTTCAGTTGCATTACTTGGATTTGAAGTTGATGCTGTGTTTATGTTACCTGTTGGACTCTTAAATCTTACTTTTATGTGCAAGTGTGTTCTGCATGAGTTTTAAATAGAAGCAACTTTACATTTACAACCTTACAAGGTGCCTTTCACAATTTCATAAAAGTGCTTTTTAGTGCCTGAAGTATTTTTGTAGTCAATGTTGTCATGTAGGGAGTCCTGACACCCAATTTGTTGCCCTTAGCAAGATTCACCAACGGAAAGGACCAGATCCTGGGGGGGTGAAATTGGACTTTTGGGTTCCAAGAGCTCCCTTCAAGTTCCAAAATGGAGCTAACAGCACATGCACACTCACCCAATCCCGATACAAGGTGTGCCGGGTACACCTCGGATTTAATTTTCACCTCGGCGTGCGGGTGCACGCCCGGCACACATGAGCGTGAGACAGCGCGCGATGATGTCGGGCAGCCCACCCCCCATTTTTTCAATAAATAGTCAAGGGTCGATTGAGCTCAGATAACACGCTGCTCAGGGCGGTGTGGGCAGGGCAGGTGGCAGTGGGCAAGCAGCCTTTTGTAGAGTCATAAAGACAGGAAGGGAAGGGCGTGAACAGCATTGGAGGGGTGCCCTTTGCCCATCAGGGGGCAATTCCCCCACCGCCTGCCCCCCCAAACACACACACTCTTTGTTCCTTCTCACCTGGCCTCCAAAACATACCCCCCGCCAATCCACCCCCCAAGGCTGCCTGACCCCTCCCCATCCAAGACCCCCCGACTTACCTGTGTCCGGGCACCATAGCTACCTCCTTGGTGGGACTGCTGCCCGTTACTCAGTTCTGGTGCTGCTGGGGCTGTTAGAGTTGCCGGCCAATCAAGATTGTTCCAGCAGCTCTTGACGGCAGGACTCCACCCACCCACCCCCCACCCCCCCCCCCACCCCCCACCCCCTCCACTAAGGGGCAGAAGTCCCATTTAGCCCACCGGTGGCACATTACGGCTGTGGGGCGGGCCCCTTTATGGTGCGTCAGCTACTGGCTTACTCTTGCAACAGGGGGAACAAACAATATTTGCAACACCCCACCCCCCTTCACAAATTCAGGTGGTAAAACTCAGACACAGCACCTCAGACGCTGAAGATAGATCTTGACCAACAAACACCGGGAGGAAAGGTGTAATCTGGGGTAGCATGCCTGCGCCCGAGGCATTTTCATGCCAGCAGATGATGATTCATCCTGGTCACCTTTGGCTAGAACCTGAACTGGACCAGCCATACTGTGGCTACAAGAGCAGGTCAGAGGCTGGGAATTCTGCAGCAAGTAACTCACCTCCTGACCCCCCCAAAGCCTGTCCACCACCTACAAGGCACAAGTCAGGAGTGTGATGGAATGCGCCCCACTTGCCTGGATGAGTGCAGCTCCCACAACACTCAAGAAGCTCGACACCATCCAGGACAAAGCAGCCCGCTTGATTGGCACCCCATCCACAAACACTCACTCCCTTCACCACCAACGCACATTGGCAGCAGTGTGTACCATCTACAAGATGCACTGCAGCAACTCACCAAGGCTCCTTTGACAGCACCTTCCAAACCTACAACCACTACCATCTAGAAGGACAAGGGCAGCAGACACATGGGAACACCACCACCTGGAGGTTCCCCTCCAAGTCACTCACCATCCTGACTTAGAAATATATCGGCCGTTCCTTCACTGTCACTGGGTCAAAATCCTAGAACTCCCTCCCTAACAGCACAGTGGGTGTACCTACACCACATGGACTGCAGCGGCTCAAGAAGGCAGCTCACCGCCACCTTCTCAAGAAACCCGACACCATCCAGGACAAAGCAGCCCTCTCGATTGGCAGCCCATCCACAAACCATTCACTCCCTCCGCAAGAGTAAAATACTGCAGTGCCTGGAATCCTGAAAGCAGGGCAGATAAGGCTGGGCATGCTCAGCACACCTGGCAGGGCTGGAGGCTACGGAAAGAAACAAGAGTCAACAAGAGTTTCAGGTGAATGACCTTTAAAAGTCATCGATCTCAAACATTAACTGTTTCTCTTTCCACAGTGACTGCCAGAACTGCTGAGTGTTTGCAGCATTTTCTGTCTTTGTTGCAGAACTAAACACTTACATGTGAGCTCTGCCCACTCACATAGGTGATGTACTGTGCATTCACACAAGCTCTGCCCATTTTATCACACTATGTAGGGAGGTGTTTGTATCAATGTAGATTTTCCTCTCCAAGTTACACACTATCCCGATTTGGAACGATATCACCATGTCAAGATCCAGGAACTCCCTCCCTGACAGCGCTGTGGGTGCACCTACCCCACACGGACTGCAGCGGTTCAAGGAGGCAGCTCACCCCACCACCTTCTCAAGGGGCAATTAGGGATGGGCAATAAACGCTGGCCCGGCCAGTGACATCTACATCCAGCGAATGAATGAAAATAAATCTGCCCTGTTTCTGTTATGCACCTGTTCAAACTTTTTTGTCGCAGTTAGACAGAACCGAATGGCTTGCTTGGCCGTCTCAGAATCAACCAGATTGCTGTGGGCCTGGAGTCACATATACAGGCCAGGCCAGGTAAGGACGGCAGATTTAATTCCCTAAAGGATGTTAATGAGGTAGGTGAAATTTACAACGACCTGGTAACTTGATGATGACAGGTTTTTAATCAGTCGGGGAATCGAGAGTTATGGGGAAAAAGCAGGAGCGTGGTGTTGGGGGTTATCAGGTCAGCCACGATCTCATTGAATGGCGGAGCAGACGCGATGGGCCGAATGGCCTACCTCCGCCCCTATGTCTCACGGTCTTACTGATATGGGCTTTGTCTTAAACTTAAAATCCCCCAGTAGCTATGGTGGGATTTTTTTTCTGTACGACTGGTCTGGTAACAGAACCAGCTTGCCACCATAGCCGACCTGTGGGAGTTGTGTCTTGATAAAAAAAATAACTATACGCCTTTAAATAGGAACCAGATGGTGCTCGTACACAACCTGTACAATATACTTACAAACAACATGTACTGCCTTATAAAGGAATGATAACAGGAGCTGTACTCATTTACTTCATTACAGTACTTGGAATGGATAATTCCTGACGAGACAAACACATCACATTGTCTCTTATCTTCCTCTGTGTTTACGTAGCTTCCCCACCTTTTTGAAATCCTGTGCTGAGTAATACACTGTGAATTGTTCCATTGCGTTGCAAGCTTTCATTAGGCAGGTGGTGGCACATTCCTATAGACCACACACACACACACACACACACAAACACACACTCCCCTGGACGTCTTATGGAAAATCTGCCCCCACAGCTAACCCCACCAGGGAATCCCAAGCAGAAGCCTCAGGATGAAACAGCGTTGGAAAAACGTTTTTTCTTGGCCTCTCTAACTTACCATTCGTGCGTCCGGAGAACTCGAGAAACAGCTTCTGCCTTGAAACCAGGGAAAACGTGGAGCGAGAGGCCAGGGGAGTTTTTAATCCACTGGTCAGATGAAGACAAGGGTAAACAGCAAGGGTTAAGTGAGGGTGGATGGTTGCTGCGACCCTGCCTTTTCCCTTTCTGGAGAGCCTGCACAGATGAACTGGGTGTGAATGGTTGAAGAGCTCCTCATTCAGTCTGCAGCCAACCTTTGTGCTTCAGAATGTTCAGCTGGTTATTTAGATATTTAGAGGTGTGTCCCAGCCTTCATTGTCAAGTGAAGACCTCCCACTTCCGAAAGGGAACATTCCCAGTTTAAAATAGAGACTCAGGGTAATGAACAGGATGCAGCATCAGGATTAGACACTCCGGGATAGGATCAGGAATATAGGTCCAGGATTATAGACTCGGGATAAACTCAGGACGACAGATTATGCATTGATTTAGTGCCTCAGGCTCCCTAGTGAGCCCAAGATTATAGGCTTGGCATCGAGTCAAAACTAAGGAGACAGAACATAGATTCTGAATCATGCCATACAGCACAAAAGGAGCCCACTCTGCCCATCTTGTCTGTCCCGGCTCTTTGGAATTAGTCCCTCTCAATCCAGTCTTCCTTCATGGATCCTACAAGCAGAATGTTGGCTGCAATACCCTTCAACAGCCTTGGAAACCACTGGGAGGGTTTAGTCAGTCCTCTGTTCTAACCCCAGTGTCACTCCCATGGAAAACCGCCGAGGTCTGTCCACGACAGATCACTGCGGATCTGAGTATTTTCTAGCTATCTCGGAAACAGGGCTAAAATGGTTAAATTCTGAGGGCAGGCTTGGGGAGGCGGGGCTAAATAGCCTCTTCCTAGTGTTTATATTTAAGACGGATGTTTCATCCCTACGGCCTTGGTCAGCTGTAAACTTATTGTTTTCGCCTCTTAACAGGTCACTGGGAGTTACAGGATATTTCAAAGTTAGGCCATCCAACCCAACTGGCCCCTGCCAGTATTTCGGAGCTTGCTCCAGCCAATCTTCGCCTCACTCCATCAACATATCCTTCCATTCCTTTCTCCCTCAAGTATTCACCCGGCTTCCCCTTTGAGGCATCTATGCCACTCACCTCAACTAATCTTTATGGTAGTGAGTTCCATGTTCAAGTCGCTCTCTGGGTAAAGAGGTTCCTCCTGAATTCCCCAATAAAGTTCAAAAACTAGGAAAGAGTGTGATGTTTGCTTCATGCTATTTTTTTTTAATACCGACATGCCAACTCTGGTGAGACGTGATTTCTAGGTCAAATTACCCTGGGTGGAGGCTCTGAAATCACGGGATTCTTCAGAAAATGAGCTTATCTGGGTGGGGGGGTGGGGGGAGAAAAAGCAGAAGCGAGTGTGACTTTTCTCTCCCCCGTTGCTCAACCGGTAGCCGCCAAGTCATGGTCAGAGGTCAGAGGTCAGAGGTGAGGCTGGCAGCGGAGAAGAGGAGATGGCTGCCACATACCAAGGGCTGAAACGTTGGGAAAGGCGAAGGCCTGGGGAACAGAGAAACGCAGCACAGGCCAACGCCCACAACCAGCAGTGTCAGAGAAGCCCGCAACTGCAATAGCCAGCGGGGAATCGATGAGATGCTCCCAGGCTGCTGTCCGCGTGCTGGTCTGAAGTAGCGATGTGCCCCCCTAGGCCAAGGTGGGAAATCTGCAATCAGCACTTCTGATAACCTCTTATTATGATCTGGAGGGCGACCGTTAACTTTCAAGAAAGATATTCAAACTATTTCCTGTAAGAACTACACAAGCTTTTACTTTTTAAACCCTTTGCCCTTATGCCCTCCATGCCAGCTCACCCAGTATCTACCATGGGCAGACCTCAGGAGCCACGCTGAGATGAAATTAAATAAAGTTCTAAGTAACTATCACAGACTTCACTATATTTTAAAAAAAAACACTGTCATTGGTAAAGAAGCTCATTCAATACATTAAATTTCCTCAAGTACTTAATTCCCTTATGAAAAAACATTTGCACCCAAAGCCCCACCTCAAAGACAGTGACTTCCTTGCAAAACTCTCGGGGCTGTCAATGAAACTATGAATTTATGGTCCCCCGCTTTGGTAATGCTAGGTTGTGAAATCAGACAAGCATTAATAATGCTATAACGATAGCCCTAACACTTATGTCAACAAACAGTTATTGAAACTGTAAGCACCAATTTTTTTCAACTTAGAGGCAGAGCAGGCTGTTTGTCTTTTCATTATTTAGGTAGATTTGTGTTTGGCAAAAAGGCAGCAAAGGTTATGCAATCAAGGCAGGTGGATGGAGATCAGGTGCAAATTAGTTATTAACCAAATCGAATAGCAGAACAGGTTTGTGAGGCACTTGTCTAGACCGTGACCCGAGCTGCTTCGCAGTCAACCTATCAAAATTAAACTAACGCACACCCTGCCAATCATCGTAAACAGCAACAGTTACCAGGGAGTGACCTGTGGACTAGCAATGAGGATCAGGTCATAAGAAGAATATACACGGCATGGCTTTTCTTCCTACTCCATCAGATGATCACTCTACTTTTGAGGGGAGACGTCAAGATCTGGAGTACCAGCACCATTTTGGATAAGGCATGGAGTCTCCCTGACCCTGTGAAAATCCAAGCCCTCATCTCCACCAGGACTCAGAAAGGGGCTACCCATTCTTTAGTACTTTCACATTTCCACCTCTAACTATGGGCTACCCTTTGAATGGTATTGTGGATTCGCTGGAAGGACATCAGGACACGAAAGATTAAATCATGAGGACAGGTTAAATAAATTTGCCTCCTCTTCCCTTGAGCTTAGAAGGCTGAGGGATGAACTGATAGAGGCTTTTAAAATGATTAAAGGTAGGGTAAATACAGAGAAATGGTTTCCTCTGGCAGGGGGGCAGTCTAGGGCAAGTGGATATAATCATAAAATTAGACAAAAGCCATTTAGAAGTGAAATCAGGAAGAAAAAAGTGTAGCAGAAATCTTGAAGTCACTGTGGATGCGAGGGGGCAATCGATATTTTCAAGACCAATTTCGGTACATTTTTACTTGGCAAAAGGCAGCAAAGGCTTTGCAACTAAGGCAGGTGGATGGAGATCAGGTACAAATTAGTTATTAATCAAATCGAATAGCAGAACGGGTTTGTGAGGCATCCGTCTAGACCATGACCTGAGATGCTTCGCAGTCAGCCTATCAAAATGAGAGGATTGGCTGCATTTGGGATCCGACATAGGGCAGGAGTTTCTGCGAGTGGAATCGGATGACTCAGCTCTGGATGAATGCACATCCTGCCAATCATCATTATCAGCAACAGCTACTTGGGAGTGGCCTGTGGATTAGTCATGAGCATTAGGTCATAAGAAGGATATACGCTACACTGTACAATAAATGACAGGTGTGACCAAGTCAGAGTCCACTGATTCCTCAATAACCCACCCAATAAGCTCTGCAAGTCAACCAATCTCATTAGAACTCTATCCCTCTCATAAGGGATTCCATTCTTCATCTTTGAAGATCTCACCTTGGAATTCTCTCCAATGGTTGCTCCAACTCGGATGGCGTCAATGATGGCCCACCTCGCAGGATTTCAATCTCATCTCCCGAGGTTCTGTTTCCCTGGAATCCCGAGTATTCATCCAAGCACCAACTCACAAGCACAGCTTCAGCTCTTCAGCCGTGCCAAGCAGAAAGCTACTGCCCCCAAAGGGGTACTTTTGCCCCAGTGGCCTGCAGCACAGAGTCGCCAACCTTCTGCTGCCCTCTTTGATTACCAAGGCTTCTCCTAAGCTCCCCACCACTTAAAGTCTGCCAACTGCAGCCATGTTCCTCTTTCTTTGCTCCTCTCTCTTCTTGACTGGGGTCTCCCCCTTTACGCTGTCTTCCTGCCTGGGGCCCCTCTTTTGCCACCTCTCCCACTCCCCCCTCCCTTTGGGACCTCTCCCTGTCCATTGCCTGGGACTCTTCTCTGCAATGGCACTCCTATCCCGGTCACATTGGGTTTTTGCACCATTTTCCTCTTTTGTGTAGACACACTGGGCCCAAAGAACTTAAAATGCTGGATTGTGCACATGCAGCCCACTCAGAAACTCTGAGGTCTGTCGGAACTTGGAGTTCCCAACCTCTTATCTTATCTTATGAGGAACAGTCAGACAGATTGGGCCTGTATCCATTGGAATTTAAAAGAATGAGAGGTGATCTCATTGAAACATATAAGATCTTGAGGGGACTTGATAGGGTGGATGCTGAGAGAATGTTTCCCCTTTTGGGAGAGACTACAACTAGGGGACACAGTTTTAAAATAAAGTGTCTCCCATTCAAGATGGAGATGAGGAGAAATATTTTCTCTCCGAGAGTCTTTAATCTGTGGAATTCTCTTCTGCAGAGAGCAGTGGTGGGTGGGTCATTGACGATTTTTAAGGCTGAGTTAGATAGCTTCTTGATTGACAAGGGGGTCAAAGGGTACAGGGGGTAGTCAAGAAAGTGCCACAATCAGATCAGCCATGATCTTATCTTATCCTAGGCAGCAGTGAACTTAATATGATTGAATTTTACATTCAGTTTGAGGGAGAGAAGAGTGGGTCCAGGACCAGTATTTTAAACTTAAATAAGGGCAATTATGAGGGCATGAAAGCAGAGTTAGCTAGAGTGAGCTGGCAAATGAGGCTAAGGTATAGATCCATAGAGATGCAGTGGCAGAATTTTAAAGCATATTTCAGAATACACAGAATAGATACATTCCAATGAGAAATAAAACTTCCAAGGGGAAAACCCACCATCCATGGTTAGCTAAAAAAGTTAAAGACAGTGGGCAGAATCGTCGCAGGTTTGCATTAAGTGTGGTAGTGAGTGGGTAAGTGTGGTAGTGGGTGGGTAAAGCGACGTTTTATCCGCTGGCTGGGGTGGCGGGTTTTCACGCCGTATTGTCCCAAATCTGCCGCATTACTTATGCATTCCTGGAAAACATTCCATTTCCACAGTGGGCGGGCTCTCATTCGCCCACCACGCCACCACCTCACTGCTTCATCGCGCCAGGCACCACATTTAAAGTGCAGCCGCGCTCAGTGCTTCCAGCCCAGGACTGCAGCAAAGAAGACATGGCCCCAAAAGGCAAGAAGACTGCAGCCCTCGAGCGCCGTTTGGATGCCATGGAGGCTGCGCTGTGATGTCCTGTATCCCCGCTCTGGCCGCAGGAGGGGCAGCTACATTACCACTCCGGCTTGGTAGGCGATGGCAGTGTTGATCAGTGCCAATGCTGCACAGAAGAGGTTGGCCATCCAGTGCAGATAGAGGATGAATGATCTCATCCGTGTAGCCAGGGTAAGGCAACCATCTCATCACTCTAAACTCACACACTCGTGCCCAGTGAGTGGCATCTCACTCACTGCCAGCTCAAGGGACATCACCACCCATTCTCACACACATACCCTCACATCCCCATCTGGCCTCATCTCCTCAGCCCTCACCATCTTGCTAAATTTGTTGATGACATAAAGATAGGTAGGAAAGTAAGTTGTGTAAATGATATAAGGAGACCTCAAAGTGACATACATAGGTTAAGTGAGTGGACAAAGATCTGGCAAATGGAGTATAATGTGGGAAAGTGTGAAATTGTCCATTTTGGCAGGAAGAATGAAAGAGAAGCATATTACCTAAATGAGAGATTGCAGAGCTCTGAGATTCAGAGGGATCTGGGTGTCCTAGTGCATGAATCACAAAAGGTTAGTATGCAGGTACAGCAAGTAATTAGGAAAGCTAATAGAATGTTAGTGTTTAACGTGAGGGGAATTGAATATAAAAGTAGGGAGGTTATGCTTCAGTTGTACAGGGCACTGGTGACACCACATCTGTGTACAGAATTGGCTTGCTTATTTAAGGAAAGACGTAAATGTGTTAGAAGCAGTTCAGAGAAGGTTTCCTCAACTAATACTAGGAATGGGTGGGTTGTTTTATGAGGAAAGGTTGGACAGGTTAGGCTTGTATCCACTGGAGTTTAGGAGAGTAAGAGGTGATTTGATCGAAACATTTAAGATCCTGTCGGGTCTTGACAGAGTGGATGTGGAGAGGATTTTTCCTCTTATGGGAGAATCTAGAACTAGGGGTCACTGTTTAAAAATAAGGGGTCGCTCATTTAGGATAGAGATGAGGAGAAATTTTTTCTCTCAGAGGTCGTGAGTCTTTGGAACTCTCTTCCTCAAAATGTAGTGGAAGCAGAGTCTTTGAATATTTTTAAGGCAAGGCTAGGTAGGTTAACAAGGGGATGAAAGGCTATCAGGGGTAGGCGGGAGGTTACAGCCATGATCTTATTGAATGGCGGAGCAGGCTCGAGGGGCCGAGTGGTCTACTCCTGCTCCTAGTTCGTGTGTTCATATGTTCGTATGAATGGCGGAACAGGCTGGAGGGGCCGAAACTCCAGCTCCGAATTCAGATGTTGGTCATCTTGCAAGGCGCCCACAACATAGCCGGCAGGATTTTCCGGTCCTGCTCGTGACGGGGAATCGTTGTGGGCGGGGCTAAAAATTTGCCGGCCCAGCAAAAGGTCTGTTGACTTCGGGCGGGAATTTTGGGTTCCAGAAACTCCCGCCCAGCATGTCTGTCCTTGCCATTTATTAGCAGCGCATAGGGCACAGAAGGTGGCCATTCAGCCCATCATAGCTGTGCCAACTCTCTGAAAGAGCTATCCAATTTGTCACACAGCCCCTGCTCTTTCTGCATAGCCCCTGAAAGTTTTCTCCTTCAACCTTTCTTCAATTCCCTTTTGAAAGTTACCGTTGACTCTACTTCCCTCGCCCTTTTTGTTATTTAAATGTTGTTGGGCCTGTGCCTGCCCTTTGCAGGAGTTCCCCACAAACCTGCACAAGTCTCCTTTTTCAACTATTTATCCCATTTCCATTTGCAAGTTAACATTGAGTTTGTTTTCACCTCCCTTTCAGGCAGTGCACTTCACATCGTAACTGCTTCTTACAGCTCTTTGCTGTCCTCATGCCGGCCCTGATGCTTTGGGCAATAGTCTTAAACCCGTGTCCTCTGCCTACTTAACGCTTGGTTTCTCCTGACCTGCTCTAACGAAACCCAGTGTTTATGCTCCAGCTATGCCCCCTCCTCACGTTTCAGGTCTGCCCCCAATTTTGCAGGCCTGAGCCGGAGGATGGTGACGGACGGCCAGCAAATTCGGGGCCGATGCCTCTTTTATAAGGTGCCGTCACGTGCCAGGACGAATGCTTCCAACCTGCGCTGCCCCCACCCAAATATTCCTTCAGTAGCTGGGCGGGGGTGGGGGGAGGTAGTCGTGCTGTCTGCCCCGCCGTCCGTGGGGCGTTGCTGCGCGGGTGAGACTGGGGAGGCCGGCCTGGGGGCTGAGGCCTCGCGGTTACCAGGGCGACGGTCAGCCGGCTGTGGTGCAGCCCTGCCAGCAGGTGACAGTGGCGGTGGAGGGGGGGGGGTGGGGGTTGGTCAATTCCTCTGCGCCTGAGGGTCCCTCGAGGTTTCTGAGCAGTTTTGACGCTCTCGTTGAGGGAGGGACCAGCGGGTTGGCCGGCCCTACGATTGCCCGGTTATGGGAATAAAAGCAGAAAGTGCCGGAAAAATCTCAGCAGCACGTGTGGAGAGAGAAACGGGGTTAACTTTTCGAGTCCAGTATAACTCTTTGGTTACGGGAGTAGGATCGCGACTGTTTCATTTGTCTCCTTAGGATCATTTTTTTTTTTAAAAGACTTATTTCTGCTCAGTGAAATAAAGAGTCACTGAGTTGGAATCTTCTGGCGTACCGTGTGCTTTCCCCGTGTCACATTTTGATAAACTTCACAAGTCAACTACAGCCAACCGATACTGGCCCCTCTGATTCTATCAGAGTTCACTGGTTGCTAAGGGCAACCATCCAACTCTACCGCCTACAAAGATAGAAATCAGGGCCCTTGAGGCTGAAATTACTCTAAATTGGCCTGCGATAAGCTCCCTGCCCACAGGAGAAATCATATCACCAGTCAGGTCCTGCTTTCAGTGATACAGAGAATAACCCAAATTCATATTCGAAACCAGACTGATTCACGGGTTGGGGGGATTGTTCTGGGAGGAGAGGTTGAGTAGACTAGGCCTATAATCGGGTTTAGAAGGAGGATCTCATCGAAACATATGAAATTCCTAAGGGTATTGACAGGATAGATGCTAGGATGATCCCCCTGTCCGGGGAATCTGGAACATGGACACACAGTCTCAGAATTAAGGGTCAGTCATGTAAGGCTGAGAAGAGGAAACATTTCTTCACTCAAAAGGGATTGTGCCAATCCTTGCGAATTTTCTTTTTTATTCTTTTCATGGGCGTCGCTGGCTGGGCCAGCATTCGTTGACCATCCCTAATTGCCCCCTGAGAAGGTGGTGGTGAGCTGCCTTCTTGAACCGCTGCAGTCCCCGTGTGGTGTAGGTACACCCACAGTGCTGTTAGGGAGGGAGTTCCAGGATTTTAACCCAGCGACAGTGAAGGAACAGCCGATATATTTCCAAGTCAGGATGGTGAGTAGGCGGTGGTGTTCCCGTGTGTCTGCTGCCCTTGACCTGCTAGGTAAAAGAGGTCGCAGGTTTGGAAGGTGCTGTTTGAGGAGCCTTGGCGCGTTGCTGTAGTGCATCTTGTGGACGGTGCACACACTGCTGCTACTGAGTTCCAGCTACAAATTAACTAATGCTCTTGTGGTTGTGATTATGGCTGTCTCTGACACAAGTTATAGAAAACCTGGTCTGTTCAGCCTTTTGGTAAAGTGTAGAGTTACTGAAGCTTTAGGGCTGTACTCACCATGTGTCCGAGACGAAAGTTATGCAATAATGTTACTCTGTTCCGGTACTTGGTTTGAGGAGCTTCCGAATGAAAGGGACAACACTACATTGTCCGGCGGGAATGTGAGAAGATTTGAAAGACCCCATATTTCACCAACAGAAGTAGACAGGTAGGCGGTTAGACTGTAGATGCAGTTCAAGATGCAGGAGTAAGCATGGGAATAGTGAAAGAAAGTTAGCGTTAAATGAAAGAGAGGAGGGGCGAGGTAAGGCTGCAGATGCTATGATCTTTAAAAGTGACAGCTGCTAATTGTAAATCAACAGATTAATGAAAGAAGTTCTTTGGCAGTTCCCCGGAGGAGTGTGTGTGATTGACAGGAATAATTCCCTGGAAAAGAGTGTGTGATTGACAGGAACAATTCCCTGGAAAAAAGTGTGTGATTGACAGGAACAATTCCCTGGAAAAGAGTGTGTGATTGACAGGAACATTTCCCTGGAAGAGAGTGTGTGATTGACAGGCACAGTTCCCTGGAAGAGAGTGTGTGATTGACAGGTGCAGTTCCCTGGAAGAGAGTGTGTGATTGACAGGCGCAGTTCCCTGGAAGAGTGTATGCGATTGACAGGCGCAGTTCCCTGGAAGAGAGTGTGTGATTGACAGGTGCAGTTCCCTGGAAGAGTGTATGTGATTGACAGGCGCAGTTCCCTGGAAGAGAGTGTGTGATTGACAGGCACAGTTCCCTGGAGGAGAGTGTGTGATTGACAGGCGCAATTGCCTGGAAGAGTGTGTGTGATTGACAGGCACAGTTCCCTGGAGGAGAGTGTGTGATTGACAGGTGCAATTGCCTGGAAGAGAGTGTGTGATTGACAGGCACCATTCCCTGGAAGAGAGTGTGTGATTGACAGGCACAATTCCCTGGAGGAGAGTGTGTGTTTGACAGGCGCAATTGCCTGGAAGAGTGTGTGTGACTGACAGGCACAGTTCCCTGGAAGAGAGTGTGATTGACAGGCACAGTTCCCTGGAAGAGAGTGTGATTGACAGGCACAGTTCCCTGGAAGAGAGTGTGATTGACAGGCACAGTTCCCTGGAAGATTGTGTGACTGACAGGCGCAGTTCCCTGGAAGAGAGTGTGTGATTGACAGGCACAGTTCCCTGGAAGAGAGTGTGTGATTGACAGGCACAGTTCCCTGGAAGAGTGTGTGTGATTCACAGGCGCAGTTCCCTGGAAGAGAGTGTGTGATTTACAGGCACAGTTCCCTGGAAGAGAGTGTGTGATTGACAGGCACAGTTCCCTGGAAGAGAGTGTGTGATTGACAGGCACAGTTCCTTGGAAGAGTGTGTGTGATTGACAGGCACAGGTCCCTGGAAGAGAATGTGTGATTGACAGACACAGTTTCCTGCAAGAGGGTGTGTGATTGACAGGCGCTGTTCCCTGGAAGAGAGTGTGTGATTGACAGGCGCAGTTCCCTGAAAGAGAGTGTGTGATTGACAGGCGCAGTTCCCTGGAAGAGTGTGTGTGATTGACAGGCGCAGTTCCCTGAAAGAGAGTGTGATTGACAAGCGCAGTTCCCTGGAAGAGAGTGTGTGATTGACAGGCGCAGTGCCCTGGAAGAGAGTGTGTGATTGACAGGCGCAGTTCCCTGGAAGAGTGTGTGTGATTGACAGGCGCAGTTCCCTGGAAGAGAGTGTGTGATTGACAAGCGCAGTTCCCTGGAAGAGTGTGTGTGATTGACAGGCGCAGTTCCCTGGAAGAGTGTATGTGATTGACAGACACAGTTCCCTGGAAGAGTGTGTGTGATTGACAGGCGCAGTTCCCTGGAAGAGTGTGTGTGATTGACAGGCGCAGTTCCCTGGAAGAGAGTGTGTGATTGACAGGCGCAGTTCCCTGGAAGAGTGTGTGTGATTGACAGGCGCAGTTGCCTGGAAGAGAGTGTGATTGACAAGTGCAGTTTCCTGGAAGAGTGTGTGTGATTGACAGCCGCAGTTCCCTGCAAGAGAGTGTGATTGACAGACACAGTTCCCTGGAAGTGTGTGTGATTGACAACCGCAGTTCCCTGGAAGAGTGTGTGTGATTGACAGGCGCAGTTCCCTGGAAGAGTGTGCATGATTGACAGGCGCAGTTCCCTGGAAGAGTGTGTATGATTGACAGGTGCAGACTCAATCTCTCAATTTTTAAACCAAATCTCTTGATTTTTAACCGTTTCTCTCTTGATTTATGCGACAGTAGGGTGGCATGTCTGTTCTCTGCCCCGTATTGCTGCGAATAGGGACATGTGGAACATGGGAGGTAGATCAGCCCTGATCTTATTGAATAGCAGAGTAGGCTCGATGGGCCGAATGGCCTACTCCTGCTGCTATATGTTATATTCTTGTGTGCTTTTACCTCCCTAGACTCAGTTATATCCTTTTGTTCCAGCGAGCGATCTGAACAACTTAACTGTGTAGGACTTAAAATTTCAAACCTCTCCCTGATCATGCCCCCTCCCTATCCCTGGAAGCTCTTCCAGCCCTACAACTCCCCCCGAGATCTCTGCACTCTTCTAACTCTGGCCTCCTGGTTTTAACAGCTCCACCATCGGAGGCTGCACCTTCAATTGCCCAGGCTGTAAAATTTGGAATTCCCTTCCTAAAGTCCTTCGCCTCTCTCCAACTCTCATCTCTCCATTAAGGCAGCTCTTAAAATCTACCTCTTTGATCAAGAAAATTTTGGGTGTAACAACAGCGTCCCATTGTGAGCTGTCTTGGAATTGTCTCTGTTGTTTGGGTTAAAGGTTGCGAGCAGTCTGGATCAGCCTCAGGCAATTGACAAGGGAGATGTGAGTCGGTGGCGAGGGAACAGAGTTTATGGCAAGAACCAAAGGCGATGGGTAAAATTTTGCCAGCCCTGTGGTGGAGGGCTTGGCAGCTGGGAGGCCAGGGAATTCAGAGAAGCTTCCCAGGAGAGGCAGGGATGCCAATCAGCTGCCCACACCATGGAGGTGGGCAGCCAATTGAAATACTTAAGGCTCCAATGTCCTTTTTTAATTCTTTTGTGGGATGTGGGTGTCACTGGCAAGGCCAACATTTGTTGACCATCCCTAATTGCCCTTGAACTGAGTGACTTGCTCAGCCATTTCAGAGGGGCAGTTAAGAGTCAACCACCTTGGAGTGGATCTGGCGTTACATGTAGGCCAGACCAGGTAAGGACGGCAGATTTCCTTCCCTAAAGGGGCATTAGTGAACCAGATGGGTCTTTACAACAATCGACGATAGTTTCATGGGCACCACTGACTGAGACTAGTTTGCAATTCCAGGTTTTACTCATTGAATTTAAATTCCACCAGCTGCTGTGGTGAGATTTGAACCCGTGCCTGGATTTGCTAGTCCAATGGCATTACCGCTACACCACACCCCTGCCTCCCCCAAAATTAGGGGTGAATTTCCAGCCTTGTGAGTGATGACACGGGGCAGCAGAGTTTTGGGTGACCTCAGGTTTAGGGGGGGTAGAATGTGGCAGGTCGGCCAGGAGTGTGGGAAAATATTCAGGTCTAGAGGTAGCAAAAGCACGGATGAGAGTTTCAACAGCAGCTGAGCTGAGGAAGGGGAGGGTAGAGGCGATATTACGGAGGTAGAAATAGGTGGCCATATTGATGGTGCATGTAGGCAGGTTAGAATTTCACCTTGTGGTCAAAAATGATCATGACTGATCTGCAATCGAACTCTATATACTCAGCTTTGTCCGTGTCGCTCAATATCTTTGGATAATAAAAATCTACCAGTCTCAGGTTTAACATTAACGATGGATTGAGCTTCAATCGCTATTTGCATATTAGAGTTTGAACCTTCTACAGGTGGAGTATCCTTGGGCAGAATTTTCCTGTTGGCGTGTGGGGGCGGGACCCACTCGCCGACGGGTAAAAATGACGCACGGTGATGTCGGGCGAGCGTCCCGATGGCACTGCGCGCCATCGTGAAATTTCGTTGGGCGGGCATGCAATGCTCTCCGATGCGCGCCCGTCATTAATTAACGGGCCGCTTAAGGCCCTTGAGGCACTAATCGACCCCGATTTTTCAGCACCCGTGCAATCTTCGGGTCGGCGCACGGGCGCAACGGGCAGGCGGGTAGGAGACATTTGTATAAACCTCATCCACGGGCGGGATAAGAGGGGTGAGTGGGGACGCGAGTGTGCTCTGTCAAATATTGTTGTTTCAAAGTTACTGATACTTGCCTGTGTGATCTGCAATACTTCAAAACACATACCAGCTGCTTGGACTGGACTCACAACCTTCAGGTCAGCACTCTGCAGTGAGGAATCTTTCTGGGCCTGCAGGTTTCAGGAAGCCTTCCCTTAGCCTAGGAATGGGAGCTGAACTGTCCACTGGAGGCACCTCCTCTGAGGGGGAAGGGAGGGCTAGAAGGGGGAGGAGGCCAGGAGTGCACATTCAGCCTCCAGGGGAGCCACCTTTGGGAGGACAGGCGCAGACACAAGGGGCGCAGGGCCAAGAGGTAGTCCAAGGCGGAAGGGGCCACAGAAGACGCCACTATCCTGCTGCCAGGGTTTACAGGCAGCGAAGCAGCTACCTCAATATGTCTGAGGTGCAGTGCCGAAGGAGGCTCCGTCTCTCAAGGGAGACAGTCAACTATATCTGTCAGATGATTGGGCCTGAGATCTCCTCTAACTGTGTGGGTGGACACCCCATGCCAGTGGCTCTGAAGGTCAAAGCTGCCCTCAGCTTCTACGCCTCTGGATCCTTCCAGGGATCAGTGGGTGATTTTTGCGGAGTCTCCCAATCAGCTGTCCACACTTGTGTCAAGCAGGTCACAGACACTCTGTTCAGATGGGCATTGACCTTCATCCACTACCGTTGGGACCAGGCCAGCCAGACACAGTGAGCCAGAGGCTTCGCGGCCATTGCTGGCTTCCCCCGTGTCCAGGGTGCTATAGACTGTACACATGTGGCCATCAAGGCACCAGCAGGTGAGCCCGGTGCCTTCGTCAACAGGAAGGGCTTCCACTCCATGAACGTGCAGATAGTGTGTGATCACAGGATGCAGATTCTACAAGTCTGTGCAAGGTACCCAGGCAGCTCCCACGTCGCCTACATCCTCAGACACTCCCAGGTGCCGGGGCTCTTCAGTGCTCCAGCCCGGCTGGATGGATGGCTGCTGGGTGACAAGGGCTATCCCCTCAGAAGGTGGCTCATGACGCCTCTCCACCATCCAAGAACAGAAGCTGAGCAGCGCTACAATAGGAGCCAGGGCACCACAAGGGCTGTGGTGGAGGGAGCCATCGGTCTTCTCAAGATGGGTTTCCGATGCCTGGACCGTTCAGGGGGCGCACTCCAGTACCCCCCGGATCATGTCTCGGTGATAGTGGTTGCATGCTGCACTCTCCACAATCTTGCATTGGAAAGGGGGAACGCAGTTGACGATGAAAATGTCGACGCAGTGGCCGCGGCTGCACACGATGAGTCCAGCAGTGAGTCCGAGGATGAGCATGCACAGGGAAGTGCTGAGAGGATGAACGCTGACCCGGGCATACTCCAGGGAGGCTGGGACACCCGGGAGTTTAATCCAACTAACTTCAGCTAATCCATCACATGTGGACCTCCACAACAAGCCTGGGCGGTAGGCTCCATACTCAACACTTAAATGCAAAATCTGCCTGGTTAGGAATAGTAACTAAGGTCCTCGTTAATAAAGCTGAATGTCTCACAAAGCACACATTACATTATTGGAAACCATCCAACTGCAGAACAAAAGAGGTTCCCTCAGCCATGGTGACGTGTCTGAATTTATTATTGTAACCAAAGAAACTTAATGAAACAAAATGAAAAAGGTGTTAAAAATCACATCAACTCATAAAAACCTCATTGTGGACCAACACAAAAGCACCAGTGAGAAACCCGTGGTGTGCCTAAGGTGCCTTATGTTTACATTTCCGGGTGCTATGTCTTGGTGCTGCCCCCTCGCTCGGAGTGGCATCTGAGCCAGCCTGCTGACTCTGCTGTCCTGTTGACCTCGATGACCTTGGCGGGCGTCCTCTGGCCCGTGGAGCCTGTGCTGGCCCCGCCTGGGAGGGAGCTGCCAGGTCCACAGCTGGCACCTCCCCAGTCGTTACAGCCTCACCAGATGCTACAGTCACTGGGAGAGGGGCAGAGGAGCTGCCACCCTCATCCGGAGCGCCCTGAGAGGAGCCCGCAGAGACAACAGGCAGCTGCTGCACCGACGTGAGGTTGCTTTGGACCTCCCTGCTCACCGTGGATGGATGGGCACCGAGCTGGGAAACTTGATGCCCAGACCATCCCCCACACTGGCACTGACCAGCTGAGGTCAATGCCAATGTGAGGGTTTGCTGGTCAGAGCGCATCCCCAGGAAGCCCTGATGGGTCTCCTGGAGGAGCCTCTCCACGAGAGTCACCACCCTCTCCATGGAGGACGCATGGCGCTCGGACATGAGGCTCATTGCTTCAGCGATGGTCCACATAGACTCCTCCACCACGGACACCAAGCCAAGCACAACCTCATGTATCTCTCCCAGATGCTCCCGCACACCCGGCTGCATTTCCGGCAGCTGCTGCATCGCAGACGACTCCAGAGGCACATCAGGCACCGACTGAGTATGTACCTGGTCCCCTGACTGCTGGCACCATGGGCACTCTCTGTCTCTGCCAGCTCCTCCAGCGACTGTGAAGTGCCCTCACCGCTGTGCCCCAGGACACTAGCTGATGTTCGACTTCCCACTGAGGTGCCAGTATCTGCGCTGGTGCCTGCCTGGCAGAGATGGTGTGACCCTGGTGGGTCAGAGACTTCAGGACCCTCAGGTGTGAGAGGGGGTCTCTGCTGCTCCTCCTCCCGGCCCTGCTCCGCTGATGCTGAAAGGAAGAACAAGGACATTGGATCAGTTAACGTGGAGACAATGTCAATGTGTATCCCTGTCCCCTGGATCATTACGCGCTCATCCTTCCATAAGCAATGGTCAAGCCATGTTGCAAACTTCAATCACTGAACATTCAGCACTGCCGTGGCTGTTGGGAGAATAATGGTGACCTCATTGCTGGGCAAACATACCTGCCCGTGGCACCCCAGCCTCAACGACACCGGTGGACCTGGGCGCATGGTGCCTCTCAAAATCTAGGGCCTTATGCTCGAACTGCTGAGAATCGTGAACAGTGCTGGCCCTCTGCCAGTCCTCACCCGCTCGGGGGCATTATGTGCATTCTTTTACTGAAAAGGAGAGAGGAGCATTGATTCGTGCTAACTGCTGGACTCTCTTCGTGGACGGCCCACCCCAACCAGAGTGGGACATTACAGGGCTCCAGAGCCTCCTCACCCCGCTGCTGTCGAACACTCACACAAAGATGCTCGGCCTATCTCTACCCCCCGAGTCCTTGGCCAAATGCTGCCTACATCACATTTGGCACCACACGGTCTAACCTTCCATAGCAAGGAGGCACAGGCACGTGGAGCGCAGAGGGAAGCAGATCGATCGGTGCCAATGCCACCTTGAAGCTCCCCACCCAGCATGGCATCACCCTGACTTTGACATGCCCTGGATTTCCAGCACTACGCCTGGGTGCAGCTCCTCCAGGTTGCCCCCAAAACAGTCATGTGGGTCTCAGTGTACCACTTTCTGCGGAGGTAGAACCCATCTCTTCACCACCCTCTCAGGGTGACCTCAGCATGGGCAATATCCGCTGGCCTACCCAGTGAAGGACACAGGCCGTCAATGATTCAATGCAGTCCCTACACTCAGACCTGGTGAGGGGGGTCCTCGCCCTTCCCGAGCACAAGATGTCGTTGAAGCGCTTGCGACACTGGATCCAGCTGTGCCGCACCCCATCGCGGGAGCTCACCACCTCCTCCCAGGCACGTTTGGTCATGTGGGGTAGAGCCTCCTCCCCCGGTCCTGGGGAACCAGCACCTCCCGCCGCACTGCCACCTCCTGGAGACGCAATCCCACTGCCGGCCGCCCACTCCCGCTGCCCTTGGGAGCCGCGAGTCACGCCCGCCCACATAAAGTGGTGGCGTGGACCCGATTGCGGGGAGCGACCGGGTCCACGCCCACTCCAGCTCCACCCACACCTCCCCCCCCACCTCCCCTCACCAGCCAGAAAATTCAGCCCCATTATCCGAAATCCCCGGGGCCGCTGCATTTCGGATAAGTCCCGCCTGTGGCGCTACCTGCGGCTCTGCTTGTAGGAGTGAGTCCAGAGTGTAGATGAGCAGACGAACCATTAGGTTTCCAGCGCTAAAGGTCAGGCGAGGTCAGCGAGGTTCGTGCCGGCTCAGGTGAGGGGGCTTCTCGTGTTAAAGGTCGATCAGGTTCGAGAGAAGTGAGGTTTCTGGATGCCCTCGGTTCTCGGGTTTACCGACAAAGGACACGCGACCCGTATCTCCCTTTTGTGGATGTGGCTCCTCGTGTTTATCCCCGAGAGGCGCGATTCTAAATTTTAGACCCTGTCCCCCTAGGCCTGAATTTTTCCGGCGTTGGGCAGGCTCGACGGGAGCGGCCGGGCCGGGGCGGTGGGGGGGGTGGTGTTCACGGAACCTGCCGCCGCCCGCGATTGGCCCCGCACCGCCATTTTACGTGGGCGGGCCAATTAAGGCCCACCCAGGGTAACACACGAGCGGTAGCGCTACCCTGGGCGGACGGGGGGTGGGGGGGTGGGGGGAGGAGGGACATTTGGGTCCAATGCTCTTTCGTGCACATAGGCAAGCGAGAGCGCTTCACCCCCCCGCCCACCGAGGCACGAGGCTGCTTCAGGGAGATTGAAGCGCCCTTCGAAAAAAAACTGACCAATGTAATAAAAATTCAATGAAACGCGTCCCCTCATGTGGCCGTGTCACATGGACTTGGGGCGTGTTGTTGTTTCTCAAAAGAAGTTTTTGTTCCTGTTTGTAAAAGCTTTAGGAAATCTCACCCCGCTGGTGGGTGAGGTTTCCTAAACAAAAAAACACGAGGGCCGCTCGGCCTTCTCGCCTGCCTGCCACCCGTAAATTTGAAATAAATTAGTTTCTTAGTGGCCTTACTAGGCCGCTTACTTAGCCTCAAGTGCTCAGGCGCCTCCGGCGCGCGCCCGCCCAACGAAACATCGCGGTGACGTCAGGACGCACGCCCGGCATCGCCGCGCGTCAGGCCCACCCCCGCACGCCGACTGGAAAATCCCTGGGCCTAGTCCTAGACCCAACCATGGAAACCGGTTTCTCTCTCTCCGCCCTTTCTCTTCCCTTGGCAAAACTTGATCAAATCACCCCCTTATATTCTCCACATTCCCGGGGAAACCCAGTCTGATTCGTGTCTTTGCTCTTCCTGATTCAGTTCCCCACACTTTAATCTCAGTCGGTAGAGGGAGCTGTTGGAGCTGTGGCTTTTCAACCATACACCCTCCTCGAGAGAAAGAGGCTTTAAAGCAGGACAACAATTTGTATTTGTGTAGCACCTTCAACCTAATAAAACATCCCTGCCCTCCCTCATTCCCTCAATTACTGCTGCCCTCCTCAATCTCTCATTTACTGCTGCCCTCCCTTATTCCCTCAATTACTGCTGCCCTCCTCAATCTCTCATTTACTGCTGCCCTCCCTCATTCCCTCAATTACTGCTGCCCTCCCTCATTCCCTCATTTACTGCTGCCCTCCCTCATTCCCTCATTTACTGCTGCCCTCCCTCATTCCCTCATTTACTGCTGCCCTCCCTCATTCCCTCATTCCCTCAATTACTGCTGCCCCCCTCAATCCCTCATTTACTGCTGCCCTCCTCATTCCCTCATTTACTGCTGCCCTCCCTCATTCTCCATTTACTGCTGCCCTACCTCATTCCCTCATTTACTGCTGCCCCCCTCATTCCCTCATTTACTTCTGCCCTCCCTCATTCCCTCATTTACTGCTGCCCTCCCTCATTCCCTCAATTACTGCTGCCCTCCCTCATTCCCTCAATTACTGCTGCCCTCCCTCATTCCCTCATTTACTGCTGCCCTCCCTCATTCCCTCAATTACTGCTGTCCTCCCTCATTCCCTCAGTTACTGCTGCCCTCCCTCATTCCCTCAATTACTGCTGCCCTCCCTCAGTCCCCATTTACTGCTGCCCTCCCTCATTCCCTCAATTACTGCTGCCCTCCCTCATTCCCTCATTTACTGCTGTCCTCCCTCATTCCCTCAATTACTGCTGTCCTCCCTCATTCCCTCAATTACTGCTGCCCTCCCTCATTCCCTCAATTACTGCTGCCCTCCCTCAGTCCCCATTTACTGCTGCCCTCCCTCATTCCCTCAATTACTGCTGCCCTCCCTCATTCACTGCTGCCCTCCCTCATTCACTGCTGCCCTCCCTCATTCCTTCATTTACTGCTGCCCTCCCTCATTCCCTCATTTACTGCTGCCCTCCCTCATTCCCTCATTTACTGCTGCCCTCCCTCATTCCCTCACTTACTGCTGCCCCCCCTCATTCCCTCACTTCCTGCTGCCCCCCTCATTCCCTCACTTCCTGCTGCCCCCCTCATTCCCTCACTTCCTGCTGCCCCCCTCATTCCCTCACTTCCTGCTGCCCCCCTCATTCCCTCATTTACTGTTGCCCTCCCTCATTCCCTCATTTACTGTTGCCCTCCCTCATTCCCTCATTTACTGTTGCCCTCCCTCATTCCCTCATTTACTGCTGCTCCCCTCATTCCCTCACTTACTGCTGCCTCCCTCATTCCCTGCTGCCCTCCCTCATTCCCTCAATTACTGCTGTCCTCCCTCATTCCCTCATTTACTGCTGCCCTCCCTCATTCCCTCAATTACTGCTGCCCTCCCTCATTCCCTCAATTACTGCTGTCCTCCCTCATTCCCTCAGTTACTGCTGTCCTCCCTCATTCCCTCAGTTACTGCTGCCCTCCCTCAGTCCCCATTTACTGCTGCCCTCCCTCATTCCCTCATTTACTGCTGCCCTCCCTCATTCCCTCAATTACTGCTGCCCTCCCTCATTCACTGCTGCCCTCCCTCATTCCCTCAATTACTACTGCCCTCCCTCATTCCCTCAATTACTGCTGTCCTCCCTCATTCCCTCAATTACTGCTGCCCTCCCTCAGTCCCCATTTACTGCTGCCCTCCCTCATTCCCTCAATTACTGCTGCCCTCCCTCATTCCCTCATTTACTGCTGCTCCCCTCATTCCCTCACTTACTGCTGCCCCCCTCATTCCCTCACTTACTGCTGCCCCCCTCATTCCCTCATTTACTGTTGCCCTCCCTCATTCCCTCATTTACTGTTGCCCTCCCTCATTCCCTCATTTACTGCTGCCCCCCTCATTCCCTCACTTACTGCTGCCCCCCTCATTCCCTCACTTACTGCTGCCCCCCTCATTCCCTCATTTACTGTTGCCCTCCCTCATTCCCTGCTGCCCTCCCTCATTCCCTCATTTACTGCTGCCCTCCTCATTCCCTCATATACTGCTGCCCTCCTCATTCCCTCATATACTGCTGCCCTCCTCATTCCCTCATTTACTGCTGCCCTCCTCATTCCCTCACTTACTGCTGCCCCCCTCATTCCCTCACTTACTGCTGCCCCCCTCATTCCCTCACTTACTGCTGCCCCCCTCATTCCCTCATTTACTGTTGCCCTCCCTCATTCCCTCACTTACTGCTGCCCCCCTCATTCCCTCAATTACTGCTGCCCTCCCTCATTCCCTCATTTACTGCTGCTCTCCCTCATTCCCTCAATTACTGCTGTCCTCCCTCATTCCCTCAATTACTGCTGCCCTCCCTCATTCCCTCAATTACTGCTGCCCTCCCTCATTCCCTCAATTACTGCTGCCCTCCCTCATTCCCTCATTTACTGCTGCCCTCCCTCATTCCCTCAGTTACTGCTGCCCTCCCTCATTCCCTCAATTACTGCTGCCCTCCCTCAGTCCCCATTTACTGCTGCCCTCCCTCATTCCCTCAATTACTGCTGCCCTCCCTCATTCCCTCATTTACTGCTGCCCTCCCTCATTCCCTCATTTACTGCTGCCCTCCCTCATTCCCTCAATTACTGCTGCCCTCCCTCATTCACTGCTGCCCTCCCTCATTCCCTCATTTACTACTGCCCTCCTCATTTACTGCTGCCCTCCTCATTCCCTCACTTACTGCTGCCCCCCTCATTCCCTCACTTACTGCTGCCCCCCTCATTCCCTCATTTACTGTTGCCCTCCCTCATTCCCTCATTTACTGCTGCTCCCCTCATTCCCTCACTTACTGCTGCCCCCCTCATTCCCTGCTGCCCCCCTCATTCCCTCATTTACTGCTGCTCCCCTCATTCCCTTATTTACTGCTGCTCCCCTCATTCCCTGCTGCCCTCCCTCATTCCTCCATTTATTGCTGCCCTCCCTCATTCACTCACTTGCTGCTGCCCCCCTCATTCACTGCTGCCCCTCATTCCCTCAATTACTGCTGCCCTCCCTCATTCCCTCATTTACTGCTGCCCTCCCTCATTCCCCCATTTATTGCTGCCCTCCCTCATTCCCTCATTCACTCCAACAGCCACCCCCCACCCCTCTCTTACCCTACTCTTTCACTTTTCATCTCTAACCTCTGCCAGTTCGGACGAAAGGTCATCAACCTGAAACCTCGGGTTGGATTTTCGTGCCCCCTATGCGCTGGGGTCGGAAGGGCGTGGGGTTGAAATCTAACCTCACTGCTGGAGCTGCTGGTTCCCTGCTCCATCCGGGATGTTTTTTTTTATTTATTGGGTCAGGGGATGTGGGCTTCGCTGGCTAGACCAGCATTTATTGCCCATCCCTAATTGCCCTTGTTCAGAGGGCATTTTAAGAGTCAACCACATTTCTGTGGGGTCTGAAATCACATGTAGGCCAGACCAGGGTAAGGACAGCAGATTTCCTTCCCCTCAAGGACATTAGTGAACCAGATGGGTTTTTACAACAAGGGTTTTTCATGGTCATCATCAGACTTTTAATTCCAGATTTTTTTTTTATTGAATTCAAATTGCACCATCTGCCGTGGTGGGATTCGAACCCAGGTCCCCAGATCATTACCAGTCCAGTGACAATATCACAAGGCCACCACCTTCCCCCACAGGATCGGGCACCGACAGGGCTACTGCCAAGGGCCTTGGTGAGCCAGTCAGGTTCATTAAAAGCCCCATTAAGTCCAACTAAATAAGGCCACCTGGAATTTTCCATTCGCCCACCAGATTTCCCTACCAGCCAGAGCCAGCTCAGGTACCTGGAGGTGGAGGTGGACCCCTGAAGGCAGGCCAGGGGACCAGAGTTCCAGATAGGCCGAGAGGCCTTCCCTCCCTCCCTGCCGGGGCCTTCAGAGCAGGTACCCTATGGAGAAATCACCCCCCTCTCCCCACCCTCACGACAACAGTGGTGGCCTGGCTGTGGAATCTGTTTTTTAGTTGAAGATGCAAAGTTGGAGAGAGGGCCCCTCCATTTTGAAGCGCCCTCCCTCTTACTTACCTCCCAAAACAGCCTGCTGCCGCCCTCAGCTTCCAAGCCACCCCTGCCACCCATCATTTGATGTAGAACCCGTCTCGATGTCAATTAAAGTGGGGCTGGGGGGAGCGCCCCCTGTGAAAATTCCAAGGAGTGGCAGCTTCCCTCCTCAGGGGTGGGGGGAGGTTGGGGGGGTGGTTTGGGGCCCGAAAAAACACCTGACCTCGGTTTCCCTGTCCCAGAGGGAAAATGCAGCCTCTTAACTCCCCTCCTGTCTCCACTGATGCTGCCCGGCCTGCTGAGCATTTCCACCATTTTCTGTTTTTATTGAATCCCTGGCGTGTGTGTCGGTGATGTCCAGGCCAGGGCTATGAAGGGTGACAGTAAGAACCCTCCTAGATCCTCCACGCCCTCAGTCTTGGGGGGCCACTGCACCAGGCTGTGAAGATAATGCATCTCGGAATTGCACGGCGTAATATAGACTTTGGAATGGTTGAGTAATTTAAATTTATCCTTAAACAATGCAATTCTTGGAGTTGAACGGTAAAGCTCAGACATTGGTCAGATATTTCGTTGGACGTTCTCCAGCTCCATCCTTCTAATCCTCACAAGGCCAAGAGTCATGAGAAAATTCAAACTCAGTTGTTTGGGTTTCCAGTTTGCAGTTTCCTTCCTCCCTGACTCACATGAAGAGTCTCACGGTCTCCATGGCCGTGGTGTATCTAGGGCACGGCTTCTACTCAGAGAGAGAGGCAAAAGAAAACAGGTAAGGCTGCAACTACAGCCGTGAACTCCATCATGGACTTGCTCCAAAATTCCCCGGATAATTATTTTCAATGCACCACAGCTGCGTTTTCCCCAGTCCCTCAAATACAGAGGTCAGGACCTCACTCAAATTGCCAAAGAGCTGTGGGCCAGCAGACCATGGAGTTTGGTGTACCTCCAACAGAGAGGCTGCTTCTCTCAGGGACCATCAAACACAGCGTTCGAGCCACATGCAGCCCAGCAACTTGTTCAAGTGGCCTGAAGGACATCATTGAAGCAGATGGGCTTTCATCACAGTAATTGAGGGAATGAGGGAGGGCAGCAGTAAATGAGGGAATGAGGGAGGGCACCAGTAAAAGGGGGAATGAGGAAAGGCAGCAGTAAATGGGGGATTGAGAGAGGGCAGCAGTAAATGGAGGAATGTGGGAGGGCAGCAGTAAATGGGGGATTGTGGATGAGAGTAGATGAGGGACTGAAGGAGTGGAGGAGTATATGAGGTAATGGAGAGGGAAGCATTAATGGGGACTGAGGTAGGCAGCAGTAAATGAGGGAATGAGGGAGGGCAGCAGTAAATGAGGGAATTTGGGGGAAGGAACCAGTAAATGAGGGAATTGGGAGAAAGAAACAGTAAATGAGGGAATTGGGGGAAGGAACCAGTAAATGAGGGAATTGGGGAAGCGCAGCAATAAATCCGGGAAGGGTGGAAGGCCCCAGAGTATTCTGGAATTGGGGGAGCACAGCTGTAAATGGGGATTGAGAGAGGGCAGCAGTAAATGAGGGAATGAGGGAGGGCAGCAGTAAATGGGTGAATGAGGGAGGGCAGCAGTAAATGAGGGAATAGGGGGAAGGAACCAGTAAATGAGGGAATTGGGGGAAGATACCAGTAAATGAGGAAATTGGGGGAAGGAACCAGTAAATGAGGGAATTGTGGTAAGATACCAGTAAATGAGGGAATTGGGGGAAGGAACCAGTAAATGAGGGAATTGTGGTAAGATACCAGTAAATGAGGGAATTGGGGGAAGATACCAGTAAATGAGGGAATTGGGGGAAGGAACCAGTAAATGAGGGAATTGGGGGAAGGAACCAGTAAATGAGGGAATTTGGGGGAAGGAACCAGCAAATGAGGGAACTTGGGGGAAGGAACCAGTAAATGAGGGAATTTGGGGGAAGATACCAGTAAATGAGGGAATTGGGGGAAGGAACCAGTAAATGAGGGAATTGGGGGAAGGAACCAGTAAATGAGGGAATTGGGGGAAGGAACCAGTAAATGAGGGAATTTGAGGGAAGGAACCAGTAAATGAGGGAATTTGGGGGAAGGAACCAGCAAATGAGGGAACTTGGGGGAAGGAACCAGTAAATGAGGGAATTTGGGGGAAGGAACCAGTAAATGAGGGAATTTGGGGGAAGGAACCAGTAAATGAGGGAATGGGGGAAGGAACCAGCAAAAGAGGGAATTTGGGGGAAGGAGCCAGTAAATGAGGGAATTTGGGAATGGAACCAGTAAATGAGGGAATTGGGGGAAGGAATCAGTAAATGAGGGAATTTGGGGGAAGGAACCAGTAAATGAGGGAATTTGGGGGAAGGAACCAGTAAATGAGGGAATTGGGGGAAGGAATCAGTAAGTGAGGGAATTTGGGGGAAGGAACCAGTAAATGAGGGAATTGGGGGAAGGAATCAGTAAGTGAGGGAATTTGGGGGAAGGAACCAGTAAATGAGGGAATTGGGGGAAGGAACCAGTAAATGAGGGAATTGGGGGAAGGAACCAGTAAATGAGGGAATTTGGGGGGAGGAACCAGTAAATGAGGGAATTGGGGGAAGGAACCAGCAAAAGAGGGAATTCGGTGGAAGGAACCAGTAAATGAGGGAATTTGGGGGAAGGAACCAGCAAAAGAGGGAATTTGGGGGAAGGAACCAATAAATGAGGGAATTGGGGGAAGGAATCAGCAAAAGAGGGAATTTGGGGGAAGGAACCAGTAAATGAGGGAATTTTGGGGGAGGAACCAGTAAATGAGGGAATTGGGGAGCGCAGCAATAAATTCGGGAAGGGTGGAAGGCCCCCGAGTATTCTGGAATTGGGGGAGCACAGCTGTAAATGGGGGATTGAGGGAGGGCAGCAATAAATGAGGGAATTGGGGGAGGGCAGCACTAAATGAGTGAATGAGGATGAGAGTTGATGAGGGACTGATGGAGTGGAGGAGTATATGAGGCAATGGAGAGGGAAGCATTAATGGGGAATGAGGGAGGGCATCATTAAATGGGGGATTGGAGAGGGAAACATTAAATAGGGAAATGAGGGAGGGTAGCAGTAAATGAGGGAATGAGGACGACTATAGATGTGGGAACGAAGGAGGCAAGGAGTAAATGGAGGAATGGTGGAGGAGAGCAGTAAATGGGAAATGAGTGAGGGCAGCAGCAAATGGGGGAGTCAGGGAGGAGAGCAGTAGATGAGGGAATTGGGGGAGTGCAGCAATATATTAAGAAATGTGGGGAAAGGCCCAGAGTATCCTGTAATTGGGGGATGACAGCAATAAATGGGGTAATGAGAGAGGGGTATGGAATTGGGAAAGGGCAGAGATAAATGAGCAAATTAGGGAAGGCATCAAGTAAATGAGGGAATTGGGGAGCGCAGCAATAAATTCGGGAATGGGTGGAAGGTCCCAGAGATTTCTGGAATTGGGGGAGCACAGCTGTAAATGGGGAATGAGGGAGGGCAGCAGTAAATGAGGGAATGAGGGAGGGTAGCAGTAAATGAGGGAATGAGGGAGGGCAGCAGTAAATGAGGGAGGGCAGCAGTAAATGAGGGAATGAGGGAGGGTAGCAGTAAATGAGGGAATGAGGGAGGGCAGCAGTAAATGAGGGAATGAGGGAGGGCAGCAGTAAATGAGGGAATGAGGGAGGGCAGCAGTAAATGAGGGAATGAGGGAGGGCAGCAGTAAATGAGGGAATGAGGGAGGGCAGCAGTAAATGAGGGAATGAGGGAGGCAGCAGTAAATGAGGGAGGGCAGCAGTAAATGAGGGAATGAGGGAGGGCAGCAATAAATGAGGGAATGAGGGAGGCAGCAGTAAATGAGGGAATGAGGGAGGGTAGCAGTAAATGAGGGAATGAGGGAGGGCAGCAGTAAATAAGGGAATGAGGAAGGGCAGCAGTAAATGAGGGAATGAGGGAGGGCAGCAGTAAATGAGGGAATGAGGGAGGGCAGCAGTAAATGAGGGAATGAGGGAGGGCAGCAGTAAATGAGGGAATGAGGGAGGGCAGCAGCAAATGAGGGAATGAGGAAGGGCAGCAGTAAATGGGGATTGAGGGAGGGCAGCGGTAAATGGGGATTGAGGAAGGGCAGCAGTAAATGGGGATTGAGGGAGGGCAGCGGTAATTGAGGGAACGAGAGAGGGCAGCAGTAAATCAGGGAATGAGGGAGGGCAGCAGTAAATGAGGGAATGAGGGAGGGCAGCAGTAAATGAGGGAATGAGGGAGGGCAGCAGTAAATGAGGGAATGAGGGAGGGTAGCAGTAAATGAGGGAATGAGGGAGGGCAGCAGTAAATGAGGGAATGAGGGAGGGCAGCAGTAAATGAGGGAATGAGGGAGGGCAGCAGTAAATGAGGGAATGAGGGAGGGTAGCAGTAAATGAGGGAATGAGGGAGGGCAGCAGTAAATGAGGGAATGAGGGAGGGCAGCAGTAAATGAGGGAATGAGGGAGGGCAGCAGTAAATGAGGGAATGAGGGAGGGCAGCAGTAAATGAGGGAATGAGGGAGGGCAGCAGTAAATGAGGGAATGAGGGAGGCAGCAGTAAATGAGGGAGGGCAGCAGTAAATGAGGGAATGAGGGAGGGCAGCAGTAAATGAGGGAATGAGGAAGGGCAGCAGTAAATGAGGGAATGAGGGAGGGCAGCAGTAAATGAGGGAATGAGGGAGGGCAGCAGTAAATGAGGGAATGAGGGAGGGCAGCAGTAAATGAGAGAATTAAGCAAGTGACGTTACTAGTTTATTTGCCAAACACCAAAAGCAATTGGGTTTTTACAGCCATGATGAATTCCAGTTACAACCAGGGTTGATAAACCCTCGATGCCTCTCCTTGGAGCCCACACACGCAAACATCGGTCACCCTGGCCCCTTGAATACCCTCATCACGTTGTTTTACACTCTCATCCTTTTCATATCCTTTAAATCCCATCCGTGCTTCAACTAATCAATGTTCCTCTGCATCCTTTCTCACTTTTACTAAACCACCTGCTTCCTCAGATAAAAGCTCAGAAGTGCCAAGCTTGGGAGGGCTCCAGCACGACTGGGGAGGTTCCGAGGATGTGTTACACGGATTGACAGGATAAGCTGAGGCCGCTATCCTCACAGCAGGGAACGCTAAGAGGAGGTTACAAAATAATAGGGGTAAATAAAAGAGGAACTGTTTCCAACGGCTGAAATGTCAATAACCACAGATTCAAATGATCCAGAGGGGATATAAGGAAAACCCCTCTTTTAAGCAGTTAGGATTTGGAATGCAGAGGGTGGAGGCTACAGATTCAACACTCGCCTTTGAAAGGGAATTGGATAAATACTTGATAGAGGGGAGTAAAGTTGGCCAGGATAAGGAGAAAAAGCAAGGGTCATGGGACTAACTGGAATGCTCCACCAAAGAGCCAGCACAGACCAAATGGGCCAAATGGTCTCCTTCTATGGAGTTGAGGAGGAATGGGGGGAGTCGAGGAGGAATGGGGGGAGTCGAGGAGGAATGGGGGAGTCGAGGAGGAATGGGGGGAGTCGAGGAGGAATGGGGGAGTTGAGGAGGAATGGGGGAGTCAAGGAGGAATGGGGGGAGTCGAGGAGGAATGGAGGGAGTCGAGGAGGAATGGAGGGAGTCGAGGAGGAATGGGGGAGTCGAGGAGGAATGGGGGAGTCGAGGAGGAATGGGGGAGTGGAGGAGGAATGGGGGGAGTTGAGGAGGAATGGGGGGAGTCGAGGAGGAATGGAGGGAGTCGAGGAGGAATGGAAGGAGTCGAGGAGGAATGGGGGAGTGGAGGAGGAATGGGGAAGTTGAGGAGGAATGGGGCAGTTGAGGAGGAATGGGGGAGTTGAGGAGGAATGGGGCAGTTGAGGAGGAATGGGGGGAGTTGAGGAGGAATGGGGGGAGTTGAGGAGGAATGGGGGAGTCGAGGAGGAATGGGGCAGTTGAGGAGGAATGGGGGGAGTTGAGGAGGAATGGGGGGAGTCGAGGAGGAATGGGGGAGTGGAGGAGGAATGGGGGGAGTTGAGGAGGAATGGGGGGAGTCGAGGAGGAATGGAGGGAGTCGAGGAGGAATGGGGGAGTCAAGGAGGAATGGGGGAGTTGAGGAGGAATGGGGGGAGTTGAGGAGGAATGGGGGGAGTTGAGGAGGAATGGGGGAGTCGAGGAGGAATGGGGCAGTTGAGGAGGAATGGGGGGAGTTGAGGAGGAATGGGGGGAGTCGAGGAGGAATGGGGGAGTGGAGGAGGAATGGGGGGAGTCGAGGAGGAATGGGGGGAGTCGAGGAGGAATGGGGGAGTTGAGGAGGAATGGGGGAGTCAAGGAGGAATGGGGGAGTCGAGGAGGAATGGAGGGAGTCGAGGAGGAATGGAGGGAGTCGAGGAGGAATGGGGGAGTCGAGGAGGAATGGGGGAGTCGAGGAGGAATGGGGGAGTGGAGGAGGAATGGGGGGAGTCGAGGAGGAATGGAGGGAGTCGAGGAGGAATGGGGCAGTTGAGGAGGAATGGGGGGAGTTGAGGAGGAATGGGGGGAGTCGAGGAGGAATGGAGGGAGTCGAGGAGGAATGGAAGGAGTCGAGGAGGAATGGGGGAGTGGAGGAGGAATGGGGAAGTTGTGGAGGAATGGGGCAGTTGAGGAGGAATGGGGGAGTTGAGGAGGAATGGGGCAGTTGAGGAGGAATGGGGGGAGTTGAGGAGGAATGGGGGGAGTTGAGGAGGAATGGGGGAGTCGAGGAGGAATGGGGCAGTTGAGGAGGAATGGGGGGAGTTGAGGAGGAATGGGGGGAGTCGAGGAGGAATGGGGGAGTGGAGGAGGAATGGGGGGAGTTGAGGAGGAATGGGGGGAGTCGAGGAGGAATGGAGGGAGTCGAGGAGGAATGGGGGAGTTGAGGAGGAATGGGGGGAGTTGAGGAGGAATGGGGGAGTCGAGGAGGAATGGGGCAGTTGAGGAGGAATGGGGGGAGTTGAGGAGGAATGGGGGAGTCGAGGAGGAATGGGGGAGTTGAGGAGGAATGGGGGAGTCGAGGAGGAATGGGGGGAGTCGAGGAGGAATGGGGGAGTTGAGGAGGAATGGGGGAGTTGAGGAGGAATGGGGGGAGTCGAGGAGGAATGGAAGGAGTCGAGGAGGAATGGGGGAGTTGAGGAGGAATGGGGGAGTCGAGGAGGAATGGGGGGAGTCGAGGAGGAATGGAGGGAGTCAAGGAGGAATGGGGGAGTGGAGGAGGAATGGGGGAGTGGAGGAGGAATGGGGAAGTTGAGGAGGAATGGGGGAGTTGAGGAGGAATGGGGGGAGTCGAGGAGGAATGGGGGGAGTCGAGGAGGAATGGGGGGAGTCGAGGAGGAATGGGGCAGTTGAGGAGGAATGGAGGGAGTTGAGGAGGAATGGGGCAGTTGAGGAGGAATGGGGGAGTTGAGGAGGAATGGGAGGTTTGAGGAGGAATGGGGGGAGTTGAGGAGGAATGGGGGATTCGAGGAGGAATGGGGGAGTTGAGGAGGAATGGGGGAGTTGAGGAGGAATGGGGGGAGTCGAGGAGGAATGGGGGAGTTGAGGAGGAATGGGGGAGTTGAGGAGGAATGGGGGGAGTTGAGGAGGAATGGGGGATTCGAGGAAGAATGAGGAAATTGAGGAGGAATGGGGGGAGTTGAGGAGGAATGGGGGAGTTGAGGAGGAATGGGGGAGTCGAGGAGGAATGAGGGAGTTGAGGAGGAATGGGGGAGTTGAGGGTGGCTCCCCAACAAATCAGCCCCAAGGCTCTGCAGCCTTCGCTCTCGGGGATCCTGCTCCAAATAGAAACCTTGGGCAGGATTTTATGACCCGCGGGTGGGCGCGTGCCCGACCCGATCGGGCGGTAAAATAGCGCACGCTGGCGTCGGGCGAGCGTCCCCAACGTTGTCGCACACTCGGGCGATATTTCGGTCAGCGGGCGAGAGCGGGTTCCGGAGCCACGCCCGCCATTAATTAACAGGCCGCTTAAGGCCATTAAGAAGCCAATCGACGGGGATTTCATGTCGCCCGGGTGATTTTGCACTTGTCACACGGGCAAAACAGGCAGCCCACAATTTCAAAAACCTCATCCAAGGGCAGGATAAAAAGGGGTCAGCAGCATTGCCAGTGTGAGTAGTGAGGAGTTTGGTAGACAGTTTGCTGCTGGTGACTTATTGGTACTTGGCAGCTTCATCTCTGTTCGGGGCTTCATCCTTAGCATTTCCAGGACTCATTGGTGTCTGCCAGGCCCCTGGAGGATTCAGACCATGTGGACCCATCCAGGTATCAGACAACCTTCCCTTACCCTGGGAATGGGGATTGTGGTCTCCGCTGGAGGCACCTTCTCCTCTGAGGAGGAAGAGAGGGGCAGAAGGGAGAGGAGGCCGGGTGTCCCAATGCAGCTTCCAGGGGAGGGACCTGTGGGAGGAGAGGTACAGGCACAAGGGGCGCAGGGTCAGCAGGAAGTCCAAGGTGGAAGGGGCCTCAGAAGATGCCACTATCCTGCTGCCAGGGTTTACAGGCAGCGATGCAGCTACCTCAATATGTCTGAGGTGCACGGCCGAAGGAGGCTCCGCCTCTCGAGGGAGACCATGACCTCCATTTGTCAGATGATTGGCTCTGAGATAAGCTCTGACTGTGTGGGTGGACACCCCATGCCAGTGGCTCTGAAGGTCACAGAGGCCCTCAGCTTCTATGCCTCCGGCTCTTTCCAGGGGTCAGTGGGGGATCTGTGTGGAGTCTCCCAATCAGCTGTCCACAGTTGCATCAAGCTGGTGACAGAGGCTCTGTTCAGGCGGGTAATGACCTTTATTCTTTACAGTATGGACGAGACCAGCCAGGCTGAGCGAGCCAGGGTGTTTGCAGCGATTGCTGGCTTCCCCCGTGTCCAGGATGCTATAAACTGTACACATGTGGCCATCAAGGCGCCAGCGGGTCAGCCGGGTGCCTTCGTCAACAGGAAGAGATTCCACTCCATGAACGTGCAGATAGTGTGTGACCACAGGATGTAGATTCTATAAGTCTGTGCAAGGTACCCAGGCAGCTCCCACGACGCTTACAGCCTCAGACACTCCCAGTGCCGAGGCTCTTCAGTGCTCCAGCCCGGCTGGATGGATGGCTGCTGGGTGACAAGGGCTATCTGTATAAAAGGTGACTCATGATGCCTTTCCACCACCCAAAAACAGAGGGAGAGCAGCGTTGCAATAGGATTCATGCCTCCACAAGGACGGTGATAGAGGGGACCATAGATCTTCCAAGATGCACTTCCTATGCTAGACCATTCGGGGGGGGGCACTGCAATACCCCCCCAGAGCGGGTATCACTGACCGTGGTCACATGCTGCGCTCTCCACAATCTGGCACTGGCAAGGGGGTGCCCACTGGAAGAAGAGGATCTTGATGCAGCTCCACAGGCCACAGAGGATGAGTCCAGTAGTGAGTCAGAAGAGGAGCACGGTGAGGAGAACGCTGAGGGTATGGAGCCAGATCTCAGTGACCTGTAGGGAGGTCTTGATCCATCGCTCCTTCAGCGAGGCTACTAAAGATCAGCTTCAAACACACGCCAGGGCTGCCACCTCCATCTGAAGGAGTGTCTGAATGGACCCTTTCATTTGAACACAAAGTCCACTCAGTGCCTGAACAATAAAGTTCAGAGATACTTATGTCCAGCATTACATACTGGCGTACCCCGCACCAATAAAATAAAAAGGTGAAGCACACTCAGGCCATGACAACAAAAACAAAATTTATCTCATGTGGTCAATTTCAAACTATTTACATAAACTTCTCTGGTCTTCATTCCCAGACCAGTATAGATAAAATAAACATAAATGAACATAAAATCACCCATGGCCTGTCCCTCTTGTGCTCATGGTGCCTTTAATTTATGTTGTGAATACTACGTCTAGGTGTTACCCCCTCGCTGGCACTGGCATTGGAGACCAGCTGCTGACTCTGGTGTCTTGTTGGCCTTAATGACCTTGGCGGTCGTCCTCTGGCCAGTGGAGCCTGTGCTGGCCCCGCCTGGGAGAGAGCGGCCAGTGCCACGGCTGGTACCTCCCCAGTCACCGCAGCCTCATCAGATGCCAGGGTCACTGGCAGAGGGGTGGAAGAGCTGCTGCCATCATCCAGAGTGCCCTGAGAGGAGCCCACAGGGATGACAAGCAGCTCATGCACCAACATGGGGTCGCTCTGGTCCTCCCTGCGCACCATTAATGGACGGGCACCTAGCTGGCATACTGGGTGCCTCATCCATCTCCCACTGACACTGACCAGCTGAGCTCAGTGCCTGTGTGAGGGCTTGCAGGTCCGAGTGCAACCCCAGGAACCCCTGATTCTACACCCGGAGCTGCCTCTCCATGAGAGTCACCACTCTCTCAATGGAGGAGACAGTGCACTCATCCATGACAGTCAATGGAGTGCTCACGCTCTACATGATCTCCTCCATCATGGAGACCATGTCACGCATACCCCCATGCATCTCAGCCAGATCCTCCCGCACATCCTGCTGGACAACCAGCGTCTGCCGCCTAATGGACAACTCCAGAGGCTCAACATCAGCCTTTGACTGAGCATCATCCTGGTCCCAAGCAGTCCTCCGACTGCCAGCGTCCTGGGCACTCTCTGCCTCTGTCTGCACCTCAAGCGAGTGTGAATTGCCCTCACCAATGTGCAGTGAGATGCTAGCCGCTGAACTAATGCTCACTGAGGTGCTGGTATCAATGATCAATGAGGACTCCAGGTTCGAGGCTCCCATCAATGAAGAAGCTGCACTCGAACAGTTGCACAATCTGAAACTCTCACCTCTGTGCCCTGCACTCTGACCTTCGTCTGGCACCCCCCCCCTCTCCATGCCCGGCTGCCCGGGGAGTGTGCCGGCTCTCGAGCTCCAGGGCGTCTTGCTCAAACCTGCTGAGCAGCAGGAGGTTGGGTGGCCCTCTGCCTGTACGTGCCCTCTCTGCCTGGCTATGGCCTGTCTTCTCCTGAAAGAACAGAGGAGCATTGATTAGTCCGCTCTCTACCTGCAGCACCATTGCAGCCTGGCCAACCCCAGCTGAAGAACATTTTCAGGGCACACCCGAGTCGTGGCCCTCGAGCTACAAGGCGCTCAGTCAAAGCAGCCAGGGCTCACCCCCTTGGCCAGCTCTGGCATCATTGACAGTTGGCACTCAGACTCCAGCATCCCTGAAGTACACTAGGGGGGCGGACAGACCTTAACACATCTGCACACTGACCCATGCCAACATGGTACTCACCCTTCCAGAGCGCAGCAGGCCATTGAAGCGCTCCCGACACTGTGCCCATGTGCGCCGCCCCACACCGTGGCCGCTCTCCCGGGCTGCCACCTCCTCCCATGCCCTCTTGGTGAGGTGCAGTGGTCTCCTCCTCCCATCTCTGGGGACAAGGGGGTCCCTCCTGGCGGCCGCCTCCTCCAAGAGGGCAGTGAGGCACCCATCGGAAAAGCGGGGCTGGGGGGGTGGTGGTGGGACCAAATGCCCACCTGACCTGCCCTCCCGCCTGTCGTTTGCAACCGCACCCGACTCCATCGTTGCTACGGCAGCCGGACGTCCTCCCCTGGCAGCCTTCCTGGGACTGGGCCGGTTTTTAAAGTGACAGACCCCACCCCGGCTGGGCCCTTCCCGGTCAGTGCGGAGCCGTGCTTCACACCGGTGGGGGCGGGAGGGGGCCTGAATTGGCCCACCCAGCGCGAAGCGGCAGCCGGTGCCCGATCTCGGGCGAAGGGGGTGGGTTTCCACAGCTGCTCCCGGGCCTGCCCCCTCCCCCATCGAGGGAAATACTCTGCCCTGGGTGTTTTTAGTGCATAGTTTCACGGGAGTTAAGTTAGATAGCCCTGAATAATGGGCACAGAGATCATGGGCGTGCAATTAACCTGTGCCCATTTGAGGCAATGGAGCTGGCAGGTTATCTTTACGCAGTTTGCTGGCTCTATAATTGGTGCATTCAGCCAAAGCTGTGGAGGGGCTGCATGTTTTCTATTCCAGAAAGCCAGCCAGTGAGGAATCGAACTAGGGCCTAATTTTTACACCGTGATGCAAACATCCACCTCCCAACTCAACCCACAAAGTCTCAGTCTGCTCCTGTGGTTTGATTTGGCCCAAGTCGAGTGGAAAGCCTGAGGTGGCGGCTGTGGCCAAGGGCGGTCAAGGGGCTAAGCCACCAAGAAGCCGCCCAATAAGCAGAGGGAATCTCCGCAGGGCTATTCCGCTCGCGTGTACAGGGTGCTGACCCTCTCTTCCCACCAGGATCTCGCCCAAGGCCGTGAGTGTTGTGAATTCCTCCTACGTTGAGCTTTTCGAGCACATCGCCTCCAGGGCCTCGCGGCTCATTCACCACGAAAAGCGCCCACGCCCACGCCGTCTCGACCAGGGAGAGAGCCAGATGCGCAGCACGCCCGCCTCCTGCTGCCAGGGGGGAACTGGCCAAACGCGCCCATCTCCGCAGGCGCGAAAGCAGTCACCAAGTAACACCGACTCCGTTTAGGTCGATCGTTCTGAAGGTTAGGGGCAGAATTTAGCCCCTTGTCAAGCAGGCTGGGCGGGAGCGGGCGGGAAGATGTCCTGTCTCTGCAGGGAGGCCCCTTGGTCAAAAGGCAGTGGGCGCAGATGGTCATGGATGCCAATGCCAGGAACAAGCCCTGAGGATTTGGATGCAGTGCCACAAGAAGCTGAATGACTTCACACAGGTTGTCAAGGTCAGTGGGTGCATCTTCAGATGCCATAACCTACCAACTGCACTACTAGCTTCACAGACAGCTAAATTCACCATCACACATTGCTCACCCACCAATAATCTCGATCATCAGGACACATACTGAACGTGCTTATGCTTCATATAACCTCATAGACTTAACACTTCTGCAAGCCTCACACCCACATTTGCACACGCTGTCAGTTATCCGACTGCGACAACTGTTGTATTATGTGCCCGCACGCATTTGAATGTGAAGGTGCTCGGCAGAGCCAAGAGTTAACAGGGGACTGGATAACAGCACCGACCCCAATGTGATGGATAGAGTCACATGGTATGCTCTCACAGAACTCTCTAGAAGCAGCACTGTGTAAGCAGCCAGCCTGCATGGCAGTAATAGTTCCTTACAAGATCGTAACCAGGGAGCTGTAAATAGTTAAAGACTGCCAATAAAGAGTTTATGTTTAAGCACACAACTCTGCAGGATCTCATCAATGAATAACCCTCCCTCCACAGAAGAAAGGTTACACAGCACGACAACAACCACTTCATGCTAAACAAATGGCACGACACCCACTGATACAACACCCCCCCATTCTCTTACAGGACACGGTAGCGCATAACCAGAGGCAGCAGCGTGTAACCAGATGGGATGGACATGGCTGCATATCCCCCAGTGGAAGCTCAGGCTGCTGCCAGTGTAGCTGTGACTGGCACCATTCAAAGGGGCTTTCCGCCTCCCACAGCAGTCGAGCAGTCTGCCCGCCAATAGGCCTTACTGAGGCCCCTCCCTCAGGCTGACAGCAATCGTCCTCCCGCTCTTGCAGCCCTGCCCATGCCCCCGCTGTTGCCTGTGTCGGGCAGCCAGCTCGGACTGCTGGTTCCCCCATGCTGAGGTAGCGCAGTTCACGGGTGGGGCCTTGTAGGCCTGGAAGAGCTTGAGGCTGCCCTGCAGGACCATCTGCAGCCCCTTTCCCCCCCAGTAAAAGTCAGCAGCCTCCCACCAGCCACACTGCAGCCACTAGGGCAGAACGACACAGGAGCACTAGGACAGGGAACGGCACATGGAAGACAGGCACTACGGAAATGTATAAGGGAGATTAGTTGATGTTTATATACTAGGCAAGATTTTGTTGATAAATTTGGTTTGGAGTGTTTAGGTTTTGGGAGCTTTTGCGTTGTGGTGAAGATGGCACCATGATAGTGAGAGAGGGAAGGTGACGTGTGAGACTGTTAGTGAATGAGGAATTGGGGTTGAGGTTTCTGCCATCGCATTTGACTTAGTTATTAAAGAACAGCCTGGACCAAAAGGGGTTAAGTTGTTGCCTCCCTACCTCTTCCTCCTCATCCACCTCCTCCTTCTCCTCCTCCCCTCCTGCTCCTCAGCTTCTTGCTTGATAGGCAAGTAGGAAGAGCCATCCCTTAAAGAAGGCAAGTTTGTGCTGCATGCAGCAATCCGCTGCAAATCATGACACCCACTCAGCCGAATATTGACAGGCTCCTCCAGGCAAGGGGTTCATTGGTTCAGTGCACCAGCGGTCTGTTCTATCACATTACTTGTGTAGCTTGGTTCTCATTGCATGCATGCTATGTCCATGCAGGTGTTAAATTGATCCCAAGCCAATTGCTGAAGTATTAAACCAGGCTTACAGAATGCAGCATCACATGTACCTGCCTCCTACCTACTAGCCCCATGTCCCAGCAGTCTTTCTTTACACGTGCTCTAGGTACTTCACCTGTGTAGCTTAACAATATCATGAACATAGGTGGGTTGTGCACTGAAGTCATGAGCCATGTTGTTAGCTCAATAGCCCTTGATGCCCGGTGGCCACCCTTTTTTTGCTGCAGTGGCTGAGAGACAGCTGGCATAGAGGGCAGAATGAAGGCAATGGATTCCCTTTCTGTTTTGGTTCCATACAGAGTTGTGGGGTCCAAAAAGCATTGTGCGTGCAATCACTGGCATCCTGCAGCACAGGGAAAGCCTACATGCCTGCCAAGCTAACCCTCATTCTCACTCTGGCAGCTTGTCTCTGGCAAGGGAGAATGGGATGACGTTAGCTCTCATTAAAGAAAGAATCTCAATGATATCCCATATGTACCGGTGGACAGCAAATGGTGCTAATACGTCCAGTACTGATCTGGAAGGAGTCAGATGCATAAAGGTCCATCATCATGGTCACTTTCACAGCCACTGGTAATGCTATCCTTTCCCTGCTCTGAGATTGAAGTTGCAGCAAGGTGGCAAATTTCAGTGAGGACGTCTTTATTGACACACAGATGTCTCCCACATTGTCCCTCACTGAGGTTCAGGTGGGTGAATTGCTCCTTAAAACCCTGGGTGGATGTGGCCTCCTACTGAGAGGCATTATCCCGCTCCTCCCCACCCCCTCCTCCCTCTTCCAGCACCTTGTCCTGCTCTCTGTGCCCTCTGTTCATTCTCTCATTCATGTTGTATCCAAGGGAAATACCAACTAGTGCAACCACATCTGGAAGCAACTGGTTTTTGCAGAAGCCTTGAAGTCACCAAAAAGCCCTTCAGCACCTATCACACCACATCCTATTGAAGTGTGAAACAATCATGGAAAGTATCAAACACACAGAGAATTAGTGCAGAATCCAGAAGAAATTAACCAGCAACTAACCTATAAGTCATTGATGATCCCTTTAAATAGGACTGGTGGAGTTAAGAGAGTGTAATGTTCAATTGTTCTGTGCTTGATTATGTAGGTCTACCATTGATGCTCACTGTGCTTGATTGGTTAAGTGGACTCAGAGAAAAGTAAACAAAGCTGTAGAGAGATCTGGAAGCCAAAGATGAAGCATGGAGCAGACATTTGAAAACACAGCGCATAAAACCTGTTACACACATAGAAACTAGTGTCATCTCTGCATGAGATATAAAATACACAGCAGAGGGACCTTCAGCTGGAGCATTGAGATGCAAAAATGGCATTAAATCAGCAATACGCACTCATTGGTGTCATGGCCCACAGGACCAAAGCTTGTGCCAAAGTGGTGGCGCTCAATTTACGTCAAAGATGTACATGTGTGCGTGTGCCAAAGGCATCGTTTTGGAACTCTAATGACGCTCATTGTGCCCAAAAAACACAAACACAACTGAACCCAATTTTTCACCCCTCTTACTTGTGAGACACTTAGACTGGAAATCACCCAGAATCATCTTCACCCTTGAAGAGATTTGAAGGATAAAGAATAACAACTTTAACATACCATAACTTAAGACAAAGGCTGGAGAAATGACCAGCCATAATTGTACACTAACACATGTCAACAGATGGTTCTCATTGATAGATCGGGCTTCTTTTACTGCATGAGTCATTCAGGAAACATTTCTTGGCCTTGTCCCATTTTTATGGTCAGGGTTTGACTTCCCTTTAAAAAAAAGCAGAAGGTGCTGAAACCACTTAGCATGTCTGTTCGCCTCTGTAGCAAGGATGGGTTTAGTTCATTTAATGTTTGCACCCGAGAAGGGAGAAGTCTTCAGGTGGGTATAGGCAGCCTGGGTGAAGTGGGCAGGTGACATTTAACGCAGAGAACTTTGAGGTGATTCATTTTGGATGGGAGGAGCAATGTAAACCAAATGCTAAAGCGGGGCGTCAGACCAGAGAGACCTAAAGGTGTATGTACACCAACCTTTAAATATGGCAGCCTGTTAACAAAATGAATGAGATTGTGGATTCTATAGGGGCAAAGAGCACAAAAGCGATGTTGTACCTCTCAAAATCATTGGTTCGGCCTCAGCTGGAGTGTTGTGCCCAATTCTGAGCACTATCCTTCGAGTGGGTGCCAAGGAGATTGACTGGAATGGAAAGAAAGATTGAGGGATCAGTCACATGGAGAGACCAGAGAAGCTGGGGTGGGTCTCCTTGAGGGCACAAAAAGTTAAGGATTAATAGAGGTGGTCAAAATTATGAAGATTTGCGATGGAGCAGATGTTTGCTCTGGAGGGTGGGTAAGTAGAGGGTTTAAGATGATTGGCAAAAGGAACCAGTGGGTGGGAGATGGGGAGGCATTTTCAAGGCAGAGAGTAGTTCGGATTTGGAACGCCCTCCCTGAAAGGGTCACGGAAACAAACCCAATTCTAATTTTCAAAGGGGTTATTGGATGGGTACTTGGGAAGGAAGGAAATTGCATGATTATGGGGAACGAGCAGGGAGTGGGATTGATTGGATTACCTTCAAAGAGTAATGGTACAACACACCAAATGGCCTCCTTGTGCACAACATCATTCAATGACAGTCATTCTGGTTTTAGGCCTTTCATTAGCACTGCAAAAAATGAGGAAGGAACAGTATTAAAAAATGAATTGAACCAAAGAAAGGAGCAAAGAAACATGCAGGACAGGAATTCATGTTACAAAATTTCAGTGAGGACGTCTTTACTGACACACAGATGTCTCCCACATTGTCCCTCACTGAGGTTCAGGTAGGTGAATTGCTCCTTAAAACCCTGGGTGGATATGGCCTCCTACTGAGAGCCATTACCCGGCTCCACCACACCCCCCCAGCTCCCTCTTCCAGCACCTTGTCCTGCTCTCTGTGCCCTCTGTTCATTGTCCTTAAAGATGGTGGCAAACTTTCAAAGTAGCTCTGATAATCTACTTGCTCTCAACTGGAAAATTTCAGCCCATTCTAACTTAATCTCTCTAACCAATTTCGCCCCAGGAGGCTTGGCCCCTCACCTGTTACCACCATCAAGGGTAGCTTTGCCAATTGCCTTCCATAATGGACAGTTACTCTGCTTAAGCCTTTTACTTGAACGTCTTCACCCATGTATGTTTTGAGTTGGCAGCTGTTCCTTCTAAACTTAATTGATGGTCACCATTATTCAGATATCTGAAGGTACGTTGCCCAATTACTGTAGTGGAAGCTCCTGTGCCCACTTCCATTCTAACAGGTTTGCCATGTACTTTCACTGTGACATATATTGGTTCTGTCTTTCCAACTTTCAGATTAAACAATGAGTAAATGTCTGAAGTTGTTGTTTCAGGCTCTTCTACATGGTAGATTTCATGGGGCTTCTTCTTTTCTTTGCAAACCTGCTTGAATCTTTCCTTGCACCGCCTCATTATATGTCCATTTCTGTGACAATAGTAGCGTTCGACTTTTTTAAACTGCCAATCGCTAAAAGACTGCTTGTTTCCACCTCTGTTAAAATTATTCTTCCATTTCGCTGCTAAGTTAATTTTCTTCATTCTTCGGCTACCGGAGGCTGTTTCCCGCTTCTCGGCAGAGTCTTGCATTTTTGTACCCTTTTCAGCTGGGGTTTCCTGCCCAATGTGGAGGACGGCGCCATTTTGCATTCCCTGTGTGGCTTTTAAATCTCTTACTGCGCTTTCCATGTCCAGTGCTATCTCTAGCACCTTCTTCAAATCCAAATTCAATTCGGACAATAATCTTTTCTGAATAGTGACCTCACTCACATACACACTGGATGATCTCTGAGCATGTCATTTGGAGACATGCCAAACTCACAATGTTCCGTTAGCTGATTCAAATTTGCCACGTAGCGTGCAATTGTCTCACCCCGGGCTCTATTCCGCAAATTAAACCTAAAACTCTGCATCGTGATTGAGGACTTTGGTTTTTTAATGACCCTTCACGAGGTCCACCAATTCATGGAAATTTTTCAAATCTGGGGCACTGGGTGCCGTCAATCTTCAAATCGAGCTGTAGGTTTTAGTCCCACAAGTGCTTAAGAGGATTGCTCGCCTCTTCTCTTCCCCGTAATCTCGTTCGCTTGAAAAAAGAACGAGGGGCGTTCTATGTAATGAGACCAATCATCTGTGGCTGGTTCAAAAGGGTCAATTCTACCACAGTGCGGCATTTTAAGAGGAGTTAACTTTTTCAATTCTAATGGAGCTTGCTACTTACAATCACTGGGTGAGGTATAGTGATGATTTCTTTCTAACCTGATTTCTTCTGTTAAATCCTGTTTTATCCTTGTCGCCAGTTTGTTGTAAGGGTGGCTGAGTTGCTACTGCTGCTAATAGAGTTGAACTGCAGACACTTCTTGAGTGGAAACATAAAGTTTATTTACAATATACTCAGCAGCAACTACACGTGTGCTTTCAACTCCAACTCTATCTCTACACTGTCTGCTGACATAGCCCACGCTACTCTCCTATTGGTTAACTACAGATGATGTGATCTATCCTAACAAGTATTATTCTTAAAGGTATATTACACACTAAATAAAACCATAATTACTACAAAAGTCCTGCGGTTACCGGACCTTAAGGGAGGGGGGGTTGCGCCTGATGTTAAAAGGGGGCTGCTGATGGCGGCACCCCACCCCCCTCCCCCACCCCTTCTTGGCCAAGGCCTGGACCTGATTATTTTCAGGCTTTTCCACACCCTGGGGCTCCTCCCACCTGCCTAAAAATTGAGGCTGGGCTGGAAACAGCCCTTAAGTGGTCAATAATTGGCCACTTAGGGGCCTGAATTGGGGCAAGGGCAGGCAGGCCAAGGCCAAGGCCTCGCCCACCTCAACGTAAAATTGCACAGAGGTCGGGGCGGGTGGGAACCCAGCAGGAAACCCATGCGGGGAGTTTTACGCTCACCTCCCACCTACAAACCCACTGTGGGGAGGGGTGCGGAGGGAGGGGAGGGGAGGGGGTGTACATTTCTGCCCCTGAAGTTGGAAGTCTCCTGGGCACTTGTAGCTTTTTGCTATTTTCTCAAGTCAGACTAATAGAGAGAGAGACAGAGCAACTCATGTACCTTTCCAAAAGTGCCAATGCATAATGATTGGAAGCAGGAAGAAGACTTGCATTTACATAGCGCCTTTCATGACCTCCAGCTATCCCAAAGCACCATATAGCCAACAAGGTACTTTTACGAACATACTAAAAAGGAGCAGGAGTAGGCCATTCAGCCCCCTCGAGCCTGCTCCACCATTTAATGAGATCATGGCTGATGTGAAAGTAACCTGAAATCTGCATCCCACCTACCGCCAATAAGCTATCACCCCCTTGCTTACCAAGAATCTATCCACCTCTGCCTTAAAAATATTCAAAGACTCTTCTTCCACCCCCTTTTCAAGTTGCAAAGGCTCACGACCCTCCGTGAAAAAATTTCACCTCATCTCCGTTTTAAATGGGCGACCCCTTATTTTTAAACAGTGACCCCTAGTTCTAGATTCTCCCAGAAGAGGAAACATCCTCCTCACATCCACCCAGTCAAGTCCCCTCAGGGTCTCACATGTTTCAATCAAGTCTTCAAGATCTTATATGTTTCAATCAATTGTAATGGCTGTGGTAGGAAGCCAATTTGTGCACAGCAAGCTCCCAGTAACAACAATGTGATAGTGACCACTTTTGCCGGATATATGTTGTCCCACAGAACAGGGATGACTACCCTATTCTTCAAAATGGTATCGTGGTCCAGCGAGAGAGCAGGTGAGGTTTTGGTTAAATGTCACATCTGAAAATAAAGCACCTCCAACGGTACCATGCTTCCTCAGTACAGCACTGAAACGTTAGCCTAGATTTGTATATTCAGCTTTACTGGAGTGGGACTTGATCTCACGACCCTCTGTGTTAGAGACAAGAATGCTGCCTACTGAGCCTTAGCTTTTTTCGATAGCTGCCCATGTTTTCAAGCATCCAGAATCTTGGAATATTGTTAGGTTTATTTCTGAACCTCACTGTAGCTCCTACATTCAGCTGCTTGGCTCTGGGGGGGAAGTCAAAAATAAACCCAAATGAGATTGATAAATTACAACAGAGTCAGTTGACAGCTGGAAGTGAGGACACTACTGATAATAAATACTGCTCTATGGAGATAAAGCTATTCTCTATTTGGGTTCTGTCTCTCTCTAAATTTTCTCCCCAATGCTTCAGTATGTATTGAATCCTTGTTACAGCACACTTCCATGGGCAACGATTACCCTCTGATAGATTACCTATGTGCCCATTACCGACTCATTAACCATTTCAGTGAATGTTGACAGAAATTTTTTTATTCGCTCCTGGGTCATCGCTGGCCGGGCCAGCCTTCATTGCCCATCCCTAATTGCCCTTGAGAAGGTGGTGGTGAGCTGCCTTCTTGACCTGCTGCAGGCCATGTGGTACAGGTACACCCACAGTGCTGTTAGGGAGGGAGTTCCAGGATTTTGACCCAGCGACAGTGAGGGAACGGCGATATATTTCCAAGTCAGGATGGTGTGTGGCTTGTTGAACTTGCAGGTGATGATGTTCCCATCTATCTGCTGCCTTTGTCCTTCTAGGTGGTAGACATCACAGGTTTGGAAGGTGCTTTTGAAGGAGCCTTGGTGAGTTGCTGAAGTTGTTAGTTGTCGATGGTACACACTGCTGCCACCTGTGTGTCTGTGGTGGAGGGAATGAATGTTGAAGGTGGTGGATGTGGTGCCAATCAAGAGGGGCTGCGTTTTCCTGGATGGTGTCCATCTTTTTGAGTGGTGTCAGAGCTTCACTCATCCAGGCAAGTGGAGAGTATTCCAGCACACTCCTGAATTATGCCTTGTAGATGGTGGACAGGCTTTGCGGAGTCAGGAAGTGAGTTACTCACCACAGGATTCCAAGCCTCTGACCTGCTCTTGTAGCCACAGGATTTATATGACTATTCCAGTTCAGTTTCTGGTCAATGCTAACCCCCAGGATATTGACAGTGAGGATTCAGCGATGATAATGCCATTGAATGTCAAGGGGAGATGGTTAGATTCTCTCTTGTTGGAGATGGTCATTGCCTGGCACTTGTGGCACAAATATTACTTGCCACTTATCATCCCAAGCCTGAATGTTGTCCAGGTCTTGTTGCAAATGGACATGGACTACTTCAGTATCTGAGGAGTTGCGAATAGTGCTGAACATTGTGCAATCATCAATGAACATCCCCACTTCTGACCTTATGATGGAAGGTCATTGATGAAGCAGCTGAAGATGGTTGGGCCGAGGACACTACCCTGAGGAACTCCTGCAGTGATGTCCTGGGACTATGATTGATCTCAAACAACCAGAGCTATATTCTTTTGTGCTAAGTGTAACTCCAAACAGCGAAAGGTTTCCCCCCAGATTACCATTTACTTCAATTTTACATCAATCTCAAATACCTTGCGGCCACTAACTGTCTATGAGTCAAGGCTATAGCCACCTGTGGGCCTGGGTACTTGGTAGACTACAGGAGAGGAGGTAAGAAATTGGAGAGGAAAAACATGGAAGGAGTTGCTTGGTAGTTGGCAGTGCCAGAAGGAAAGACTTGCATTTATATAGCACCTTCTATGACCTCAGAATATCCCAAAGTTCCTGTACAGCCAAGTATAGTCACTGTTGTAAATGCAAGGAACACAGCGGTCAATTTGCACACAGCAAGCTCCCACACAAAAAAAACCAATGTGATAATGACCGGATATTCTGTTTTCGTGATGTTGATTGAGGGAGAAATATTGGCCAGGACTCCGGGGAGAACTCCCCTACTCTTCTCAAAAAGACGCCAGGGGACCATTTATGTCCACATGAGAGAGCAAACGGAACCTCGCAAATGAATCCATGGCCTTCTGACTCAAGAGGCAAGGATGGTGCCCTCTGGTGCCCTCTGTGCCATGAAAAAGAAAGAAGGGCTTGTATTTATTTAGCACTTTTCATAAGTACCAGACATCTGAGAGCACTTTACAACTAATGAAATACTTTTGAGGTGCCCTTCTTCGAGATAGTGCCGTGGGATCTCTTACCAAAAACCAAGTCGACAGACAAGGCCTCGGGTTTAATGTTTCGTCCAAAAAAACAGCACCTCCAACAGTGCAGCAATCCCTCAGTGCTACACTGGAATATCAACCTTGATTTTTTTTTTCACTCAAAGCCTGGAGTGCGACTTGAAGCTGAAGTAATTGTGGTTTTATTTAGTGTGTAAAGTACCTTTAAGAATAATATTTGTTAGGAAAGATCACATGATCTGTAGTAACCAATAGGAGAGTAGCATGGGCTACCTCAGCAGACAGTGTAGAGATAGAGTTGGAGTTGAAAGCACACGTGTAGTTGCTGCTGAGTATATTGGAAATAAACTTAATGTTTCCACCCAAGAAGTGTCTGCGGATCAACTCTATTATCAGCAGTAGCAACTCGACCAGCCTCACAACAAACTGTCTAAAGGATAAAACAGGATTGAACAGAAGAAATCATATTAGAAAGAGATCGGTACTGTACCTCACGGAGTGATTGCAAGAAGCAACTCCGTTAGAATTAGGGAACTTGTCCTCTCGCAAAATACCACAATTCAGGAGAATTGATCCTTTTGAACCAGCCACAGATGGTTGGTCTCAATATATAGAATGCCTCATGTTCTTTTTCAAGCAAACGAGATTATAGGGGGAAGAGAAGAGGTGAGCAATCTTCTTAAGCACTTATGGGAGTAAAACCTACAACTTGATTCAAGGTTTAACGGCACCCAGTGCCCCAGGTTTGAAAAATTTTGATGAATTGGTGGACCTTGTGAAGGTCATTATCAACCAAAGTCCTCAATCATGATTCAGAGGTTCAGGTTTGATTGATGAAATAAATCCCCGGCTGAGACAATTGCCTGATACGTGGAAAATATGAATCAGCTAATGGAACATTGTGAGTTCGGTACGTCTCTGAATGACACACTCAGAGATCATCCAGCGTGTGGTGTGAACGAGGACACTATTCAGAAAAGAGCATTCTCCGAAGTGAATTTGCATTTTATAGACATTTACAGCACAGAAGGAGGCCATTCACCCCATCATGTACCCGCCAGTCATCAAAGATTTGACTAAACTAAGCCCATTTTCCAATGCTTGGCCCATAGCCCTGGAGGCTGTGGCAATGCAAGTGAATATCTAAATACTTCTTAAATGTTACGAGAGTTTCTGACTCATCCACCCTTTCAGGCAGAAAGTTCCAGACTCCCAGCACCCTCTGGGTGAAGAAATTTCTCCTCAACTCCTCTCTTAGCCTTCTGCCTCTTACTTTAAATCTATGCACCCTGGTTATTGACCCCTCTACTAATGGAAAAAGTGCCTTCCTATCCACCCTATCTATGCCCCTCATAATCTTATACACCTCTATCAGGTCCCCTCTCAACCTTCGCTGCTCCAAGGAAAACAACCCCAGCCTATCCAATCTTCTCTCATAGATCAGACCCTCCAACTCTGGAAGCATCCTGGTAAATCTCTCCTGCACCCTCTCCAGTGCAATCACATCCTTCCTATAATGTGGTGACCATAAATGCATGCAGTACTCCAGCTGTGGCCTAACCAGTGTTTTATATAGTTCCAGCATAACTTCCCCCCACTGCTCTTGTATTCTATGCCTTGGCTAATAAAGGCAAGTATTCCATATGCCTTAGCCACACATGACCACCTTATCTACCTGCCCTGTTACCTTCAGGGATCTGTGGATATGCACACCAAGGTCCCTCTGATCTTCAGTACTTTCCAGGGTCCTACCATTCATAGTGTAATCCCTTGCCTTGTTAGCCCTCCCCAAGAGCATTACCTCACACTTTTCCAGATTGAATTCCATTTGCCACTGCTCTGCCCACCTGACCAGTCCATTGATATCCTCCTGCAGTTTACGGCTATCCTCCTCACTATTTACCACCCGACCAATTTTCATGTCATCCGTGAACCTCTTGATCATACCCTCTACATTTAAATCCAAATCATTTATGTACATCACAAACAGCGAGGGCCCCAGCACCGAGCCCTGCGGAACCCCACTGGAAACAGACTTCCAGTCACAGAAACATCCCTCTACCATCACCCTCTGCTTCCTGTCTCTCAGCCAATTTTGGATCCAATGTGCCACTTTGCCTTGGATCCCATAGGCTCTTACTTTCTTGACCAGTCTGCCATGAGGGACCTCATCAAAAGCCTTGCTAAAGACCATGTAGATCACATCAAATGTGTTACCCTCATCAACACTCCCGCCTCAAAAAATTCAATCAAATTTGTCAAACACGACCTTCCCTTAACAAATCCAGGCTGACTATCTCTAATTAATCTGTGCACCTCCAAGTGCAGATATATTCTATCCCTCACAATTCTTTCTGGTAACTTCCCCACCACTGAGGTTAGACGGACTGGCCTGTAATTTCCTGGTCTATCCCTTCCTCTCTTTTTTAATAATGGGACAACGTTAGCAATCCTCCAGTCCTCTGGCCCCTCACCTGTGGCCAGAGAGGATTTGAAATTACTGCCATATTTCGCAGTCCTCCACCCTGCATCGTCCTTTTCCATTGTGAAGACCGATGCAAAGTATTCATTGAGGACTGCACCCACGTCATCCAGGCCCACACACAGATTACCTCTGTGGTCCCTAATTGGCCCCACTTTTTCCCTAGTTATTCTCTTGCTCTTTATATATTTTTTAAAAACCCTTTGGGTTTTCCTTTATTCTACCCACCAATGCTTTCTCACACACTCCCTTAGCTTTCCTAATTTCCTTTTTAAGTTCTCCCTTACACTTTTTATACTCCTCTAGGGACTCTGCCGTATTGAGCCCTCGGTATCTGCCATAAGCTTGCCTTCTTTTCTTAATCCTACCCTTTATGCCCCTTGACGTCCAGGGTTCTCTGGACTTGATCCCCCACCTTTGTCTTTACGGGAACAAATTTGCCCTGTACTCTCGCTATTTCCTCCTTGAATGCCTCCCACTGCTCTGGCACAAGTCATCTGCAAGTAGCTGCTCCCAGTCCACTTGGGCCAATCTCAGTTTAGTAAAATTAGCCTTTCCCCAGTTTAAAACTTTAATTCACAGCCCAACCTCATACTTTTCCATAACTATCCCAAATCTAACTGAGTTATGGTCACTATCTCCAAAATACTCCCCTACTGATACACCTTCCACTTGCCCAGGCTCATTTCCGAATATTAAGTCCAGAACTGCCCCCTCCCTTGTTGGGCTTTCTATGTACTGGCTAAAAAGTTCTTCTGGATGCATCTTAAGAATTTTGCCCCCTCCCTACCTTGCACACTGAAACTATCCCAGTTAATATTTGGGTAGTTAAAATCCCCTACTATTACTGCCTTATTGTCCTTACACTTCTCCGGGATTTAATTAGATATTTGACCCTCTATCTCTCCCTGGCTGATTGGGGGCCTATAGTACACACCCAACAGTGTGTTTGCCCCTTTTGTGTTTTTTACTTCTACCTATTTGGCCCCATACGATGATCCTTCCAAGATATCATCTCTCCTCACTGAGGTAATTGATTCCTTGATCAATACTGCAACCCCCTCCTCTTCTATCCCCCTCTCTATCCCGTCTGAATATCCTATAATCTGGAATGTTGAGCTGCCAATCCTGCCCTTCTTTTAGCCAAGTCTCAGTCATAGCTGTGATATCATATTCCCACGTGTCTATCTGTGTCCTCAGCTCATCTGTCTTATTCTTCAGGCGCCTTGCACTAAAATATATTCCATTTAGCCTTGCTAAACTCACTTCTTTCTTATCTAGCCTATGTTTCCTCTCCCTTCCAGACTCACTTACTAGTGTTTTAACTTCTAATTCCGTCTCAGCTTCTCTCCCCTCTGAAATACTTTTCAGGATCCCATCACCCTGCCAATTTAGTTTAACTCCGCCCCAACAGCATTAGCAAACCTTCCCGTGAGGATGTTGGTCCCGTTCCTGTTCAGATGTAACCCGTCCAACTTGTACAGGTCCCACCTCCCCCAGAAATGATCCCAATGCCCCAGGAATCTAAAGCCCTCCCTCCTGCACCATCTCTCCAGCCACACATTCATCTGCTCTATCCTTCTGTTCCTATACTCTCTACTGCGTGGCACCGGGAGTAATCCAGAGATTACTACCTTTGAAGTTCTGCTTTTCAATTTCCTACCTAACTCCCTAAAATCTGCTTGCAGGGTCTCATTTATCTTTCTCCTTATGTCATTAGTCCCAACATGGACCACAACCTCTGGCTGTTCACCTTCCCCCTTCAGAATGCCCTGCAGCTGTTCCATGACATCCTTGACCCTGGCGCCCGGGAGGCAACATACCAACCTGGAGTCACGTCTATGGCCGCAGAAACGCCTGTCTACTCCCTTCGCTAATGAATCCCCCACCACTATTGCCCTTCCACACTTCTCCCTCTCCCTCCGAGCAGCTGGACCACCCACAGTGCCATGGCCTTGGCTCTGGTTGGCCTCCAAAGAGTAACCGTCACTCTCACCATTTTCCAAGGCTGAAAAACAGTTTGTAAGTGAGTTGCACTCGGGGGGTTCCCTCACTACCTGCCTGGCCCCCTTCTTCTGTCTGGCGGTCACCCATTCCCTCCCTGCTTGCACTTCCTTAAGCTGCGGGGTGACCACGTCCTGAAACGTGCTATCCGCGAACTTCTCAGCCTCATGAATGCACCGTCGTGCCCCCAGCTGCTGCTCAAGCTCCAAAACCCAGAGCTCGTGTTGCTCCAGTCGGGGACACCTCCTGCACCCAGACCACCAGGAGCGACTAGGATTTCCCACATAGTGCAGGATGTGCAAATCACAGGACTGAACTCCCCAGACATATCTTAACTTAATAGAATATGGACCCTCACTTTTATTTTACCCTTACTCCTAATTGACTGTAGACTAGATGCTAGATCCTCTGGGTGCTGCTGACTGTCTGTCCCAGGGTCCTCCTCTCGCACTCTCCTCTTCAAGAAGGTGCTAGAGACAGCACTGGCCATGGAAAGCACAGTAAGATGGGGACAGTGGTGGCATAGTGGTATTGTTACTAGACCAGTGTTCCAAAGACCAAGGTTAATGCTCTGGGCAGATGGGTTCCAATCCCACCACAGAAGATGGTGAAATTTGAATCCAATAAAAATCTGGAATTAAGAGTCTGATGATGACCATGACACTATTGTTGTAAAAGCCCATCTGGTTTACTAATGTCCTTTAGGGAAGGAAATCTGCCATTCTTGCCTGACATGTGACTCCAGACCCACAGAAATGTGCTTGACTCTCAAATGCCCTGTGGGCAAAGGCAATTAGGGATGGGCAGTAAGTGTTGACCTAGCCAGAGACACCCACATCCCACAAACAAATTTAAAAAAATACAGGGTGTGCAAAATCGTGCCATTGTCTTCATTGGTTGGGAAACCCCAGCTGAAAAGGGTGTGAAAATGTGAGACTCTGCCGAGAAATGGGAACCAGCCCCCGCTAGCCAAAGAAAGACAAATAACTTAGCAGCAAAATCAAAGAATAATTTTAACAGGGGTGGAAACAAAGTCTTTTAATGATTGGCGGTTTAAAAAAAATTGAATGCTACTATTGTCACAGAAATGGGCACATAATGAGGCAGTGCAAGGAAAGATTCAAGCAGGTTTGCAAATAAAAAAAAGCCCAATGAAATCTACAACGTAGGAGAGCCTGAAAGAACAAATTCAGACATTTACTCAATAAGGTAAAAGCAAGATACTGCGGATGCTGGAAATCTGAAACAAAAACGGAAAATACTGGAAAAACTGAAGAAGAGTCACACGGACTCGAAACGTTAACTCTGTCTTTCTCTCCACAGATGCTGTCAGACCTGCTGAGTTTTTCCAGCATTTTCTGTTTTTGCTTCAGACATTTGCTCGTTGTTTAATCTGAAAGCTGGAAAGACAGAATCAATATTTGTCACAGTGAAAGTAAATGGCAAACCTGTTAGACTGGAAATGGACATGGGAGTTTCCACTACAGTAATTGGGGAACATACCTTCAGACATCTGAATCATGGTGAACATCAATTAAGCTTAGAAGGAACAGCTGCCAAACTCACAACATACGTGGGTGAAGACATTCAAATAACAGGCATAAGCAGAGTAACTGTCCATAATGGAACCCAGTCGGCAAAGTTACCCTTGATGGTGGTAACAGGCGAGGGGCCAAGCCTCCTGGGGTGAAATTGGTTAAAGGAGATTAAGTTCGATTGGGCTGAAATTTTCCAGTTGAAAGCAAGTGGTCTACCAGAGCTACCTTGAACGTACGCCACCTCCTTTAAGGACCAATTTGGGAAAATCCAGGGGCTGCGGGCAAAAATTCATGTGGGTCCGGAAGCAACCCCTCGCTTCATAAGACTGGTACCATACGCACAGCGAGAAAACGTCAACACTGAACTGGGCAGACTAGAGAGACTGGGCTTTATACAACCTGTGCAGTTCTCAGAATAGGGCAGCACCCATAGTCCCCGTCCTTAAACCTGGTCAAAGCATCCGAATTTGTGGAGACCACAAATTGACGGTTAATAAAATAGCTGAGCTAGACGGGCACCCCATCTCAAAAATTGAAGATCTGTAGGCCAAGCTGGCAGGAGGGTCATGAAGCTTGACATGAGTCATGCTTTTCAACAACTAGAGTTGGATAATGCCCCCTGGGAATTTGTCACAATTAATATCCACAAAGGGTAATATAAACAATTGCCTTTTCGGTGTCTCCTCAGCTTACGCCGTCTTTCAGAGAACAATGGAAAGTTTACCGCAGGGACACCCCCAGGTTGTAGCCTATTCAGATGATGTATTGGTGACAGGATTCACTGAAGAAGAGCATTTGGCGAACTTAGAAGAAGTCTTAAAACGTTTCTCGCAAGTTGGAGTGTGTTTAAAAAAAGAAGAGTACACATTCCAAGTGAGGGAGGTAACCTATTTGGGTTACCAGCTAGATTCACAGGTTCTCCACCTGGTTGAAGAGAAAGTGAGAGGCATAAGAGGGGCACCTGCGCCAAAGAACGCCTCAGAGCTCAAATCATTCCTAGGAATGATCAACTATTATGGGCGGTTCTTACACAATTTGTCTACAGTGCTGGCCCCCCCTGCATTCTCTACTCAAAAAGAACCAACGTTGGTCTTGGGAGGCACCCCAGAAAGAAGCTTTCATAAAGGTGAAGCAGTTGTCACACTTGTCCAATATATTAGTGCATTTTGACCAGATGAAAGAATTAGTACTGACATGTGATCCATCTCCCTATGGAGTGGGAGCAGTGCCCTCTAATCGGATGGATGATGGCACGGGATGGCCAATAGGTTAGGTATCAAGAACACTCACCGCAGCGGAAAGGGGATACTCGCAGATAGGGAAAGTAGGCCTGTCCATCATCTTTGAAATTTCACCGGTGTATACACGGCCACCATTTCACAATCATTTCTGACCACAAACCCATTGCTAGGATTGTTTAGTGAGGACAAGGCTACACCACCCGTAGCCTCAACAAGAATACAACAATGGGCTTTAATTCTGGCTGCATACGAATACACTTTCGTACATAGACCTGGCAATCAAATTGCAAACGCTGATGCCCTCCTTTATTTGCTTTTACGAGAGAATGGTGAGCATGTCCCAGTTCCACAGGAGCTTATGTTACTGTTAAATTTCTTAGATTCCTCACTAGTTTGTGCTCAACAGATCAGAGACTGGACAAGTCAGGACCCAGTCCTATCTCAATTACGAGAACAAGTACTACAGGGCTGATCACAGCAGCCCGTACCTGATGAAATGAAACCATACTTCAACACATGAAATAACAACACATTCGCAATCACGTTATCTTTACAGGCGATGTGAACAATCTTTACATTGAATGGTTGAAACAACAGATTCCACCTAAGCATTTCGAGTTTTGAATTTCTCAATAAACGCCAAAGGATTATGGTCAGTGTAGATTAGTGTTTCTTTACTATCGTCCTCCTTTTTTCTGTTCTTTATCTCTTTTCCTTTGACCTTCTTTGCTCCTACTTCTATCCCTTTCCTTGCTTTTGGATTTTGCCCTTTTTCCCTGACCTTTACACTTGCCCTGTTCCGCATCATTACTATAGGATTTAACCCAGTTCTCATGGCGTTTTTGTTCCCTGCCTCTGCTTCTTGAGTTTGCGTGTTTTTCTCTTTCTTTGTTTTTTCTTTTACCTTATCTAAACTTCTAGGTTTGCCTCACCTTCCTTTTTCTTTACTTCCCCTCTGTTGACAATCTTTGCTTCTAGATTTGGCCGTTTTCCCTCTATCATTGTCTTTACTCTGTTCTCTATCTGGATTTTGATTTGGCCCCTTTTTTCTCGCTCTCTGCTTTTGCTTCATTCTTGACCTTTAGATTTCGATTTGGCTCGTTTTGCTCTCTCTTTGCTTTTACTCTGTTTGTGATCCCTACTTTTGAATTTTGCCTCTTTACTGTTACTCTGCTTTGAGTCACGTGTGCTGGATTTTGACCTGGCTTGATTCTCCAACTCTTTTCCCTTAGTCTGTTCTCATGCTAATTTACATGCTCCTGTTTTTGTTTTGGGTAATGGACCTACACAATCTATTAATATCCAACTAAATGGTTCTTCAAAAACTGGTATGGGTATTAAAGGTGCTGGTTTGATTACATGTTGAGGTTTACCTACTACCTGACATGTATGGCATGTTCTACAAAATTGCACTACATCTTTATGAAGTCTTGGCCAGGTAAAATGCCTGTTTATCGATGCTTGGGTTTTCCATATTCCTATATGTCCTGCCATGGGAATAACATGTGCTACTCGCAATACCTCCTTACAATATTTGGGTGGTACCACCATCTGCTGAACAACCATCCATTCCTCATCCACAGTCCCATGAGGGTGTCTCCACTTCCCCATCAGAACTAAGTTTTTAAGGTAATAGCACTCTGGAACCCCTTCACCTCAGCTTCAGTGTGAGCTGACTGTGCTAACTTGTTTAACTCTGGATCTGCTTTCTGAGCCTCAATTAAGGAAGACATACCAAACATTTCTTTTGAATTTTCCTCATCCTTAAATAAAGTTTCAGCTATTCTAACATCTGCTTGTGGTATTACGTTGACCTCTAGTGATGGACTTTGTTTAACCAATGCTCTGGTCATCACACACATGATGCAAAAATACCAGGAACCTGTTCCTGTAGCTGCTCTGTCTCTTTAGCCTCTCTCGGACTTTCTGTGATTATGGGTGAAGCTATAACCTTCACTCCTGCCAAATCATGCCCCAGGAGTAAATCAACTCCATCCACGGGTAATTTCTTACCCACTCCTACAACCACCGATCCAGACAACAAATCACATTCCAACTGCACTTTGTATAATGGAACCGGGATATACTCTCCACTTATCCCATTTACCAATACTGTAGCTTTCATTGAACTCTCTGAAGGGAAAACTAGGTCCTTCTCCAGCAAAAGAGTTTGACTAGCTCCTGTGTCCCTTAATACGGTTATGGGTTTAGCTGCATCATTTGCTGAAACGGGGGCTATCTTCCCTTTAGACAAAACCCTTTATATCTCTCATCTGCCTTATTCACTTCACCTGCATTCAGAGCACTGTATACCCCCAGACTCTTATTTGTAGTTAAAGCTACAATTTGGCCCATGGCATTTTCTTTTTGAGTTCCCTTTTTGGACTCTTACAAACTCCAATAAGTTCCATTAGCTTCCCAGCATTCTGAACGAATATGTCTTATTTTATTACAGTGGTAACTTTGGCCTTTGAGTTTCACCTCCACCCTCAGTACCTTCCTCCCTGATCTTGGGAGGAGATCCCAAGGTATTCCCAGCTATCCATTTTTTACCCTGGGTACTCGCCTTCCTTTCACTCTCCCGCTTTCTATCCTTTTCAAATTCATGGAGGTGATGGAAAAAAGGTTTGGTTTTATGGATCAGCTCATAATCATCAGCCATTATTGCTGCCTGTCTAGCAGTTGCAACCCTTTGGTCTTCCACATGGGCTCTTATTACAGAAGGTAGGGAGCTTTTAAATTCTTCCAAGTGAATGGTCTCTCTGAGAACTTAATAGGTAGTTTCAACTCCAAATGCATGTATCCACCTGTCAAAACTACTTTGTTTAAGTCTTTCAAATTCAATACAAATTTGCCCAGGCTGTTTCCTTAAATTTCAAAACTCATGTCTATATGCTTCAGGGACCAACTCACATGCACTCAAAATGGCCCTTATCACCACATCATAATCCCTAGAAACCTCCTCCGACAGTGAGGCATAAATTTCCAGTGCTCTACCTGTCAATGTGTTCTGCATGGGTAATGTCCAGTTTTCCTTTGGCCAATTCATCTGTTTAGCTATCTTCGCAAATGAAATAAAGGACGCTTCAACTTCTCTTTCTTCAAATTTTGGATGAGCTTGTACAAATTTAAACATCTCTCCACTGGGTTCTGATCTGGACATTAGTCCTGCCTCACTACCTAGTGGCTCTTTTTGAACTGCCAGCATTTTAAGCTGGTATTCCCTTGCTTTATCCTTCTCTCTTGCCTGGAATTCTCCGTCTCACTATTTCTTTCTTTCCTCCTCTTCTAACCTCACTATTTTTAATTCCTTTTGGAATGCCCTTTCTCTTTCCTTTACTGCTGCCTCTAGTTCCAATTTTTTTTATCTGCCACTGAATTTGAGCCCATCCCCAATGAACCACCCCTTGGAGAACTCAGTCTCTCGGGTATTCCTTTCAAGTTCAAATGCTGTGCCATCTCTTCGATTACCTCTGCCTTCCTCGCTTTGGCAGGCAATTCTACTCTTAATTTATAAAAACAAAAAACTGCGGATGCTGGAAATCCAAAACAAAAACAGAAATACCTGGAAAAACTCAGCAGGTCTGGCAGCAGCGGCGGAGAAGAGCAAAGTTGACGTTTCGAGTCCTCATGACCCTTCAACAGAACTAGTTCATGAGGGCTCGAAATGTCAACTTTACTCTTCTCTGCCAATGCTGCCAGACCTGCTGAGTTTTTCCAGGTATTTCTGTTTTTGTTTCTACTCTTAATTTACTTGCCAATTCGATTAACCTGGCTTTTGGGATCCCTTGAAAAATCGTCAGGGACATCTCTTCCCCTTGCAGGAAGGTTTTAGTAGTTTCCAGTGCCATCTTATTTTTGATAGTACAAACTTGATGTTGCCTTTCATCTATTATTACTTAATAAATCTACACCTAAATCGTCATTGTCTCTTTTGTTCTAAAACATCCCAACCTGAGACCCCAAGCTTTGTCATGACTCACTGGGGATAACGCGCTGTAACATCAAGTCCCTCTGCTCCCTGAGCCGAGACCAAGGTGAAAAGTTTGATTCATTGACAAATTGCCCCAATTCTACCTAACTGTTTAATTCAGGTTAACAGAATACGGGCACCGGATTTGTAAACTTAATAATTAAATAACTATTTATTAAACAAATTGTCTGTAACCAGTGGCAAAAGAAAGAAATATGAACAGCTAACTTTTAACTCTATAACTTAAACTCTACCCCTCCTTAAACCCCTATAGACAAACACACACATACACACACACACATAAGACACACAAAACATGGATTTTAAGGGTGAGATAAAACAGTTCAATAACACCAATCCGGAGTTCAGGATTAGACGGGTTGACTTTGATTGCTTTCTTCCAAATTTCTTGCAGGTTGTTGTGGCTGATAGGAGGTGGTCTCCCAGCACTTGCAGTCTGTGGTTTTTTGTTTGAAACTTGCTTTTAATGTCTCTACTGGTGATTTTTCCCCTTTTCCTCCTGACAGGAATCTCTCAAAGAAAGCAGGATACAGTGATGTCAGGAATAACCAGCTAGCTACTATGGCAGGATTACTGGAGTCTTACAAAACACAGGAGAGAGAGGTTTCAGGCCTTTCCTCTTTTCAGGCTAGGAGCTGATCTGCTGCACTATCTTCACACAGAACCTGGCTACTTGGCCAGGAGCCAATCAAAACACTGTTGCTAGGCAGTGCCCTCTTAAACCAGGTCTTCACTCGATCACCATTCTGTCCAACCTGGCACACACTGTTCCAGAAGATAACAACATTGTAGATTTTCTTTTTCCTGATCTGGTGAACATCTCTTTTAAACTGCAGCCGTAGTAGTTTTTAAAGGCACAGTCCAAGAAAAAATTTAAAATATGTTTGTTACCACTGGCATGCCTGATATTCCTGTAAGAGTTGAGGATACAGAACTGCAAGTGCCCACCGAAGCACCTGATGTTCAGGCAACTCCGTAAAAGGAGGTACCTGACCAAGAATCTGAAGTTGTGGAGCTGAGACGTTCCACACGTACCAGGAAATCACCTGAAAGACTGAACTTGTAAATTCCTTACCCAGTGTAAATATTTTGTTGTCTTGAAAAATAAGCACTTGTAATTATAATATGTATAGCCGAATTAAAGGAGGAGGAATGTAATAATTGTGGTTTTATTTGGTGTATAATGTACCTTTAAGAATAATGCTTGTTAGGCAAGATCACATGGGGGAGGGGCCTGCTGAAAGCCACCCCCTGCCCTTGCTGCCGGCCACCCTCCCCTTTGATCCACACCCCACGACCCCCTTCCCGCCATCACTCACCTCTGCCTGGGTCCCCCCTCGATCCAAGGCCTAGGGTAGGTGTTGTACCAAAAGCAGCCACTGCCTCCCATTGACGCTGCTGAGCACAGAAGTGCTGCTGGCCAATCAGAGGCTGGCAGCTCTCGGCGGGTGGGCCGTCCACTCTGGGGTCTTTGGCCCCAGGGGAAGGCCCGCTGCTGGCCTGTTAGGCGCCTGAGTGGCACAAGATGTGGCAGGTCTTCCTGAAAGGAAGCGATGTGGGGGTCTCGCCAGCTCTCCAGCCAGTGGCCGGGACCCTGAACCCCTTCACATGACCCTGTCCTTTGGTGCTAAAATAATATGCTATTTCTGGCAGTTCTCCAGCATTAAATCAGGATAACACATTTCTGGACAGAAAATTGGGTTTCCTGTCCCAAGGTTGGAGAATTCCATAGATTCCTAACGCGATTTGGTCCTTGCTACAATCCACCTGTCCGGTCCCAATGCCCCTAATTCAAATAAATGTAAATAAAACACGGGTGCCGCAGCTGCAAATTGCTCAGTTTTGTGTTTCCAGAACCTTAGGGGTGGATTTGAATGAGTGGGAAAAGACAAAGTTATTGTCAGGATCAGCTGAGACTGATCAACCCATGGAGGCAAATCAGGAATCATCAGAATGGTGACCAGCCATCCCATATTTTAAGGGTTTGCTCTTTATTTTGACTCTTTGTCCCATGTCCCTTAAGGGACGTCTTTTGTCCTGTATTTCTAGGAAAGCACATGGGAAATTGATCCTGGGAGACTCTGGGGTGAATTTGAGTGACTCAACTGAGTGAGTTGGCCAACAGAGAGATGATAATGTTGTGACTCAGTGAGATGAGTTGTAACTTTTATTTGATTTTAAACCTCTCCCCCGCTCTCCCCTCCCCCTCTGCCCCGCCATTATGGCCTCAAGACCCCCCCCCCCCCCACCTCCTCCCCACACCCTCTCATGTTGAAACCCACCCCAAATCCGGAACCCCACCCCACCGCTCACCAATGCCCCACCCCCAACCAGCTCCTCAGTCCAAGTTTTGTTTCATTGGTGCATATCAGGTGTCGCCAACCACAACTTTAACGTGTTCGTCAGAACAGGCAGTGAGGACACCCGTCAAAAACCAATGGGGTCCTTCTTTATATCAAAACCTTTACAAAATTTCAGGCCTCAATTTGGTGTGGTAATAAAAGGTTGCTTTTAAATTCAGACCCCCTAGCATATTCCACAAAGAATAACAAAATAATCTAAGCGAGGACATTGGACTATAATGGCTACAATGTGCTTATTCCCATCAGGACACTGTCTAGTGCCAAGTTAAGAAGGTATGAGTACCATACAAATAACTGGTGGGAATAGGTGGAGGCAAAAGCTGTAGGGGTCTTGTGTTTGGGAAGGAGGAACATCCCAGGGCAGTGGAGGCATAAAATTTCCTCATGGGCCTGGAGGAACATGCCTATCTCCTTGGCCTCTCAGGGGAAGGTGAAACACTCACCTATTATTTGGCCTTTTCATCCATCATTGACAAGCTTCAGCACAGCAGGAAAAATCGCAGTGGATTCCTTGCTCAGATCTGAGTTAAAATAGCGGTCAGGTCCCAATGACATCATCAGGATCCAACTTGCAGCTGCCTTCAAACAGATCCAATTTTTGCTAGTGGGATGTCTAAAGCACGACTTGTGGGCCTTGCACTCCTCAGGAGAAGGTTTAAACTTACCGGAGTTATTTAGAGTGGTAGGGCACCCTTTTGGATAGGTCCAGGGACAATCTTCAGGAGAGGTCAGGTGTCCTTTGGGGAAGGTCAGCTGTCCTTTGGGAGAGGTCAAGTGCCCTTTGGGAGAGTTAAAAATAGACATGAAGGTGTGTAAAAAGTGGATAAACCCTCTGGAGCTGTCAAGCTGATTGGAACTGCCAAGCTGTCAATGGATTTAAATCTCTCGGCCTTTAAATGTTTTTAAAAAACACATTCTGCAGTTTAAAAAAATAAACCAGTGCTTGCCATTTCACACTGTCTGCTGACGTAAGTCTGCGTGCTACCATTATAGGATTTGTGCTGCGTGACTTATTTCACATCCCATTATTATCACAGCGGGGTGCCTGTTAGCTGACGGCTTGAATGACAGCAAGGGGTTATGAAGTCTTTGATGTGGGGCTACGAATACAAACACTGGCTTTTATAATGGATTAAGCACTTGCATGAAATGTTTATTTTTAAGCAGATTATGTAGTTGAAGGGATGTGAATGTAATGAATGGGTTTTTATGAATGAAATTGTTTAAGTAAAATCTGCAATAAACAAAAAAAACTAGAACTTTAATAGAACTTAAATAGAACTAAAATAGAACTTTCTTTTATTTCATCTCAGCATGGGTTGTGAGGTCTGCCCATGGTGGATACCAGGTGAGTTGGCATGGACGGCTTAAGGGCAAAGAGTGGTGGGTGTGGAGGGGGGGGGGTGGGTGGGGACAAGGATTGGCATAAGTTGGCATAGAGGCTGTAAAGGGCCTTGAGAGTTTGGTGGAGGGGCATAGGTTGGAATGGAAGGTATGATGGGCCATGGGGGTGGTTGGGGGGCATGAGTTGGCATGGATGGGGCATGGGCAGTGTCTGGTGGAGTGAGGGGGGGTTTTGTGTTTTACTGTTTCATTTACAGCTGGGGCGAAGTCCCCGAGCGCTGAGGCGGGCCTTTCACCCAGTCTGCCTCCGCGCCCGGCAGCCGGTATGGCCCTCTCCAGGCTCCCTCCCGGGGCAGCAGGCCCAACTCCCCTTAACAAGGGGCCACCTAGCGCAAAAGTGAGACCATCCGGGGCACTTCCTCCCGAGGTGGGTTCACGGGCTCTGCACTCCTGGCTCGGGAGCGAAAGGTCGAGCCTGAGCAGATTTTTTTACCTCGTGACAAGCGCCTTTTCCCTGTGTCAGCAAGAGGCCAACCAGCCGTGCAGGTTTGATCCTTTTCCTGCCTAGAACCTGTAATCAGCGCATGGACAGTTGGAGACTTGACCACACACCCAGGCTGATGCTTCAGTGCAGTACTGAGGGAGTGCCGCACAATTGGAGGTGCCGTTTTACGGATGATTCATTTAATCCACAGCTCTGTCCGTCCCCCAAGCAGACTTAAAAGATCCCACGGCACTATTTTGAAGAAGGTCAGGAGAGCTTTCATTGATGCCCCAAAAGAAAAAAGGAAAGAATTGCATTTATGACAACCCCCTTACATCCAACAGAATGTAGTCACTGCTTTAATAGGTAGAAATCGCAGCAGCCAATTTGCGCACAGTAAGCAGCAATGTGATAATGACCAGACAATCTGTTTTTGTGATGTCGATTGAGGGAATTAATATTAGCCAGGACACCAGGGAGGATGCCTCTGCTCTTCTTCCAAGCAGTGCCATATGGGATCTTTTACATCCACACAAGCAGGTAGATTGGGGCCTTGGTCTTTAACATGTCAACTGAGAGGGAGTGCAGCACCCCCCTCACTACTGCATTGGAACATCAGCCTTGATTTTTGCACTGAATCCCGATAGTGGGACTTGAACCCAGAGGTGGGTATACTACACACTGAGCCACATGGCAGGCACACAATGGCACCCTACCACCCTGACCAATACTTATCCCTCAATTAGCCTCACTGAAGAAAATACACGGGTATTTGAGCATTGCTGATGGAACCTTGCAGAGTGAAAATTGCCTGCCTACCATACGACGGTGCCTAAACTTTGGGAGATCCTGCTAGGTGCTATGTAAATGAAAGTTCTTTCTTTACTAAGGCCTGTGAGTTGAAGTAGCCCGCACCCGATTTCTGCGCTGTTGAGTGTGTCTCTAATTCACTTGCCTGGGAGTTCAGTCCATCTCCCGACCGGGGTTTCCTTAACACCCCCTCTACGATAAGGAAGGAAGGTCGCAATGAATACAGACACCTTGGCTAGCCTGTCCCTCCAGGAAAGTCAACATCAAGTTGATCTTGTTAAATTATTTATATTTCGAAAGCTTTTTTTACAAACAAATAGAGTTAGCTGTTAGTTCCTGAACGTAGGAAGAGATTAACATTTGTGAAGGCATCATCTACCTGGCTGTTGCCCAGGATTTTATAACTAGGATTTGTACTAACTTGCAAAATTTGAATGAAGTGAGTTGATGATTCATTAATTCAACTCCTCCACAAACTATGACGCAAATTCCTATTGTGCATTGACAAAGCGCACCCATTTCAATCTTCCAGGTCCAAAAACAGGAGCCTCGCAGCATTTTTCTGCCCTCCTAATTACTCATTCCTGAAGAAGCAAGTGTTCTTCCGTTCTTATCCTCTTTCACAACATTGGCTCCTCTCCGCCATTCCCTCAGCTCATCTCCTGCTGAAACCTTCACCCCTGCCTTTGGTTACCTCTCAGCTCGGCTCCTCCTGGCCAACCTCCCAGTTCCCACCCTCCCTAAACTTGGGCTGCCCTTATGCGAACTCTTCACCCGTCGGCTCCTGTGTCCGCTGGCCTTAGCTGTGCGCCCAGCGATTCCTCGATTCTCAAATCCTCATCCTCATTGTCAACTGCATCGCCCCTCCCTATCTCTGTCACCTCTTTCGGACCTGCATAACCTCCAATTCTGCCCTCTTGATCGTTCCCGATTTCCTTCAGCCCTCCGCTGGCCTCCACGCCTTCAGCTGCCTCGTCCCGAATCTCCGGAATTCCTTTCTAGACCACCCGACCCCTGCAGCCCTCTCTTTCTCCGCCTTTGCAGCGCACTTTAAAAAATGACCAAACTTTTGTCCTGTCCCGATATATCTCATTGTGCGATCCAGTGTCAGAATTTGTTTGATGATCACTGCCTCAAAGCCACTGCGGGGGAGGTTTTACTGGGTTAAAGGTGCCAGATCAATGCAAGTGTTGGTTGTTGGCTGGTTAAAAAGTGTTTTCCGCCAAGGCGGCCTGTTCTTTACTGAGGCCCTCTTCTTTGCAACAGTATCCGTGATCTTCCTTTACCCTTAGTCAGTCACCCTCCTCCACTAACAAGGTATCCTGGCCAGAATATTGCCCTCAGCGTGCGGGGGAGGGCTCAACACACCAACACGCAAAACAACGCGCCACGGCGTGCATCCTGTCTTCGTCGCCTGTCGTTTAAATATATCGTTCAGCAGACCCGCGTTGGAGGAGTCTGCACGCCCGCCAAACTGTCAATGGCCTATTAAGGCCATTAAAAAACAAATTAAAGTTGTTAACATCACTGCCCATCCAACCTTACGGGCGGCGGGGGGGCAGGCGAAGATCCCAAGCGGCCTTTGCGTTTTTTGGGAAACCTCATCCACGAGAGGTTTCCTAAAGCTTTTATTAATTAAATGAAAAACTTTCCTAAATATAAAAACACCGACACTGCCACATGAGGAGGCGTGTTTAAATAATTTTGTACTTTATTTGTAACAACGTTTTTTTATCAACTTAATCTCCCTGAGGCAGCTCCGTGCCCCGACTCTCCCTCCTGCCGCCCCTCCCCTGCCCGCACAGGGAGCGCTGAGCGCTACCGGCCACGCTGGGTGGGCCTTAATTGGCCCGTCCAGTGTAAAATGGCGGCACGCAGCCGATTGCGGGCGGTGATCGGCTCTGCGCTCGCCCCCGCCCACTCCCACCCAGCCCTCCCGACGTAGGTAAGATGCAGCCCCCGTCTCTAAAAAAAGAGTGCATTTAATTCCACCTAGCAGCTTAAGTTAGACATTGAAAAGCTCCCCCATGCAGAGCACGTTGCCCGTTCCCACTGCCTGGCTTCTTGTGAGTCCTTGCTTAGCTCTTCGCAACCCACTTCTCACCTCCAATTTCCCAGACTCCTCTGCTGCCCGGGCTCCCCAGCTACTGAAGGCCTCGGTTGCCATGACACTTTTCAACCTCTACTAAGAACCTATTCCAGCCCCCAAGCAATGCCCAGCTCCCCCCGCCGTTGTCCTTCTACTGTTGCTCATCGAGGTTCAGGATTGTACCTCAGATCACCGCTGGCTTCTCGGTTTTGCTCTGCTGTTGTGTTGGGTCCTGGACTAATGGCAGGCCGAAGGAAATCTGGAATGATCTAGGCCAAAGAACATTTCTCTGCTGGCCACAATAATAAAAAAAAACACAGAGGGACATTGAAGCCCGTAAGCTCCTGTTGGGTGGTGAGCGCACAAGGGCTGAGGGTAGCTGCAGAAGAGCTGGGCCTATGCAATTCCAGTGTAGGGCAGAGGAGGAGTCCGGAAGGATGGGTGGAGTTAGCAGCCACTGTTTGTAGTGAGGAAGCAGCAAGGCAGAGTTCATTCATTCACAGCTCAGCTTTTATTGTCTCATCGCGCCCTCCACCTAGTGCCACTGCTTTCTATTGAGTCTATTCTCTACTGGATCAACGCCCGGCCTACTTCCATAGATTCAGTTTTCATTGTTGGAAATTCTCGGCTCCGAGCAAGGGTAGCTTTGATTTCCCCCTGCTGAGTTTCCCAATCTCCTCTATATTGAGCTGAGCTGTGAATGAATGCACTCTGCCTTGCTGCTTACTCACTGTAAACAGTGGCCGCTAACTCCACCCATCCTTCCGGGCTTCTCCTCTGCCCTACACTGGAGTTGCATAGGCCCAGCTCTTCTGCAGCTACCCTCAGCCCTTGTGCGCTCACCACCCAACAGGAGCTTACGGGCTTCAATGTCTCGCTGTATTTTTTTTTCCCCACCTCCACTTACCCACCAACAGCCAAACAGCTGCCGGCCACAGAATACCTCATCGCCTGAACTTTCAAAAAAAGGTTAAAAGTTTCAAACAACCCCACTACCCCTCTCATACAAAGCTATGGCACTCCCATGGCTATCCATTTGTGGGTGAGCCTAGAACGAGGGGGCCACTGTTTTATAATCAGGGGTCGCCCTTTTAGGACAGAGAGTTTTTCTCTCTCAGAGCGTTGTGCGACTTTGGAACTCCCGGCCTCAGAACGCAATGGAGGTGGGGTTGGGGGGGGTCACTTTAAGGTAGAGTTAGATAGATTCTTGTTAGGCCAGGGAATCAAAGGTTTCCGGGGGTAGATGGGAACGTGGAACTCGAAACACAAACAGGTCAACCGCGATTTTATTGAATGGCGGAGCAGGCTCGAGGAGCCAAATGGCCTACTCCTGCTCCTATTCCCTATGTTCATATGTTCATATCCACCCACTGTACTGCATGAAACCTCCCAACAGGAACTTTCGGGCTTCAATGTCTTTCTGCATTTTTTAACCAATGAACCCTTTAGTGACAGTAGGGTGAGTGAAAAAAGGCTTTGAAAATAGCAGTCATTCAGTGACAACTTTATACCTTCTTAAAAAGTACTCTTTTAACTGCAGGACACCTGATACTGATGTAACTATACTACATGGTTAAGAAACAGAGACCTGGAGGGAAGCAGAAGTACAACCTCATTAGAGTACTGAAATGTGTACATAAAGAAGCTCCATTCTACCCTGAAATCAAGACAAAAACATGGTGGCAGCGGACAGAGTGTATAACAACCCTGAAAAACTCTAAGTAAAGACTGAAAAAACCTACAAATCCTTGGAAAAGGGACAAGTAGAGAAAAGACTGGAGACTCACACGAGAAAGGAGTATCAAGGGTGCAGCTGGTGCAAGCTGACAAACAGCAGTGAGTACAGATCACAATCTACAAGCCAAACTACTAACGCAGTAACAGATCCAGAGCTTAGGACAAGCATGAAATCTACTTTGCTGCTCCCAGAACCATTCCGAAACACTGAAGGCTCACAACAGGCTCAACATTGAGACAATTGGAGGAAGAGATTCTCCACATACAGAACAGTTTCAGGTTTGCTTAAGAAGGGACCAAAGGACTGGGTCAGTACTTTACTCCATACAGCGGGGGCTATTGCAGATGACATAATAGTGAGACAGGGAGTCGATAAGGCTTCAAGCTCATATGATGCAGCTCTGCAGGTATTCGATGTGCACTTCAGTGTTGAAAAAATTGAGTGAAATTTGATAAGAGGAGGCAAAAATTGGGTGAACACATGGATTTATTTATAAATGACCTGTACAGATTCACAGTGAATTGCAACTATGGGATCATCAGAGACTAATTAAGATACAATCGTATAGTAGCTGGGGTCTTAGATGAAACTCTATCAGATCTCGTGCAAACAAAAGAAGATTGAACCCTCACAAAGGCAGTGCAAATTGCACAGACCAAGCTCAGGAGGCTAAACAGAATGGTTGTTGTTGGGGAAAGTGATAGCCCTGGGAAAAAGTGGGTGAAGCCCTTCAATATGTCTCTCGGGACAAAGAAAGCGCAATGACGGAAAAGCCCACAAATCCGGGGGGAAAAAAATACACAGCCGCCATCTTGAGATGCCCCGGGCGTGGTGGGAAACCCTGTACAAGCGGGAAAAATGTCCCGCAGTGGGGAGCAGAGTGCCACAATTGTGGAAGGTTAGGACACTTTAATAATGTCTGCTGACACCGCCTCCCTGCTCTCCCCCCGCTCCCGCAGCCGCCACACTGAACCCTCACCTCATCCGGCACTTTCTTCTGAGGCCGGCAGAGCGAGCGGGAATTATCCCAAATCCCGCCACCACTCGAGGGTTAAAATCCAGGCCAATGTTTCAGACGAATGACCTATCCTCCTTCTCGCACAGGACACCAATGTTATTCCTGTTTCTCCCTCCATGGACGCTGCCTATGGCCTGCTGAGTATTTCCAGAACTTTCAGTTCCTTGTTCAGATGCGGCTTTCTCAGTAGTAGTGTGTGATTTCTCTTATTTCCGATGCACTCTAGGCCTACAGCATTAAGAAAGAAGAACATATGAATTACGAGCCGGAGTAGGCCATTCGGCCCTTCGAGCCTGCTCCGCCATTTGATAAGATCATGGCTGCTCTGGTTATGGCCTCTACTTTCCTGTCTACACCACATACCCGCTTGACCCCCCTGTCAGTCTCGAATCTATCTTACTCTGCCTTAAATATATTCAATGACCCAGCCTCCGCTGCTCTCTGGGGGAAGAGAATCACACAGAGTCACGACCCCCTGAGAGAAAAACATTCTCCTCATCTCCACCCTCAAAGGGAGACCCCTTTATTTTGAAGCTGTGCCCCTTAGCTCTAGACTCCCTAACAAGGGAAAACATCCTTTCAGCATCCACCCTGATAAGTCCACTCAGGATCTTATATGTTTCGGTTGCATCACCTCTCATTACAAAAAAAAAACGCCACCTCCCTTTAGTGAACGAGGGGCAGGAATTAGCGCTGAGCGGGCAGGCGCGTGCCCCACCCGCTCGAGCAGCAAAATGACGCGCGATGACGTCAGGCGGATGTCTCGATGTCATCGCCCACCCGTGCGATATTGCGGGTGGCAGGAGTGCCCGCCGGCCATTAACGGGCCCGTTAAGGCCATTAAAGTTCCAAATGATGTTTGAGGGAACCTCCAGCCTGAAAAATATCCATTGACCATTACTCTCTGCTTCCTATTTTTCAGCCAATGTTGAATCCACATTGCTACTGTCCCTTATATTCCCTGAGCAATAACTTTTCTCACAAGTCGGTTGTGTGTTACTGTATCAAATGCCTTTTGGAAGTCCATGTACACCACATGAACAGCATTGCCCTCATCGACCTTTTCTGTTACCTCTTCAAAAACTTGAGCAAGTTAGTTAAACATGATTTCCCCTTTAGAAATCCATACTGGCTCTTCCCTATCATTCCACGTTGTTCCATGGGACTGCTAAATCTATCCCAAATAATTGTTTCTAGAACCTTGCTCACCACTGGAGTTAAACCGACTGGCCTGTAATTGCTGGGCTTATCCTTATGACCTTTTTTGAACAAGGGCGTAATGTTTGCAATTCTCCAGTCCGCGGGTGGGATGAGGTTTCCAACAGCAAATAAAAATTCAATGAAGTTTTCTAAAAATTCATTCATAACGCGCCCCTGCTCGGGCGACAGAGTCACACGAGGGAACATCTTTTTAAGATCGCTAACTTTTTTATTTGTAGTGTTATATAAATCTTCAGCAGCCTCGGGGGGCTTTTACTGCACGTGCCCGGCATGCATGAGCAAACTTCTGTGCTCGCCCTCCTCCTGCCACCCCCAACCCTGGCAGAGCTGCAACGCGTTTCACGCTGGGCTGCCCGTTAATGGGCTCGTCAGCACGAAGTCGATGTCGGGGCCTGATTGCGGGCAGCGGCCGCTCCCGGGCCCACCCACCCGGCAAGGTTGAGTTGGACGATCAGCCACGATCGTAATGAACGGTGGAGCAGGCTCGAAGGGCCGAATGGCCTACTCCTGCCCCTAGTTTCTATGTTTCTGAGGTGAAAATCCTGGCCAAGGAGTGCATAGCGTGGTAGCCTTCTTGGGATATTGAGGCCCTGTTCCAAAATGATGCAAATTCGTGCTTCACAAAGGCTTATGAAACCGAGTTTGGACAAGGCCTTCCTTCACCTTACAGCTGCCCGGTAATGAGAAAAGGCTGTTTAACTTCTACCCAGCCGTCTGTGGGTCGCAGAGACTCACAGGACTGGAATCTCGCTGGGCTGTTTCATTCGTTATTTGGTAAAGACGCCCGAATAGAGGCGCTACATCAATGCATCCATTCCTTCTCCAAGTATAAGAATGACAGCTAAAGGCGAACAAAGGATATTTGGGTTGGAGCCTAACCCAGAGTTCCGCACAGCTGAGGCCAGAACGCAGGCAAACACCAGGCTGGGCGGGAGCAGGTTCGCCTCGGTTTGCCGGTGGTAGCCTGCCTCTGGACCATTGTCCCCCAGTCAAGATGGCGGGAGTGGGGGCTGGGGGAGCCCCAGGACAACCTGCCCACATATGGTCAATTAAGGCTCTTTGAAGGGCTGTTGAAGCCTATTGTCAGAGGCCGATTGCAAATTTCCAGTCAGCCTCCAGGACCCCAGAGACGTCAGGGACTAGCCCAACTGTCTGGAAGTGCCCTCCCAGAGACCGACCCGGGCACCAGGGGCTGTTGTAGACGTTGGGGCCCTCTCTGCCTGCTTGGTTTCAGCTGCAGGGATGCCCTCTAGAGGGGATCTCCCGAAACAAAGGTGGCCCCAGGTGCTTTTTATTTAAAACTCTAAAATATGGGAGAGGGGCCGCCTCACAATGGAGGCGCCCTTCTCTCTTTCTCTGCCTCACTCTCTTACCTGAAGACAGCCCGCTGTTTCTTCAGTGCTGGAGCGTCTCCCATTTGCCCACCATCTTCAAAGGCTGGACCGCCCTCCTTGAGCTGCTAGTTTGCCAAATTGGGGAAAAAATCAAAACTGGGCGACTGTTCCCCACACAATTCAGGCTTCTGACCACCACCCCACCCCAACCCCCCCACCCATTTGACCCTGACATCGGAGTCCTGAGGCCCATGGGGTAAATCTATCCCATAACGTCAACCTCTTTGTATCCCAACCTCACGACATAAAGGTCAAGCATTTCATTCACTTCTTAATAATTATCTGAGCGGAAAGGTTGTGTGTCCGAGATCCACTCCAAAACGCTTGGGCCCGTAAACCGGGGCTGACGCTCCGGTGAAGCTCTGCGGGAAGCACCATACTGTCATGGGAGAGGGTTATTCAAAAATATCCTCGCTTGAATGTAAAAACCCATCGGAAGGCCCTGAGGGTTGTGAAACACACGACATTAACAGAAACCCTTCTTGAAGTGAATGTTGCATCAACGCCAGTCTGCGTCCCCGAAAGACTCTCGCGCGATTTTCGTCCGCGAGGGGAGCGAACGATTACTGAGGATGAATCAGCCTAGAATTAGGTCCCCTTGTCCGTCGAGGGCGCAATTGCCATCTTCTGCCATGACACACTGCGCTGTGTTTGCTACGCGACAACTTCCTTTCCGATGAACTGAAAGCGTTTTGTAACCATCCACGGTTGCCAAGCGCAAGCTGGGCAGCCATTTTGTATCTTGCGTCGGCGAGACGGCGATGCGGCTGGGCGAGTAACTTAGAGGCCCCCAGGCTAATGCTCTAGGGATGTGGGTTCAAATCCCGCCATGGCAGCCGGTGAAATTTAAATCCATTTAACAAATCAAAGCTGGTGACGCGGGCGGAATGAGGTTTCGTCCAGCGATTAAAAAAAAAATGAGTAACAATTTTTCGAACTAATTTGTAACACGTCCCTCCTCACGTGGCAACCACGTTACCAACATTTTAAACTCTTTATTTCTTAACGTTCAAGAGTCCCGGAGGCAGCTCCGTGCCTGAGGGAGGGATTAACTGAGCGCGCCCGCGCGCGTGCACGAACTTCCTCCTCCCAGCCACAGGCAGCCCTGCGGCGCGTGGTTCCCGCCTGCTGCCCGTCAATCGGTCATTCGGAGTGAGGTGGCGCCCGCGGCCCCATCACGGGGAGCGGTCCCATGCTGGGCTATTTCAGAGCCTGGAGTGACGTGTAGGGCCAGACCCGGTAAGGACGGCCGATTTCCTTCCCTTAAGGGCATCAGTGAACCAGATGGGTTTTTATAACAAATCAATGATAGCTTTGTGGTCACCATTACCAAGGCGAGTTTCTAATTCCACATTTTTGTTTTATTAATTGAATTTAAATTTGAACCCACACCCCCCACCCCCCCAGAGCGACCAGCCCAGCGACATTACCGCTGCACCATCGCCTCCCAGCCGCAGGATGGTTAGGAGGCAATCCTGGATAACCTGGGACTGTCGGTCACCCTGGCCCCACGTGTGACTCCACCCCCACAGCAATGCGGGGGACCACTGAACCTCCCTCTGAAATGGCCGAGCAAGACACCTCAGGAACCCCTCCCTAACAGCACCTACCTGTGGCCTTACCTACACCGCGTGGGCTGTGACGGTTTAAGATGGCAGCTCACCACCACCACCTCCTCAAGAGCAACTAGGGATGGGCAACAAATGCTGGCCCGGCCAGCGACACCCACAGCCCATGAACCAATAAACAAACAAAAAGGATTTTAAAATAAACATTTCTTAGAATTGGGCGTACATTCAGAAATTGCGCAAAAGAACAGATGTGACTTATATTCCTCAGAAATGTTGATGGAACTGGAGCGTGGTGCTTGCATTACAGGACTATTCACACCACAGGCAATTGGTAGAGGGGGTCTGTTGTGATTTTTGAAGATTTCAGAATTCAGGGCTAGAATTTCATGTTGTTGCTACAGTGTGGAAACCACCTTTTACACAGGGAATTTATTCCCTGGGAATTCCACAGGGAAGCAGGGAATTTATACTTGAAACCTCCAGGTCTTCAGCCGGGTCAGTTAACTCCATGATGACATTCCTCCACCCACACCCACCCAACCCCCCACCCCGCCCATCCCTTCCCCAATGGTTTGGAAACCCCCTGTTGCGTTGAGGCAACATGGACATCCTTCCAGAGCTATCTGCCCCCAGAACTCTGGATGGACTCAACATTAGGAGCAGTAAAACCATTTCCTCCTCACACGCATCTCCCTTCAACTTCACTGAGCCAAGATTGGCAGCTATGCCTTCAGCTGCCTGGGCCCTAAGCTCTGAAACTCCCTCCCTAAACCTCTTCACCTCTCTATCTCACCCTCCTTAAGCCACTCCACAACCTCTTTGGCCAACGTTTTGCTCACCTCTCCCAATATCGCCTTATGTGGCGCATGGTCAAATTTTGTCTGATTATTCCCCTGAAGCCTGTTGGGACATGTTGCTGCATTAATGGCACTATAGAAATGCAAGCTTTTTAAAAAATTCTTTCATGGGATATGGGCATCACTGGCATCATCTATCATCCCAAACCCACCCCAATAATCATGCATCCCTGGGAAACACACCATTTCGATGACAGGCGGGCTCTCATTCAAGCGCTATGCTGTCACCTCGCCGCTTCCTCAAGCCAGGCGCCATATTTAAAGTGCAGCCGCGCGGACACATCTCAGTCCAGCCCAGGACCGCTCCACAAAAGGCAAGAAAACTGCAGCCCCCGGATTCAGTGGCACATCCCTGGAAAGCCTTTTGGACACAGTGGAGGCCCACCCTGATGTCCTCTACCCCTGCTCGGGCTACAGGATGGGCAGCCACAGCACCAATCCAGCTTGAGAGGCAGTGGCAGTGGTTGTCAGCGCCAACGCCCTTCCAAAGAGGATAGCCAGCCAGTGCCAAAAGGGGATGAATGATCTCCTCCGTTCTGCCAGGGTAAGTCACTCTTCTCATCACCCTCAACTCAAATACTCACAAACACATCACACATCCACCAGGGCCCTCACTCACTGCCAGTTCAAGATTAATCACCATTCACTCCCTCACACTCACCTTCATTGTCCTCACCCCGCCCATGGCACCACCCACCACCCACACATGCCAGGCATGCTTATCATCTGGCCCGGCAGGCGTCCTGCTTACACTGAGTCCATCTGTCTGCGTGCAGGACAAGCTGGCACACAACAAAGTGAGAGGTCACAGACCAGTGGAGGAATGCCTGAAATCCAGGTCCTCACTGACTTGGAAAACAGAGCCATCCAGTTGGCCGGCGGAAATCTGGACCGTTCCTGTGCTGATGGTGAGTTCGGCGCTGCTCCACCAAGTGAGGGTCCAGCAGTGCAACATACGTCAGACAACCACACTGTGAGTGATGTGTCCTGTTTCACAGGTCACTGCCCTGCACTAATTCTCTCCCCTTGCTTTCACAGGCACATCTGGGAAACAGCCGATGGAGTCCACGGCCCAAATCCTTGATTCAAGCCTCGAAGAGACCTCGGAAGAGGAACCTGCTGAAACCCCAATTGAGCACCCATCCCAGCGCTTACCCACACCCTCCACCAGCGCAGAGACACACACCTCGGTGGGACCTAGTTCTAGGATAGCCTCGGGATCACAATCTGGTGAGCACATCGCACAGTCTGGTCCACAGCAGGCGACGGCAGGGACTTCCCTGGTGTCTGGCGCTAGGGGGGATTGCTGGAGGTCAGAAATTTGCTGAGTCCAAGTCAGATGATGAGCCTCTGGACTCGGTCATGTCTCAGTTGCTGGAGCTGCAAAGGAAAGCTCGGGAACATCGGGAAGGGATGTCCGCTGCACTCCTCAGATTGCAAGGCGTGATGGAGGAGTCCGTCTGCCTTCACTCTGCAGTTATAGCACCGGCATGCCAACGCACCGAGGTCAACACTGGTAGGATGGTGGCCGCCATGGAGACCTTGGTCCAGGACATCAGTCCTGCACTGCAGCGCGGGCCAAAACTCCATTGCTGACACCATAGTTGGGCTCCAACAGTGTCAACGTGAGATGGATGCAAGGCAGCCCGATCTCATTCCAGCTTCCTCTTCTCCCCAAGGAGTCAGCCAAGGGCCCTCAGGCACCCATAGGGAGGAGGATCAGTGGGTGCACAGCCAGCTGACTGCGGAAGTGCCCGGCACATCCGAGTCCCCTCTTCCTGTGAACCAAGGTGATCCAGCTCCACAGGCCGAGGAGGGTGCCACTGCCACACAGCAGGACCCCGAAATCAGGCCAGGGTCTTCAAAGTCTTGGCCCTCCAGAGGACACCAGTCAACATCATCACAGACAGGGCGTAGCAGTCAGCAGGCTACCCCCACCTCTGCCGTGGATGTCCCGAGAACACCAAGACATAGCGACAGGGTTAGGAAGGTTAAGAATACGTAGTTGTACAGCCTGGGCACGAGTGTTAATCACTTGTACATAATGTTCACTATTGTAAATAAACTCCCAAGAATGTCTCCCTGCATTTGGCTCCTTGTTATGATGAGCAGTGTTCATGTTACTCAGATGTGAAACCTTTCTACACTGCACAGAGAATTCCCCTGGACTGGTGTCTCAGTCCAGGGCCTCTTCCCTGTGCAGTGTGTAACCTTCAGACCAAAGTGCTGGTCCGGCTTCATATTCCCCCCATCTCTTCAGCATCTGTGACCAGCGACGCTGTTCTCCTGCAGGGATCAGGTGCTGAAGGCAGACAAAGGATCAGATGCTTCTAAACTTTCACAGCTGCATCTCCATGATATGAGCCTGATCACAGAGCACATGTGAGCTGCCCTCTGGGAGTCAGACATTCTCAGAGGCTATGCGAAGATCTATGGAGTGTCCTCGCTGCATGTCATCATCATCCTCCTGGAATCTAGAGACTATTAGGGCCCCCGCTGCGTCTCCATAAGATGAGATTTATCACAGAGGGCATCAGCCAGACTGGAGTCAAACGTTTACAGATGCAGTCTGGTGTCTATAGTGCCTCCTCACTGCATGTTGGCACATCCTCTACACACATAGCAGCTATGATGGCCTCCAGCGCGCACCTGCCTCGTCTGGCCAGAGCTATGGGCTTATCACCATCATCCTTACCTGCGAGGACCTCTTCACCCTCATCCCCGTCGACGTCCTCCTCATCAGAGGATTTGTGCAGCTCCTCTCCCCGTTGCAGTGCCAGGTTGTAAAGGGTGCAGCAGGTGACGATGATGTGTGACACCCTCTGTGGACTGTATTGCAGGGCTCCACCAGGCCGGTCCAGGAACCTCATTTTCAACACTCACCAAGGCGCAAGTTGCAGCATGAGCCTTGATGTACCTTCTCTCTACTGCAAGAGCTTCTCTGAGGCCACCACTCAGGTGTCATCAGCCACATCCTCTGTCCCCGAGGAGCCACCCCTGCAGCCCCTGTGGACCCTGGATCTGAGACCTGCTGAGGATGTAGGAGTCGTGGACACTCCCTGGAACCTGTGCACAGACCTGCAGGATGTGTTTGTGGTGGTCGCTCACCAGCTGCACATTCAGCAAATGGAAGCCCATGTGGTTGATGTAGTTGACTGCGTGTTCCCATGGAGATCTGAGCACCATGTGAGTATAGTCGATGGCTTCCTGCACCTGTGGGAGACCTGAGGATCTGGGCAAATCCAGCCGTCTGGCATCCTGGCTTTCCTGGTCCCTGGCGGAACGCAGAAAGTTGTGTGCCCTCGTGAAGATGGCATCCGTGACCACATGGATGCATTGGTGGGTGGAGGCTTGTGAGATCCCACAGGGGTCACCTGTGAAGCCCTGAAAGGAGCCACCAATGTACAAATTGAGTGCTGCAGTCACTTTCACGGACACTGGATGCCCTCCATGTCCCCGTGGCACCAAATCCTGCAGTAGCTGGCAGCTGTGACAACCAGTTCCCTAGACATGCATATCTTGGGCGACACTGACTCTCGGTCATCTGCAAGAATGAAAAGTGGCATCGATAGGCCCTGGGCCTAGTTAGGCGCCGACCAGCGGCATCTCGCTGTGGCTCTTCAGCGGTGTTTTCGGGGGCCCCAGCTGCCCCTTCTTCCTATGGGTGCTGCTCCTCCCTCTGCCCAGCCAGGTGCCTCTCCTGCTCTCTTTTCCTTCGTCTCTGCTCTCATTCAGCTAGTTCACCAGGCTCCAAGCTACTGATGTACTCCTCCTGCAGGATGAAGGAGAGAGGAGCGTGGGTTAGCGTGGATGTACTAAGAACCTGTCTTGGTTAAGTCTGAAGGCCCCTTAACACATCCCGGAGAGTGCTGGCCCAACACTGGGATGGCCAGAGTTCAGCGCGCTGCATGGCTGCCCGAAACCCCACCCACCTCTGCCCAAGTCCACCTGGCCAATTGGTGGCAGCTTTGCCCACTGGACTGCAGGCTGTGCTCTCAGCTCAGGCACAGGCATTCTCCTAACCCGCACTGCAAGGCTGCTCTGTTAGCTTGAACCCTGGGGGAGACTGGTCCAAACCGGGATGATGACATTGTAAGGGGCTGTGAGCGTCTCCACCAGTGACTGCTCCATGGCCCAGCTTCAGTAAGGAGATTGTACAACGTGCCCAGTCGTCCAATTGCTCTGCAGTTCACTAAAACCCTCATTAGTTTGCAGCCTGTGCCTGAGGGGTGAAAAGCTCTGGAGCACTTTCATGCCTCTGTGTTGCTTGAGTGGGCCAAGAAGCTAGAGGCCCGACTCCAATCCTATCATTGTGGCTGTTCCTGACCTGTCTCAGCTGCAGAGGAACGGTCACTTTATACAAGGTTTCCCCAATGTGTGGCCGCTTCCCTCTCCACAGCCCCACACATGCATTTGCACTGCCATCATCCACAGGGCAGGCTTTGTTCCCCACTCCCACCCACCGCCCTCCAAATGGCTTCAACTGCAGGGCAGCCCTTGCCTCCGCCCCTCAATTCAACTCAATTGCAGGGCAGCACTTGCCCTTTGACCCTCTAACCTGCTTCCACTGGAGTGCTGCCCTTGCCCCAGCCGTAACTTGCCTCAACCGCAGGGCAGCCCATGCCCTGGCACCGCACTGTCAGGCAGCCGGGGAAATGCGTCTTGCCCTCACCTGAATGTGCGGTGCCTCAACCTTGAGGTCCAACAAGTGACCCTGGCGAGCGATGTGCAATGAGACAGGAGCGATTAATGACCTCATAGTGAAGGCGCCCCTAGGTAGCAGCAACCATAACGTAATTGACTTTTACATTCAGTCCGAAGGAGAGAGGAGTGGGTCTGAGACTAAGTTCTTAAACTTAAATAAGGGCAATTATGAGAGCATGGGCCGGGATTTTCTGTACCCGCCAATGTCAGGCGCATTCAGTGGTGTGAGCGGACAACATGGCGCGATCGGTTTCACAACGGCGTGAAATCAGTTCGCGATCGTCCACTCAGCCCACTGATCACGGGCTACGTTTCCCGCTATCGGACGTCAGGAACCTCATTGTAATGCATCAGCATATCATTATTAGGAATGCCCACTGGAATTGTAACCCCCCCAGCTGGATCATCCGTCCACGTCGGTGGGAAAACACACCAAAGTGTTTCACAACAGCACATAAGCGACGTGCACTTGGTGGCTTCACATCACTCGAGAATTCAAGGTTTGTTTGCCTCCCTTGCTCCAGTCAGCATTCACAGACATCAGTGCCAGGCTTCACAGGCAGCACCGCATCCCTTACGGGGGGCTCACGGGTAGGCCTCTGCCTACCAGATCAGCCAAATGTGGGTGGCTTTTCAATGGCTGCAGGGCTAGGCCTTGCTTGGTGAAGAGGGGGAAGTGGCCTCAGGCAAGGGAAGAGGCTGCAGGGTGAGGGCTGTACTGGGGAAGAAGGATAACCCAGGGTGTGTGTGGGGGCACATGTTGATCTGTGCAAGTGGCCTCAAAATGGTGAGGGCTGAGGAGGCAGTGTCCAGAGGAGATGAGGCCAGATGGAGATGTGAGGGTGTGTGTGAGAGAGTGAGTGGTGATGTCCCTTGAGCTGGCAGTGAGTGAGATGCCAGTGAATGTGTGATGGGCTTGAGTGTGTGAGTTTAGAGTGATGAGATGGTTACCTTACCCTGGCTGCATGGATGAGATCGTTCATCCTCTATCTGCATTGGATGGCCAACCTTTTCTGTGCAGCATTGGCACTGATCAGCACTGCCATCGCCTACCAAGCCGGAGTGGTAATGTTGCTGCCCCTCCTGCGGCTAGAGCGGGGACACAGGACATCACAGCAGAGCCTCCAAGGTGATCAAATGGCGCTCGAGGGCTGCTGTCTTCTTGCCTTTCGGGGCCATGTCTTCTTGGCTGCAGCCCTGGGCTGGAAGCACTGAGCGCGGCTGCACTTTAAATGTGGTGCCTGGAGTGAGAAAGCGGTGAGGTGACAGCTTGGCGGGCAAATCAGAGCCCACCCACCATGGAAACAGTGTGTATCCCAGGAATGCATAAATATTGTGGTGGGTTTGGGATGATACGGTGTGAAAAGCCGCCATTGCGGCCAACAGGTAAAACATCGTTTTACCCACCATTCTGTTTAAATTCATTCATGGGATGTGGGCTTCGCTGGCTGGGCCAGCATTTATTGCCCATCCCTAGTTGCCCCTGAGAGAATGGTGGTGAGCTGCCTTCTTGAACCGCTGCAGTCTCTGTGGTGTAGGTACACCCATAGTGCTGTTAGGAAGGGAGTTCCAGGATTCTGACCCAGCGACAGTGAAGGAACGGCGATATATTTCCAAGTCAGGATGGTGAGTGCCTTGGAGGGGAGATTCCAGGTGGTGGTGTTCCCATCTATCTGCTGCCCTTGTCCTTCTAGATGGCAGTGGTCGTAGGTTTGGAAGGTACTGTCTAAGGAGCCTTGGTGAATTCCTGCAGTGCATCTTGTAGATGGTACACACTGCTGCTACTGTGCGTCGGTGGTGGAGGGATTGAGTGTTTGTGGATGTGGCGCCAATCAAGCGGACTGCTTTGTCCTGGATGGTGTTAAGCTTCTTGAGTGTTGTGGGAGATGCACTCGCCCAGGCAAGTGGGGAGTATTCCATCACACTCCTGACTTGTGCCTTATAGATGGTGGACAGGCTTTGGGGAGTCAGGAGGTGAGTTACTCATCACAGGATCCCTGCCTCTGACCTGCTCTTGTAGACACAGTATTTATATGGCTAGTCCAGTTCAGTTTCTGATCAATGGTAATCTCCAGGATGCTGACAGTGGGGGATTCAGTGATGGTAATGCCATTGAACATCAAAGGGTGATAGTTAGATTTTCTCTTGTTGGAGATGAGCATTGCCTGGCACTTGTGTGGTGTGAATGTTACTTGCCACTTGTCAGCCCAAACCTGGATATTGTTCAGGTCTTGCTGCATTTGGACATGGACTGCTTCAGTATCTGAGGAGTCGCGAATGGTGCTGAACATTGTGCAATCATCAGCGAACATCCCCACTTCTGACCTTATGAAGGAAGGTCATTGACGAAGCAGCTGAAGATGGTTGGGCTGAGGACACTGCCCTGAGGAACTCCTGCAGTGATTTCCTGGAACTGAGATGATTGACCTCCAACAACCACAACCATCTTCCTTTGTGCTCGGTATGACTCCAAGCAGAGGAGATTTTTCCCCCTGATCCCCATTGACTCCAGTTTTGCTGGGGCTCCTTGATGCTACATTCGGTCAAATGCTGCCTTGATGTCAAGGGCAGTCACTCTCACCTCAAGAGTTCAGCTATTTGTGCTATTAATTTATCCATCTTGTTAAGAATGCTGCATGCTTTCAGATAAATAAGCTTTAATTCTGTCTTTTTGCCATTAGCTTACCTGAAACTTTACCTCAATCTTTATTTTTGCAGCAATTCATATTTTTTGTGAATGATTATCTTGGTGGGGGTTAGATGTAGGGGTGTGGTGACAGGCGATGTCAGCCTGTATTTTCACAGCAATCACTGCTGTATTCCAGCTTTTAAAAATAGACTTGACTCCTTGTCTTGCTTCCCCTGTCATTCCTTCAAATATTTGTGTGGAAATGAGACACTGTCCTAGGCCCTCTCGGGACTATTCAGGATCAGGCATGCTCCCCGGATGATCACCCTCACTTAAGGTTGAGAACGACAGACCTCACAGACACATGAATGGGTCTAATGTACTAATCTAACTCTCCCCGAAGGAGGAAAGGAATCAGCAGTGAATATTACCATCCTTCGGATAGCCTTTTTTTAACACGTTTTAGCCAGATTATAACCCGAATATTATAAGTGTCCTCGCTTCGCCTAATAGCCAATCGGGCCCATCTCCAAAGTTCTTCGCGAGAACTGTCTCCCATCGTGAAATTTCTTTCATGATTATGACCATCATGTCTAGCCTCCTGGGCCTCTTGTCTTCTCTCATGTCGAGTTTGGAATATGTGATGCCCCCTGCCAATTTAAGATATAATTCGTCCATCTTCGATGTTGGGTGTCCATCAAGTTTGGCCACTCTGTTTACAGTTAACTTACAGTCTCCTCAACAATGTAGCTCCCTACTGAAGAGTGTACAGAGAGGGGTTGTTGAGCTTGGATACAGAAGATTATGTGAGCCAATATGTTTTCTGAATGAAATAAAAGTTTATTAAAGAATCGAACATGCAATTCACTTTTGATGGCAATTGCAACATTGATAACTCTAGGAAAAATAAGTATAATTTTGTTTCTGTTAGAGAATCTGAGTCTTAACAATGTTACCGAGCGATATTTAAGATATCCATCCACATTTATATCCACCTTTAATCCTGAGTAGAAAGTTACTAAGACTAGCGAGATACCTCCATCCCTGTAAAGAGGAGAACTATCATCGCTACACTACAGCAGTTAGATCTTTAATCTTTAAAGATTATATCTTTACTTTGAGCAATGCTGGAGTGAATCCAATAAAACTAAAGATCCTACTGTGTGGCTCCAATTTTACACCATAAAAGAGCTAAACTAGCAGGAACCATGTTACGCACTTGTGCTGGACAACATCCTTTGTTTTTAGTCAAAACCCTTCATTTCAGTTAATCCCCCTCAGGCAAACAGGATAATTAGAGGTGCTGGTGGTGGTCACTACACTTAGTTTCCAGGATTCAGTTGATAAGTAATTTAGGGGCATCCTTAAGGTTAAATTGTTAGATTGTGGTATCTTACAATTTATCAATGCCTTGCTGAGGTGATGTAAAGGACAGTTCCTGTTTTTCAGGAACTGCCTTGTGTTAGAGGAAATTATCATATTCTATGCTACAGGATGTTTATGTCCTTGAACATATAATTATGCCCATGCATGTTTATAAACCAAATATTATGGTGGGAATTGAAGTCACGTGGGAATTTAAGTCAAGTTTTCTGAATCATTAGTCAAGGCTTAATTACTAGTCCAGTAATATAACCATCATACTACCTTTCTTCCTCCTTCAGGTACCATACCCTAAGAGGCTGTTGGCAGCCATGGGCTTCCATTGGATTGGTCCATGCTCATGCTTGGCAAAGTACTGCAGTGGTTTGCCGTTGCCTTCTGCAGTATGGCTGACCAGGAAACTCTCCCGCTCTTACCACCTGCCATCAGGCCTATCGGAAAGATTTACAGGCTGATAATCAACCTGCTTGCTCGCGCTATGAACGCACATTCTGCGGCCATCAAGTGCTGAAGTGGGACCCAGAGCTTCTGGCCAAGAGAAAGGGACACTACCCACTGTGCCACAAGACCAAAAATCATAGCATCTTTCTGCATGGAAGGAGGCCATTCAGCCCATCGTGCCTCTGCTGGCTCTAATAAAGAGATACCCAATTAAGTCCACTCCCACACTGTTCCCTGCAACTGTTTTTTCTTTATCAAGTGCATATCCATTCCCCCTTTGAGAGTTAGTTATGAATCTCCTACCAGCGCTCTTTCAGACAGAGCATTCATCACTCACAATGAAAAACAAGTCTCCTCAGCTCCCCCAGCTCTCTTTGCAAAGAACTTATCTCATTCAGTTATGTTAGGACAGAAGATTATCTTTTGCAGTTTTCAGAGACATATAAGGAACTGTAGCTTTGAGTGAGACAGGGACTGTAAAGAAAGGAACAAAGTGACGACAAAATTATTTATAAGGCAGCTGCTAAGCATTTAGATTGTAAATTTTCAGCAATTTTCTTACACCACATGGGCTGCGGTGGTTCAAGAAGGCAGCTCACCACCACCTTCCCAAGGGCAATTAGGGATGATCAATAAATGCTGGCCTTGCCAGCGATGCTCATATCCCATGACAGAATTTTTAAAAAGGGAGGTGCAAACATTTCCACTGTGAAAAAACGGAACAATATTTGCTCGTTCTGCTTTTGTCATTTACATTGCATGACTGAATCTTAAAATAAATCCTGCTGTCGTGTTGTTTTATTTATTGCCCCCTAGATCAGCCTCTGCTGAAACGCTCGACCACACCTTTGTTACCCCCAGACTTGACTGTTCCAATGCTCTCCCGGTGAGCCTTCCATCCGGGAGTCTCCATAAACTTGGACTCTTTCAAATAGCTGCCCTCAAACCAATTCCCTTTCACCCATCTCCTCTCTACTCACTGACCAACACTGGCTCCCGGTTTGACAATATCTCGGTTTGAAAATTCTCATCCTTGTTTTCAAATCCCTCCATGGCTTTGCTCCTTCCCTAACCCTGAAATCTCCTCCAGCCCCACAACCATCCGAGATACCTGCACTCCTCCAATTCTGGCTTCTTACACATCCCCAATTTTAGTCTCTCCGCCATTGGCGGCCATTTTGCTAAACTCTAAACTCCGAAATTCCCTCCCTAAACCTCTCCAGCTCTCGAACTCTCTCTTGTCCTTTAAGACCTACCTCTTTGACCACTTGTGCTAATCTGTCCTAATATGTCAATTTACTCGATTTCAAGTTTTGCCCGATCAGGCTCACAAGGACAGAAGAAATAGGAGCAGGAGTAGACCAGACGGCCTGTCGATCCTGCTCCACCATTCAATATGATCATGGGTAATCTTGGGCTTCAACTCCACTTTCCTGCCCGTTCCCTATATCCCTTAATTCCCTGAGAGACCAAAAATCTGTCTACCCCAGCCTCAATTGTGTTCAATGATGGAGCATTCACAACGCTCTTGGGTAGAGAATTCCAAAGATTGATGACCCTTTGAGTGAAAAAATTTCTCCTCGATTTAGTCCTAAATGATCGGCCCCTTGTTCTAGATTCCTCGACCAGCGGAAACAACCCTTAGTGTCTACCCTAGAAAACCCCTCAGAATTTGGCAGCTTTCAATGAGATCGCCCTTCAATCTTCTAAACTCCAGAGAATATAAGTCCAATTTACTTAGCCTCTCATCATAGGACAGCCCTCTCATCCCTCTGAAGCAATCTGGGATGATTAACCATGTTAAAGGCGCTGCATAAATGCAAGTTGCTGATGTTGAAGTCAGGAGGGAGAAACAATGGAGGCACAGGAAAATTGCAATAGCTAAAAATAATTAGCGGACAGATTGTTTATTCAATATTCTGGGCCCCTCACCAAGATATCAATCCTGATCAAGGCACATTGGGAACAAGGGGTGCGATATCAGATGGGAACCTGGAAGAATTTTCAGCCCAATTGTTTGTGGCATTTTAATTCGACCACCTCCTTATATTATAACTTCTGGGTTTGGCGTTGGATGAGTAGCAGCGGGCATGATGAGGATCTCGTGGCACGATCTCAACTGGGCACGTAAAGGGCCAATCTAAAAATGGCATTTGGAGGAATTTGAGCCAAGAGACAGTGAACGCTCATCGCAGATTCAGGACCACCAAGAGCTGCGCCATGATTTAACAACGCACCCCCCCGATACATGTCTCAGTGCAGTGTGGAGTTATAGAGAGACTGGCCTCCCCAGCAATGGGAGGCTGGCCAAAAGAGCATTGGAGATGAAGAATGTGTGGCTGGAGGTTTTCCAAGAGGTCAGCAGCAGGAGTATTCAGCCACACTCCTGAATTCAATACAGGAAGGAACTTAACGATCTAACCAGGTCAGGGAAGTTAAGCACAATTGCACATTAACCTACATCCCGCTGTGCCCATCACTCACCCCTTCTCTGCCTTGGTGAGCCTACTCCATCACATCACTCCACATACCCACTTACTTTGAAGGCACATCCATCCTTCTCTGCCTCTGCCTTTGCACTTCCTCCCTCTCCATCCATCACCGCCACTCACACTCATCCTAATGTAATATCGTGCCTCTCCCTGACTGTCACCAAATACATTGCACCAATAGGGAAACACACACCAATATAGGTCTGTTCTTTCCCCTGTTCTTGCGGAAGAAAGCACAGGAGACTGTGAAGCAAGCCAGACAGATTTCCTGCAGAGATTTCCAAGCTAATAACTCTAGAGGAGGAAGGGCTGGAGATTTGTGGCATTTCAGTGTCCCTGGTCATTGGAGATGGGGAGATGGGACCCTCCCATTTACCTGGTGACACAATTAAATACCAGTGAATTACATGTTATCCAACACTCAGTGATGCTAAATTGATTTCAGGAGTGTTTCTGTGTCAAATACCCTCCATAATCCTTCGGGACCTGCCTTATGCTTATGTGGGCAACCACCTGAGAGACCCTGGATCTGTCTCCGGCAGCCCTGGCAGGATTCAAAGGATAAAATGCTGTGGACGGTGATAACTTTAACAGTCACTGGTAACACGTGGTTACCAGGCTCAGCAGGGAACAGGACTTCTTCTAGGAGGCTGTAGATGTCAGCACCCTGCTCCCCACCCCCACCGAACTCAGTCCCCCACCCCACCACCCCCACCAAAAAGACAAGAGAGACGTTACTCTTCCAATAGGTGAAGGTGGCTGAGCCTCTACCTGTACATCATGTTACACAGGCCCTCTCTGCTGCCTCCTCTCTGCTACCCCCTCTCTGCTGTCTCCTCTCTGCTACCCCACCCCACTCTCTGCTAGCGCCCCCCCCTCTGCTGTCTCCTCTCTGCTACCCCCACTCTCTGCTGTCCCCTCACTGCTGTCTCCTCTCTGCTACCCCCACTCTCTGCTGTCCCCTCTCTGCTGTCTCCTCTCTTTTGCCCCCTCCTCTGATGCCCCCTTCTCTTCACCGTCCTTCTCTGATGTCCTGTCTCTGATGCCCCCCCTCTCTGATGCCCCCCCTCTCTGATGCTCCCCTCTCTGATGCCCTCCACCCCCCCGACTCACTGTAGCATTAGGTTTTCCGTGGGACAATGTGTGGGACTGTAAATAGCACCTCCCATAATGATGATGTAAGAGAACACATGACTAGGGGAGGAGCGGGAGAATGCTCATGGCTTCAGCAGTGTAAACACCAAGGGCGGAATTTTCCAGTCCCCATGGCGGGTTCCCCGGCGGCGGGGCTGGCGAGACATTGAAATCTCCGGACCGGAAGACCTCACCAGCACGAGGGGCTGGAAAACTCAGCCCTTAATCATGGATACATTGTTCAATTGTATAAAATAAAACAATTGCTGTTTGAGCATACTAAGGTCTCAGTAATTATTCCAAAGCTAGGCTAGCCAACATACGCCACTCACCCCAGCTGCATGCTCTCCCTCGCAAGCTGTTATTGTTCCTGATGGGCATCTCGCTCCTTGTCTGGAGTCCAGTCTACAACAGTCGGCACCGCCAACACTGACCTTGAATTTCAATATTGCAAAGTGCACAAATGGAACCTCTCAGCATAAGCACTCTGAACGACCCTCCCTTCCTAGCGGAAGGTGAGAAAGCGCTGAGTATTCACTGCTGTTGTAATGCCTCTGGGCCCCATGAATCATCCTTCAGTCTCCCAGCCTTGTTTCCAGTGCTGGGCTCCTGGGAGCTTGACAAACGCAAGCAAGTCCTGTTAAATTCAAATACGGTCTGAATTACCACAGCAATTCACTCATTCAAATATCCTAATCGGTAAGCTGTCTCTCCCAGAGGTTTCGCGCATGCGGCTAAGCCCACAAGCTAATCGTGGAAGCCCGTGAGGTGATTGGAGGTAGCTCCTTGGACGCTTTGACGTATGCAAAATATATAATCCCCCCCTTCATCTTGCACTTAAACCCACGCGCTCTTTCACGTTAAAAAGCCCCGTCCCAAAACACGGCTGGGAATCTGAAATAAAAACAGAAAATGCTGGGAACACTCAGCAGGTCAGACGGCATCGGTGGAGGGAGAGAAACCAGAATTAACGTTTCAGGTCCGATGGCCTTTTTTGATGTCCAGGCGGTCATCGGACTGAAACGTTTAGCTCTGTTTCTCTCTCCACAGGCAGCGGAGGCCAGTACTGGTGCCTGGAGGCAGCATCACAGAGGCAGGCTGGGTGGGAGGCAGAGGGCAGCATTCCAGGCAGGCCTAGAGTCCATCCCTGCCCTCCAGAGTTCAGCAGCAGCAGCCACAGACCACACGGTAAAGGGGGCGGGGGGGGGTCCCCCCTCCAACACCGTACCTTCAGAGGCAGCCGGGCAGGGGAGCTATAGGTCAGCTCAGATGGACAACTGGAAAAGAGGCCCAACAGGCAGCATTGAAAATGTCCAGGACATTGAGATGAGTGTGATGGAGGAGGGCTCCGTGGGTGTGGGAGAGAATCTGCACAAGGCTCCGAAAGGCCCTGCCTCTCACACACACACACACACTCACACACACACACACACACACACACACACTCATTCTCACACACACTCTCACACACACACACACACACTCACACACACACACACACACACTCACACACACACACACACTCTCACACACACACACACACACACACTCACACACACACACACTCTCTCACACACACACACACACACTCACACACACACACACTCTCACACACACACACACACTCACACACACACACACTCACACACACACACACACACACACTCACACACATACACACACTCTCACACACACACACACTCACACACACACACACACACTCACACACACACACACTCACACACACACACACACACTCTCACACACACACACTCACACACACACACACTCACACACATACACACACACTCTCACACACACACACACACACACACACACTCTCACACACACACACACTCACACACACACACTTCTCCCTCCAGAATCACTCATGGTCCGGCTGTGAGCAGCTGAACTGCTAGTGGGGGGGATGCAGTGGGAGGTCTCGCAAAGCCCTCAAATGAAGCTGAAAGACAACATTACACATTATTCAGTGAGAGTGAATATATTTTCAGATTATAAAGTGACAAAATGTGTTCACCAGTGCAACCTCTTGTGATCAGAGTTTCTTAACTTTTCTGACCCTGACACTTCTTCTAGGTGCTGCCCTGACATCCGCGGCAGGGGTGGAAACAGCCTGTGCAATGGTCGGCCCCGCTGCCTCTGATGACAAGTTGAGGGGAATCACAGGCAAAAGGGGCATGGCTACCGTGATGGAGAACAGGTCTACGCACATCTCCCTGTTCCTCTGGACCAGGGTTTCCACAGTGTCTGCCATCTTTCCCATGAAGACTTCCATATGCGCACATGTGGGCACCACTTCATCAGTGAGCAGGTAGACACACTTCTCTGACTCGCATGCCACTCTGTTGAGGGCTTCCAACAGCTCCGTGTGATGTTCCCCTGCCTTCCGCTGACTCTCCAGGATGAGTTGGAAGGTCGAATCCAGAGGCTCGTCACCTGACCCAGACCTCACAGATGCCTCTTCCCCAGCAGCCCTCCGAGTGCCGGGGAGCTCGGCTGAACCTGCCTCCTCCTGCTGTGGACACGTGTCCGTGTGGTGACCACCAGATTGTGAACCTGAGCCTGCTCTAGATCTAGGTCCCACCGAGGTGTGTGTCTCTGCGCTGGTGGAGGGTGTGGGTAAGCGCTGTGATGGGTCTTCCAGGCTGCTTATTTCCAGCTCTTCAATGGAGGAGGTGTCCTCTTGGCTGGAGGTGAGGATGTGGATGGAGCTGAGGGTCTGGCTGGCTGAGGGTGTCAGTTGCTTGGCAGAGCTCCCTGTGAACCAAAGTAGGGATAATTAGTGCACGGCAGCAGAGTCAAAAGCAGAAGAGAGAGAGAGACACTCACAGTTGATTTAAGAGAGGGATGATGTGGTGCAGAATCCTCATGTGGGTGTTCCCTGTTCATCTCACCAATGCCACAGGCAGGGTCCATGCCCTCACCAGTCAGCACGATGGCACACTCCTCAATGTGAGTGAGGGGCCTAATGTGGGCCACTCCACCCCCGATCTGGGACCTCTCCCTGCTGTTGTAAGCTAGCTTCTCCTGCATGAAAACAGATGGAGAGAGTGTGAGCAGGACACAGGGCACTGAGTGGAATGTTTGTGTGGTGAGCGGAGCCATGGACGGGATGAGGACGTGAGCTTGAGAGGATATGAGCCTGATGGAGATGTGAGGGTGTGTGTGAGAGTTAGTGGTGTTGCCCCTTGAGGTGTGAGATCCCTGTGGATGTGTGATGGGTTTGTGAGTGTGTGAGTTGAGAGTGATGAGGTGATTGACTTACTCTGGTGGAATGGATGAGATCATTCATCCTCTTCCTGCACTGGATGGTTGACCTCCTCTGTGCTCCACTGGCGCTGACACCACTGCCACCATCCCCCAGGCCGGATTGGTGACTCTGGTGGACCTCCTGTGGCCAGAGCAGGGGTAGAGGACATCCCGGTGCCTTCCACTGCATCCAGCAGGCACCCCAGAGAGAGACGTCACTAAATTTGGGGGCTGCCGTCTTCTTTGCTTTCGGGGGTACCTGTCGCCTGGAGCAGTCCTGGTCTGTAGACAGGGAGTCGGCTGTGCTCTGGTGCGCTTTAAATATGGACCCCGGAGCGAGGGAGCACTGAGGTCACAGTGAGGTGGTCAAACCTGAGCCCATCCACCATCGATCTGGCGTGTACCCCATGACTGCATAATTAATGAGGCGGGACACGCCAGGAATGGGTCGATACGGCACGAAAACCCGCCATCACGGCCGGCGGGTAAAACATCCTTTATTTCCTGCCCGCTACCGCGCTTGGAGCAAATCTGGGGCAACTCCGCCCTTTCCCGCTTCTCTCTCCACAGACTCTATTTTAAATGTCCCAGAACAGCCTCGTTCTCCCAGGTTGGATGACATAGGAAGAAGCAGAAAGCCACCGTCTCTTTGAGGACTCAAAGGTCTTTTCGCCTCTGGGTAAGTCTGCTTGTAGTCCGCTCGGAGCCTTCCAGAAGCTTGACAACATAGCAGTTGTAAAGTCAGGTGCCTCTTGGCAGCGATTTTAAGGCCCACCTTGTCCATTTTACAAAGAGAGTACGGTATTTGTTTACAAAAATCTGTAACATCATAACTACACACATCTGAGTATGGACGACAAGGTGTTCAAATCCTGTCCCAGTAATTTGGATGTGTAATCCAGGCCCGACTGAATATTGAGTTCAACAATTTTAGATCATGAACTCTCTCCTGCATCCCCACCCCCTTTCCATTCCCCCTTTTTTCCCCAATAATTTATATAGATTTTTCTCTTCCCGCCTATTTCCATTATTTTTAAGTGTATTTCCATCCATTGTTTTATCTCTACCTTTTAGCCTATTTCGATCCCTTCACCCCACCCCACCCCAACTAGGGCTATCTGTACCTTGCTTGTCCTGCTTTCTACCCTCAATTATCACATTCCTTTAGATAATATCACCACCTTCAACACCTCTTTGTCCTTTTGTCCGTGACATCTTTTGGTTATCTCCACCTATCACTGGCCCTCTATCCAGCTCTACTTGTCCCAACCCCCCTTAAACCAGCTTATATTTCACCTCTTTTCTATTTTTCCTTAGTTCTGTTGAAGGGTCATACGGACTCGAAACGTTAACTGTGTTCCTCTCCGCAGATGCTGCCAGACCTGCTGAGTTTTTCCAGGTATTTTTATTTTTGTTCCAGCATTACAGTGCTTTACTGTCATTAAATATTGATCAAGAAAAGTAATGGTCCTAATAACAATCCCTGGGGAGCTCCACTGTATAAATTCTCCAGTCCAAAAAACCAGCTCCTGTGAAACACGGGGCATTCAGAAGTGACAAGAAGAGAAACACTAAATGGTCTCTCATGCCTGCTATACGCTCATGACCCACCGCCACCCCCCCAACCTCCCCCCACGATGTGTAATATACCTTTAAGACGAATGTTGTCATGGAAGATCACATGATCTTGGTAGCCAATAGCAGAGTAGCATGAGCTACCTCTGTAGGCAGTACAGTAGGAGATGACGGGGCGTCTCAGCTGCCAGCTAGAGAGAGCTGGCGAGAGCTCTTTCGGGAAGGCCCACAGCCTGTTTAGTTTAGGAGTGGGCCTTTCCCCAGGATCCCAGGCCACAAATCCGCCCCCCCCGCTGTCCCGGGGGGCGCGTTCTGGCTGCTATTGGTACGACACGCACTCAAGGCCTAGGATCATCACTGGATCGCAGGCCACAGGTTGGCGGGGGCGGGGGGGGCAGGTGAAGAGCCCAGGCGGCCTTCACATTTATCATGGAACCCCATCCACGGGCGGGATAAAGTTTCATGAACGTTTTTAAAGTGTTTCGAAAGTTTTTAATAAAATTAATGGTCATGTCCCAGCTCATAAGGGGACATGTCCTTAAAATTTTTTCTTACTTTTAAACAATGTTTCATAAGTGAAAGCAATCCCCCTAAGGCACCTCTGTGAATTCTGCACTCTTTTACAGAAGTGTGCAGTCCCCAACTCAGGGAACCCCCAACCACCTGCACAGGGAGCACACAGCACTTCTGGGTGCCTGTCATAGAATGGCACAGACCTGATCAGGGGTGCACCTGCCCACATAGCAGGAAACTCTACCCCAGGTTTCAGATTTATTAAATTCCACCAGATGCTGTGGTGGGATTTGAACCTATGTCCCCAGATCATATCCTAGCTCTCTTAGAGTGCTAGTGCCATTGACATTACCACTATGCCACCATCTCCCTGCAATGTAAGCAGTAGCGAGATCAGGCCTTTACGTGGGCCTTAATTTCCCACTTAAGGGCCTCAATTGGCATTGGGGCAGGAATATTGTCTCCATGTCTTCCTGCCATGGGCTTAATCGGGGTGGAGGCTGGGAGATGGCAGGGTCCCCATCCATCACCGTCCCACCCAATTAAATGCCACCCTGTAGTCATCTGATGTGTAATATACCTTTAAGACGAATGTTGTCATGGAAGATCACATGATCTTGGTAGCCAATAGCAGAGTAGCATGGGCTACCTCTGTAGGCAGTAGTCTTGAGTTAGAGACAGAGTTTGAGTTGTAAGCACATGCGTGTAGCTGCTGAGTTCCTCTTGTAAATAAACAGAATGTATTTCTTCCAAGAACGGTGTACTGATCTTCTCTGTCTATGGCACCAACTCGGTCATCTCGAAACAAGTGTGACAGGAGAGACAGTTGCTTGTTATGTGACAAGTCTGAAACAGTTAACAGAATATTGCAAGTTTGGTACATCTATCAATGATATGCTCAGAGATCCTTTGGTGTGCGGTAGCAATGAAGAGGCGATTCAGAAGCGATTACTCCCTGAAACAAATTTGGATTTTCAGAAGGCATTGGAAATGGCACTGGCTGTGGAAGGCGCAGGGAGGGACTCGAAAGCCACACAGGGAGCGCAAAACGGCGCCGTCCTCCACATTGGGAGGGGAGCCCCAGCCAAAAAGGGTGCAAAAGCGCAAGGCTTTGCTTAGAAGCAGGAAGCGAGCAGACAAATACAAAGAGATGACATAGCAGCGAAAACATGGAATATTGCTAACAGAGGTGGAAGCAGACAACCTTGTTATGAATCACAGTTTTAAAAAAATCGAAAGTTTTTACCGTCATCGAAATGGTCACCCCGTGAGACATTTTAAAGATAGAATCAGGCAGACTTTCAAACAAGAGCAAAAAGCCCGTGAAATCTACAATGTTGAAAAGCCTGAAGTAACAGATTCAGATATTTATTCATTATTTAGTTTAAAGGTAGGAAGAACAGAACCTATCTATGTAACCATGAGGAGTGAATGAGAAGCCTATCAGAACGGAGGTGGACACAGGAGCTTCCACTAGGGTGATAGGTGAGCACACTTTTAAATACCTGAATCATGGGGAACGTAAACTAAATTTGGAAGAAACAGATGTCAATTGAGAACTTACACGGGAGAAGATATACAAGTCAAGGGTGTAAGTAGAGTCACAGTACAAGACAACCAGTAAAATAACCCTTGATGGTGGTAGCAAGCGAGTGGCCTAGTCTCCTTGGACGAAACTGGCTGAAAGAAATTAAGCTGGAACGGGCTGAAATCTTCCAGCTGAGAGCTAATGGGCTATCAGAGCTACTGCAAAAATATGCCTCAGTCTTCAAGGGCGAACTTGAGAAGATCAGTTGTAGTTTATTTATATGACTCTCTGGTGACAGGACTTACTGTAAAGGAGCATTTGGCAAATTTGGAAGAAGTTTTAAAATGTTTCTCATGGGTGGGAGGGCGTTTAATAAAATAAAAGCGCACACTCCAAGCAAAATCCACTTAGGTCATAGGGTAGATTCACAGGGCCTCCACCCAGTTGAGGAAAAAGTGAAAGCCATTAGAGAGGCACCAGCGCCAAAGAATACATCCAAACTCAAATCATTCTTGGGGATGATCAATTACTACGGATGTTTCTTGCCTAATTTGTCGATAGAACTGGCACCCACTGTATTACTTTGCTCAAGAAAAAACAACATTGGTCTTGGCAAACACCACAGGAAGAAGCTGTCACAAAAGTGAAACAGTTGTTGCAATCATCCACCCTACTAGTACATTTTGACCCAAAGAAAGAGTTGGTGTTGACATGTGACGCCTCTCCCCTATGGAGTGGGAGCAGTGCTCTCCCATCGAATGGACGATGGATCAGAACGGCCTATAGGATACGTATTGAGAACGCTCAATACAGCGGAAAAGGGATACTCACAGAAAGAAAATGAAGGCCTGTCAATCATCTTTGGTGTTAAGGAATTTTATCAGTATGTTCACAGTGGTCATTTTACCATCATATTGGACCACAAGCCATTACTGGGATTGTTCAGCAAAGGCAAGGCTACACCACCCATAGCCTCAGCAAGAGTGCAAAGATGGGTGTTGATCCTGGCAGCGTATGAGTATACTTTCATTCGTAGGCCTAGAATTCTAATTGCAAACGCTGATGCACTTAGCCGTTTGCCCATGCAAATAAACGATGAGGATGTTCCAATCCCTCAAGAATTTGTTTTATTATTGAACTTCTTAGATTCATCACCAGTATGCGCTAGACAGATCAGGGATTGGATAAGTTGAGACCCAGTCTTATCCAAAATACGAGAACAAGTTTTTCATAGTTGGTCACAAGGACAGGAATCGGACAAACTGAAGCCGGATTTTCAGAGAAGATACGAAATAACCAACCAGGAAGGTATCCTATTGTGGGGTGCACGAGTGATTGTTCCTCCAAAAGAACGAAAGCCATTGTTGACTGAACTACACAGTGCACATCCAGGAATTTCCTGAATGAAGACCATTACACACAGCTATCTATGGTGGCCTGGGATGGATGGAGAAATAGAGAGCTCAGTGAGAAGTTGTGTGCAGTGTCAGCAAGTGCAAAAGTTACCTTCAACATCTCCATTACACCCTTGGGAATGGCCAGGAGTGCGATTACACCTCGACTATGTGGAACATTTTATGGGAACAATGTTTCTACTTGTCGTTGATGCTCACTCCAAATGGATGGACATATATGAGGTGAAGTCACCAACACCTCCTGCTACAATTGACAAGCTACGTCAAAGTTTCACAATCAGCGGACTACCAGAAGTGGTCCTATCAGACAATGGAATGGTATTTATGAGTTTCACCGATTTATCAGCCTCAACTGTATCACTCATGTAAAAACTTCACCGCACCACCCTTCTTCAAATGGACTTCCCGTGAAAGTGGTTCACATGTTCAAGTCTGGTATGAAGAAATTATCTGGAGATTCTATAGCAACTAAATTAGCATGTTTTCTTTTCCATTATAGGGCCACCCATCATACAACAGCAGTGTCACACCTGCCGAATTGTTGATGAAACGTATCTCCGATTGAGATTGAGCCCAATTGTGCCAAACTTAGCGGGTTGGGGAGGTGGAAAGGAGTGAGGGAAGTCAGAAAACTGGACATGACTGACACGGTTGTGACCGGACGTTTAAAATAGGAGAGAAGGCGTATGTGAAGAATTTTAGAGAAGGTACCAACGTAGTTGTTTGCTAAAATAGGTGCAGTGACGGAATTTCTTTCCTACCACGTGACAGTGGGAGATTGAGTCATGCGGAGACAGTGAATCATGTAAGAACAGGAGAAACAAAATACCCAGAAATGATTCCACCAGTCGTTCGTGACTGAGTCAACTTCTCCTGTTGAAAGAACTCTTGTGAGTACAGATGTGCCTGAAGGGCCGGCTGTACCTGTAAGAGTTGAGGAAACAGGCTTGGAGGCACCTACTAAGGACCTGACGCTCAGACGATTCCAGAAAAGGAGGTTCAGGGGAAAACCTCTGAAGCTGTAGAGCTGAGACGTTCTACACGTGTAAGGAAAGCCCCCAGGAAGAGTGAATTTGTAAATTACTTATCTGTGTGAATAATTTGATATTTTGAGAAAAATTATCATTGTAACTGCAAAATGTATTTCTGAGTAAAGTGGGGGGGGAGGGATGTAGTAATCTGATGTGTAATATACCTTTAAGACGAATGCTGTAATGGAAGATCACATGATCTTTGTATCCAATAGCAGAGTAGCACGGGCTACCTCTGTAGTCAATAGTCTTGAGTTAGAGTCTGAAGTGTAGAGACAGAGTTTTGAGTTGTAAGCACACACGTGTAACTGCTGAGTTCCTTTATAAATAAACAGAATGTGTTTCTTCTAAGAACGGTCTACTGATCTTCTTTGTCTTGGTATCAACTCAGTCACCCCAAAACAAATGTGCAACCCAGGTCCTTAAGTCCCAACAAACCAGGGTATAGGATCCAACACACCCCTGCCACCAAACTCACCACAGAAGAGGGCATGAGATTCTGCCCATGGAGTATCGCGACTAAACACTCTGTCCCTTTACACCAGGCTTGTCCAACCTTTTCGTATCAGAGGCCACATTCCCACTTTTTTCTCACTCAAGAGGCCAATAGACAAATTTCAGAAAGATAAGGGCTGGCGCAACATTAAACAGGAATTTCGAAAAGAGAATGGCGGTATGAACAAAAGAGCCAACTTGCTGAGCAAAAATAAAGCAATGTCAAATCAATAAGTTGATCATTTGAAACAGCATAATTAATAAACATGACCATTAGAGCGTGATAAGGTGAGAGTATGTGTGTCCGGCTCATTCCCAGTCTCAGGGTGTTCACTCACTCACCCTCGCCCGCTGTGAGATTGGGTGAGAGTGCCTATTGGTTTGTGAGGGTGAGGGTGAATGAGGATGATGAGGCTGAGTGAACCAGGTGCACACACATTCACTCACACACATTCACTCACAAACACACACACACGCACTCTCTCTCTCACAGACGCTCACTCACTCTCTCTCTCTCACACACACATTCACTCACACACATTCACTCACAAACACACACACACACACTCTCTCTCAGACGCTCACTCACTCTCTCTCTCTCTCTCTCTCACACACATTCACTCACAAACACACACACACACTCTCTCTCTCTCACACAGACGCTCACTCTCTCTCTCTCTCACACACATTCACTCACACACATTCACTCACAAACACACACACACACTCTCTCTCTCTCTCTCTCACAGACGCTCACTCACTCTCTCTCTCTCTCTCACACACATGTTCACTCACTCTCCCTCTGTCTCACATATACTCTATCTCTGTCTCTCTCATACACTCACCCTCTCCCTCTCACATGGTCACTCTCTCTCTCTCACTCTGTCTCTCTCACATACGCTCAGTCTCTCTCACACACTCACTCTCACACACACTCACTCGCTCTTACGCATTCACTCCTTTTCACACACACTCACTCTCTCACAGACACTCATTCTCTCTCCCTCTCACACACATTCTCTCTCTCTCTCTCTCACACACACACACCCTCTCTCTCGCACTCATTCTCTCTCCCACACACACTCACTCTCTCTCACAGACACTCACTCTCTCTCCCTCTCAAACACATTCTCTCTCTCTCTCACACACACACACCCTCTATCTCGTACTCATTCTCTCTCCCACACACACACACCCTCTCTCTCGTACTCATTCTCTCTCCCACACACACACACGCTCACTCTCTCTCACACACCCACTGGCAGCGAGTCTCCTCATCCCACCCCCCCCAAACCAACCAAGGCCCAACAATCAGTTCTCCCCAAACACCCCCCACACTGTCTCCGCAGTCTCTCCCTCTGTCTCTCCCCCTCCTGAAATCCCTTCCTTTTCCCTCCACCCAGTCACAGCCGCAGGTGTTCCCTGTTCCTCCAATCACAGCTCTGTTTCTCTCATACACTTGTTGCTGATAGGCTCACTGGTGACGTGGGCCGGAATCTTACATTGATCAGGCGGGCGCACACCCAACCCGAACGCGCTTGAAATTGTGCGAAATGACATGCGGAGTGCGCCCTGACCTCATTGCGCAGGTGAGCAATATTGAGGTTGGCGGGAGTGGGAGCTGAGCCCGCCGACAATTAAAGGGCCAATTAAGGCCATTGAAAGCTGTATCGTCCACGATTTTACTCTGCCCGTGCAATTTCATGCTCATCGCGTGGGCAAACTGGGTGGGCGGGCAGCACGTTTTTAATGAAATCTCATCCAAGGGCAGGATGAAATGTCTGGGGTGAAATATAATTTTAAAAAAAGGATATCTGGGGGGCTGATGTTTTTTGAGTTCCGCTGTCAGGTGTTCCAATGCGCTGCATAGACACACTTTGGTGCATTTCTTTTCTTGCCGTTGGATCTGTCCGGGTCTGCAGCTCCCTGAGGGAGCTCCGCAGGCAGCTGTCTGCTTTCGGGGAGCTCGCTAGAAGCGCCCACCTGCACCTTCACTATTGTCGGAAGTAAGGGAGCGGTGAATGTCGTGGAGAGGAGATTTGGGAGGTTGTGCTGTGGCGGGAGGTTGCATCCAGATTCAAAGGCAGGAATTGAGGAATGGCATCCGGAGGCTCGATCCATGGAAGCGGGCATGGGAATGGCTGCTGCTGGGCAGCCCCTCGTTTCTCGGAGGACTGCGCGCGGGCAGGGAAGCGATCGCCGTGCGACATCGCGACCACGGTGACGGTAAGAGGAGGTCTCCACGTTGTCAGCGAGCAAGCCCTAGACAGAGGAGGCAGCCATGGTCAGCGGGCGCGGGGTCGCCTGAAGGGCCTGGGTGCCGGGTCGGAGGGGGTGCTGGCTGACCGTCTCCGCTGCGTGGGGAAGCCCCTGGGGTCGGGGGGGGGTGGTCTTGAATCAACGTTGACGCGCGGGCTTGCATTCGGTGGGGTTGGAAGGTGCGAAGTGACCAGATCCAGCCACCAAGGCCGGGGTTTTCCGGCCCTGTCGGGGGTGGGACCCGTAGCGGGCGAGGCGGGCGCTCCAACCGGAAGTCCATTGACCTGCGGCAGGACCGGAAGATCCCGGCGGCGGGCGGGCGTGGAAAATCCCACCACGAGTTGTTCTTTGCCCTACAAGGGCTGCCTGGGACTATTGCCCCTTCTCAAGGGTTTGGACAATAAATGCTGGCCTAGCCTTTGAAGCCCACATCCCGTGAACGAATGAAAGAATCATTGGGCCAGCGATGCTGGGGAGGAGGATGTAAACTTTTGCCATATGGAGGAGGGACTCTTGAATCCCCTCTTGCCCTCAGAGGAGAAGAGGAAGCACAAAGCGCTCGAGCGAAGCCGTTACTGGTGGCGGTGTCCTGAGTCTGGTTGTGCTGACTGCAATGGAGGAGGACATATTGGAGTTGGTCTGGGAGCATGGAGTGAGATCCATTGGTCTAGGAGAGGCTGGAGGGTAAGAGTGAAGGGGGCACACTTTTGATTGTGGGAGGGGCTCAGAAATGGAGGGCAATGGGCCAAAGGTTCTATCCGCTGCTCCACTACGTTCTTGCAGAAGTTTATGTTTGAATAGCGCTAAGCTCAATAGCAGGATGTAGCTGCAACTATCTACTCTGAACCTTTAATGCACGTGGATACTTCCAGCTGTTCCTCATCCATCAGATGGTTCATCTTCCAGAGCAGAGGAGGATCCAGCTGGATCTCCATTAGCTTTGGAGGAGGATGGACCCTCAATGCTGTAGCGTCACACCCTCACTCTGCACTCTGCACCACCTCAGACACTGGCACCTCGGTGGGGTTTAGCGCTTTGGCACAGATGGCTGCACACACTGGGAAAGGCATGTCCCATTCACCCGGGGATCTGTCGGAGACAGGGAGTTCCCTGCTCTCTGACAGTCTGAGGAGTGTTGGAGACCAGGATGATGCTGAGCCCCAGGAAGGTGGTGAGCCTCAGGAGTCGTCCATTAGGCAGCAAATACTGGATGCCAGCAAATGCTGGATGCCTCCTGTATGTGGAGATCTGGCAGAGATTCCTAAGGGTTTGCATGCCATGGTTCATACAATGGAGGAGTCCATGCGGAGAATGAGTACCCTCAGCTCCGAACTCACGGCATCCCCCAGGGAGAGGTCGGCAAATCACATGGACCACCAGCTCCAGGAGATCCATCAAGGGCTCCTGGGGTTGCATTCAGCCCTGCAAGCCCACACACTGGCTGTGACGTCAGTAGGGCACTGCCAATCTGAGAGATGGATGAGGCACCTAGTGACTCTGCGAGCTGCGCTTCCATCGATGGTGAGCAGGGAGCTACAGGCAAGCCTCATGTTGGCAGGGGAGCGGCAGCTATCTGCATGTGGGGGGCCCTGGGTGCTCCTGATGATGACAGCAGCTCCTCCACCCCTCTCTTCTTCATCTGAAGAAACCGCAATGACTTAGGACTTCCCGCCCAATCGGTGCCCTCGCAGCCTCTGGCGACCAGAGGGCGCCTGCCGAAGGCCTCCAGGCCAACGGGTCATTCACGCTAGCAGCCTGCCCCCAATGCAGCTGCCATGCGACAGGGGCAGCACCAAGACGAAGCACTCGTACACACACGGAGCGGAATGGTCCCAGATTTGCATGAAGTGCGGCCGGGCGGGAAATTGAAGGTTTTATCCGCCGGCCGCAATGGCGGCCTTTCGCGCCGTGTCATCCCAATCCCGCCTCATTAGTCATGCATTCCTGGGAAACACGCTGTTTCAATGGTGGGCGGGATCCCATTCGCCCTCCACACCAGCACCTTGCCACTTCCTCACACGCAGCCACGTGCACATATCTCGGTCCTTTGAGCCCAGGGCTGCCATACGGAAGACATGGCCCCGAAAGGCAAGAAGACTGCAGCCCCCCCCCAGTTTAACGACGGGCCACTCAAGAGCCTTTTGGACACTGTACAGGCCCACCATGATGTCCTCTATGCCCGCTCTGGCTGCAGGATGGGCGGCAACATCGCCAATCTGGCTTGGGAGGTGGCGACAGGGTTGGTCAGTGCCAACTCCCTGCAAAAGAGGACAGCCACCCAGTGCGACAAGCGGATGAGTGGTCTCCTCCATTTCACCAAAGTAAGCCACTCCTCTCATCACTTCCAACTCACATACTCACAAATCCATCACACATCCATAGGGCCCTCACTCACTGCCAGGTCAAGGTTGATCACCAGTCACTGTCTCACATGCATCCTCATTATCCTCAACCCTTCCATGGCACTGCTCACCATCCACACATGCCAGGCATGCTTATCATCTGGCTTGGCAGGCATCCTGCTTATGCTCTCTCCCTCTGTCTTCATGCAGGACAAGCTGGCACACAACAAAGTGAGAGGTCGCAGACTGGTGGAGGGATGCCTGAAATCAAGGTCCTCACAGATTTGAAAATCCAGCTGGCCGGCAAGGATCTGGACCGGTCCTGTGCTGACCGTGAGGTTGGCGCTGCTCCACCAAGTGAGGATCCAACAGTACAACATCCATCAGACAACCATGTTGTGAGTGGCGTGCCCTCTTTCACAGGTCACTGCCATGAACTAATTATCTCTCCTTGCTTTTGCAGGCACATCTGGGAAACAGCCGACAGAGCTGACCCAGAGCCTCCAATCAAGCCCCAAAAAAACCCCTGAAGAGGAATTTGAAGGAATCCCCCCCCACTGAAGTCCTGTCACAGCGCTCACCCACGCCCTGCACCAGCGCAGAGACACACACCTCGGTGGGACCTAGCTTTAGAGTAGCCTCAGGATCACAATCTGGTGAGCACATTGCACTGTTGATCCACAGCAGGCCGGAGGCAGGGACTTCCCAGGTCCCCAGCACTCGGAGGACTGCTGGAGGCCAGAAATCTGCTGAGTCTGAGTCAGATGACGAATCTCTGGACCGGGTCATGTCACAGTTGCTGGAGCTGCAAAGGCAAGCTCGGGAACAACAGGAAGGGATGTTCGCTGCACTCCTCAGATTGCAAGGCACGGTGGAGGAGTCTGTCCATCTTCAGGCTGAGGCGATAACGTTGGCATGACAACGCACTGAGGCCAACACTGATAGGATGGCGGCCGCTATGGAGACTTTGGCCCAGGACATCACTCCTGCACTACTGCACGGGCTCAACTCCATCACTGACGCCATAGTTGGCCTCCAACAGTGTCAACGTGAGAAAGGTGATGGGCAACTCGAACTCACTCCAGCTACCCCTTCTCCTCAAGGAGTCAATCAAGGGTCCATTAGGAGGAGGATTGGCAGGCGCACACTCTGGGGCCACATATCCTGGTGACTCCAGGAGTGCCCGACCGTCCGAATCCCCTCTTCCTGTGACCCCAGCAGCTCCAGCTCCACAGGCCGGGGAGGGTGCCACTGCCACACAGCAGGACCCCGAAAGCAGGCCAGGGCCCTCCAGGTCTCAGCCTTCCAGAGAATGCCCGCCAAGGTCAACGCAGAGCGTAGCAGTCAGCAGGCTGCCTCCACCTACACTCTGAATGTTAGAGGAGCACCAAGAAATAGCAGCAGGCTCAGGAAGGTTAAGAAGATGTAGTTGCACAGCCTGGGGATTCCCAAGAATGTTTCCCTGCCTTTGGTTCCTTGTTCTGATGAGCAGTGTTCGTGTCGCTCAGATGTGAAACCTTGGTTCCTGCTCAAGATAAAAGGCAGGTGTCTCAGTCCAGGGCCTCTTCCCTGTGCTTTGAGAAGCCTTCAGACCAAAGTGATGGTCCAGCCTCACACTCCCTGGACACATTACTGATGCCTGCACCTCGATGGTGCTAGAAATTGCCTCCAGAATGTCGTGGGCAGGCATCACCGAGTTCCTCATTCTCTCTGTCTGCTCTCAGCACCTTTAAGGTGGAATTGGCTCCCATCTCGTGAGCATCTGTGACCAGTGACGCTGTGCTCCTGAAGGGGTCAGGGGCTGAAGGTGGACAAAGGATCGAGTTCTTTGAAAGTTTCAGGACTGTGCACAGACCTGCAGGATGTGTTTGTGGTGGTCGCTCACCAGCTGCACATTCAGCAAGTGGTTGTGGTTGATGTAGTTGACCGTGTGTTGTGACGGAGATCTGAGTGCCATGTGAGGGCAGTCAATCGCACCCTGCACCCGTGGATGGAGGCCAGCAATATCCCACAGAGGTCACCTGCGGAGCCCTGAAAGGATCCATGGGCGTAAAGATTGAGCGCCATGGTCACTTTCACGGCCACTGGCAGTGGATGCCCTCCATGTCCCCATGGCACCAAATCCTGCAGTAGCTGGCAGATGTGGCTGATCAGTTCCCTAGACATGCGCAGTCTCCAGCGACGCTTGTTCTCGGTCATCTGCAGGAATGAAAGGTGGCGTCTATAGACCCTGGGTCTATATAGGCACCAACCAGCGATGGCTCGCTGTGTCTCGTTGGCAGTGTGTGCTTCCTGAGGGTGCTGCTTCTCCCTCTGCCCAGCCATGTGCCTCCATCGATCTCTTCTCCCTCCTCTTTGCTCTCTGTACACCATGAGGCATAAAGCTAGGTCACCAGGCTCCATGCCCCCGATGTACCCCTCCTGCAGGATGAAAGAGAAAGACGTGAGGGTTAGCATGGGTGTACTAAGAACCTGTCTTGGTTAAGTCTGAAGGCCCCTTGATGCATACCACCACTTGGATGGCCAGAGTTTAGTGCCCTGCAAGGCTGCCCGAAACTCCACCCTCCTCCACCCCACTCCACCCGGCCGATTAGTGGCAGCTTTACCCACTGGACTGCATGCTGTGCTCTCAGCTCAGGCACAGGCATTCTCCTAACCCGCACTGCAAGGCTGCACTGTTAGCTTGAACCCTGGGTGAGACTGGTCCAAACCGGGATGATGACATTGTAAGGGGCTGTGAGCGTCTCCACCAGTGACTGCTCCATGGCCCAGCTTCAGCAAGGAGATTGTACAATGTGCCCAGTCATCCAATTGTCCTGCAGTCCATTAATACATTCATTAGTTTGCAGCCTGTGCCCGAGGGGTGAAAAGCTCTGGAGCACTTGGTGGCACTTTGATGCCTCTGTGTTGCTTGAGTGGGCAGATAAATTGGAGGCCCAACCCCACGCATGTCAATGTGGCTGCGCTCGAACTGTCTCAGCTGCAGAGGAACGGTCCCTTTGTACAAGGTTTCCCCAACTCGTGGCTGCTTCCCTCTCCACAACCCCTGCACGTGCTTTTCCATTAGCATCAACCGCAGGGCACCCCGTGCCCGTCCGCCAACTGGCCTCGACCTTGAAGTCCAACGGGCGACCCTGGCGAGCGCTTCCCAACCTTACTCTGCGCCCACCTCCAAGTTCCCCTCAAAGTGCAGCCCACCTAGCGCACGCCTTATATTTTCTGTTGCTGATGATCCAGCGTGGGCGGGGTGGGTGGGGATGATTCTGGCGAGCTGGGATATTATGCAATGAGGTGTATTACAATGAGTATTACAATGAGGTGCCCAACCTCCGGTAGCGGGGAACGCAACCCGCCATTGACGGGCAGAGCGGGCAATCGCAAACTGGTTGCACGCAATGAAAGCGATTTTTGGCCATATTGTCCACTCTTGCAGATGAACACGCAGCCTGAGGGCGTGGAAAATTCTGCCCACAAGGGCTATCGGGGGTAAAATCTTTATCTTTGCGACTTGTGTATTGCTGTGGTTTGTTGTTCCATGTCATTTCATTAAAATCTCACCTCGTGTCACAGGTCCTCCTTGTGCTATCAGCGCTATTAAGATAAGAGGCCTGCAACTCGAAGCCAAAAAAAAGTCATTGAGCTCATTAGCTTTCTTTCGGAGGAAGCACCAGAGAAAGAGGGTTTCAGCAGAGCTTCATGAGCTCCGAGCGATGGGGTCACTGCAGCTTTTCAATCGCTCGGACTGTTGACTTTAGAAGCCGACTGGAAGCTCCTTTGAATCAGGGCTTCCTCCATCCCCCTGGCTCCCCAAAAGCTGGTCCTCAGCATGGCCCCCATGACCGCTCTGGAGCCTGTGCTGGAATCGTCCTTGAATGTTTGCGGCTGCACATTGCAGTCTTCCTCCTCCATCCGGTCTGCCCGCGAGAGAGCCAGGTTGTGCAGGGCACAGCCACAATGAGTGACACGCGCTCCGGAGGATATTGAAGGGATTTCCCCCCACACCGGTCCAGGCAACGAAACCCTCGTCTTCAGGGGGGCCTATCACCTCCTCAATTACAGCTCTCATGGAGGCACCGCTTCTGTTGTACCTCTCTTCAGTGGGGCGTTCTTGGGACATCTTATTGGTGCCCCCAACCCATCTTTTCAGAGAATATTCTTTATCCCCCACCAGCCAGTCGTTCAAGTGTGCAGGGAGGGTGAAAAGCCTTGGAACCTGGGAATGGCGGTGAATACAGGGGCCATGGCGGGATCTCAGGATACCTTGTACAAACCTGGAGGTTCTGCTGCTGGTGATCGCACACACTCGCTGGACATTGAGCGGCTGGGAGCTTTTAGCCTCCAGCTCTCCAGCAGGTACCTTGATCGCCACATGGGTGCATTCAACTGCACCCTGAATCTTTGGGACCCTGAGAGGAACCTGAGGCAAAAGAAATTGAGGGCGGCAGTCACTTTCAGCGCCCATGGCATTGGGTGCCCAGGATCATAGCTGGATGTGATTTCAGACCGTGCCATCTCACGGATGGAAGTCACTGTCCCCATTGAGAGGCGGAACCTTCTTCTACACTGCACCTCAGTCATGTCCAGAAAGCTGCATCTAACTCTGTACACCCCTTCCAGCAGGATCCTGGCACCTCCGTCCGCCTCTTCTCCCTTGGAAGCCTTCGCTGGCCTTCAACCCCTTCAGGGTGTGCAGTTTGGTCGTGTGGGCAGAAACACCGACGATGTCTCCGGCCTCCTCGCCCTTCTTGCCCTCTCCACCTCACCTCCGCCTGGGAGGGCAATCTCCACTTTTCACCTTCTGCATTGCTGAGCTTCTGACTTGATAATGCTGTGGCCAGCCTGTAAATGCCCCTTTAAGAATAGAAGCCTCCTTACCTACATATGATATGAGCTATATGGCTCACAGGGAATTCCAGACGCACACAAGGAATGTATATTCCTGCATCCACGCTCCTAGATCCACCCTCAGCCTTATACCCAGTCCTGGATTTAGAAAGTGCAAATTGTGTGATCCCCGCTTGCCTGTTCAGCCCGTGCGCCGATCATAAAGACGCACGAGCCTCTTAACATTGCAGCCCGTTGCCAACTTAATTGCTTGAATTGGCCCTTCGATTGACGTCAGGCGGACTCACAACACTCGGACATGCCCGCCCAGCGAAATATCGCGGCGTGGCGCGACGATACCCGAAACCCCTCCCGATGACATCACCACCATCCCCCACCCCATCCAACACCCCCCCCCGATTTCACATCGGCACATCAGGCCATGGGATCTGCCACATCCTGTAACCTTTAAGCAACTGCTGCTGACTTTCAAGGGATCTTTTGCAATAAAGCAGCCGTAAATAAACTAAATAAACAGAACAAGAGCAAGGATTCCGAGCACAGGAAATTGTTAACAAGAACTCAGAGACAGGCAGTGCGCATGTTAAATGTACTGTTGGACGGGGGCCAGGGTGGTGGGGGGGGAGGTCAAGGGTCAGTAGGGTTCATTGACATGAATGACTTCATCTCTTTTGCTTCTTCATGGCTTGGAGAATGAAGCCAACTGCACATTGCTCAACTGACTGCCAGGAAAAGACAATGGGCAGAATCTTACCAACATTGTTTTCAAACACGCTCCTAAGCCACTCCCAGGTCCTGATCCTGATGGTGTCTAAGGTTCTGCCTGCCTGCGCGATCTATTAGCCGCCTCCTTTTTCACCGTCCAATTAAGGAAGGTGGACAGGCCACGGAGGCAGGAAGGCCAACAGAGGGCCCGAGGCTTGTTCCCAGCTGGCAATCCCACTCGGAGCAGTGGGCGCTGCCGACGTAAGGTGGGTTACCGCGAGGGCACCCCGAAATGCAGGCGCCCTCTGAATATTTTTGAGCCTTTGAAAATCAGCTGCGGCCACAGCTGCCTCCCAGTCCTGTTGGAGGGGGGTCTCCTCCTCAGGACGTCCCGCAGCCACAGCTGTGGCCCTCCGAGCCCCATGGCTCCTGTGGGGTGCCGGGCGAGGAGTGGAGGGGGGTGCTTAAAGGAGATGTAAATGACCTACCCAGGAGGCCGCCTCTGGGCCTCAACCTCTGGGCCCGACCGCTGCCAGGAACATGGTGGCAGATGTTCCAAATTGCCCCCCCCCACCCCCCCCTGGGCACTCAATCGCTCCTATTGGGCTACCCAACAATGCCAGGCGGCTAGCCAGTGCCAGTCTGACCCCACTTCCTGCAGGACCATGCGGAGGTGGGAACCCATCCCGTAGGCCAACCCACAGGCAACTTCCAGAAATTCGCCCTTACCCATCCAAAGCCGCCTCCCCTTGGCTGTTAAGATTCCTCCCAGTGAGAGCAGCAGAGACCAAGGATGTCGTTATTTTCCAGGGGGTTGGATTTTTTTTTTAACCATCCGTTAATTATGGGGCGGGGGAGGTGTCGCTGGCTAGGCCAGCATTTATTGTCCATCCCGAATTGCCCTTGAGGACCGAGTGGCTCGCTAGGCCGTTTCGGAGGGCAGCTAAGAGCCAAACACTGTGGGGTCTGGAGTCACATGTAGGCCAGACCAGGTATCAGACGGCAGATTTCCTTCCCTAAAAGTCATTAGCGAATCAGATTTTTTTTATTGAATTCAAATTTCACCATCTGCTGTGGTGGGAGTTGAACCCAGGTCCCCAGATCATTACCCTCAGCCTCTGGAATACTAGTCCACCTACGCCCATAGGCTTTTGCTAAATTAATCACTGTCAGTAAGATAGGCTTAATAGTCTTGTTACCCTTAAGGCAAAGCTAGATACATAGATGAGGGAAAATGGAGGGAAGGATAAGCTGATAGGGTTAGATTAAATAGAGTGGGAGGTGACTCGAATGGGACTTGAGTATCAGCATTGACTTGTTGGGCCGAATGGCATGTTTCTGTGGGTTCCTTTGGGATTCTGCATAAAACGTGCTGAAGTGTGTGAAACAGAGAGAGTGAGCTCCCTCTCTATAGACTCAATGTTATGCCTCGATCCCAATCTGAAGAGAACCCTCACTGCTTGTTCTATTTACACAGCGGTCCCTGAGAGCGAGTGCCGATTAATATGGAATTGTGGATAATTCTGTCTCTTGGCCAGCCTCCCACTGGTTACTAGGGTAAAGCTGACTGACGTTACTGAGTATTGGGATCTTTACAAGAAGCTGCAAGCAAGGATGTTTCCAGCAATCTGCCTGAACCATATTTGAACCCTATCCCCACAGATCAGAGCAAAGTCTTGATCCATCTGCTGGTCATGAAGAACATCTTTTATCCCAATGGCCCTTTTCCGTAAGGAACATAGAAACAGGAGTAGGCCATTCAGCCCATCGAGCCTACTCCGCCATTCAGTTAGGTCATGTTTGACCATCTACCTCAATGCCACTTTCCCACAACAGGAATTATTCTTTCTTAAAAGCAAGGAAGCTTTGTTAAACATTTCTAAAAGACAAGTTTGTCCTCAGCTGATGCATTGCGTTCAACTCTGGGCTTTGCAGTTTAGGAAGGCTGTCGAGGGCCCTAGAGATGGTAGGGTTGTACAGGAATGATGGTACTTCATTTACATGGAGAGACTGGGGAAGCTGGGGCTGTTCTCCTTTGAGCAGAGCAGAACAGGAGGCTGAATTGATAGAAGTGCTCAAAATCATGAGCGGTTTTGATCAAGTAAGTGAGGAAAACTGTTTCCTATGGCAGGAGTGTGTCAGTAACCAGAGGGCAAAGAACCAGAGGCAAAGAAAGCCTTTTTTTTAAACCGTAATGGATGGTGGGAGCAGATTCACAGGCCAGAAAAGACCAGCTGACCCTTCAAGCCTGCCCGCAGGCCACGGTGGATAGAGCATCATGATTGAACGTACCTCCCCGCCCACTCTCTCCACCCCACCCACCACTGTAATTCCCTGGGAGAGGCAAAAGGACCAAAAAATCCCTGGGTAAAAAGGGGAAATCATACTCTGGGAAATTCCTCTGCAATTCTCCTCAGGCGATGGAAACCAGTCCATGAGGCCACACAAACCAAGAGGCAGTTACAGGAAAACATTTACACTTCACATGTTTCGTTCTCTGCCCCAGCCAAGAGTTCATCCAACTCCCTGCCAAAATCTACAGTGAATTAGCAGCCACCTCACCAACTGGTGACACATCTCCGTGGGAGGCAGTCGGGGGTGATCCATTTTACCATTAAACATCTGCACTCCCAGCTTCGTTTCAAATGCCTCTAAGTCAGTGGCTTAAATTCTTATATCTGTACAGCAAGTGCCAGTTAACCTGAGATAAAAACAGAAAGTGCTGGAAAAACTCAGCAAGTCTGGCTGTGTGTGTTCGATTCTTGTAACGGGCAGAGAAACAGAGTTAACATTTCACGTCTTTTTTTTTTATTCTTTGGGATTCACATTGTTCACGTGGGATGTGGGTGTCGCTGGCAAGGCCAACATTTGTTGCCCAGCCATAATTGTGCTTGATTTGAGCAGCTTGCTAGGCCGTTTCAGAGGGCAGTTAAGAGTTAATGACATCGGGTCTGGAGTCACACGTAGGCCAGACTGGGCAAGGATGGCAGGTTTCCTTCCCTAAAGGGGATTAATGAACCAGATGTGATTTTTACAACAATTAACAACGGTTTAGATAGTCACTGTCACCGAGACTAGCTTTTAATTCCAGGTTTTAATTGAATTCAAATTCCACCAGTTGCCATTTGAATCCATGTCTTCAGATTATTAGCCTGGGCCTACGGGATTACCAGTGCAGTGACATTACCACTACCCCACTGCCTCCCCAATAAACATGACCCTTCTTTGCAACTGCGGGGAGGTCGAAATGTGATGGGTTTTATGCTGTTGAAAAAGAGGGAGGGGCACATGGAGCAAAATAGAAGGCCAGAGATAGCTTAGAGAGTGGGGGGAATTAAATGACAAAGATGCAATGGAACACAAGAATAGTAATGGCAGCACTTAGCCTCAGGGAGATGAGTGCGCACTTTCGTGCGCATGCGTGAAAGAGCGCACTCTCGATTTTAGGGATTCCCCTTCCCCCCCCGCCCGCACAGAGAGCGCATAGCGCTTCCCGGCAGACGTCACGCTGGGCGGGCCTTAATTGGCACACCCACGTAAAATGGCACCGCATCTCTGATCGGGGGCGCTGATTGGAAACCCGCCCGCACGCGCCCACCCATCAATTTCCCCCCCCACCTCGACGGGGGGGGGTGGTAAAATTCTGCCCATGCATTAGTTGCAATGCCTGTGATGTCAAGGCTAGTGACGCCCGAGGCAGTTGCCTTTGCATGAATGATGGCGCGGACCATCAACGGGCCTGCAGCTCGAAAGGTATCAGAACCCACTGGTGCGGGTTGGAGCGATTGGGAAGTAGGGCCACCAAGGGAACACACGGTGAGTGGGTCACATCACCTCGCAATTGCCGGGTAGTGATAATGTCAGCACGCACGTGCCTTAAGCATCTGCGCAAACCAGTACTGGTGAAAGGGCTGGCAGCCATGTTCCGACCGCTTGACCAGTGAGAGAAATTGGGCATCCGTGGGCAGGCGCCAAGTGAGGTGAGAGCATGTTGCACAAAGATGCCTTCCCCATGGACGTTAGGAACGAGTTTTACTTTGTAGAGCGCTTCTCTTCCCTTCTCTTCAATTTCCGTATCATTGGAAGGATTGTTGCATTCAATGTGTTTGTTCAAAACATATTTTGTGAAAAGGAGCCCAGCTATCAGTGAGTAGACGCACTGAGCCATGGAGACTAGGCAGATGCCAGCTTAGACCTGTGGCTTGTGCGGGGTTGGGGAGTGGAGCAGTTGGCCTCAGCACCTGGATGGAGGGTGGGGTGGGGGCGGGTGATGGGGGGTGGGAAGGGAAAGTCAGCCAGGGATCCCTCCATGGCTCATCTCCACTCAGAGATCTTGTGGAGGTAAGCAGAGTCAAGCAACCAGTCAGCGTTAACTGGTTAAAAGAGGGCCAGAGATAGCTGACTACTGCTGTGTGTCCCACAACTTCAACAAGAAAGGGAAGTCCAATGAGAGTGAAGCGAAAATGAAAATGGCCATTTTGCTGACATTAATGTGAACAATCGCAGCAATTCAAAGAAATTTAATGACTTCTTCAGTGTTTTGTGAGTTATTTGTCTGCCTTTAACTTTCACAATAAAAAAAGGAAACATGAGGTTGCGATACAACAGTGACAAGTCAAAAAATAAAGTTAGAAAAGAAGAAGTTGAGGTTTCTCAAGTTGGACCCGTTAGATCCGTGCATCTCTTTTAACTCCTGTTGAAGCACTTGGCTGAAGTTCTACAGGAAATACATGAAGCAATGCACAAAACAGCAGAACTGCAAAACATGACAATCCCTGTCAACAACTGAAGACAGTTTCATTCTGCGCTGGGAGATGCTGAGTCTGCCAGAGGTAAACACAATCATAGAATGATCCAATACAGGAGGAGGCCATTCAGTCCACCACTCCTGTGCCGACCCTGTGGTAATTAATCCCAGCCATCCTTCTCTCCCCGTAGCCCCTGTAAATTATTTGCTTTTGAGAATAAGGGCAAACGAGGTAGAAATTGTGGTGCGTGTTGCACTGGTTTATCGGGGTGCAAGACTGGAGCATCAATCAGGTGGCCCCTTAAAGGAACCGTTAGGCTTTAGGAAAATGTTCATTGACGGCCTAACGCCCCATTGAAGGACCCTTTCCAGAAACTGGGTGCCCTAAGCAGGCCTGTTGAGGCTAGGAGCCTGCCTGAAACACTCAGGCAAGTCACCCAATTCTTGGATAAAAGCAAAATACTGCGGGAGGCTGGAAATCTGAAACAAAAACAGAAAATTCTGGAAAAACTCAGCAGGTCCGAAAGCATCTGTGAAGAGAAAAACAGAGTTAATGTTTCGAGTCCGTATGACTCTTCTTCTCTTGCTGTTTTTGCACCCAATTCTTGGTAGGCTTCAGGCCTCTCTGGGTACCTCATTCCATCGTTATCTACATAACTCTTTCCCATCCCCTGACATCTCTGGAGGCAATTTTAACACTACCCACCCCACCAACCCCCCTCCTCCCCACCACCATCCCATGAAAGAGGGTAGTTAGTTTGATTGACAAGCATGCTGCCAACTCCCAGTCCAGAAAGGCCTCAGAGACCCTCCCCCACCCCCACCTCCTTGGGTAATCAGAAATGAAAATTCATGTTTTGAGGGCAGTCAGGTTTCATATAACTGAAAGGTAGAGTTCTTGCCTTGGAATTTGAAGCTGAAAATGCCAAGGCTAGCTCCTATCATTAGAATTTCCCTAGAGAGATAGTTATGCCAAGAAAGAAGCAATTCAGTCCATGAAACTGGCAGGTTGTTGGGTTGATTATAGTCCCTTCCATCTGAAGGAGAAAAGTAAGATTGAGTTAAGTAAGTGCATTAGCTTTGAATGTTACCCTTGAGGTCTGCGAAATAAAGCATAATAGCAGCTTATATCCAGCCTCCTTTCATCAAGAGTTTCACATCGTACCTTTGAGTAGATTGAAGAGGATTTGGCAAAGGTTGAAGAATGTTGGAGAAGATTTGGCGAAGGTTAGAGAAGGCTGGGGAAGATTGGAGAGGGTGTGAGAAGGTTGGAGCGGGCTGAAGAATGTTAGGGATGATTGAAGAAGATTGGAGAAGCTGTGAGAAGCTTGGAGTGGGTTGGAGAATGTTAGGGAAGATTGGAGAAGATCGGAGAAGCTGTGAGAAGCTTGGAGTGGGTTGAAGAATGTTAGGGAAGATTGGAGAAGATCGGAGAAGCTGTGAGAAGCTTGGAGTGGGTTGGAGAATGTTAGGGAAGATTGGAGAAGATCGGAGAAGCTTTGAGAAGGCTGGAGTGGGCTGAAGAATGTTAGGGAAGATTGGAGAAGATTGGAGAGGCATTAAGAAGGTTGGAGTGGGTTGGAGAATGTTATGGAAGATTGGAGAAGATTGGAGAGGCTTTGAGAAGGTTGGAGTGGGTTGAGAATACGAATTCTGGCCTAAGCCACCCACGGCCCATGAAAGAATTTAAAAATAACCCCTCTGAGATCTCAGCACTCCTCCAGTTCTGGTTTGTTGAGCGATCCCAATTTTAATCACTACATCAAAAGCAAAATACTGCAGATGGTGGACATCTGAAATAAAAACAGGAAATGCTCAGCAGGTTTGGCAGCATCTGTGGAGAGAGACACAGAGTCAACCTTTCAGGCCGATGACCTTGCAGAAGTTCTGCTGTTACCCCGGAGAGGCTTTCTGCTTGTCTCTTTGACCTTGTTCACCCTTCATTGTTTTCTATTTCCTTTCTCATGTTAGATCAGAAATCTACCAAATTCCTGATTTTGCCACCACATTTCCTTTCTCAGCCATTGTCTGCAGCTCCAACTTATTCCACAGGGATCCCAGCTGAAATTCCACCCTTGGTTTCAGGGTCCGCCCATGTTTACATCTCGGAGAGATTCAATGCTCCTTGAACTACGGGATCCTGAGCTCCACACTCAGTGCCGCGCACCGCCACATGAACACACTCGACCTCTCTCTTTGGCAGTACCAATGGTTCTGTTGACAGGCCACGGCCTGAAACATTGGGCCGGGTTTCCATCCTCACGGCGAGTCGCGGGAGTCGGGGACATTCCCGGAGAAAGTGCCCCCGAGGGCGGGATTTTCATTGTGGGGGAGGCGAGGGAGGGGTGGGGGCTGGGGGGGGAAGGTGTGGGCTGGAGCTGGGCGTTCGGTGGCAGCCACGAGAGCCGTCGGGTGCGGAGACGGGCTGTTTGAAAGATCTGCCTTAGTGCTGTTGGGCTTCATGCCATTCATAATAAAAACAGAAAGGTCCTCACCACTCACACGCCCTCGTCCCCCGCAGACTCCTCATGCCCCACCCATGGCACCCCATACCCCCACCCACCCCCTATGGCCCCTCGTGTCCCAATGCCAAGGTATGCACCCAACCCACCCCCTATGGCCCCTCATGCCAATCGATGCCTGAACTCTCAGCCAAAAATGTATATTGAGGCTTGGCTGAGGGCCTCGAAATCCATTAGACTGCTGAAACCTTTGAGCCCCAGGGAAAACACTGCTTGATGACAGCTCTGGTTCCCTGATCTCTTCTGTCAATTTCACAATGCTTGTTAACTGGAGATAAGGAGGTTTCAAGTGCTTGCAGTTTCAGCTATTGATACTTTAAAGGGCCTGGATGCTTCACACATCTATTGCTCTCTAGTGAAAAGAGTTTTTTTTTAAGAAAGTGAAAAGTTATCAATGAATGACTGCTTTTTTAAGATTTTATTTACACAACCTATTGTCGCCATGGGGTTCATTGGCCGGATGCTTTGCATAGTGGGCGAATGGGCGTGGACGTGTCATAGCTTGGCATGGTGGCCATGGGAGCCATGGGGTTGGGTAGGGGGTATACCTTGGCAAGGGGCACATGAGGGGCCAGGAGGGCGGGTGAGGGGCACGCCTTGGCATGGGGAGCATGAGGAGGACCTTTGAACTTACCTTTCAAAAGGGCCCCTCCATGCAGACTATAGTACACGATACCCTTGAGATGCCATGAACCATGACACTTTGAAAAGCTGGCCCGCCTCCAGGAAAATTGTGGAGGGCCAGGACATGCCTATCCCTGCAATGAAGCTAGCCAGGTCAGGACTGCAGGCTGCTGGCTCACAACCTGAACTAGCCTGCACCCTTGAAAGGCACTGTTCAAAGTTGGGAACTCAGGGAATGGGGTCGGAATCCCGGAATCAGGCCCCGGCTGCTATTTTCACCCCTCCACAGAGTCTCCCAGACTCCATGAAAACACAGCCCATCAACTCTGCTCCTCTCTCCACAGATGCTGCCTGACATGCTGAGTATTTCCCGAATATTCTCTATTTATTTACTCGCTTCACCATTGGTGGCTCTGCCATCTGTTGCCTGGACCCCCCACCAAGCTCTGGAATTCCCCCACTAAACTTCTCAACCTCTCCTTCCTCCTTTAAGATCTTCCTTAAAACTGAACTCGTTGCCCTTATATCTCCTAGGTGGCACGGTGTCACATTTCGTTTGATGCCTTTCCTGGGAAGTGCCATTTGCATTAAAGGTGCTATATAAATGCAGGTTGCTGTTGGTTGTAGGCAGAGCAGCAATAGGGGACTGGTTGGGCTGAATAGCCAGTTTCTGTGTTAAAACTTCTACATGTGTCTGCCCAATTTCATTCTCCTGTTTCATGACAGGTAGCTCACTCTTGTGGGAATGGAAACAAATATAGGAAAACCACAATAATGCACCGGAAAATAGAATTCTTATCAAGAGGAAAGCCAGCCCATGGGTTTGAGGCCACTGGATCTGAAGTACAGCTTCCGAATGATAAGGATGTCCATCCTGCTTCACGGCAGAGAGAGAGACAGGAGGAGCTTTCACTTATTCTATCCCCAACAGGGATCAAGAGAAAAGACAGAGAAAGAGAGCAGGAAAATGTTAAAACGACCTTAAAGTTGCAATTTTGATATTCGTTTTGGGGTGAAAATTGCCAGGCACTTGCTGTTTTCTTTAGAGAGCCAAAGATATTTAAAACATCCGGATTTATAAATATATGCTTTTTTCTTTTTTTTTATTCATTCAAGGGGTGTGGGCTTCCCTGGCTAGGCCAGCATTTATTGCCCATCCCTAATTTCCCCTTGAGAAGGTGGTGGTGAGCTGCCTTCTTGAACCGCTGCAGTCCGTGTGGTGTAGGTACACCAACAGTGCTGTTAGGGAGGGAGTTCCAGGATTTTGACCCAGCGACAGTGAAGGAACGGCGATATATTTCCAAGTCAGGGTGGCAAGTGGCTTGGAAGGGAACTTCCAGGTGGTGGTGTTCCCATGTATCTGCTGCCCTTGTCCTTCTAGATGGTAGTGGTCGTGGGTTTTGAAGGTGTTGTCTAAGGAGCCTTGTTGAGTTCCTGCAGTGCATTTTGTAGATGGTACACACTGCTGCCACTGTTCGTCAGTGGTGGAGGTAGCGAATATTTGTGGATGGGATGCCAATCAAGTGGGCTGCTTTGACTTGGATGGTGTGGAGCTTCTTGAGTGTTGTTGGAGCTGCACTCATCCAGGCAAGTGGAGAGTATTCCAACACACTCTTGACTTGTGCCTTGTAGATGGTGGACAGGCTTTGGGGAGTCAGGAGGTGAGTTACGCACCACAGGATTCCCAGCCTCTGGCCTGCTTTTGTAGTCACAGTATTTATATGGCTAGTCCAGTTCAGTTTCTGGTTAGTGGTAACCCCCAGGATGCTGATACTGGGTGATTCAGTGATGGTAATGCCATTGAATGTCAAGGGGTGATGGTTCAATTCTCTCTTGTTGGAGATGGTCATTGCCTGGCACTTATGTGGCACGAAAGTTACTTGATTCATGTCACCCCAAGCCTGGATATTGTCCAGGTCTTGCTGCATTTGGACATGGACTGCTTCAGTATCTGAGAAGTCGTGAATGGTGCTGAACATTGTGCAATCATCAGCGAACATCCCCACTTCTGACCTTATAATGGAAGGAAGGTCATCAATGAAGCAACTGAAGATGATTGTGCCTAGGACACTACCCTGAGGAACTCCTGCAGTGATGTCCTGGAGCTAAGATGATTGGCCCCCAACAACCACAACCATCTTCCTTTGTGCTAGGTATGACTCCAACCAGCGGAGGATTTTTCCCCTGATCCCCATTGACTCCAGTTTCGCTAGGGCTCCTGATGCCACACTCGGTCAAATGCTGCCTTGATGTCAAGGGCAGTCACTCTCACCTCACCTCTGGAGTTCAGCTCTTTTATCCATGTTTGAACCAAGGCTGTAATGAGGTCAGGAGCTGACGGAACCCAAACTGAGCATCAGTGCGCAGGTTATTGCAAAGCAAGTGCTTCTTGATAGCATTGTTGATGACCCCTTCCATCACTTTAGTGATGATCAAGGATAGACTGAAGGGGTGGTAATTGGCCAGGTTGGATTTGTCCTGCTACAGGGCATACCCGGGCAATTCTCCACACAGCCAGGTAGATGCCAGCATTGTAGCTATACTGAAACAGCTTGGCTAGGACCGTGGCAAGTTCTGGAGCACAAGTCTTCAGTACTATTGCCAGAATATTGTCAGGACCCATAGCCTTTGCAGTATCCAGTGCCTTCAGCTGTTTCTTGATATCATGTGGAGTGAATCGAATTGGCTGAAGACTGGCTTCTGTGATGCTGGGGACCTCTGGATGGGGCCGAGACGGATCATCCGCTCGGCATTTCTGGCTGAATGTTGTAGCAAGTGCTTCAGCCTTATCTTTTGCACTAAAATGCTGGGCTCCCACATCATTGAGGATGGGGATATTGTGGAGACTCCTCCTCCAGTGAGTTGTTTAATTGTCCAACACCATTCACAACTGGATGTGGCAGGACTACACCGCTTAGATCTGATCGATTGGTTGTGAAATCGCTTAGCTCCATCTATCACTTGCTGCTTATGTTGTTTGGCACACACAAGTAGTCCTGTTTTATAGCTCCACCAAGTTGACACCTCATTTTTAGGCATGCCTGATGCTGCTCCTGTCATGCCCTCCTGCACTCTTCATTGAACCACAGTTGATTCCCTGGCTCATTGGTAATGGTAGAGTGGTGGATAAGCTGAGCCATGAGGTTACAGATTGTGGTTGAGTACATTTCTGCTGCTACTGATGGCCCACAGTGCTTCATAGTTGCCCAGCCTTGAGTCGCTAGATATGCTCAAAGTCTATCCCATTTAGCACGGTGGTAGTGCCACACAACGCAATGGAGGGTATCCTCAATTTGAAGCCGGGACTTCGTCTCCATAAGGACTGTGCGTTGGTCACTCCTACCGATACTGTCATGGGCAAATGCATCTGTGGCAGGCAGGTTGGTGGGGATGAGGTCAAGTATGTTTTTCCCTCTTGTTGGTTCCCTCACCACCTGCCACAGACTCAGTCTAGCAGCTATGTCCTTTAGGTCTCAGCCAGCTCAGTCAGTAGTGGTGCTACCGAGCCACTCTTGGTGATGGGCATTGAAGTCCCCCACCCAGAGTACATTCTGCGCCCTTGCCACTCTCAGTGCTTCCTCCAACCGGTGTTCAACATGGAGGAGCACTGATTCATCAGCTGTGGGGGGCGGTACATGGTAATAAACAGGAGGTTTCCTTGTCCATGTTTGATATGATGCCATGAGACTTCATGGGGTCCAGGGTCGATGTGAGGACTCCCGGGGCAATTCCCTCCCGACTGTATACCACTGTGCCACCACCTCCTCTGCTAGGTCTGTCCTGCTGATGGGACAGGACATACCCAGATATGGTGATAGTGATGTCTGGGGCATTGTCTGTAAGGTATGATTCTGTAAGTATGACTATGTGAGACAGCTCTCCCAATTTTGGCACTGGTCCCCAGATGTTAGTAAGGAGGACTTTGCATGGTCAACAGGTTTGCCATTGTCATTTCCAGTGCCTAGATCGATACCAGGTCATCTGTCCAGTTATCGTGGCAGTTTGATACAACTAAGTGGCTTGCTAGGCCATTTCAAAGGGCAGTTAAGAGTCACCCACATTGCTGTGGGTCTGGAGTCACATGTAGGTCAGGCCAGGTAAGGACAGCAGATTTCCTTCCCTAAAGGACATTAGTGAACCAGATGGGTTTTTACGACAATCGACAGTGGGGCTCATGGTCATCATCAGACTTTTAATTGCAGGTTTCTACATTGAATTCAAATTGAGCTTGTTGATCTTGACCAGTGCAAGAAGAAACTCTATGGGGTTTCAGTTGTATTTTGCCTACATACCAGGATCAGTTTCCAACGAGATCTCTTCACTCCAGTCACTCCATGGTCCACAGTGGGAAAAGGGACCTTGTCCACATTTTACCTTTTCTCCCCATCAGCTTCCCAATGGCGATGGGGGATGGGCAATAAGTACCAACTTTACCAGCAACAGCCACATCCCCAGAAAGAACTGGGAAAAAAAGGAAGGAAAAATTTGAGGAAGAGTGGATAGCTGTAACCTTCGGAGAAGGGGTTCACACCGTGAACCCTTGGGATGTTTACCTTCTGCTTATCTTTTTGTGATGGTCTCCCACCCAGTTTCTCACACCTCAATGCCTGGGTTGCTTGGGACTTTACAGCAGTTGATAAGGAGACCTATCACTGATTATAACTGTATATTTACACCTCTCTGACAAGGGTAGTGAACCATGGTAACCCAGTAACCACTTCCTCAAAAACAGCCTTAAAACGCTTTAATATTTTTCTCCATTTATTTAACCCTTTTTCTTCCTCCCCACTCTTGATTCCCCAAATGGGTGGCTGACCATTGACTTTTGCCAGCTGTGCCATAGCCATGCCAGGCCACCTGGCTACTCACCCAACTGCAGCTTTGTTTTGCTGCCCTTGTCCTTGACCACACAGAAGAAAATGAAGGGTTGCATTTTGTACGCTGCCTTATCGATTGCCTCAGAAATGCCTCAAAACCACTCCACATACAAAGAGTTACTTTGTCATAGCCACTAATGGCAGGGAAATTAAAACTGGGGATGCGCAAGAGACCAGAATTGTAGGCACACAGACATCACAGACAGCTGTGGGTCTGGAGGATGTTACAGAGATAGGGTGTGACAAGTCTGCTTTCATTTCATGGTGTGATCTTGCTGTGCGCAAGGTTTGTCACACAACCACAGTCATCACCATGCAAAGTGATTCTTTCTATGCAAAGTGGCTTTGAGACATGTCTGCGGCGGTTGATAAGGCTTTATCCTGAGAGTGTGTCACCTGGTTCAAAACCCTCCAGCCAGGGAAAACATTCCTCCTACGTCTATCCTGTTGCCCATCGCAAAAAGCGGAAATTACTTCATCGTAGTAAACGTAAGGCCTTGGGGCCAGATTGAGGCAAGTACTTTACAGTACAAGTGACTGGAACCAGTTTTGCTTTTGGGCCTAGGCAAAAATTGGCTGGAGTCGACATTAGAGTTTGTGGGAGGGGCAGCGATCATGTAGCTCAAACCCATTCCATTTCCATGGATGGCACACTAGTCTGTAATATGTAGAATGAAGCCTCCAAGAACGGGGATTGAATTGAATTGGCGTTGAGTGGCAGGGCAGGCTTGATGGGGCCTTATGGTCTACTCCTGCTCCTATACCTGTATTCTTGAGATCAAGAACATCCTCATACAGTATGGCAGGACCTTGCTGGTTTCTGGTCCATGCCATTGTGAGGCCAAAGATTTTGGTGGACCTGGCATGCTACCAGAAATCTTGCCGTTAAATCTTTGATTGTAGCCAACAAATATGTGATCTGACTGATCTTTTTTCCCCCCCCACAGATCCCAGGAAACAAATGCTTTAGCTACTACTCGAATTGAGCTCAGCAGAGACCAGGATTTGCGGCGAGGAGGAGAGAAGGGCAGGAAGCTTTTCACCAGTTCTAACGAAAAGTCGCCGACCTGAAATGTCCATCAAAAACCGGAGGCCTCGGTTCTACCCTCACCAGGCGCCCTCGATCGGTGAGCCCGGGAGCAGATGCGAAATGCGCTTCCACCTGCGATCGGCACCCCCACCCCAATTAACGGGCCAGCTGGCGTGAAACGTGCCCTGAGATAGGCTCAGCACTGCCGGCGAGGGGCGGGAAGGGCGCTTCCGCTGAGCTCCCCCAAAAGTCGGAGAGCTTCCGATCCCGATACAGACTCAAAACCGCTAATTCTGTCTTTCTCTCCGCAGACGCTGTCAGGTCTGCTGAGTTTTTTCCAGCAGAGTTTTTCGGGTTTCCGGCATCCGCAGTATTTTGCTTTCATCACCCGGATATTTCTTTCCAAGTTTAAGCCGTAACGGAGATTTCATCCCACCCTAGGATTGAGGCTTCATCAAAAATGTGAAGCCCGCCTGGCCGATTGGCCCGTCCGCCAGCCGTAAGGTTGGACGGGCCACGAAAAATCGCTGACGATTGGGCCGTTAACAAGCTTAATTGCCGGCGGGTGCTCTCCCGACTTCTGCACACCCGCCGAGCAAAATATCGCGCGAGAGCACGAAGACATTGGGACACTCCCCCAGATATCATCTCACGCGATTTCATGCCCGTTCGGGTTGGGCGGGTGCCAGTGGGGTCATCAAACCCTGGCCAGAAAGCGCTGGAAAAGCTCAGCAGACCTTCAGTGGAGAGAGAAGCGGAGTTGACGTTTCTGGTCCAATCTGGATCACTTTCAGAGGAGCCAAATTGGACTCCGAAAGTTCGCCCTGGTTTCTCTCTCCGCAGGTGCTGCAAGAACGGCTGAGTTTCTCCAGCACTTCCTGTTTGCATTTCAGAACTCTACATCCACCGTACTTTGCTTTTATTTTAGGCCTGAAATGTTAACTCAGTTTCCCTCCCTACAGGTGCTGCTGGAGGTCCCCAGCGTTTCCAGAGTTTTTCATCTTTCCTTTTGTCTCTCCATCGGTCGGGGTCAACTCCAGGACACCACCATCCTCAGCAATTCCTCCTCCTTTTTCTGTGTGGCACAGGGAGACGGTATTGTAGTGGTAACCTCACTGGACTAGTAACCCAGTGATCTAGACCAATACTGTGGGGTCATGGGTTCAAATCCCAACATGGTGGCTAGTTGAATTTATTTGGGGGTTATTTTCCCCTGGAGCAGAGGAGATTGAGGGGGGATATGATTGAGGTGTATATGAGGGGCATAGATAGGGTAGACAGGAAGGAACTTTTCCCTTTGGTAGAGGGATCAATAACCAGGGGGCATAGATTTAAGTAAGGGGCAGGAGGTTTAGAGGGGCCATGAGGAAAGATTTTTTTCACTCAGAGGGTGGTGGGAATCTGGAACTCACTGCCTGAAAGGGTGATAGAGGCAGAAACCCTCATAACATTTAAGAAGTATTTGGATGTGCGCTTGCGATTGCCATGGCATACAAGGCTATGGACCTAGTGCTGGAAAATGGGAGTAGAATAGTTAGGTACGTGTTTGACCGGCGCAGACTCGATGGGCTGAAGGGCCTTTTTCTGCGCTGTAGACCGACCCTGTGGCCAGACTGGTGGTCCAATTTGGAATGTGTTGCTATTCTGAGTGCTGAGAGGCTTCGGGGCGGCTGACGCATTATAAACAAAACTCTTTGTAGAGTTTCCTTTATGCTAATACATCCTGGCAAGGACTGAGAACCTGTGGCGCAGCCACCAAATGCTATTTGCATCATTGGAATGAGTTGTATATTTACTAATAGGTTTCCCTATAAATTGCGTGCTTCAGTGAGCAGCACGTTAACCTCTGCTGCCCTGATTTCCCTTTTTGCCGGGTCTCCAAGCTTCAAGGGCACTTTACAGCATCCTTCTCTTGCGAATTCCTTTTAACATTCGTTCATGGGACTGGGGTGCCTCTGGTTGGGCCTGGATTTTCCAGGCCTGTCATGGTGGGACAAGCTGCGGTGGGGGTGGGGGCGGGGGTGGGGAGTGGGGTGGGGGATGCAGCGGGAGAGCCATGAGCAATCGGCACTACCGGAAGATCCCTGCGGTGGGGTGGGGCCGGAAAATCCCGGCCTTTAGTGTCTTCTGTTACCTTGGGTTTCTTTACATCTGTACGTCCAGGATGCCATTTCGGCAATTGCCTTTCTTAAGAGATGAGAAGGACGCCCGGACTCCAAGGGTTAAATTACAAAAGAGAGATGACATAAACTCGGGTCATATTCCATGGAATTCAGGCGGTTTGGCGGTGATTTGGTCCAGGTTTTCAAGATATTACGAGGATCAGATCGGGAAGATGGAGAGAAGATATACAAACATACCGAACAGGAGCCATTCGGCCCCTCCAGCCTGCCCTGCCCCTCAATCAGACCATGGCTGATCTAATTGTGTTCCGAGTTCCACATTCCCATCTACCCATCTGCCAATCCTGCCCGCCGCCGAGGTTTACCGACGCCGCCAAAGTTCAAGGGGCTTTTGGGTGGTTGGTCGCGTTTTCCGGTCCCGCCTGTAACAAGTCCCACCGCGTCAGGGGCCGGGAAAATCCCGGAATATTTCTACCGGGGATTCTTGGACTAGGGGGCACGGTCCAAAATTTCGAGCCGGAACTTTCGGCAGGGACATTCGGGAACGCTCCCACATACGAAAAAAGCGTGGCAGAAGGTTAGAACTCTCTGGCAATTAATGGTAGATCAATTGTCAATTTTATAATAGTTTTGCTAACGAACAGTATTAGAAGATGTGGGGCAAAGGTGAGTTTATGGAGTTAGGCCACAGATTAGCCATGGCCTCACTGAATGGTTGAACAGGCTCGAGGGGCCAAATGGCCTCCTCCTGTTCCTAAGTTCCTAATTAGGATCAGGACTCGGCCATCCAACTTGTTCCAGCAATCAATAAGATCATGGATGATCTTTGCCTCACTGCACCTTCCTCCATTTTCCTCAGATCCCTTAATTCTCTTCAGTTTCCATAAATATTTCTTTTGAATGTACCAAATGACGGAGAACCCGTGGCCCTCGAGAATTTGAAAGATTCACAACCCTTTTGCGGGAAGAAATTTCTCCTCATCTCAGCCCTAAATGGGCAACCTCTTGGCCGGGGGTTGCCATTTTACGCGGGCGTGCCAATTAAGGCCCACCCTGCGTAATAGGCGAGCCGCAGTGTTCAGCACTAGCTGTGCGGGTGTGGGGGAGGGGGGGTGGGGGGTGGGAGGAGTCAGGGCCAGCGCTCTTTTGCCCGTGCCGGCGAGAGCGCCAAAATCTCCCCGAGGCACAGAGCTGCCTCAGGGAAATCGAATCGATATTAAAATGATTAAACGAAAGATTTAAAAATGTATTTAAACGTGTCCCCTCACGTGACTGTGCCACGTGAGATGGGACATGTTTTTTTATATTCGTGAATCTTTATTTATTTAATAAAAGTTTCAGGAAACCTCATCCCGCTCCTGGATGAGGTTTCCTAAAAAAACGCGAAGACCTCTTGGGGCTTTTCGCCTGCCCCTCCCCCCACCCACCCCCCAAACCGTAAGGTTGGATGGGCAATGTTAACAATTACAATAGTTGCTTGGTGAATAGCCTTAATGCGATGTTTATATTTCGGCGGGTGCGCGGCCAACTCCAGCGCATGCCCGCCAAACAACGCATCGTGGGACTGCGCGATGACGTCAGGACACATGCCCGACATCATCGCGTGTCACTTCACGCGTTGGCGTGTTGGGCCCGCCCCCTGCACGCCAACTGAAAAACCGCGCGCCTTATCCTGAGACCTGTCATCCCGATAGTTCTCGAAGCTCCCACCAGGGGAAACAGTCTCTCAGCATCTGACCTGCCAATCCTCGACAGAATTTTACATTTCAATTAACTATATACATATGTACTTATATCAGCATTCCCTCCATCATCCCTTTTCTCCTTGTCCCTCTGTTCACAGTTAATCTTGTGCCCTGCCTGTCCATGTATATCTGTACCTCTTGCCTCTGTGTTTTTCTCTCTCTCCCTGCCTCTGTGACCTGTGTGTCTCTCTCTCTCTCTAAGCCTCAATTTCCCTGAAATTCTGTGACTGTTTTACCCTCCAGCCATATTCCCTGACTGGTCATGCATCTTTAGTACAGTTTCTTTACACCTCTTTGTCTCTCCCTGTGTGTCGGTGTTTCCGTTCCTTGTCTGTACACCCTTTTGTTCCCTCCCTCTATAATTCTGCCCTTTTCTCCACCCACATTCAAGGAGTAGTATTGGGTCATGCATTGCTGAATCACTTGAGTTCCTGCCAAAACCCATCCATGGAATTTCCCAACTTCTCAAAAAAATAATCCTCCATCCTGTCTCGGTTTGCTTCCAGTAAGCGCCACTGTGTGTTTCTAATTAAACTGCTTCAGAACAATTTTATAACTTAGCTAAGAAGCCAAAACTTTCGGAAATGTTCTCACGCTAATGCGTGGCCAAGACAAACTCCTCACCACTGGAATCCTGAACAATATTGAGATTTATTCTTGTATGCCCTGGAGACTTGTGAGCAAACTTCCCTCCAATCAGTAGCGTGCGGAGTCAAAGGCTGCAGAGGCAGCAGCAAAGAGGAAACCCTCGGCAATCTGATCAGCGTCAGCCAGGACACTAATCGGAGTGGGAGCTTCAGACTGCAACTGAGGAGGTAAGCATTTAAACAAACTTGCTTCAGCTTTCTGGCGAGGGGCTTTCACGATACAAAATCATGTTGTGTTCTCTCGTGCCTGTCCTCCTTACCCTCTATGCTCCTCTGTCTTTTATTGGTTAGAAACACCTTAAAACACACATGCAGCTTTCACCCTAACACATCAACAGTATGCTGAGAATGAGCCCTACTGTCAAACCAGTACATAGTTTCCAGCACACATACAAGCCATTCGGCTCAGCTGATGTTTATACTCCACCCGAGGCTCCTCTCAACCCTCTTTGCTTCACCCTACCACCCTACCTACCTTCTATTCCTTTCTCCCTCACGGGGAGAGTTTCCCCCCCTCCGTTGGGCGGGCTGGGTGCAGGCAGGCCATCAGTTTCCCTGAGTGGACCAATTAAGGCCCGCCCAGCGTGACACACACACTGAGCGCTCCCTGTACGGGCACGGGAGGAGGAGGAGGAGGGAGAGTTGGGACCTGCGCCCTTTAGCGCACGCGCATGCGAAAGAGCACAAAAATCTTCCTGAGGCACAGAGCTTCCCGAAAACTTCAAAGAAAAAATAGAAAAGAAATTCGGACATGTCTGCCCGCGCCCGCTCCCATCCAGCCCGCCCGATGGGGAGAAAGCTGTCCCCTCGAGGGAGAAAGGGATAGAAGGATGCGCTGATAGGTTGACAGTGTCACATGAGTTGGGACACGTCAATTAATTTTAATAACAACATTTATTTAATTAATAAACGCTTCATGAAACCTCGTCCCGCCCATGGATGAGGTTTCATGATAAATGCGAAGGCCGCCTGGGCTCTTCGCCTGCCCCCCAACCCCCCCGCCAACCTTAAGGCTGGACGGGCAGCCCCAAGAACCAGTTAAATGAGTTAATTAATGGCCTCAATAGGCCTTTGACAGTTCAGTGGGCGGGGCAGCCGACTCCGCTGCGCGCCTGCTGAACTGAGGGTCAGAATGACGCGCGGTGACGTCGGCAAGTGCGGCCGATGTCACCGCGCCTCATTTTACGCGTCGGTGAGCAGGGCCCACGCCCGCTCACCAACCAGAAGATTCAGGTCCATGTGTTTATCTAGCTTCTTCTTTCACTTCAGTGACACTTGGACAGTGTCAGCTGTGGACCAATGAATAACGCTCTCTCGCCTCTGAATCAGAAGAATGATGTCCCTGCCCTGCAATTTGAGCACAGGGATCCATGTCGACACTCCAGTGCAACACTGAGGGAGTGCTGCTCTGTTGGGAGTGCCATCTTTTGGATGGGATCTTAAACCAAGACCCTGTCTGCCTTCTCGGGTGGATGTAAAAGATCCAGTGGCACTATCTAGAGGAAGAACAGGGGAGTTCTCCCCGGTGTCCTGGCCAATATTTATCCATCGTTCAACATCACAAAAACAGATTACCCAGCCATTAACAAATTGCCATTTGTGGGAGCTTGCTGTGTGCAAATTGGCTGCCGTGTTGCCTACATTGCAACAGTGACTACACTTCAAAAGTACTTCAGTAAGGTGGGGATGTCCTGAGGTGAATATATTAATGTAAGTCTTTGTTTTCTCTCACCTACACCATTTAGCAGCAAGCAGGTTCCCTCTAATTTTTCTTTGTTGTCTGTTTGTTGACCTGTTCATTCCCTTTAAGGCTGCTGAGCGGCTCCACATGCTCCCATTTTAAAGGAAATGTTGGTTTTGTGCTGACTGTCTTTTGATCTTCACTGTACGTTCCAGACACTGCGTGGCTACACACCAGTGTAGTTCAGAGGGAACACTAATAGCAGAGTTCCACATTTTTACCAACACATTTCTCTTTAATGTCCTATTTGGTTTATTGCTGCCTTTCTCACACTGATGTCTTTTAGTTTTGGAAATATTCCTGGGAGTGCAATTCCAGCAGGGTGTTTAACCACTCGTATCAGGGGGATCTCTGGTTATTCCTACCCGTGTGCCGTCTGAGGGACCTCACAGTGTCAAAGAGCTGTCAGGGTTGGAGGACACAGCTTCAGGAGTTTTTGATCCAGAGTTCATTGAGCATCTGAGGATGTAGGGATCAGATCCCAACGCAATTTTTTTTCATTGCACTACAGCTGCTGAGGTTACAGGTTTTCAACTGGTGTGGTTGTTGGGCTAAACAGGTCAAAGACTCAGCTCGGGAAGTCCATGATAGCGAGCACCATATAACCCAATGGAACCCTTCGGTCTTCCTGTCACGCAGTTGGCTCATGGTATTCAGCTCCAAAAGCTTCCCATTCTCTTCAGCTGCACCTCCAGCAACAGCAACTCCCAGAAATGGTGCACTCAGTAGATGATCTTGGCGTTGGTTCAGTTCACCAAGCCCCATCAAAGGATCAAAAGCAAGTGAAGGCTTGGAAGACCAGGCCAACTGCATTAAACTCACAGCTAGATTTAATTATATTTTGAGGTTTTGGATAAAGAAAGATTTGTATTTATATAGCACCCTTCGTGGCCTCAGAACGCACCAAAGTGATTTATACCGAGTTAAACGTTTTTGAGGTTGTAGTTACTATTGTAAAGTAGGAAATGTGCACAGCAAGATTCCACAGACAGTAACGTTTTAACGACCGGACAATCTGTTTGAGATCTTGGATGAGGATCAATGTCGGCCAGGACACAGGGGAGAATCCCCTTTGCTATTTTATGGGATCTTATCCATCCAAAAGGCAGCGCCCCCTGTCAGTGAAGCGCTCCCTCAATACTGCACTGGGGTGGCACAGCCTAGATTAGGCACTCGAGCCCCATGGAGTGGGGCTTGAACCCACAACCTTCTGACTCAGAGGTCAAAGTGCAACTGCTAAGCCACAGCTGACACGGCCACATACAGGGTATTGATAGACCTAATGTCTATAATCAGAAGCGTTACACATCAACAACAGCCTGCATTTATGTAGCACGTGTAACTTAGGGAAACATTCCAATTGCTTTAGGAGCCAAATCAGACACAATTTGACAACGGCTGCAGAGAGCAATGTTCAAACAGGCGGCCAAAAGCATGGTCAAAGAGGAAGTGTTTAGGGACCCCTTTAAAGGTGAAAGAAGAGCAAAGAGTGGTCAAAGAAGTGGAGCGGTGGGTCACTACTGTAGGAGGACATTGATGGAAACTTCCTGAGGTTGGTAGTATCTGTGACCCAGCAGCTGAAGGACTATCACATCAACAACAAACTGATAAGAGGTGTAATCCAGTTTTTTTTTAAATGCTGATGGTGATGAACAGCTAATGCTGGTAAATTATTTAAATTCAATTACATGTCCAACAAGAGAAACTAAAATATAATAGGCATGATTTACTCAAGTATATATGTGTACTCTTTCAAAGAGGTAAAGGAAAGAAGCCTGGCATTCATGTAACGTGTCTTAACATGTCTCAGAGCATCTCACGCCTCCTGCAGTGTAGTGACGGCCATGTAGAGATGAAAAATTAGACTTGGACGAGTCCCAACTACTAAGTGCTTTTTGCTATTTTATCTATTATAATGTGGCTCATTGCATAGTGCAGTGACCCACCTCTCCGCCTCCCTCTGCTATACCTCTTCTGTTAAGAGGCCCCTCAAAGCCCACCTCTTTAGGCAAGTTTTCAGCTACCTGCTCCATATCGCTTTATGTGGCTCGATGTCAATATTTTTCCCAATAGACTCCAGTGGAGCACCGACGCATGTCTTTCTATGTTGAAGGCAAATTATTGTGGACATGCTTCTGATTATGGACATGATATCTAGAGACTGGTTGGCACAATGCCTTTTTCTTCGCCATGAAGCAAGGATGCTTACACCTCAATATGGCAGGCGGGCACACCTGCGGACACTCCAGAGCCAAAGACTCTGCCTGCCATATTGGCAAAGGCTCCTGTACATGGGTCTATGGGTTGCACCTAAAAATTGCATAGGCAGAGGGTCTAATGGCTGCTCAAGACCCCCCCTCTTGCTGGGCTTCCCTTATGACTTACTGCATGTCCCCAGGGCATTTGCCTGAGCCTCTGGATTACTAGTCCAGTGACATTACCACTTTTTTTTTATTCATTCACGGGACGTGGGCTTCGCTGGCTGGGCCGGCATTTATTGCCCAACCCTAATTGCCCTTGAGAAGGTGGGGGTGAGCTGCCTTCTTGAACCGCTGCAGTCCCTGTAGTGTAGGTACACCCACAGTGCTGTTAGGGAGGGGGGGTTCCAGGATTTTGACCCAGCGACAGTGAAGGAACGGCGATATATTTCCAAGTCTGGATGGTGAGTGGCTTGGAGGGGGATTTGCAGGTGCTGGTGTTCCCATCTATCTGCTGCCCTTGTCCTTCTAGATGGTAGACATCATGGGTTTGGAGGGTGCTGTCAAAGGAGTCTTGGTGAGTTGCTGCAGTGCATCTTGTAGATGGTACACACTGTTACTGTGCGCCAGTGGGGAAGGGATTCAATTTTTAAGCTGGTGGCTAGGGTGCCAATCAAACGGGTTGCTTTGTCCCGGATGGTGTTGAGTTTTTTGAGTATTGTTGGAGCTGCGCTCATTACGAGGTTGTCACTATTGTACAGGCAATAAGAGAGTATTCCATCACACTCCTGACTTGTGACTTGTGCCTTGTAGATGGTGGACAGGTTTTGGGGAATCAAGAGGTGAGTTAGTCTCCGCAGAATTCCCAGCCTCTGACCTAGTCTTGTAGCCACAGTGTTTATATGGCCGGCGCTGTCCAGTTTCTCCCCTGGTATGTTGATTGGCACAACTATGAAGACCAGGGGAAGATTGCGAAGAGATGAGGCCTCTGTAGTTTAATACTCCGTCCAGGTTCCCCATATAGAAGATAGCCACTTAGCAAGGTACTGTCGGAGGTCTTGTGGTGCAGTGAGTAGCATCACTGCCTCTGAGCCAGAAGTGAAAGATAATAAAAAATTTTTAAACTCATTTTTCACATGCCCCTGTTCATGTGACACGGTCACATGCGGGGAACATGATTTCCTTATTTTCAAAATCTTCATTTTTCACTTTCAAAATCTTCAGCTCTCTGAGGCAGCTCTGTGCCTCCTGGGGGCTTTCACTGAGTGCACCCCTCCCCCCTCACCCCTACCCCCCCTCACCCCTCCCCCCTCACCCCTCCCCCCCTTACCCACCACCCCCCCCACCCCCCCGGCACTCGCACGATCTTCAGCCCTCGTGCTCCTCCCGCCCCCACCCCGGCAGCGCTGAGGTTCTCAGCACATGTTTCTGGCTGTTAATTGGCCAGTCAGGGTGAAATCATGGTGGGGCGAGGGGGCCACGATCACAGGCTGGTCCCAGGCCCATTCGCCCAGGCCCAGCGGGTGAGCGAGAAATCCTCCCCCAGGACTTGGTGATCCACAAAACGCCAAACAAGGTTGATCAATCAGCCTGTAAACCCTTCCAATCTGCCTGATGGCAGGCGGTAAGAGCGAGAGAGTTTCCTGGTCAGCCAGAACCGTGAGATTACTGCAGTGTGACAGCCACCACATGCAGGCCCTTGCAATCTGGGGCGAGCGTCCTCATCATTTTGAGAGACTACCAGGGAGAGAAAGGGTGCTGAAAGGCAACAAGTGTGTATTGGTCCTGTATTCTAACATGAGTTATGGGATGGTCAAATGGGCAGATAAGTGGCCAATGGAATTTAACCCTGAAAAGTGTGAGGTGATACACTTTGGAAGGAGTAATTTGACAAGGAAGTATTCAATGAACAGCATGACACTAGGAAGTTCTGAGGAACAAAGGGACCTTGGCGTGTGTGTCCATAGATCTCTGAAGGCGGAGGGGCATGTTAGTGGGGTGGTGAAAAAGGCATACGGGACACTTGCCTTTATCGATCGGGTCATAGATTACAAAAGTAGGGAGGTCATGTTGGAGTTGTATAGAACCTTGGTGAGGCCACAGCTGGAGTACTGTGTGCAGTTCTGGTCACCACATTATGGGAAGGATGTGATTGCACTGGAGGGGGTGCAGAGGAGATTCACCAGGATGTTGCCTGGGATTAAACATTTAAGTTATGAAGAGAGGTTGGATAGACTTGGGTTGCTTTCGCTGGAGCAGAGAAGACTGAGGGGTGACCTGATGGAGGTGTACAAGATTATGAGGGGCATGGATGGGGTGGATAGGGAGCAGCTGTTCCCCTTAGTTGAAGGGTCAGACACGAGGGGACATAAATTCAAGGTGAGGGGCAGGAGGTTTGGGGGGGGATGTGAGGAAATACTTTTTTCCCCAGAGGGTGGTGATGGTCTGGAATGCACTGCCTGGGAGGGTGGTGGAGGCGGGTTGCCTCACATCCTTTAAAAAGTACCTGGATGAGCACTTGGCATGTCATAACATTCAAGGCTATGGGCCAAGTGCTGGTAAATGGGATTAGGTAGGAGGTCAGGTGTTTCTCACGTGTCGGTGCAGATCGATGGGCCGAAGGGCCTCTTCTGCACTGTGTGCTTCTGTGATTCTATGACTTGATACCTAGAGCAGGGGGATCAAAAATAATTCTCAGGCACACATTTAAGAGTTAAGACAGTAGAGAAAGGGGAGGTGCTGCAATTGGGACAGTCTCAGAGTGTTTGTGTTCTGGATTTATGCCAGTTTTCAAGGAAGGATCGTGTTGTAATAATTTTGCTCCACGCAATGCCCCTCCCCATCCCCTGAGCACAATTTCTTTGTAAGTCAGAGCTGAGGAGGTGTTAGTGAAGTGGAGAAGAGTATTGGGAGTGTATCAGTTTTAATTGCTCTTTCCAGGGAATATTTGTTCTTCCGAGCAGAGTTACGTCAGCTAACTGCAATAAATCTTCGAGAAAGCCTGTTGGTGTGCCAGCTGCAAAGTTCGATGCACCTAAAAGGGCACGTCATAACATCAATCTTACCCTGTTCCCACATTGTGTGACAGCAACACAACATCAGAACGGTAAGAACGACTCCAATCTTATATTTAGTGTTGGCAATGGAAATGGATCGTGGTGATCCCACGATCTCAGATGGCCTAAGAGGGATTGGGAACTTTGGCGCTTGCATATGCTGTGAGCCCCATGCTCCCTGTCAACATTCTCCCTCGTTGGTTATGCAGGAATAGCCTTTTAAGTCTCTTCATGACGGGAAATTGGCCATCAGTCTTTGGGGTATGTACGCAATCATTTCAAGTAAGTGATTCCTTTTTATTCATTCCATTCTTCCGAACTGTTCTAATTGCCTAAGCAATTATCATTGAATCCTAGAGTGGTTACAGCGCAGCAGGAGGCCATTTGGCCCATTGTGTCCATGCTGGCTGTCTGCAGGAGTAACTCTGCTAGTCCCGCTCTCCCTTTCCCTCTAGCCCTCCAACTATTGTCCCTTCAGATAGTCACCCAATTGTTGTGTGTTGCTTTCAATCTAGAACTATTGCCATGAGGGGGAAAGGAATTGAAGGAGGTGTTGATTGGGTGAGGTGAAATAAGATGGAAGAAGGACCGTGTGGGGCATAAATACAGGCATTGACCAGATGGGCCAAATGGCCTGTTTCTGTACTGTAAAATTCTATGTAATTCAATGTGATCCTCATTATTTGATGCCCTCTGTATTTGTGCTCTCTGATTGTTTGGTCCTTAAAGGGGTGTGACTAGGAGATATGATTACCTCTGCCTGCGATATATTAGTAACATTTTTAAATATAGCAGAAAGATTTTCATATTTTACATTTAATAGTAAGTGGAGATCTAGACAATGGCCTTAATGCATACCAATTGTAGGAAAGCATTCTCCGTCCTCCTTGGTCAGCGCCTGGACGAGAGGTCTGGTAAATTCAACTGACCAACTAGACAGTGGGCAACTCGTATTCAATGGAAAAACTTAGACAGCAAGGCTGACGAGCCAAGGAGAGAGGGTGAGGCAGGGGAAGATAAAATAATGGTGAAAGGAATGAGACAGAGGTTTGACTGGGAGAGAGTGTGAGTGTTGAGAAAGTCGCCTCAGGGTCTTTCAAACACCTTTGTGGGAGACCTGGGATGTCCAAGAGATGAGGCTGTGCTGCTGACACAAGCTACTGCTGCCCTAGATTGCTACGTAAGCTGGACTGAAAGAGAAAAGGCAATTCATTTTAAAAGTAATATTATTGTGTTACTGGGTGAGAAATTTGACTTGGGGAGTAGAGCAAATCAGGTGACAGTGGGTCAGCTGCTTCTATTGTGCCCTGCACAGTTTTTATTCCTTTAAAGTCACTTAAAGTCTGGCTTGCTCCAACTATAAATCCTTCATTGCTTTATTCGTCTGTGTCGTGTCTTAGAATGTGGGCGTCGCTGGCTAGGCCAGCATTTATTGCCCACCCCTAATTGTCCTTGAGAAGGTGGTGGCACCTCCTCAAAGGCAACTGAGTGACTTGCTGGGCCATTTCAGAATTTTGTTAAGGGTTAACCATATTGCTACCCAACAGCAAGTTTCCTGGTCTAAAAGACATCAGTGAACTAGATCTAGTAGCTTGTGGCCACCATTAATGACGTTAGCTGTTTATTCAGCTGATTAAATTTATAGAACTTTGGTGAGGCCACAGCTGGAGTACTGTGTGCAGTTCTGGTCACCACATTATAGGAAGGATGTGATTGCACTGGAGGGGGTGCAGTGGAGATTCACCAGGATGTTGCCTGGGATGAAACATGAGAGGATGGATAGATTTGGGTTGTTTTCGTTGGAGCAGAGAAGACTGAGGGGCAACCTGATCGAGGTGTACAAGATTATGAGGGGCATGGACAGGGTGGATAGGGAGCAGCTGTTCCCCTTAGTTGAAGGGTCAGACACAAGGGGACATAAATTCAAGGTGAGGGGCAGGAGGTTTAGGGGGGATGTGAGGAAATGCTTTTTTACCCAGAGGTCTGGAATGCGCTGCCTGGGAGGGTGTTGTCTCACATCCTTTAAAAAGTACCTGGATGAGCACTTGGCACGTCATAACATTCAAGGCTATGGGCCAAGTGCTAGTAAATGGGATTAGGTAGGTAGGTCATGTTTTTCTCAAGTGTCGGTGCAGACTCGATGGGCCGAAGGGCCTCTTCTGCACTGTGTGACTCTGTGATTCTGTGAAATCCCCCACCTACCCTGGTAGGATTTGAGTTCATGTTTCATTAGCCCAGGCCGTTCGATGACTGACCTATGTTGTCGTCCATCTTTGTGACCTCTTGCAGTTGGTGTCTTCCTCCATTTACCAGTCCTCGTTGCTATTGAAAGTGGATTTTGTCTCATCTCCGCTAAATGTGGGCTACTATCAGTTTTCTCATTTGCGAGTCAATCCCTCCTGTTGAACACTGCTGTAAAGTGGAGATTTTAAAGTCCACCTTGCCAAGAGCAGGGGCTATCAGCTTTTGTGACATTCCCAATCATTGCGCAAAGGGGAATGCACGCTCACTACAGCGGAGTTTCCTCGGAGTTCCACCAGCTGATGCCATTTCGGTGGAACTGCAGTTAATCGGAGTTTCCATCACACTTCCATCAAAGTTAACTGGAAGGATCTCTGAGGAAGTTCTGCCCCAGTGTGTTTGTACCATCACCAAGTAAATGTGTTTCCTGTCAATTCAGATATTAACTGTTTCACCCCTGGTTTACTGAACTAGCCAATGGCGAAGAGCAGTTTACTCGCAACTTGACCTTGAAGGTCAACAAATTTACTTAGCATCTTACACCACAGAAGGAGGCCATTCTGCCTATCATGCCTGTGCTGGTTCTTTGAAAGGGCTGTCCAATTATTCCAGCTCCAGCCCCACCCCACCACTCCCCGCCAAGCCATAACCCTACCTTTTGAGAATTAGACGTTAAACTAGCAGATGAACAAAAAGGAGAAAGGTCCTGATGGTGCAGTGGGCTGATTAATTGAGTCGCCCAAAAGCTAAACATCACAGGTGACGGAACTCCAGAATAAAGACAGAAAATGCTGGAAATGCTCAGCAGACCAGGCAGCGTTTGTGGAGGGAGAAACATAAGTTAAAGAGTCAGACCAATGCCGGGGGGGGGAATTAATTGAGCACATATCAGATTAAAATACTTTTAATACATATTGTGGGATAAACAAATAACATAAAACTGAAAATATTAGGTCATTTGGATATTCACGGCGTCGTTATTAAAATATTTACACAAACAGTTTCATAGCGTCAGGAGCCTGTGTTGATTTTGAGGTTAAGCCAATGTTTCCTCCTTGGGTGAATACACCCAACACTGAGAGTTTAGGAGGTCCCTGAACAACTGCTACTGATTTATCTTTGCACATTCTACCATCCCCTCATTTGCATAACCACTGAGGCTTGACTTTACAAAGGTCAGTGAAGCACAGGGAAATCCAATTTGAACTCATTTGTTTGTCAGAGTTATGAATAGTTGAACTTTGCACTTGATTCCAGTCCACAGCAACATTGCTGAGGACATGTGTTAACCCGGTTTGCATCAGGAGTTGCTCCTAGCCCAAGTTCCCTTTCCACGTTTTCCAACCAATCCCGGCTGTGATGCGTGTCCAAATATTGGGGGAGATATTATTTTTCCATTCCTTGTTATTAGTAGAAAAGAAAGAACAGAAACCCGGGTCATTTTTAAACCTTAAAGGTTATGAAACTGTTAATATTATTTTAATTGCATGTTAAGAGTAGACAATAGCAAAGACTAGTGACGTGATGAGTGTCTGCTGATTTTTCAAATGTATTCTTTCATGGGATGTGGGTGTCGCTGGCAAGGTCAGCATTTGTTGCCCATCCCTAATTGCCCTTGAACTGTGTGGCTTGCTAGGCCATTTCAGTTAAGAGTCAACCACATTGCTGTGGGTCTGGAGTCACATGTAGGCCAGACCAGGTAAGGATGGCAGATCTCCTTCCCTGAAGGACATTAGTGAACCAGTTGTGTCTTTACAACAATCGATGATAGTTTCATGGGCACCATTACTGAGACTAGCTTTATATTCCAGATTTTATTAATTGAATTTTAACTTCCACCAGCTGCCGTGTTGGGATTTGAACCCATGTCACTAGAGCATTAGCCTGGGCCTCTGGATTACTCGTACAATGACACTACCACTACGTCAATGCCTCTGCTTAATGCTTCACCCTGAGCTGTTTTCTTGGTGGCTTTTGTCACTGATGGGTTGCCTTCCAATCTAAGGGTCAGGGCAAGGAGGTAGGTCCCAAGTCTACTACAGCCGGAAAAGGAATTCCACCTGCGCTGTACGGTGTTACTCTGGATGACATGCTCCCCACCTAAGCTAACCGCTCCCTGCCCTCCACCGATGGACTAGTAAATGCCACTTAAAGACTTGCATTTATATAGTGCCTTTCACAACCACAGAAGATCCCAAATTGCTTCAGTGCCAATGATACACTTCAATGTAGGAAACTAGACAGCCAGTTTGTGCACAGCAAGCTCCCAGGAACAGCAATAGGAGAATGGTCAGATAATCAGCTTTTGTGGTGTTGATTGAGAGGTGAATATTGGACAGGACACTGGGGATGTCGCCCCTTCTCTTCTTCCAAAATAGTACCACAGGATCTCTTTACATCCACTGAGCGAGTAGGTGGACCCAGTTTTAACTGAAATACAGCACCTCCACCCTCCTGCAACAGAGTCATTGACTTCTGTACTGAAACCTTTGAATCAGACTTGAGCCCTCGACCTTCTGACTCAGAGACCTACTGAGCCAGAGTTTACATCAGGGACAAGTAACCCAAAGCTCAGAGGGGGTGGGTCGAGGCAATTCTCCAGGGATAGACATTAATACATAGAGCCTGTCCCCACACCAGTCTGAGAAGAGAAGTGTGTTGTTGTCAACAACGAGTGAAAAAAATCTCCCTAAATGCTCATAATAACCAGCATTAACTCCAGAATTATGTCAAATTGCCTTCACGATTGTTGTGTATTGCACTGAGTGGGACTTAACATGTGGACTCACAACTCAGGTAGCCATTAATCGATGAACTTATAATCTCTCCAACAGAGAGGGCAGAAAGGGCAACAAAGGCCCAGATCTTCCAGTCTCTAGATAGTCGGAGACCAGATGTACACCCCAAGTTGCGCTATAGGACCCCTCAGAAGCCAAAATGCAAGGGCTCCTTGGGAATTGCCCGGGAAGTTTGAATTTCCAATGGACAATTCCCCAACTCCCCGGAACCCTACAAAGAATGATTCTAAGTTAGAGTCGGAGACTTCAGGCAGTTCCAACTTCCTTACCTGGATCGCCACCCAGAAAATATTGGACAGATAAAACCTAGCCTAACAGCTGGATAACTATACAACTGATGCACCCCCGCACCCACCCCCACCTAATCACTCACACTGACACCCTCAACTTACTGTATCCACCCTATCTCCTTACTCACCCTACCACCTTACCCATGAACAAGGAATAGTTGTAGGCCACTCACCCCTCAGCTCCACCATTTAATAAGATCGTGGCTGATCTAATAGTTACCTCAAATCGGCCTCCCACCTACCCCCAATAACCTATCACCCCCTTGGTTACCAAGAGTCTATCCACCTCTGCCTTAAAAATATTCAAAGACTCTGCTTCCACCACCTTTTCAGGAAGAGAGTTCCAAAGACTCACGGCCCTCTGAGAGAAAAAATTTCACCTCATCTCTGTTTTAAATGGATGACCCCTTATTTTTAAACAGTGACCCCTAGTTCTAGATTCTCCCAGAAGAGGAAACATCCTCCCCACATCCGCCCTATCAAGTCCCCTCAGGAATATATGCTTCAATCAAATCGCCTCTTACTCTTCTAAACTCCAGCGGATACAAGCCTTACCTCATAAGACCACCCATTCCAGGTATTAGTCTGGTAAATCTTCTCTAAACCGCTTCCAATGCATTTACATCCTCCCTCAAATAAAGTTGCCAGTACTGTACAGAGCACTCCAGATGTGGTCTCACTAATGCTCTGTATAACTGAAGCATAAGACGTAGGAGCAGAAGTAGGCCATTTGGCCCATCAAGTCTGCTCCAGCATTCAATGAGATCATGGCTGATCTGATAATCCTCAACTCCACTATCCTGACCTTTCCCCATTACCCTCGATTCCCTTACTGATGAAAAATCTGTCAATCTCCGCCTTGGATATACTTATCGACCCAGCTTCTACAGCCCTCTGCGGTAAAGAATTCCACAGATTAACCACCCTCTGAGAGAAGAAATTCCTCCTCATCTCTGTTTTAAATGGGCACCCCCTTACTCTGAGATTATGCCCCTCTGGTCCTAGACTCTCTCACAAGGGGAAACAACCTCTCCGCATCTACCCTGTCAAGCCCCCTAAGAATCTTATATGTTGCAATAAGGTCGCCTCTCATTCTTCTAAACTCCAATGAGTACAGGCCCAACCTACTCAACCTCTCCTAATAAGAAAATCCCTCCATACCCTGAATCAACCTAGTGAACCTTCTCTGGACTGCCTCCAATGTCAGTATATCTTTCCTTAGATAGGGGGACCAAAACCGTTCACAGTATTCTAGCTGAGGTCTAATTAGTGCCTTGTATAGTTTTAGCAAGATTTCCATATTTTTATACTCCATTCCCTTTGAAATAAAGGCCAGCATTCCATTTGCCTTCCCTATTACCTGTTGAACTTGTATGTTAGCTTTTTGGGATTCATGCATGAGGACACCCAAATCCCTTTGTATTGCAGCCTTCTGCAGTTTTTTTTCCATTTAAATAATATTCAGCTCCTCTATTCTTTCTGCCAAAGTGCATATCCTCACATTTTCCCACATTATATTCCATCTGCCACTTTTTTACCCACTCGCTTAACCTGTCTATATCCCTCTGTAGACTCCTTGTGTCATCCTCACCACTTGCCTTCCCATCTATTTTTGTATCATCCACAAATTTGGCGATAGTACATTCACTTCCCTCATCTAAGTCATTTATACTATAAATAATTGAGGCCCAGCACTGATCCCTGTGGCTCTCCACTAGTTACAAGTTGTCATCCCAAAAATGCCCCACTTATCCCAACTCTCTGTCTTCTATTAGTTAGCCAATCCTCTATCCATGCTAATATACTACCCCCAACACCATGGGCTCTTATCTTATTAAGTAGCCTTATGAGTGGTACCTTATCGAATGCCTTATGGAAATCTAAATATATTACATCTACTGGTTCTCCTTTATCTATTTTACTTGTTACCTCCTCAAAGAATTCTAATAAATTTATCAGGCATGATTTCCCCTTCATGAAGCCATGTTGACTCTGCTTGATTAGATTATGTAATTCTAAATGCTCTGCTATTATATCTTTTATAATAGACTCCAACACTTTCCCAATGACAGATATTAAGCTAACTGGCCTATACCTAGCTGCTTTTTTGTCTTCCTCCCTTTTTGAATAAGGGTGTTACATTGGAAGTTTTCCAATCGTCTGGGACTTTTCCAGAATCTAAGGATTCTTGGAAGATTACTACTGGTACATCCACTATCTCTACAGCTACTTCCTTTAATGCCCGCAGATGCAACCCATCAGGTCCAGAGGACTTATTGGCTTTTGGCCCCATTAGTTTTCCTGGTATATTTTCTCTAGCGATAGTTATTGTATTTATTTCCTCTCCCCCTTTTGCCCCTTGATTATTTAGTACCTTTTGAATGCTATTAGTATCCTCTACCATGAAGACTGAAGCAAAGTTTTTATTTAACTCCTCTGCCATTTCCTGGTTCCCCATTATTTCCCCAGCCTCATTATGTAAGGGGTCTATGTTCACTTTGGTCTCTCTCTTCCTTTTCATATATTAAAAGAAGCTCTTACTGTCAGTTTTAATATCACTTGCTAGTTTACCCTCAAAGCTTATTTTCTCTCTCTTTTTTTTTAGTCATCTGTGGTTGGTTTTTTAAATGTTCCCAATCCTCTGGTTTACCACTAATCTTTGCCACATTGTATGTCTTTTCTTTTAGTTTGATACTATCCTTAACTTCCTTGGTTAACCATGGTTGGTTTATCCCATTCCTTGAATCCTTCTTCCTCATTGGGATATATCTTTGTTGTGATAGGAGCATAACCTCCCTACTATTATATTAATTTCCCCTCGCAATAAATGATAACATTCTATTAGTTTTCCTAATAACTTGCTGTACCTGGATACTAGCCTTCAGTGATTCAGCTGTAAGACACCCAGATCCCTCTGCATCTCAGAGATCTGCAATCTCTCACCATTTAGATAATATGCTTCACTTTTATTCTTCCCACCAAAGTGGAAAATTTTGCATTTTCCCACAATTTTACTCCATTTGCCAGATCTTTCCCCACTCACTTAACCTATCCATATCTGTTTATAGCCTCTATAAGTCCTCTTCACAACTTACTTTCCTACCTATCTTTGTGTCATCAGCAAATTTGGCAACCATCCCGTTCATCCCTTCATCCAAGGCACGTTTGAGGACTCTGGGTCTATACTCGATGGAGTTTAGAAGGATGAGGGGGGATCTGATTGAAACTTACAGAATACCGAAAGGCCTGGATAGAGCGGACGTGGGGAAGATGTTTCCATTAGTAGGAGAGACTAGGACCCGAGGGCACAGCCTCAGAGTAAAGGGAAGACCTTTTAGAACAGAGATGAGGAGAAACTTCTTTAGCCAGGGAGTGGTGAATCTATGGAATTCATTGCCACAGAAGGCTGTGGAGGCCAGGTCATTGAGTGTATTCAAGACCGAGATAGATAGGTTCTTGATTGGTAAGGGGATCAAAAGTTACGGGGAGAAGGCGGGAGAATGGGGTTGAGAAACTTATCAGCCATGATTGAATGGCAGAGCAGACTCGATGTGCCGAATGGCCTAATTTCTGCTCCTATGTCTTATGGTCTTATGGTCTTATTTATATAAATTGTAAACAGTTGAGGTTCCGGCTTTGATCCTTGTGGCACATCACTCGTTGCCAACCTGAAAAAGATCTACTCTGTGTTTCCTGTTAGCTAGCCAATCTTCTATCCATACCAATATGTTACTCCCTACACCATGAGCTTTTATTTTACACAATAACCTTTGATGTGGCACCTTATCAAATGCTTTCTGGAAATCTAAGTGCAGTACATCCATCAGTTCCCATTTACCCAGAACTCCAATAAATTGGTTAAACATGATTTCCCTTTCACAAAACCATGTTGACTGTGCCTGATTACCTGGAATTTATCCAAATGCTCTGCTATAGCTTCTTTAATAATAGCTTCTAACATTTTCCCTATGACACAAGTTAAGCTAACTGGCCTGTAGTTTCCCACTTCCTGTCTCCCTCCCTTTTTGAATAATGGAATTACATTTGCTATCTTCCAATCGAATGGGACCTTCCCTGAATCTAGAGAGTTTTGGAAAATTAAAACCAATGCATCAACAATCTCGCTAGCCACTTTTTTTAAGAGCCTAAGATGAAGTCCATCAGGATCCAAGCACTTGTCAGCCCAGAGCTCCAGCAATTTACTCAGTACCGCTTCTCTGGTGATTGTAATTTTCCTGAGTTCCTCCCTCCCTTCCATTTCCTGATTTATAGCTGCCTCTGTGATGTTACTTGTATCCTCTATAGTGAAGGCTGATACAAAATACCTATTCAATTCATCTGCCATTTCCTTGTTTTCCATTATCAATTCTCCAGACTCACTTTCTATACAATCAATAATCACTTTGTTAACTCGTTTCTTTTTAAAATATTTATGGAAACTCTTTACCATCTGTTTTTATATTTCTGGCTAGCTTTCTCTCACACTCTAATTTATCCCTCCTTATTAATCTTTTAGTCATCCTTTGCTGTTCCTTATATTCTGTCCAATCTTCTGGCCTTCCAACTATCTTTGCACAATTATATATTTTTTCTTTAAGTTTGATACTATCTTTAATCTTTCTACTTAACCACGGATGGTCTATCCGTTCCTTGGACTTTTTCTAACTTGTTTGAATGTATCTATTCTGTGTATTCTGAAATACCCCCTTGAATGTTAGCCACTGCATCTCTGTTAACCTAATTTGCCAATTATTCACTTTAGCCAGCTCTGATTTCATGCCCTCATAATTGCCCTTATTTAAGTTTAAAAACATATTATCGGACCCACTCCTCTCTCCCTCAAACTGAATGTAAAACTCGAGCATGTTATGGTCACTGCTACCTAGGGGTGCCTTCACTATAAGGTCATTAATTGATCCCATCTCTTTGCACAATACCAGGTCTAGTATAGCCTGCTCTCTGGTTGGCTCCAGAGCATGCTGTTCTAAGAAGCTATCCCAGAAACATTCTGTGAATGCCTCATCTAGGCTACCTTTGCCCATCTGACTTTTCCAGTCTATATGTAGATTAAAATCCCCCATGGTTATTGCCGTACCTTTCTGACAAGCTCTCATTATTTCTTCCTTTACGTTCCATTCTACCGTGTTGTTAAAATTAGGCCAGTTAGCTTAACGTGTGTCATAGGGAAAATGTTAGAAGCTATTATTAAAGAAGCTATAGCAGAGCATTTGGATAAATTCCAGGTAATCAGGCACAGTCAACATGGTTTTGTGAAAGGGAAATCATGTTTAACCAATTTATTGGAGTTCTGGATAAATGGGAACTGATGGATGTATTGCACTTAGATTTCCAGAAAGCATTTGATAAGGTGCCACATCAAAGGTTATTGTGTAAAATAAAAGCTCATGGTGTAGGGAGTAACATATTGGTATGGATAAAAGATTGGCCAGCTAACAGGAAACATAGAGTAGATCTTTTTCAGGTTGGCAAGATATAACAAGTGATGTGCCACAAGGATCAAAGCCGGAACCTCAATGTTTACAATTTATATAAATAACTTGGATGAAGGGATGAACGGGATGGTTGCCAAATTTGCTGATGACACAGAGATAGGTAGGAAAGTACACAATTTTAACAATTAGTACGCAGCTTCCACAAGTGACTTCTTGCCTTTACTATTTCTCATCTCTACCCAAACCTTTCCACATCCTGGTTTCCTGAACTTAGGTCATCCCTTTCTATTGTGCTAATGTCATCGTTAACTAACAGAGCCACCCCCTCCACCTTTTTCTTGCTTCCAGTCCTTCCGAAATGTCCTATACCCTATAACATCCAGGTCCCAATCCATGTCCTCCTGCAGTCGTGTCTCTGTAATGGCTATCAAAGAAGCTTTGGAACAGTTAAACTCTTTACTTACAGAATATGGCACAGCTAGTGCTGTAAAAAGGGGGCGTGTCTTCCGCATGGATTCTCTCCGCTGCATTCTCCGAGGTTTCCTGCACTGGTTGAGTTCTTCAGGGTGGAAGATCACCCTCTGTTAATGGTTGGAAATAGGGGTTCCGATACAGAAAATTCCGTTCAAAATGTTCAGATGCAAATGTGTAATATACAAAAAAGAATAATACCGTGAGAATTTACCATTGATCAACATTATTCACTCATGGGATGTGGGTGTTACTGGCTAGGCCAGCATTTATTGCCCTTGTTCAGAGGGCATTTAAGAGTCAACCACATTACTGTGGCTATGAAGTCACATGTAGGTCAGACCAGGTAAGGATGGCAGATTTCCTTAGTGATTGGGATGGGTTTTTACAACAATCAGCAATGGTTTCATGGCCATCATTAGACTTTTAACTCCAGATTTTTATTGGATTCAAATTTCACTATCTGCCATGGTGGGATTCAAACCGGGTCCCCAGAAAATTACCTGGGTCTCTAGAACACTAGCCTAGTGACATTACCACTATGCCATCACTGCCACCTGAGTGATTTGAAATGGCCAGGAAGAAACAGAGTACCAAGGAAGAAAAAGACTTGTGTAGGAACAGAAGGAGGCCATTCAGCCCCTCAAGCCTTTACTTAATTAGGTCACAACAGTTTAGTATCTTAATTTCATCCACCTGCTTTGCATCCGTAATCCTTATTACCCTGACTGACATAAATAAATGTCTTATATTTAAAACAAAGTAATTTATATTTCAATAAGATGCCAAATGAGTAATAGAAAATGCTGGAAATATCCCAAAGCACTATTCTAAGGAGAACAGGGGAGTTATTCTGAGTGGCCAGTCCAATATTTATCCCCCAGTCAACATCACAAAACAGATTAATCAGGTAATTTTCACATTGCTGTTTGTGGGAGCTTGCTGTGCACAGATTGGCTGCTGCATTTCCTACATCACAATTGTAGTTACAACTCAAAAGTATTTCATTGGTTGTAAAATGCATTGGAATGTCCTGAGGTCACAAAAGGCACTGTATAAATGCAAGTTATTTCTGTATGATCTACTGGAATAGCAGAACAGGCTTGGGGGGGGCTGAATAGCCTACCCTGTTTCCTATGTCCACTTCAGCAAGCAGCCATGCAGCTAATCTGTTACCTCTGCTGTCATTGTGGTCTCTGCTCCCAAATCGAGGAGCTTCCGCAAGTTGGCAAGACATTCATCAAACAATACCACAGCAAGTTTCTACTTTTTATCAGTGCCTTACTTCTGACCATTTTCCAGGGTCTCGTCCTCGCAGTGCAAACTTATCTCTGGCCACTGGCCTCCCATTCTGCAGTTAGAGACCTAAATGTGTCTCTAACTGCAGATTCTAACTTACACAAAAGTTATTTCAGCCCCTTTCAGTGATGTTGGGTGGAATTTTCCGTGCCTGTTGGTGGCGAGCGTGTTTGGCGGCCTGAGCAGACAATATGGCGAGGAGGCCAAAGATCGGTTTCACGACGTCATGAAGCCAGTTTGCAATCGCCCCTCTCTGCCCATCAATGGCAGGCTGCCTTTCCCGCCATCGGGCGTTGGAAATTTCATTGTAATACATCTTCGTATCATTATAAGTCCAGCTCTGGAATCATCCCCCCCACACTGGATCATCCGAGCACATAGGCGTGGTTGGACACCGACGTGTTTCACAACTGTACATGAGCGACGTGTACCTGGTGAGCTGCACTTCTCTCGGGACTTTGAGGTTTGTTTGCCTACCTTGCTTCGGTCAACACTCACAGTCATCAGCGCCAGGCTTCACAGGTAGCACCACATCACTTTTAGGGGAGTTTTCACGGGCAGGTCTCTACCTACCAGACCAGCCAGTAAGGCCGGGGGTGGCCTTTCAATGGCTGCATGGCTAGGGCTTGCTTGGGCAAGGGGGATAAGTGGCCTCAAGCAAGGGAGGAGCCTGCAGGGCGAGGGCTGTACTGGGGAAAGGGGGTATCCCAGGGTGTGTGTGGGGAAACACATTGATCTGTGCAAGTGGCCTCAAGATGGTGCGGGCTGAGGAGGCAGCCTCCAGAGGAGATGAGGCCAGATGGAGATGTGATGGTATGTGTGAGAGAGTGAGCGGTAATGCCCCTTAAGCTGGCAGTGAGTGAGATGCCAGTGAATGTCTGATGGGCTTGAGTGTGTGAATTTAGAGTGATGAGATGGTTGCCTTACCCTGGCTGAAGGTAAGAGATCATTCATCCTCTATCTGCATTGGATGGCCAACCTCTTCAGTGCAGCATTGGCACTGACCACCACTGCCATCGCCTACCATGCTGGACTGGTGATGCCGCTGCCCCTCCTGCGGCCTGAGTGGGGGTAGAGGACATCACGGTGGGCCTCCACAGCATCCAAAAGGCATTCCAGGGACGCATCACTGAATCGGGGTGGGGGGTGGCTGCAGTCCCCTTGTCTTTCGGGGCCATGTTTTCCGTGCAGCAATCCTGGGCTGGAAGCACTGAGATGTGCGCACGCGGCTGCAGTTTAAATATGGCGCCCGGCATGAGCAAACAGTGAGGTGATCTCGTGGTGGGCAAATGAGAGCCCACCCACCATCGAAACAGTGTGGTTCCCGGGAATGCATGATTAATGAGGCGGGATCAGGAAAATACAGCGTGAAAAGCTGCCAGTGCAACCATTGGGTAAAACGTTCTTTTTCCCATCCGCTACAGCACTTAATGCAAATCTTGGATGACTCCGCCCATGCTCTCCTCATGATGCCATGGGTACAGGCCATGCGATTGTTTGTTTAGCACCTTTAAGAATATTTGTTTTATTTACGGTGTTATCACAAATTCCAGTTGTATACACATATGGATATGGTTATCTACCTATGTCCATCAGCAGAGGAACTTATATAAAGAACGCCCACATCTACCATAAGTACAGTGAACGCATCTAGATATACCTTAAGCATGCTCCACATGCATGTGAGCGTGTACACACTCCTATATACATACTAATGCATACATGAGTACATGAGTACACGCACATGCACACACCTACCCACAGAGTCACACTCACACAGGTCTATACAGACACATGCTCACACACATGTAAACACAGACACGCCTACAAAGACACAAATGAGCACACACATGTACACATGCACACACATGCACACAGTCATGCGTACACACACTCAGACACAGATATTAGTGCACACGCATGCATACACATGCACATCACACTCACACACTCTCATACACTGACCCATCCACGCACCCAAACACTGACCTACACACCTGTGCACGCCATCACTATTCCAAAAGGCCTCTAGACAGGCTGTGTTCAGCCTGTAGCTTTGGTGGATGTCCAGCAGTTTATGTGGATAATCACATTTCTTTTGGACTTCTACCAAAGTTACATCAAGAGAAGGCCCAAGGAAATTCACTGTAAACAGAAATAAGCTCATACCTTCATGTGCACAGTCACGTACTCCAAATGTGCACTTCCCTATCCCAAACACAGCCACTCTCTCACAGGCACACACATTCCTATCACCTGTGATAAGTAGAGCCACAAACACCCCCAAGCCAAACACAGAGCACCCCTAACCCCAAAACACGTGCACACAGCCTCCTGCATGCACACATATGGAGGCATGCCCTTTTTCAGTAGATGGCATTGCCAAAGGGCAACACATAGATGAGAACAAAGAGGGAGCCAAGGACGAATCCTCGGGGGACTCCAGAGCTAATCCTACAGGGACGGGAAGAGAAGTTATTGCTAGACATTGCTACACTAACAGCACTGTGGGTGCACCTACACCACATGGACTGCAGCGGTTCAAGAAGGCAGCTCACCACCACCTTCTCAAGGTCAATGAGGGATAGCCAATAAATGCTGGCCCAGCCAGTGGTGCCCACATCCCATGAAAGAATATTTTTTTTTTAAAATGCTGTGCCAAGATGCGACAGGTAAGACTGGGGAAAAATGAGGCAAATTCCATTGAGCTAGACTGTGGAGGAGAGGCACTGCAGAAGGGAGATGTGGTCGACTATGTCAAGGGCTGAAAAGAGGGTGAGAAGGGATAACGCGCCCTGGTCACAATCAACACAGACCACCTCCGACTTCATTGATACTTGGAGAGTGGTGAATTGATATTTTCTTGTTTTTTTTCCTATCACTAGAGATAATGAGGACGTGAAACCAAAAGGCTGAAGCCCCCTCGGAGAAGTGATTTGTGGAAAAAGAACTTAAAGGAAGTCTCAACATGTTTGGAAAAGAAAGAACAAGCTTTTTGTGCTCGATTTCCATTTTGGCCCTCACCATTGCTCACTGTGCAGGTAAGCAAGTCCTCCTCTTTCAAAGATAATCCTTTTTTCCCTGAATGTAGATTGGAGTGTAAATTGCTTGAGAAAAGGCACTACACAAAGTCTGTCTTCCACTTACCGTTCCACTCTGTCAAGACAATGAGTAAAGGTGCCATCTTACGTGGAATGTACAGCAAAGAAACAGACCATTTGGCCCAACCGGTCCGTGTTAGGGTTTATGCTCCTCCTCCCGTCTACTTTGTCACGCCCTATCAGTACATCCGCCTATTGCTTTCTTCCTCATAAATTTATCTCAATTCCCCTTAAATGGATCTACGCTATTTTCCTCAGCTGCTCCTTTGTGATAGCGAGGTCCACATTCTCACCACTCTCTGGGTAAAGAGGTTTCTCCCTGAATTCTCTGTTGAATTCATTTGTGACTAAGTTATATTGACGGTTCCTGGTTTCCAACCCACCCACATCTTCTGTACATCTACTCTATCGAACCCTTTCATAATCTTAAATCCCTCAATCTGTCAGGTCACCCTTTCCCTTCTCTAGCCAGTACAGAGCTAGGGAGAATAACACCTTACCTTGTGTAAATGGGTCTGAGGTTGTCTCATATTGATGCGGTGAGTCTCTTCTTTGGAGAGATTAAGAGTTCCTCATTGAGCTGGGTAGAGTCAACTGAACTGCCCATGGCCATGGGCACAGCACTAGCTGGGCTTTGTGCCTTAAGGCGATACAGAAGCACCAGAAATGGGGATGTCAGACTGGGTGTATGTGGCCTCTTCTGGAGACCATTAGATGGAGATCCCTTATTTTGAAACTGTGACCCCTAGTTCTAGATTCTCCCACAAGAGGAAACATCCTCTTCACATCCACCCTGTCAAGACCCCTCTGGATCTAAAATGTTTCAATCAAGTTGTCCTGCAGTTAAGTCAACACCGACAGGCCCATGTTTTGATGAATGCTCAATTTAGTTCCCTCCTCGCCATCTCAAAAGAAAAAACACAAATAAGATTTATGATTACTTCGTAGAAAACCCATTTAGAATCTCAAGTGTGATCTAAGTGCCCCTCTTTGTCAGGTGCCCTATCCAGAGCCATCTGCCCTCCCAGGTAAAATATCACACCACACTATTCTGAAGAAGAGCAGGGAAGTTCGCCCCAGTGTCCTGGCCAATATTTACCCCTCAACGCCGACGTGGCCGAAAAAGCAGGTGGCCCGGTCATTACCACATTGCTGCTGGCGGGATCTTGCTGTGTGCAGATTGGCTGCTGGGTTTCCGACATTACAACAGCGAAGACACTTCAAAGGTGCTTCACTGGCTGTAAAGTACTTGGGGACGTCCGGTGGTCACGAAGGGCACTTTAGAGAAGCGAACCTTTCTCTTTAGGCTTTTAATTAGACAAGGAGGTATTTCCCCTTCTGTTCCTGATAGTTGATTTTGCTTTTGCTTTTAGTATACGATGTTGTCAACAGTTTGCAGTGTTACACCGACTACAGCTCGGAGATAGAGTGCCAATGGGCTGAAGACCCAATGGCCAGGCAATACATTCCAATGGATTTATATTACAAGAAGGAAATACAAGGAACGATGAGAAATTACACGTTAGTATTACATCATTCTTTGGCGCATGATAAATCAAGTCTTTTTTACCTTGTCCTGAAGTTACTGACTCCTACTGATAGTGGTGGGGACCACTCTTGCCTCAAGATCGGAAAGCCGTGAGTTCAGTCCCTACGGTGGAGACTTGAACACAACTAGGCTGGTACTCCCAGCGCTGAGGGAGTACGGCACTGTTGGAGGTGCTGTCTTTCAGGTGAGACCTGGGCACGTACACGTCTGCCCTCCCAGGTCAGTGCAGTTCTTCCAATGGGTACTAATTTGAAGAAGAGCAGGGTTCTGAGCCAATATATATCCTTTACCAACACCACTAGAACAAATCGCCTGGTCATTATCATGTTGCTGTTTGTAGATGTTCACTTAGTGTAAACTGGCTGCTGTACTTTTTTTTTTTATTTGCTCATGAGGTGTGGGCATTACTGGCTAGGCCAGCATTTATTACCCACCCCTGACTGCCCTTGTTCAGGGGGCATTTTTTAAGAGGCAAGAACAGCAGATTTTCTTCCCTAGAGGGGGCATGAGTGAACCAGGTGGGTTTGTACGACAATCACCAATGGTCATCAACATATTTTTATTGAATTCAAATTTCACCATCTTCCATGGTGGGATTTGAACTCAGGCCCCCCCAGAGCATTACCCTGGGTTTCTAGTCCAGTGACAATGCCGCTATGCCACCGCCTCCCCCATTTCTTACATGACAACAGTGACTATTCTTCATTTGGCTGTTGTGAACCGCTTTAGGGCATCCTGAGGTTGTGAAAGGCGCTACACAAATGTGAGCTCGCTGCTGAAGCCCAAAACACGACATGGGGCAGGTAGACACCAAGGACTTGCATTTTCAGCCCCTTTGAGCCCAGGGAAACCGGAGGAGAAAGGGTGGGAATTAGAAGATAAAGGTCAACGTGAGGTCAAACACGACACCCCACCACCATGCTGGCTGCGATCAGAAAAATCAGCCTCCAATGCGAGTCTGAGGTTAGGGTGGGCTCAGAAACACAAGATGCATTCGTTAGTTTGGTGTTGACCATTCTAAACAGAAAAATTCCCTTTTGTGTCGATGTCCCCAGAAAACACAGTACTTCAAGGGCAATAGGACCTCCTCATGAGGGTTGCTCAGGTCTCCTGCGGTGTCACCTAAGAAAGGTCCAAAGACTTGGAGAAACATTTTGAGCCTGATTGCTAGCAAAGGGCAGGCAAGAAGATGCAAGGCCAGAAATGAAGCTAGCGCACAGGGAATGTGGCTCAGTCACATTGGGATATTAACACAAGTAGCAATCTAGCCCGGCTAATCTAGCCTAGTGGTTCTCAACGTATGGTCCACAGACCACAGGTGGTCCACGAGGGTCCTCCAGGTGGCCCACGGCTTGTCCAGAATACAAGTCACTGAAGCTGGTACTTGACGGGCGGACATTTGCATCTGGCCCAAGGGTTCTGGGCTCATTGGCTCAGCTCTGAAGCAGCAACAATATTCAACCGTGCGATCAGTTTATCAACACTTGTTGGACTGAAAACCAAGAGGAGCTGGCTGAGTGCTGAGCCGGACATGTTTGCTGAACCCCTCCACCTTGGAGTCTCACGGTAAAGTAGTGCCATTCTTTCCCATAAATTCTGATTGGGTTTTTGGGGTGGCAAGCAAAAGCGGCGTTGTGGGGGGAGGGGGAGGGGGGAGGGTGGTGATGGATTGCCAGGTGACCTTTTGCCTCCTTCTACGTAGGCCACAGACGAAAAAGCTTGAGAACCACTGATCTAGCCTATAGGAGCAAAGCATCAAAACGAAAAGTTATTTTTATGCTTTCAGGCTGCAGAAATGCAACTCAAGAAGATCACCAGAAAATACTTCCAGCTCTGATCTTCATTGGAGGTGTACCATAATGGATACCAGTCATGCTATCTCGTTTACATATAATTATGTCTTTAAACCAGAAAGACCAGTCAAGCTAAACAAACGCGTCAGACTTTTGGAAAACAGTAAGTTGGGTTTGAACAATGTTAAATCTTTCAGTTTTCTTCTCCTGGTGGAGTTCCTCACTTATTATATTATTCATTATTGCTATCTTGGGGAGGTCTTGTGGCGCCGTGCCTCTGAGCCAGAAGCTCTGGGTTTGAGTCCCGCTCCAGCACTTGATGGCCAAGGAAGATGCGCTCATAACGCGGCCAAACAGGTTGAGTGTCAACATAGACCCTTCCAACACACAGCAATGGCAGGTGGCCAGAGGCTGAGTGTCTTGGGCTATGTCAGGAAGATATAGACGGGATGGTCAAATGGGCAGATAAGTGACAGATGAAATTTAACCCTGAAAATTGTGAGGTGATACACTTTGGAAGGAGTAATTTGACAAGGAAGTATTCAATGAACGGCATGACATTAGGAAGTTCTGAGGAACAAATGGACCTTGGCGTGTGTGTCCATAGATCTCTGAAGGCGGAGGGGCATATTAGTGGAGTAGTGAGAAAGGCATATGAGACACTTGCCTTTATCAATCGAGGCATAGATTACAAAAGTCGGGAGGTCATGTTGGAGTTGTATAGAACATTGGTGAGGCCACAGCTGGAGTACTGTGTGCAGTTCTGGTCGCCACATTATGGGAAGGATGTGATTGCACTGGAGGGGGTGCAGAGGAGATTCATCAGGATGTTGCCTGAGATGAAACATTTAAGTTATGACGAGAGGTTGGATAGACTTGGGTTGTTTTCGTTGGAGCAGAGAAGACTGAGGGGCGACCTGATGGAGGTGTACAAGATTATGAGGGGCATGGACAGGGTGGATAAGGAGCAGCTGTTCCCCTTAGTTGAAGGGTCAGTCACAAGGGGACATAAGTTCAAGGTGAGGGGCAGGAGGTTTAGGGGGGATGTGAGGAAAAAACGTTTTTACCCAGAGGGTGGTGACGGTCTGGAATGCGCTGCCTGGGAGGATGGTGGAGGCGGGTTGCCTCACATCCTTTAAAAAGTACCTGGATGAGCATTTGGCACGTCATAACTAATAAGGCTATGGGCCAAGTGCTGGTAAATGGGATTAGGTAGGTAGGTCAGGTGTTTCTCACGTGTCGGTGCAGACTCAATGGGCCGAAGGGCCTCTTCTGCACTGTGTGATTCTGTGATTCTGCGATTCTGTAAGAGTGGGAGAGATTCCTGGTCAGCCCTGTGGTGGAATGAAAACTGGAGCCTCTACCATCAGCATCCACAGCGCCAGGCTACAACATGCATGGAAAAGGGGCATGTTGCCACGGCAACTCGGGCTCATTGAGGGCCCGGTTGGCTCAGTTGACTGGACGGCCAGCGTGGGTCAGATTGATGTTAACAGCCTGGTGTTTGATTTCCCTACTCTGGCTGGAGTGGATACAGGGCCTGCCTCCTTACCCTGCCCATGGTAGAGGTCGGGGGGGGTGGCGTTGTGAGTCGGACCTGCCTTTCGGCGGGGAGGGAACTGAATAAGAATCGCTACCTTCTGAAATAGAGGCAAGACTTGCCCTTCCGATAGACGCGGCTAACCTTCTTTCTCATTTGCTGCTTCAATTCTCAGTCAAACCCCAACCTCCGTTCAACCTGAGCGTCGCTGTCACAGAGGAAGGGGATTACTTACTGTCCTGGAAGACAATCTACACGGCAAATTCGTCCAATAAGCTCTTCGGAAAGTTACAGTATGACATTAAGTACAAACGAAGCTGGCAGCCATGGGAGGTACAGACTGGTTATGTCGTTCTTAAAGTTTTAATGAATGAGCAAAATCGCCTGGCTCGGGGGGCGCGCGGGAGTATTGCGAGGGACTTGGGCTGCCTCTAAGCTGGGAGGCTGGTAACACAATCACGGTTTGAAGCGACTAACGGTGCAGAAGATGTGAGGAAGATCCACAAGGGGTTATATCGGGAAAGGAGGGGTTATGAGCGTCAGGAAAGACTGGGCACATTTTTCTCTGGTGAAGGGGAGGCTAAGGGGAAGTGGGGGGCGAGGTTGGCCTCTCGCTGCGATGTGAGTGCAATGTAATGCAACGCGTTCTCAATTCACCAGCTTCCCGTACGCAGAAACATGAAGCACAGCTCAGTGCAGTTGGCCATTTATACGGGCAAAGCCACAGCGCCAGGGTGGTGGTGTCCTTTGAGGCAATTTGTGCCACCTCCTCGCGTGCCGGGACAGGAACCTTTGCCAGGGAGGCCTTTTAATCCTAACACAAGCAAACTAAGGCAGACGCTGGAAAGCGGAGATTAAAAATGGAAAGTGCGGGGAAAAAAACCTCAGCAGTTCAGGGCAGCATCTGTGGAGAGAGAAACAGAGCTAAGGTTTCAGGTCGATGGCTTTTTAATCAGAGCTGGAGGAAGTTGGAGATTTGAAATGAAAGTATAGGAAGCCAGGGCACCTCGAGCCTGTCCTGGCCCTTCAGTGAGATTACAGCTGACCCGCGTATGAACTCCGGGGGGGCAGAATTTTGCCCTTGTCGGAGGGGTGGGGGGGTGGGCGGGGGGGTGGGGTTGGGGTGGGGTGGTGGAGGAAGCGAGCACGAACCTCATGCATGCGCGCGAGTGTGCGCTCAAACAATCTCCCTCAGGCACAGAGCTGCCTCAGGGAGATGAAGAGCTTTCAAAATAAAAAAATAAAGATGTTCAAAATGTCATCAAACGTGTCCCTCCTCATGTGACTCTGAGCAGGGGACATGTTATTAATTAAATTTTAAAATTTTTATTCTCCTTTTCGTTTGCTGTCGGAAACCTCATCCCGCCCGTGGATGAGGTTTCCCAAAAAAAGGAAAATCTAAAGGCCGATCGGCGTTCTCACCTACCCGCCAACCGTAAGGTTGGATGGGCAGCGAAAAGATTCTTTTAATTGCCTTTGTTACCTTTTAATTGTTGGCGGGCACGCTGCCGACTCGGGCGCCCGCCCTGCCAACCGAAATATCGCGCGAGTGCGCGATGAGGTCGGGATGCTCGCCCCCCGATGCCATCTTACACTCGGTGGGGTCGGGCGCACGCCCGCCTGCCCAATGGGCTAAAAAATTCAGTCCCAGATAAATTTAACACTTACCAGGTGTTTAAGCAAGTGCAGACGCCAGGAAGGGAGGAGTAAGGAGCTAAAGGGATAACCCGAGACAGGGCGGAAGGCAGAAGTGATTTAAGCGGCGGTAATGGAACAAGTAAAGAAACAAAGATGGGTCTGAAGGAATTGCAAATGGCAACAGCAGTACCGTCACCAAAAAAGTAGCAACTGTGGTTGAACTTGTTGAACCGTATGTTGAGTCCGGGAGGCTTTGTAGTGCCAAATCGAAAACTGAGGCCCTGTTCCTCGAACCTCAATTGAGCTTCTCTGGGGTTGCGTAGGAATGCTAAGACCTTTTTACTCTATTAGTACCTCTATAGCAAGCTGGGCCTGCACTGGCTGACGTTTAGAAGAATGAGAGGTAATCTCACAGACACATACAAGATTCTGAAGGGGTTTACCAAGGTAGACACTGAGAGCCTCCTTCCGCTGGTAAGGAAATCTAAACATGGTGGGAGGGTGTGAAACAGTCTCAGGATAAGGGGCAGATCACTTAGGACTGGGATGAGGGGAAATTTCTTTGCTCAAAGGGTTTCGGGAATTGATGAATAAACATTTTTTGGTCTCTCAGGGAATCAAGGGATTTGGGGAACGGGCAAGAAAGTGGAGTTTAGGCAGAAGATCGGCCACCATCCGATTGAAATGGCGGAGCAGGCTAGAGTGGCTATTTATTCTTTCGTGAGATGCGGGCGTTTGCTGGCAAGGCCAGCATTTGTTGCCCGTCCCTAATTGCCCTTGAACTGAGTCGCTTGCTCAGCCATTTCGGGGGGCAGTTAAGAATCAACCTCATTGCTGTGGGTCTGGAGCCACACGTAGGCCAGACCAGTTAAGGATGGCAGATTTCCTCCCCTTAAAGGGCATTAGTTTAGTGAACCAGGTGGATCTTTTTTTACAACAATCAATGATAGTTTCATGGCCATTAATGCTGAGACTAGCTTTATATTTCAGATTTATTAATTAAATCTAAATTCCAACAGCTCTCTCGGTGGGATTTGAACCCAAATCTCCAGACCATTAATCTGGGCCTCTGGATTACTAGACCAGTGATATTGTCACAACGCCATTGACCATCTCCCCCACTCCTGCTCCTATTTCCTATGTTCTTATTTTCTTATGTTTGCAATTCATCGTAAAATATTTTTAAAAGCATGAATTTTAGCAGAGATTTTCCTACACGTGTTAGTAAGTTGCAGGCTTGAAGCTGACTATAGCGTGCGAGCTGATGAATCCTCTCTCCCTGCAGAATTCGGTTTCAGAGACTGTGCAAAGCGACGATCGGCCGTTTCACATCAACAAGTCATCATTGGTGACTTCAGAAACATACGTCGCGTGTGTGCGGGCAAAGCCACTGCAGCAGGACGGTTACGGAGGTCACTGGAGCGAGTGGAGCTCAGAGGTCCAATGGGACGTCACTGAAAATGCCAATCACTCTCAAACAGGTAATTGTCACGGAAAACGTTTAACGAGGAGCTGGAGGCAACAGGCGGGGGAATCCGAGCTCCAATTTTAACTCCCATCTAAAAAGCGCCCTTAGCATAGCAACAACGTCGGAGAACTGTTTATCAAGCAAAACTGGACATCTAGCTACGTGAGGAAATATCAGGGCAGGCTTGGTCAAAATTGTAGATTTGAAGGAATGTCGTAAAGGAGGATAGAGAGAGACAGACAGGCAAAAGAGGTGGGGAGGTTTAAGGAGGGGATTCCAGAGCTTAGAGCCAAGGTAGCCCAAGGCACAACAATTAAAAATGGGCAATAAATTCTGACCTCTCTAGCAATGCCCATATCTCACGAACTGAGAAAGAATTGAAGTGGTGTGTTTTCCTGATGTCTTGCCCAACATTCTGCCCTGCACCAAGAGCAGGTTCACTGTTCAGTCACCCCATTGCTGTCTGTCAAGTGTTTCTGGGTCATTTATTCCGAATGAAATGGCTGCTTTGTTTGCCTACAAAACAGCAGTGGCTACACCTGGGAGTGGCTGATTGTGTCTGAAGCATTTTGAGATATTTCTGAGGGATCTTGATCAGTAGCTATATAAATGCAATTGTTGATTTCTTGATATGGACAGAGGACTAGGAGTAGGTCATTCATCTCCTCGAGCCTGCTTCACTGTTCAATTGGATCAGGGCTGATCCATACTTCAAGGCCAATTGCAGTATCACAATATCTTTACAGTGCAGGAGGAGGCCATTTGGCCCATCGAGTCTGCACTATCTCTCTGAAAGAGCATTTCACCTAGTCCCACTCCCCTGCCTTATCCCTGTAACCATGAATATTGTCTCTTTTCAGGTAGCAATCTAATTCCCTTTTCGAAGACCTGCTTTATTATTTATTAATTATTGATTATCTGCTTTTGCTCCATATCTCTTCTTAACAAAGGTTGACCAATCCCAGTCTTGAAAGCTTCAATTGTCCCAGCACCTTTTGGTAGAGAGATTGCAGACACTTGTTGTAATATGCTTTTAAGGAATGGCAGCATGACTTAGAGGGGAAGTGTGTCATGCAATCCAGTCTTAGTTTCACTTTTGCTTTTTGAGCAGGGCACACACGCACACCCATAGCTCTGCTGCTGATGTCTTCAAGCTTTTCTGCGCAGTCAGGGCACTGCACTTGCGACACTCCCCAACACTGCCGCTTCATAGCTGTCTGGCCAAAACGTCAAGGGTCACCTCATGTCTTGTAGCACGATTTCAGGCTGTTCATCATGTTGCACTTGTACTTAATCTTGCTGCCAGGCTGTTTGACCAGCACCATGCTATGCTGTGATAATGATATACAGGCACAAATCACTTCTAAGGAATGGGTAAACATGTTGTGGTTTCATTTATTAAGACTCTGCATGTGGAAAGCTTGAAGGCATTAGCAGCAGAGCTGTGTGTGTTCTGCTCAAAAGCAAAAGTGAAACTAAGACTGGGTCACATGACACACTTCCCTTCTAGTGATGTCATGCTGCTATCTCTTCAACGCATATTACAACAATATTTACCAGTCTTTCTATGAGAGAGTCCTTCCTGAGTTTGCTCCTGAGTGGCTTTGCTGTCATTTTGAGACTATGTCCCCATGTTCTCAAGTCACTCTCAGGAGGGAATAGCTTCTCTGTATTCACCCTCTCAGACTCTTTAAACATTTCAAACGCCTCAACCTGCTCACCTCTCCATCTTCCCCTCAATATTCCATACTCAAGGTTTCTCGTGTTTCAAAAATAGAATCAACCTCCCAAAGCTAAGCTGCACCGCAGTTAGCCTGTGCTTAATGGTGAGGCTTCCCTTGAAGGAACGTTGCCTCCTTCAGGCGTCCCTGCAACCTCCATCATTTTGGCTTAGTGGAACGCACCATCCAGCGGAGTTTGGCAGCAATTTCGCCAGATGGGCTTCCAATACTCCATTGAACATGGAGAAACCCAACACGGAATTTTGCAGAACCCTCTCTGCCAAAAGGCTGAAGAGAATGTGTGGAACTTGCTACCATAAGGAGCATTGAAGGGGAGGCCATATGAGGGAGAAAGGAATAGAAGGATATGCTGATGGGGTTAGGTGAGAAAGGGTAGGAGGAGGCTCATGGGGAGCATAAGAACTGGAATGGTCCTGCTGGGCCGAATGGCCTGTTTCTGTTCTGTAAATTCTATGGTCAATTGGTTAGTTTCCATTCAGTCCTTCCCTATGGTGCCAAAGGTGAACTCGTGTTGCTGATAATCAAAGCAAGCTCATTGAACAGCACCCATGCTGCCGTGAGCTAAGACTCTTGCTCTATATTTCAATGCTAACTGTCTGCCTTCAACATTCACAGCTGAAGCTGAGGTGATGCCTCGAAATCTGCAGTGTACCTACGATGGCATCCAGGAGATTGAATGTACCTGGGAAGTAACAAGGGAGTCCAGTAAATATTTCAAATTCAACCTCCACTATGGAAAAGCCTATAGCGTTAAGTAAGTAACCTAACTGAAATAGCCCCTAACCCCACCTTGATTGTAGAAGATCTGAAGACCATTATGCATCAGCCCATCTTAGTTCATTCATCCATGTTGCTTTTCAGGTACTTCCAATGCAACATCCCAATTGTTCTTAACAAATTTTGGGGTGTTACCTGAACTACCCAATCCAGGAGCTACCACCTGCAAGTTCCCCTCCAAGCCACAAGCCATCCTAACTTGGAACTCCCTCCCTAACAGCACTTGGGTGTACCTGCACCACATGGATTGCAGCGGTTCAAGAGGGCAGCTCACCACCACCTTCTCAGGGACAATTAGGGGTGGGCAACAAATGCTGGCCTAGCCAGGGACACCCACATCCTGCGAAATATTTAAGAAAAAGCCTTTTCTATATATTTATCACTATTTGAGGATAATTTTGACTTCTGGAAAGAAGTATATTGTGGGCGAGTGATCCAAAATTGGCCACCTTAAACTGTCAACAGAAGTTAAGATTACCCAGTGTGCACAAAGAAAAATACCCTTATTATGGTCCTAAATTTATCTTTGCAACTGTAACCACACCCCCACCGCTTGCCCTGCTTTCACCGTGTTATCTCGAGCAACTTTCCAGATTAACCATTTCGTTGCTGCCTATGATCTTGTTTACCTTGTACAAGATTACTTCCCAGATAACCTCCTTCCAAAGGCAAAGGGGCTCAACTCTCTTCACCCTCTCTTTATCATTAAGACCCCTGGGACAGGGCTGTCATCCTCCTGGCTCTGTCGTACATCATCTTCAGGTCTTAAGTGTACCCGGTGTCGGGGAGCAGGGGGCCGTGTTCTGAAACGGACATGCGGCCGGGGCTTTTGTCTTTTCACACGGGGATCAGGGTAAACAGTGCATGTTGCAGGCCACGATGAAGTGTGTGAGGAGTGTGGGTGCAGGGGGCAGACCTGTTAGAAGGCCCACCTCTGTTCTCCAACACAGCAGTCCAACTCCCAACCTCATTTAAAGGACCCCTAAACCTCACCCTCCCCCACCCAACCCACCCATGTCACCCCCATGCCTCCCCATCTACCCTCCATAGTCACTGGACTAGGTATAGTCTTCAGGGACCATGCAATAGCATTGGAAATTATTTTAACATAACTGGGGAGAAATTAAACCTCTAACAATCTTATAAAACCCTGAATTCAAACCCAATATCATTGATACTGAAGAAAACCTACTCCAGTGTTAGAAAAATTGTAATCCTTTAAGCCCTATTAGGTTTGTAAACAAACAAGAAGCCATATCAAAGGCATATTCTGTTACTACAGCTTCTTAAAAGGGCCCATCATTCTTGGATCAATAGATTACCTGCTAACTTGAAGCCATTATTAGCATTTGAAAGCCAGCCAAACATTCATGATGACTGCAGCTGCCCCATAACAAAATCTTCCAGCTACATTGCCAGAAATTAATAGAGCAAAAGGGTGTCCCATGTCAATTTCAAACCAGAATCAATCAATGGAGAGGCCAGGTGCAGAGATTTTTTTTCCATCTTTCAAAGGCAGGTTTTTTTGAACAATCAGAGCTGTCAGTCAATTTAAATCACAGCATAAAACATGACAGTAGATGCTGACTGGATATTTCTTTCACATTTTTAATGCATTTTGGCACATTCTTAATGGAAAAAAAATACTGTAATGCATGACAGTACTTGCACATTGGTGATCACCAATCACCAATTGTTTTTTTAAGGGTCAACTAACCTTATCAGGATAGATCCCTATGATGTATCGCTGCATTAAAAACACATCTACATTACAATACAGCATCTAATTGTGATATTTTACATTTCACACAAAATGTCCCTGACTCCTCAGAAAGCTTTCCCCAGTTGTCCCTTTTATCATGGGATGAGTGTCACTGGCAAGGCCGGCTCAACCCTCATTGCCATTCAGAAGGTGGTGGTGGGCCAATTTCTTGAACCCACTGAAACCCATGTGGTGCCGGCAGCACCCACAGAGCTATTGATTTTTTCTGTGGCTGTTACCTACGGCTGAATGGCATGCTCAATTCAGAGCAAGCAAAATTTCTGTGGGTCTGAAATTACATGTAGGCCAGACTGAGTGAGGGCAGCAGACTTCCTTCCCTGAAGGCTATTAACCAGGTTGGTCTATACAGCTTATGTCATGGTCACCACCACAGAGACTAGCTTTTCATTCCAGATTTGTTGCTGTGGTGGGATTTGAGCTCATGTCTCTGGAATATCAGTCAGGGCCTCTAGATTAGTGACGCAGTAACATTTCCTCTATGCTACGCCATATATTGAAGCCACTGGTTCTACTTTCCCTTGTGAATACTTGAAGGAAGTAGACATTCAGAAAATAGCAAATTCAGCACAGAGTAGGAACTGAAAGTGTACACCTTCACGCTCTACTGGGTGCAGTTGGACTTCAGCAGGGGCCTCAAAGTTGCTGATAAGTTGGATGGGTTAAATCAGCTTTTTTCATTCCTCCACTCCTCACCCTCCTTTACAAAGTGTCAGACCTGGCTTGATGGGTAGCACTCTCTGAGAACATCATTGAGTCAGAAGGTTGTGGATTCAAGTTTTGCCCCAGAGGCTTGAGTGAAACATCTAGGCTGACACTCTGGTGCAGTACTGAGGGACTGCTGAACTATTAAGTGTCCTGTCTTTTGATTATTAAGCCGAGGCACTGTCTGCTGTCACAGGTGGAGGTAAAAGATCACACTAGCCAGAAAAAGACCAGGAGTTTTCCCCAAGTCCTGGGCAATATTTATCCCTCAGTCATCACTAAGCAGGTTATCTTGCCATTATCACGTTGCTAATTGTGGGAGCTTGCTATGCACAGATTGGCTGCCATGTTCCCTGCTGTACACCAGTGATCACCCCTCAAAAGTACTTCATTGGCTGCAGAGTGCTTTGGGGTGTCCTGAGCTCGAGGAAGGTGCTATGCAAATGCAATTTTTTTGTTTTGTTGCTATGTGACTCTGTTCATTAATGATGACTATCCTTTCATTAATCGTTTTCACTTTGCAGGACCAAAGTATGTGAGCAATCGGTGATACTCCACACTTTTCCACATCTCATCGTTCATCGCTGTAACATACCTGTGGATGATGAGGAGGACCTGAATGACTATAACGTGTTCCTGAAGCTCGTAGAGCCAACAATAATATTTGAACCATATAGAAACAGTGAGTTCACCCACTAGGGCTGCTTTAGCACAGTTTTCACGTTTATTGTACCAATGAATTTGTCAGTTGGCGTGATGTCTTAACCATTCCTGGGTTATCTTCATGGATAATACTTGATTCAGGTGATCCCCTTGACTGGTGTGGATCGCCTGAGAACGGGGTTAAGCAGAAATTTTCTGGACTAATTTTTTCCCTCTTACTGGTCCTGGGCCTTTCCTTGGTTTTGGGGCCTGGTCTCTCCGAGGAGATTTTGATGGCTGCGGGAAGGGAAGAGGAGGGGCTGAGGCGGGAGACGAAGGGAGTATTTAGTCATGAGCATGCAGCAAGCTTGACGGGGCAATTGCTTCCCCTTCCTGCCTATCATTTTTGCATGTTCATGTATACCCCATCGCCATGTCCTTCTTAGGCCCACCAGAACTCGGGCCTGCTGAGAGCAGGTGTATATTCCACACTGAGAGTTAAAAAGACATCAAAGGTCCAGAAGAGAAAAGATAGCCAGTTTCAGAGGGAATCGATGCCCAGCTTTGCTGCTCTCTGGGAGAGAACCTCTTCACTTGTTAAAGAGCTCTGGTATTCCCCCCACTCAATAGTGGTTATACAAACACGAGCCACCCACACCTGACTGACTAAACGACCCCATTTCCACTAATTTGGGATGGGGTCAACCCCAAGACACGGTGGAAACAGGAAGTCCCTCCCTCCAACCCGCACTTTCAGTGATCGAGCAAGGATGCCAGAATTTTGGATCCCAAATTCCTTCCATTCTCGTCACCCCTCTTTTCCTGAAGGTGCAGGTTTGCGGTTGATGTGATTTCATCGATTCTCACAGCCCTATGTTGCGAGGGAGATAAATACAATCGCCATTTTTCAATCAGCAAGATCCCGAGTCCAGAAGCAAGAGGTCTGTTTATGATGATGTTGATAATGGGAGAGACATAGCACGGGACACTTAGAGACTTCCCTCATCTTCGAATAATGGCTTAAGATCTTTTAAGCTCGATCAGAACTGTTTGGAGTTGGTCAAGGCTTTGGCCTACCATCTGATTTGAAGGACAGCACCACCAACAATGTGGTGCACCCTCAGTCCTGCACTGGGAGTATCAGCATAGATTTTGTACTCAATGCTCTAGGGTGGGGCTTGAACCCTCACTACCTTCCAACCAAGAGGCGAGAGTGCTCCCCACTGAGCCACACCTAAGGAGTAATGGCTGTATGTGATCGGAGCTTTAAAGGAACAAACAAAGCCCAGAGAAGGCTGACCATATTAACGTTGTCTCCTTTGATGCATTCTCCCACTTTACTTCTACTCCTCTGGAGAAATACAAATCACCTCACCCATGTACAGCAATAATCAAGGGCCTGAGGTCTTTTGAGGGCTCATTTTACGAATGCAGGTTACAAATGAGCCATGGAACCCACCACCACACTTACCCTCAGCGCTTTTACACTGGATAAAGGATATAAAACCCCAATTCTCGGTGGCCGCCCAGTGGTGTGGACTTTGGCTAAGGAAAGGATAAGCATTGGCTCTGATGGTCTCCATGTTTGAATAGCTCGCCAACACTAATTGTCCAGGCTGACATATGAAGGTTGGAATATGATGCCCACTTAAGGGCCTCATCCTGCTGTTGCTGGTATTCAAACAGCATCAGGCAGGGGAGGCTCCATGTCGAGCAATCCAAAAGGCAATCCCTGGCATGTTTACTTGTGGGCTCCCGATTGGTGGGCTGGGGGTGGGGGTGAAGGAGGGGGTGGGGAGGGGGTTCAGTGCGTCAGGCACTCAGTCCCCAATAAAGGGACCTGCTAACGTGAAGGGGTGGGGGGGGTCCGCTGACATTCACCTCCCCGCCCTTGCCTCCAAACCCCCTACCCCTCCCTCCCCCACAGCTCCCATCCCACCACCCACATCCTACCCTCACTCACCTGCGGCCTGGGTCCCTTCGCTGCTCCTGGGCCTCCAGTGGGTGCATTACCAGCAGCTGCCACCACGCCCCACTGGCCCCTCACCTGCCCACCAGCAACCCCCCCCCCACCCCCCCACCCCCACCACCCCCTCCTCCCCCCAACCTCCACATCCCCAGTGGCTGCCTGCAATGAAGAGCTGCTGGCTTCTGATTGGCCAGAAACCCACTGGAAGGGGAGGGGGGTGGTGGGGCAACACTTCTGCCCTCCCCCAGGGCTCCTGATCCCAGGAAAGGCCCCCTGCTGGCCACTTAAGTGCCATTAACAGATGTGTTTAGTTTCCATATTGTGGAATTGATTTAGAACCTAAGATGGCGGGGGGAGGGGATGTTGGAGAAGACAGCTTGGAGCTTGGAGTCATGCTAATATTTATCATAATCATGCCATTAAATGTAAAAATTACACTGAGGTAAAAGATCAGCCATGATCCAATTGAATGGTGCAGCAGGTTGGAGGGGCTGAATGGCCTTCTCCTGCTCCTATTTCCTACGCTCCCATGTTTTAATTCAAAACGTAGCATATCGTGAAATGATTTCATTTCTTTGTCTTTTTCTTATTAGTAAAATTCAAGGCCCCTTTCAACCTGACCATAAAACAGCTGCCTGATTACAATTACCAACTGAACTGGCTTACTAAGAACACCGATGGCCAGTCAGAATATGAAATTCATTACAAGAAGGCTGAAGACTCTTGGGAGGTCAGTTGCGATCTTACATCAGTGACACGGGCAGGTCTTCAGACAGCCTACCCCGTGTGCATATGTGTCAGTTCCTGCGTGAGGTGTGTGTGTGTGTGTGTATATCTGTGTGAGACTGGTTATGTTCCCTGTAGAGACCAGTAAAGAAAGTAATCCCCACAAATCCAACAGAAAGAAAACCAACAGACAGGATTTCACTTTTTAAAACTTTTACTGTAACAAATCAACTAAAATCAACAGAATTCAAACATTTAATGAAGGGTGAAGGATAGTGAAAATAAAAAGGTGAGTTTCACATTAAATACTTGATACAACAAACATAAACCTCATAGTTACAAGCACTCACATTTACTTCCTGCACAAATGAGGCACTACATACCACACAGTCTCAGCCTTTCCAACTCAACCTCTGCTATGTAGGGTCGTTCGCTTCACACTCAATCATTTCAGCCCTACAGTCACATTTACCAGCAACGATTCCATCCAATGTCCCCAGATACAGTCACCACCGATAAGGTGCATGTCTACGAACCCTCTCTCACTAGGGTCATGGCAGGCCTGATGGCACAGATTCCTCTGAGACACTCTCCTCGAACTCCTTCAAATGTCTGGTGATCTCTGGCAACAGTGAAACTGCAGCAATCCACAGCCCCCTTCCCCTCCTATCTTCAGCTCTCCATTTTTTCCAACTGGATAACACACACAGTAACACAATCTCTGCTCTATTCTCAAAGACCTGCTTCAACATCAAGATCTGTTCGAAGATTGCCAAACTATTCCATTCAGAGACAACCTTGCGTGAATTCTCAGTATGTTCTGAACTGCCAAACAGAAAATCACTGGCTGACCCAACCCCACTACAATTAGCTTTCTATTTACCTTTTGCTTCTTAGCTGTTCATTCCCTGAGCAACCTCAGCTGAAATCGGCATTTCTTGGAACCTAATGATATCATAATCAGGAAACCAATTAACCTGCTTTCAGAATATAACCCCCACCCCACCCTCCCTCCCACTTCCCCCACAACTTTGGTCTTAAAGGGGTATCACACAAAAGAAATGCAGGCTTTTTCCAGCACATAGGTCACCAAAGGTGTGTACATATGTGCATATGTATGAGGTTTCTCTAAAGCGCATGTATGTTTGGGTATGATGTGTGTTTAATGTCCATGTGTATGTGTAAAGTGTTTGTATGTGTGAGGTGTGCACATATGCAAGATGTACATATAAAGTGTGTGTGTTTGTGTGTGAGGTGTGTGTGCACATTTGTATATATGAGCTGTGTGTTTTAGCTAGTGTGTTTGCGTGCATGTGTGTGTGTGTATTTGTGTGTGCATGTGTATGTGTCAGAGAGTGTATTAGAGAGTAAGGGCCCTGATAGCATCACAAGAGCAGATGGTTATTAAATACTAGCACAGCATCATTGCTTGTTTTCCATTGAAAGATTGGGTTACAGTTCAAATAATTAGGCCCATGAAATTTCAAGTGTAATATAGGATTACCCATAGCTGTGGTTAGCCTGAAACATCGGAAGTCCTATTATTGCTCTGAAAGAAGTTGGTGATAGATTCAAACAGCATTTCAAACCAAGGGCACATTGCAACATATAGTAACCTTTGTATTCTCTTGTGCCAGAATTCTGAAGTGAAGGCGATTCCCCAAGACACCAAATCCTGCCAACTCCCAAAGCATTTATTGGACTTTTCCAGCAGGTATAGAATAAGAATCAGAGCAAAGGTGAAATGTGGACAAGGTCCCTTTACCTACTGTGGACCATGGAGTGACTGGAGTGAAGAGATCTCATTGGAAACTGATCCTGGTATGTAGGCAAAATACAACTGAATCCCCATAGAGTTTCTTCTTGCACTGGTCAAGATCAACAAGCTCAATTTGAATTCAATGTAAAAATCGGGAATTAAAACTCTGATAATGACCGTGAACCATTGTCGATTGTTGTAAAAACCCATCTGGGTCACTAATCCCTTTAGGAAAGGAAATCTGCTGCCCTTACCCGGCCTGGCCTACATGTGACTCCAGACCCACAGCAATGTGGTTGACTCTTAACTGCCCTCTGAAATGGCCTTAGCAAGCCACTCAGTTGTATCAAACCACTAGGAAGTTGAAAAGGACTGAAACCGGACTAAACACCCAGCATCGGCCTAGGCACTAGAAACGACAATGGCAAACTCAGCCCTGTCAACCCTGCAAAGTCCTCCTCGGCTTGTGCCAAAATTGGGAGAGTTCCCTCACAGGTTAGTCAAGCAACAGCTTGACATAGTCATGTCACATAATGTCCCAGACACCACCATTAACATCCCTGGGTATATCCTGTCTCACCAGCAGGACAGGCCCAGCAGAGGTGGCAGCACAGTGGTATACAGTCGGGAGGGAGTTGCCCTGGGAGTCCTCAACATCGACTCTGGACCCCAAGAAGTCTCATGGAATCATGTCAAGCATGGACAAGGAAACCTCCTGCTTATTACCATGTATCCCCCGCACCACCCCCCCCAACCCTCCCTCAGTTGATGAATCATTACTCCTCCGTGTTAAATACCACTTAGAGAAAGCATTGAATGTGGCAATGGTGCAGAATGCGCTCTAGGTGGGGGACTTCAATGTGCAGCACCAAGATTGGCTCGGTAGCACCACCACAGACCGAGCTGGCCAAGTCCTAAAGGATATTGCTCTGGACTGGGTCTGCGGCAGGAAGTAAGGGAACCAACAAGAGAGGAAAACAAACTTGACCTCATCCTCACCAGATGCAGATGCATCTGTCCATGACAGAATCAGTAGGAGTGGCTACCACACTGTCCGTGTGGAGATGAAGTCCTGTTTTCACATTGAGGATACCCTCCATCATGTTGTGTGGCACTACCACTAAATGGGATAGATTTTGAACAGATCTAGCAGCTCAAGGCTGGGCAACCATGAGGTGCTGTGGGCCAACAGCAGCAGCAGAACTATACTCAAACACAATCTGTAATCTCATGGCCCGGCATATCCCCCACTCTACCATTACCATCACGCCTGATTCAATGAAGAGTGCAGGAGGGCATGCCAGGAGCAGCACCAGGCATACCTAAAAATGAGGTGTCAACCTAGTGAAGCTACAACACAGGACTACTTGCATGCCAAACAGCATAAGCAGCAAGTGATAGACAGAGCTAAGCGATTCCACAACCAACGGGTCAGACCTAACCTCTGCAGTCCTCCCAAATCCAGCCGTGAATGGTGGGTGGACAATTGAACAACTCACTGGAGGAGGAGGCTCCACAAATATTCTCATCCTCAATGATGGAGGAGCTCAGCACATTAGTGCAAAAGATAAGGCTGAAACAGTTGCAACAATCTTCAGCCAGAAGTGCCAAGTGGATGGTCCACCTTAGCCTCCTCCAGAGTTCCCCAACATCACAGATGCCAGTCTTCAGCCAATTTGATTCACTCCACGTGACATCAAGAGACAGCTGAAGGCACTGGATACCACAAAGACTATGGGCCCTGACAATATTCTGGCAATAGTACTGAAGACTTGTGCTCCAGAACTTGCCACGCCCCTAGCCAAGTTGTTCCAGTATAGCTACAACACTGGCATCTACCCAGGTATGTCCTGTACAAAAATCCAACCCAGCCAATTACTGCCCATCAGTCTACTCTCGATCATCAGTAAAGTAATGGAAGGGATCATCAACAGTGCTATCAAGCGGCACATGCTTGGCAATAATCTGCTCACTGGTGTTCAGTTTGGGTTCCACCAGGGTCACTCAGCCCCTGACCTCATTACAGTCTTGGTTCAAACATGAACAAAAGAGCTGAACTCCAGAGGCAAGGTGAGTGACTGCTCTTGACATCAAGGCAGCATTTGACCGAGTGTGGTATCAAGGAGCCCTAACAAAAATAGGGTCAATGGGAATCAGGGGGAAAACTCTCCACTGGTTGGAGTCATACCGAGCACAAAGGAAGATGGTTGTGGTTGTTGGAGGTCAATCATCTCAGCTCCAGGACATCACTGCAGGAGTTCCTCAGGGTAGTGTCCTAGGCCCAACCATCTTCAGCTGCTTCATCAATGACCTTCCTTCCATCATAAGGTCAGAAGTGGGGATGTTCGCTGATGATTGCACAATATTCAGCACCATTCACGACTCCTCAGATACTTAAGCAGTCCATGTCCAAATGCAGCAAGACATGGACAATATCCAGGTTTGGGCTGACAAGTGGCAAGCAACATTCATGCCACACAAGTGCCAATCAATGACCACCTCCAACAAGAGAGGATCTAACCATCACCCCTTGACATTCAATGTCATTACCATCGCTGAGTCTCCCACTATCAAAGTCCAGGGAGTTACCATGACCAGAAACTGAATTGGACTAGCCATATAAATACTGTGGCTACAAGAGCAGGCCAGAGGCTGGGAATCCTGTGGCGAGTAACTCACCTCCTGACTCCCCAAATCCTGTCCAGCATCAACAAGGCACAATTCAGGGGTGTGATGGAATTCTCCCCACTTGCCTGGATGAGTGCAGCTCCAACAACACTCAAGAAGCTTGACACCATCCAGGATAAAGCTTGATTGGCACCCCATCCACAAACATTCACCACCGTCGCACGGTGGAGGTATGTGTACCATCTACAAGATGCACTGCAGGAACTCACCAAGCCCCCTTATACAGCACACTCCAAACCCACGACCACTACCATCTAGAAGGACAAGGGCAACAAACACATGGGGAACACCACCACCTGCAAGTTCCCCTCCAAGCCACTCGTCATCCTGACTTGGAAATATATCAGCCGTTCTTCCACTGTCGCTGGGAAATCCTGGAACTCCCTCCCTAACAGCACTGTGGGTGTACCTACACCACAGGGACTGCAGCGGTTCAAGAAGGTATCTCACCACCAGCTTCTCAAGGGCAATTAGGGATGGACAATAAATGCTGGCCCAGCCAGTGATGCCCACATCCCATGAACGAGTTATCAATAACAATAACTCCTACTACTTAAATTTATATAGCACCATTAATGTGATAAAATGTACCAAAGTGATTCAAAGCAGCATTATAAACCAAAATATAACAATGAACAACATAAGATGTCAGATAAGAATGGTCAAAGAGATAGGCGTTAAGGGGATTCTTAAAGTGAGGTCGAGAGGCAGAAAGGTGGAGGGAGGGAATTCCAGAGCTTTGGGCCCAGGCAACTGAAGGTGACAAATGGTGGCTCGATTAAATACATCAGCACAAGAGGCCAGAATTAGAGGAGCGCAGGTATCTTGGAGTATTGTGGGGCTGAATAACATGTGGAGCAACAAGGCCATGAAGGGATTTGAAATTAAAGATGAGGAAGACCTTGCTTGACCAGGAGCAAATGTAGGTCAGTTAGCACAGGGGAGCGGGCCTCGGTGCTAGTTTGGGCATAGAGAGCAGAGTTTTGGATGACCTCAAGTTTATGGAGCATGGAGTGTGGGAGGCTAGCCAGGAGTGCATTGGAACCAGATGAGTCTAGAGATAATGAAGACATGTATGAAGGTTCTTCACATCAAAGTAAATAAGCAATGTGAAAATTGATAACTTTCAAAGTCGTATGGAATAAATTAGGTAAATCCTGGAACTTACTCCCTAACAGTGAGTGTACCTACACCACATGGACTGCAGTGGTTCAAGAAGGCAGCTCAACCCCATCTTCTCAAGGGCAATAAGGGGTGGGCAATAAATGATGGCCTTGCCTGCAATGCCCACATCTCATGAACGAATAATAGAAAAAAAACACAAGGCCCTCAAAGTCTTTCCTCTTTATGCAACAAGTGTAGGATAATTTACTCTGAGAATACTGAAAAATATTCCACTTTTTATGTTTCATTTATTGCAGTGTAGGCAATTTTGACACTGAGGGAGGTGTCATAAAGAGATGTTAGGACAGGGGTGGTCAAAGAACTAGGCTTGAAGGAGCGTAGTAAAAGAGGAGATAGAGGTAGAATTCAACAAGGTTTAGGGGGGAATTCCAGAGCTTGGCGGTCGAGGCAGTTAAAGGCACAGCTGCCATGGTGGAGCAGTGCAAATCAGGAATGTGCAAGAGGCCAGCATTGGAGTAATGCAGAGATCTCGGAAGGTTTGTCGGGTTGGAGGAGGCTACAGAGGTAAAGAGGGGTGAAGCCGTGGAAGGATTTGAAGACATCGATGTTAATTTTTAAAATGAAGCATTGGTGGAGCGGGAACCAATGGGGGTCAGCCAACACAGGGGTGAGGAGTGAACAGGATTGGGTGCCAGTTGGGATCCAGACAGCAAAGTCCAAATGGTCAGGTACACCAAAAGTTAAAATGGTCCTCCCACCTCATGCATATAAAACACCTCAATACCATTCTAATGCACAGTGTATTCACACATAAAATGCAATTTAATGCAAATTGTTCATTTTAACCTACACAATTATAAACATCATCTAGACAGTTGTTCCTAAAACATTGTTAACATAGAAACTAGAAGCAGGAGTAGGCCATTCGGCCCTTCGAGCCTGCTCCACCATTCAATATAATCATGGCTGATCCTCTATCTCAACACCATATTCCCGCTTTCTCTCCATACCCCTAATATGCCCCTAATATCCAAAAAATGATCAATTTCTTTCTTGAATATACTCAGTGACTTGGCCTCCACAGCGTTCTATCGTAGAGAATTCCACATGTTGACGACCCTTGAGTGAAGAAATTTTTTCTCACCTCAGTCCTAAATGGCCTGCCCCGTATCCTGAGACTGTGTCCCCTGGTTCTAGACTCCCTAACCAGGGGAAACATCCGCCCTTCATCTACTCTGTCTAGCCCTGTTAGGATTTTATACATTTCAATCAGGTCTCCTCTTATTCTTCTAAACTCTAATGAATACAAGCCCAGTCAAACCAATTTCTTCTCATACAACAGTCCTGCCATCCCCGGTATCAGCCTAGTGAATCTTCGCTGCACTCCCTCTATATCCTTTCTTAGGTAGGGAGACCAAAACTGCACATAATACTCCAGGTGTGGTCTCGCCAAGGCCTTGTATAACTGCAGTAAGACATCCCTACTTCTGAACTCAAATCTTTTTGCAATGAAGGTCAACATACCATTTGCCTTCCTAATTGCTTGCTGCACCTGCCTGTTCACTTTCGTTGACTGGTGTACAAGGACATCCAGATCCCTCTGTACATCCACATTTCCCAACATATCACCATTTAAATAATACTCTGCCTTTCTGTTTTTCACACCAAAGCATATAACTTGTCATTTATCCATGTTATATTGCATCTTCCATGTGTTTGCCCACACACACAACTTGTCTAAATTGCCCTGAAGCCTCCTTGCATCCTCTTCACAACTCACAACCCCGCCCAGTTTTGTGTCATCAGCAAACTTGGAAATATTGCATTTGGTTTCCTCATCCAAGTCACTTATATATATTGTGAATAGCTGGGGCCCAAGCACTGATCCTTACGGTACACCACTGGTCACCACCTGCCACCCAGTAACAGACCCATTTATTCCCACTCTCCATTCCCTGTCTGTCCAATTCTCAATTTACGCCAGTATATTACCACCGATCCCATGTGCTTTAATTTTGCCCACTAGCCTCTTATGTGGGACCTTATCAAAAGCCTTCTTGAAATCTAAATACATCACATCCACTGGTTCTCCCTTATCTATTCCATTAGTTAAATCCTCAAAAAACTCCAGTAGATTAGTTAAGCATGATTTCCCTTTCATAAACTCATGCTGACTTTGTCTAATCCCGTTAATGCTTTCCAAGTGTTCTGTTACCACGTCTTTTATAATAGACTCTAGAATGTTCCCCATTACTGGTGTTAGGCTAACTGGTCTGTAATTCTCTGTTTTTTCTCTCTCTCCTTTTTTAAATAGTGGGGTTACATTTGCCACCCTCCAAACTGTAGGAACTGCTCCAGAGTCTATAGAATTTTGGAAGATGACCACCAATGCATCCAGTATTTCCAGGGCCACTTCCTTTAGTAATCTGGGATGTAGATTATCAGGCCCTGGGAATTTTTCAGCCTTTAGCCCCATTAATTTCTCGAGCACCATTTTTTTACTAATACTGATGTTCTTTAATTCCCCCCTCGCACTAGAACCTTGGTTCCCTAACATTTCTGGGAAATTATTTGTGTCCTCTTTATGTGAAGCCAGAACCAAAATATGTGTTCAATTCTTCTGCCATTTCTTTTTTCCCCATCATAATTTTCCCCGTTTCTGATTGTAAGGGACCCACATTTGTCTTCACTAATCTTTTTCTCTTCACATATTTATAGAAGCTTTTACAGTCATTTTTTTATGTTCCCTGCAAGTTTACTCTCATACTTCAAAGAACAAAGAAAAGTACAGCACAGGAACAGGCCCTTCAGCCCTCCAAGCCTGCGCCGATCATATTGCCCGTCAACTAAAACATTTTGCACTTCCAGGGCCCGTATCCCTCTATTCCCATCCTATTCATGTATTTGTCAAGCTGCCTCTTAAACAACACTATCATACCTGCTTCCACCACCTCCTCTGGCAGCGACTTCCAGACCCTCACTACCCTCTGCGTAAAAAACTTGCCCTTCATTTTCCCCTTCTTGATCAATCTTTTTGTTCACTTTTGCTGAATTCTAAACTGCTCCTAATCCTCAGGTTTGCTTCTTTTTATAGACAATTTTATATGTCTCCTCTTTGGATCTAATACTATATCTAATTCCTTTTGAAATCCATGGTTGAGCCACCTTTCCTGTTTTATTTTTGCGCCAGACAGGAATGAATAATTGTTGTAATTCACGCATATTTTCCTTAAATATTAGACATTGCCTATCCATCGTCGACCCTTTTAGTAAGGTTGCCAACCCGTGCCTCATACCCTCGTAGTTCCCTTTATTTAGATTCAGGACCCTAGTTTCAGATTCAACTTCTTCACTCTCTATCTTAATGAACAATTCCATAATTTTATGATCACTCTTCCCCAAGGGATCCCGCACAACAAGATTGTTAATTAATCCTTTCTCATTGCACATTACCCAGTTTAGGATAGCCTGCTCTCCAATTGGTTCCTCAACATATTGGTCTAAAGAAAATCATGTACACACTCCAGGAAATCCTTCTCCACAGTAGTATTGCTAGTTTGGTTTATCCAATCTATATGTAGATCAAAGTCACCCATGATTACAGTTGTACCCTTATTGCATGCATTTCTAATTTCCTGTTTAATGTCTTCCCTTACATCTCCGTTACTGTTTGTGTGCCTATAGTCAACCCCCACCAATGTTTTCTGCCCCTTGATGTTTCTTATCTCTACCCAAACAGATTCCACATCTTGATTTTCCAAGCCAATATCCTTCCTCACTATTGCATTGATTTCCTCCTTTACTAACAATGCTACCCCACCTCCTTTCCCTATTTGTCTGTCCTTCCTAAATATTGAATACCCCTGGATGTTCAGTTCCCATCCTTGGTCACCCTGCAGCCATATCTCCATAATTGCAACTATATCATAACCATTTATATCTATTTCCACTGTTAATTCATCTACTTTATTGTGAATGCTCTGCACATTAAGATACAATGCCTTTAGACTTGTCTTTTTAACCTCGTTAGTCATCTTAGCTTTATTTTGCATTTCGCCCTCGTTTTTTCTGCCTTCCACTTTTGCTTCTTACTTTTCTGTCTTTCATTTCTATCCGTGCTTCCCCCTCCTCTGTCTCCCTGCTCAGGTTCCCATCTCCCTGCCATTCTAGTTTAAATCCTCCCAGACAGCGCTAGCAAACAGTCCCCCCCAAGGACATTAGTCCCAGTCCTGCCCAGATGCAACCCGTACTGTTTGGGACCAGTTCTGGGGAAGGTGGGACAAGTACAATGTCCCAGTAATCTGAATCCCTCCCCTCTACACCATTTCTTCAGCCACGTATTCATCTGATATATCCTGTTACTTCTACTCTCACTAGCACGTGGCACTGGTAGTAGTCCTCAGGTTACTACCTTTGAGGTCCTACTTTTTAATTTATGTCCTAACTCCCTATATTCAGCTTGTAGGACCTCATCCCTCTTTTAATCCATGTTGTTGGTACCGATATGTACCACAACCACTGGCTGTTTGCCCTCCCCCTTCAGAATGCCCTGCAGCCTGTCCAAGACATCCTTGACCATGGCACCAGGGAGGTAACATACCATCCGGAAGTTTCTTTTGCAGCTGCAGAAATGCATGTCTGTTCCCCTTTCTATTGAATCCACGATCACTATAGCCCTGTCACTCTTCTTCCTCCCCTCTTGAGCAGCAGGAGCCACCCGTGGTGCCATGGACTTGGCTCCTGCTACTTTCCCCTGAGAAGTCATCTCCCTCAATTGCATCCAAGATGGTACATCTGTTAGAGGGCCGGCCCCGGCTGGGGATTCCTGCACTACCTGCCTTCCCCTACTCTGCCTGGTGGTCACCCATCCCCTTTCTGCCTGTTCAGTCTCTACCTGCGGTGTGACCACCTCACTGAATGCGCTGTCCACGACAATCTCAGCATCGTGGATGCTCCACAGTGAATCCACCCACAGCTCCAGCTCCAAAGTTCGGTTAGCCAGTAGCTGCAGCTGCACACATTTCCTGTACACATGGTCGCCAGGGACACTGGAAGTGTCCATGACTTCCCACAGAGCGCAGGAGGAGCATATCACAGGTACGAGCTCTGCTGACATGATTTCCCTTCAGATTAAGCTCATTAGTTACCCCCTTTAAAGAATACTAACTATGCTAGGGGCCTTATTCTGCTCCAGACACTCCCGTTACAGCCCAAAGTCCTCACCTTATTTTGTTTAAGCTAATGGACTGCAGCAGTTTAATTAATAGAAAAAGTGGAAGTAGAAGTGCTCACCTGACCCTACTTGCCAATCAGCTGCCTCCCCTGCGTCGTGTCACTTTTTGAATCATGACGTCACTTCAAACTCCACCGCCTGAAGGTCCTGAGGGTATGCCTCTCCTCTCCGATCTCGGCCTCTGTTTCACGCACCCTTTTATCCCGCTCTCGCTGGCCTTTCCTCTCTGCTCTAAAACTCACCTTCTTCCAACCCCAACAGCAACTTTTAATCAATTGCTAAGTTAAAGAAAGACGAGACTTTAGATAGAACTTATCCCTTAACTTAACCCTTAAACTCCCTCAGTCACCCATCTCTAATTGAAGCTCTCTACTGCAGCCAAACACAGCACTCCTGTTCAGTATAATCATGGCACGAACCAGACCTCAGTGGGCGCTTTGAGGACCACACTGTAGTACGATTCTCTTAGAAAAGCAACAAAGAAACAATTTAATGAAAGTTTTGTTATTCTTTATTTTTGTTTTATTTAGATCATAAGCCGATTGTTATTGCAGCAGTTGTAATACTGATGATTTTAATCATCTTAATTCGCCCCTTCTTCTGCCTAATAAAAAGGTAAAGTATATTATTCCTTATGTTTTAAACTGCCTGGGTCCCCTCAATGAGATTTCCAATTGGAACTCACTAATAGATCTCTGACACTTAGCACATAAAATATTTAAATGCCTTGATTAAACCTTGACTCGAAGGACAAGGGCAGCAGACACATGGGAACACCACCACCTGCAAGTTCCCCTCCAAGTCACTAACCATCCTGACTTGGAAATATATCGGCCGTTCCTTCACTGTCGCTGGGTCAAAATCCTGGAACTCCTTCCCTAACAGCACTGTGGGTGTACCTACACCACATGGGCTGCAGCGGTTCAAGAAGGCAGCTCACCACCACCTTCCCAAGGGCAATTAGGGATGGGCAATAAATGCCAGTGACACCCAAATCCTGGGGAAAAACAAAAAGTACTCAAGAGCCTAATTCACTCCAAAGTATCCTTCTGTTATAAATAAACCATCCAGGCTCCTCACTTAGATTCCAGTCAGTGTGTCCTTTGTCCTATACATAGATTTGTGAGCTCTCAGTTCGAGTTCTTCGGAAATTCTCAGGTATCCAACATCTTACAAGTGAAACATCTGGAATCCTTGGTAAAAAGGGAACGCCTTGCAAGCATCTGGAGGATGTAAACAGTTTCCGGGGAGGGGGGGTGGGGGCGGAGGGGATTATCCAGCCCCTTCCAACAGTGGGAGCTTCCGATCCCGCCAAAGTCAATGGAACTTTGAATGGCTCAGTAGCAGGGCTGGAAAATCCCGGCCCAAGTCTCTGCTGTGCACTTTAAGTGACGAACGTGGTCACTTTTTGGGTGGTAAAAACCAGGGGTCATCACTATAAATTGAATAAGGGATCCAGGAGAAACCCCTTGAGCCAGGGAACGGTGAGGCCGTGGAACTCGCTAGCACATGGAGCAGTAGAGGTGAATAGCCCAGATGCATTGAAGTGAAAGCTAGATAATTAAACGAGGCAGAAAGGATTAGAAAGGTCAGGGGTTAGACGAAGTTGGGTGAAAGGAGACTCATGTGGAGCATAACCATCGATATAGACCTGTTGGGCGACATGGCCTGTTTCTGTGGTGTACGTTCAAAGCAATTCTACGTATTGTCGGAACTTTGACCACCTCCAATCTTCTAACTTCAATCATGATTGTTTTGTTTTTGTCCGTCTGTTCTACGTGTTAAAGGAAGAAGAGATCCTGGTTGGATAGTATCCCGGACCCAGCAAAGAGCAAACTTTTCCTCAAAGAGAGCCAGGTCATTGTTTCCTTGTTTCATTGCTCTAGTGCGACCTCTACTGGTTTATACGGTAAAGGCATAGTCATGGACACCCCTATGCGCAGATGTCAGGGCAGTGAAATCCATGTAAAATTTAACCTGGTGATACCACCCAGCCTGTTTCACGAATTTCGAACGCCTTTCAGGACCTGAAGCATTGATCCAATACATCTTCTGGCTTTATACCATCAATAGGCTTGGGCACTGTATCACAGGGCAGAATTTTTAACTCAATGTGCCCGGCCTGCTCAAGTGTAAAAGGGCACCGTGATGACGTCCGGCGAGCGTCCCATCCCAACAGTCATCCCCCGCTCGCCCGGTATTGCGGCCGGCGGGCAGACGCGGAAGTCAGGAGCGCGCCCACCGACAATTAAGAGGACAGTTAAGCCCTGTAAAGTTCCAATTGACTCCGACTGTTCATGGCCCGTCCGACCTCACGGTTGGCAGCGGCCTCCAGGCGGACTTTGCATTTTCGATGAGACCTCGTCCAAGGGCGAGATGAGGGTTTCCGTCATCCAATTGAATCAAATAAGCTCCTTCGGGGAGCTTTCATTGCACGCTGGTCTACACCCAGGCTTCTGTCAGCGCCCGCACTCCTCCCGGGCCGAGTATATCAGCGCACGTTTCACACTGGCTGCCCGCTAATTGGCCAACCCCAGCGTGAAATCGCGATCGGCGGCCGATCGTGGTTGGAGGCCTATTCCCCGGCCACACCCAGGCCCGCCTACGTCCCCACGAACTAAACGTCCTGCCCACAGTGATTACATAGCGGACCATTCATCCAGAGTCAGGGGGCCGGGATTTTCCAGGGGCAGGTACCGTCCCGGGCAGGATGGAAAGATTTGGAAAGCAGCCAAAAGATTGACTTGGCGACGATGCCCGCCTCTGGCGGGACCTGAAAATCCCAGCCCTGGACTAATAATCCAAGGCAAGAGTTCAAATGCCGCTGTGACGGGTGGAGAATTTAAATTCAGCTCATCAAATAAATTTACAATGCATCATCATATTGACCAACCTACCAGGTTGTTGTATCTGGTTCACTGATGCCCTTTATTGAAGAAAATCTGTCAGCCTTTCCGAAGCTGCTTTATGTGTAACTCGGGATCCATGGCAACGTGGGTGACTCTTAACCGACCTTTTAAATGGCCTAGCAAGCCAGTCAGCTGTCTCGAAAATGATGCCGGACTGCAGCCAGCCCAAGGAAGCAGGTCAGCACCATCACCTTCTCAAGGGAAATTAGGAATGGGCAATAAATGCTGATCTTGCCAGTGACACCCACGGCCCATGGATGAATGAATCAAAGACAATTGACCATATCCGCTTGCCCCATATCAACTGCAGCGTGACAAAGACCAGTTGCATTGTTCCAAATGACACCAACTGACTTGACCATCAAAGCGGAAGCCATTTGGTTCCTTGTGATCTAACCTGCTCACTAAGCACAGTCACTCCTGAAACACTGTGCCGTATCATCTGGGTTGCATCATGATGGCAGACACTGCATGTACCATACGGCACATTGGCAATACCAGCTTAATTCAGTCTGGGCTCCCTGGTAACCTATGCATATGTTTCTTTCCCTTTTTAGAGAGGGCTGCTGGGGTATTGGTTCCCTGCAGAAACCATAGCACCGGAAGAAAGCAACATCTGCCAAGTTGTGGCTGATGAATCATTGGATACATCTCCCCAGTTCATTTCAAAGTAAGTCCTTTTTTTTTAACTCCAGGCTCCTGCTATTGTTTCTTGCTAATCGCCTCACTGGGAAGTACGAGAGCAAGATGGAGTTTGACTTGCTCCTCTTAAGGTTTCTTCTCCCCCCACAAACTGCCATTGCCAACAAGCCAGAGGACATCAGCACTTATAGGTTGATGTCAGTGGATCTAAGACAACCCCTCAATACATAAACCATGTTACAGCACCATGGAAATGACTGTCCAGCACTGCTAGGTCGTTATTAGAATCAGCCTTGTTATTCTTCCCAATCAATCATTCTCAACTTTGAGCCATCATCCATTTCAATTTGTTCATGCCCTGAGACCTTGTTCAAAGAATCACACAGAATCACACAGTGCAGAAGAGGCCCTTCGGCCCATCAGGTCTGCACCAACACATGAGAGACACCTGACCTACCAACCTAATCCCATTTACCAGCACTTGGCCATTAGCCTTGAATGTTATGACGTGCCAAGTGCTCATCCAGGTACTTTTTAAAGGATGTGAGGCAACCCGCCTCTACCACCCTCCCAGGCAGCGCATTCCAGACCATCACCACCCTCTGGGTAAAAAGGTTTTTCCTCACATCCCCCCTGAACCTCCTGCCCCTCACTTATGTCCCCTTGTGACTGACCCTTCAACTAAGGGGAGCAGCTGCTCCCTATCCACCCTGTCCATGCCCCTCATAATCTTGTACACCTCCATCAGGTCGCCCCTCAATCTTCTCTGCTCCAACGAAAACAACCCAAGTCAATCCAACCTCTCTTCATAACTTAAATGTTTCATCCCAGGCAACATGCTGGTGAATCTCCTCTGCACCCCCTCCAGTGCAATCACATCCTTCCTATAATGTGGCAACCAGAACTGCACACAGTGTTCCAGCTGTGTCCTCACCAAGGTTCTATACAATTCCAACACGACCTCCCTACTTTTGTAATCTATGCCTCGATTGATAAAGGCAAGTGTCCCATATGCCTTTTTCACTACCCCACTAACATGCCCCTCCACCTTCAGAGATCTATGGACACACACGCCAAGGTCCCTTTGTTCCTCAGAACTTGTTAAGCTAGAATAACTGTTTGGCTGTAACAAGGAGGGAGGGATATGGGGAAGTCAATGGATAAATAGGCAGAATGCCTTCTGTTCCTTGGTATCATAGAAAGAGCCATTATATCAGAGCCTGGAGCTTACATAGAGAAATCTTTCTCTTACACATTTCTGAGCATCAGGTGACCTGACTTGACATCAAAAATGAAGGTTCTGGACTCGCAGGGAGGGATGTTCCCTTTTGCTGGTTTGTTCTATATTTTATATAATGGATTTACCTCAGAGCAATTCAGAGATGACACCAGTTCCTAAGTGTGCAATAGGTTTTATTTACTGTGCTTTAAAATACCTCTGCAATCACAAAACGTCTGCACCCATGCTTACAGCTCAGCTTCTAGGACTTGCTGTTTACTTTAGCTCTGAGTCCACGCCCAGGCTTAACCAATCAAGCACAGTGAGCATAGATCAGTCAAGCAGACTCAGATAATTGAACACAGAACAATTAAGCCATTGAGCAAGGGATAGGCAGAGTTTCCCTGGAACAGGGGAAGAACTCATCAACAATCAGCCTTAAAATACCTGCAGAAACTGAACCTGATTGTGTCTAAAAGAAAATCAGATGACATGTGTTCATTGCTATAATAATCGCTGCATTTTTGTGTCTGAGTGAAACACTTGGATATTTGGACAACACATTCGAGCCTGAACTGCGAGGAATCATTTTACTAATAAAAAGAGATTTCTTACACTCGCTCTTCACTTTCTCTACAACCTTCAGTCCCTCAATCCTCCAGGAATTCTGCAACCCTCCCACACTGGATTCTTGTCCATCACGGCCTTCCTTCATCCCATCATTGGAGGCTGTGCCTTTAGCTGTCTCACAGGTCCAAGTCCTGGAATTCCTTCCCTAAAAATCTGCTCTTCCGACTCTGCTCATTTTAAGATTGTCCTTAAAACCTAAGTCTCTCACCAAGCTCTTGCCACCTGCACTGGTGTCTCCCACTTTGGCTCAGTGTCGATTTTTATCCGATTGCGCTCTGAGTGAACTGCCTTGAGATAGTTCACTACATTGAAGGTGCTATATAAATGTAGGTTGTCGTTTCTTATCTGAATTCCACAGAAAACACAGTCCTTTCACTTCTGATTTTGCATTTATGTTGCCAATTAGTGAGGTGAAGCTGTCAGTCACTCTGCATTTTATAGGACTCTCAGTGCAATGGGTTTATGTAGACACACTCTTGAGTACACAGATCAGAATTGGCCATGATACATTGGGGTACTAGGTTGCTAACCTTATTCATGAAAGCACCAGAATCAGCAAGTGACAGAAATATGGGGGAGAATTTTCCCCCTATAGGGGGGAGGTTGTGCAGGGGGCGGGCACAAACCACGCCGCCATTTTACGTGGATGGGTCAATTAAGGCCCGCCCAGCATGACGTGCGCCCAGAAGCGCTGAGCGCTCCCTGTGCAGGTGGGGGGGATTCCCTGAGTCGGGGTCTGTGCTCTTCCATGCATGGCGCAGGAAAGAGCACGGAGATCTTCCTGAGGCACAGGGCTGCCTCAGGGAGATTTGTTTAAGTTACCAACATTTTAATAAAGAAAGGAAAAAAAATGTTAAAACGTGTCTCCTCATGTGACAGTGTCACATGAGCTGGGACATGTCAATGAACTTTAATGAAAAAATTTATCGAGCTAATAAACCCTTCATGAAACCTCATCCCGCCCGTGGATGAGGTTCCATGAAAAATGTGAAGGCCGCCTGGGCTCTTCGCCTGCCCCCCCACCCCCGCCAACCGTAAGGTTGGACGGGCAGCTCAGTTTACTAGTTTAATTGATATTTAAATGGCCTTAATAGGCCTCTGGCAGTTCGGTGGGTGCGCAGCCAAGTCAGCTGGGCGCCCGCCAAACAGAAAATCTAAACGATGCGCGGTAATGTCAGGACGCCCGCCCGATGTCACCCCCACATCATTTTACGCCTCGGCAAGCGGGCCCCGCCCCTGCTCACCGAGCTGAAGATTCAGGCCATAAACACAAACATACGAATTAGGAGCAGGAGTAGACCACTCGGCCCCTTGAGCCTGCTCTGCCATTCAATAAGACCATAGCTGATCTGATTGTAACCTCAACACCACATTCCCAACCACCCCCGATAACTTTTCACCCCCTTTGCTTATGAAGAGTCTATCTACCTCTGCCTTAAAAATAGTCAAAGACTCTGCTTCCACCAGCTTTTGAGGAAGAGAGTTCCAAAGACTCACCATCCTCTGAGAGAAAAAAATTCTCCTCATCTCTGTCCTAAATGGGCGATCCCTTATTTTTAAACAGCGGCCTATAGTACTAGATACTCCGACAAGAGGAAATATCCTCTCCGCATCCACCCTGTCAAGACCCCTGAAGATCTTATATGTTTCAACCAAGTTGCCTCTTACTTTTCTAAACTCCAGTGGCTACAAGCCTCAAATCTCCAGTGCTGGATACACTTTTGAGACTGGGGTCAAAGCACACTGCAAAAGCAGTGAGATGTAATCCCTGCTTCACTGATAAGCTGTGTCATATATAACCCTAACCCAAACCCTAACCCTATACCTAACCCTGAGTGCACTCTATCACTGATATCCTTCACAATTCACTAACAGGTGTAGAAATTAAAAACCGTAAGAGCTCAGCTTGGACATATACATATACTGTCTAAGCCTCAAGGTTAGGATGTCACCCTCATCTTTCTTAAAGATAAGTTTCACAAGGCATTCTCCCATGGCAGACCTTAGTTAGCAACAACAATGCCTTGCAACAACAGCTTAGGCAAATAACATTCGTGCCAGGCAATGACCATCTCCAACAAGAGAGAATCCAACCATGCCCCCTTAACATTCAATGGCAATACCATTGCTGACTTCCCCACTATCAACATCCTGGGGGGTTGACCAGAAACTGAACTGGACCAGCCATATAAATACTGTGGCTACAAGAGCAGGTCAGAGACTGGGAATTCTGCGGTGAGTAACTCACCTCCCGACTCCCCAAAACCTGCTCAGTATCTACAAGGCACAAGTCAGGAGTGTGATGGAATACTCCCCACTTGCCTGGATGAGTGCAGCTCCCACAACACTCAAGAAGCTTGACACTATCCAGGACAAAGCTGCCCGCTTGACTGGCAACCCATCCACCACCTTCAACATTCACTCCCTCCATCACTCACGATACACAGTGTCAGCAGTGTGTACTATCTACAAGATGCACTGCAGGAAATCACCCAGTGTCCATCGACAGCACCTTCCAAACCCATGACCTCTACCACCTGGAAGGACAAGGGCAGCAGACACATGGGAACACCACCACCTGCAAATTCCCCTCCAAGCCACTCACCATCCTGACTTGGAAATATATCGGCCGTTCCTTCACAGTCAATGGGTCACAAGCCTAGAACTAACTCCCTAACAGCATCGTGCATGTACCTACACCACATGGACTGCAGCGGTTCAAGAAGGCGGCTCACCACCACCTTCTCAAGGGCAATTAGGGATGGGCTATAAATGCTGGCCCAGCCAGAGATGCCCAGGTCCCATGAATGAATTTTTTTAAAATTATATAGTACCTTTAACATAACGCTCTGCACAAGAATGTAATCAGACAAAATTTGACGTCAAGCCACATAAGGAGACATTAGGACAGATGATGCTTAGTCAGAGAGGGAGGTTTTAAGGACTGTGTTAAAGGAGGAAAGATAGAGGCAGAGAGCTTTAAGGAGGGAATTCCAAAGATTAAAAACCAAGGAAAACCTTCATTTCTACAGTGCTTTTCACAACCACCAATTGTTTAAAAGTCCTTTCCAGCCAATTAGATGCTTATGAAATGCAGTCACCATTGTAATGTAGGAAACGTGGCCGCCAATATGCGGGAGGCTAAAATTAGCCTGGATGAGCACCTGCCAATTGTCCCTGCATTCAAATTAATGGAAATAGAAAATGATGGATTGTATGCATTTGTAAAATTTACCCTTGTGTGTGCTTGTTCCTGTTCCTACAACAGGGAAGAAGCAGAATTCACCCAGATCAAGAAGGAACGAGGCATGTCTTCCCCTCCGATGACTGGAGATCAAGTTGGTCAAGGGCAATTATATCGTGAGACTGGAACAGCAGAGCCTTTTGGAGAAGCACCTTTCAACGTTCCAGTGATACAGAGCGATCCATCTGATTACAATGGTCCGTATTTATTCAACTATCAAGCTTTGTCAAAGCCCTGTTTGGAATTAAAGAATGGATTTAACCAAAATGAAAGCTCTTTCAAATGTGGTCAAGGGGCTCCTGGATATGTGAAACTCCCAGAGAATGCCTCTGAAAGTCAACAGGTGCCGGATCAGGCACATGATGAACAAACACCGCCTCTGCCTACTTCCGCTTATGTTCTGGATCCTTCGCAGCCTATGTCCAGTTCACCAAGTGCAACCGGTTATCACGTTCACACGGATAACACTGCAAGAACTTGCTTAAAGCAGTCAATGCCGGAACAACCAACCGTTTCCGTTTCCAGTTATGTCCTGTGTCCACCATTGACAAATTCTAACCCAACCTCCTCGCCAGGGGCTAATAGCGGCTACGTTCACACAAAAGGCGCAGATATTTCCAGTTCCAGCCACCCAGTTCCAGGTTCCGACGCAACTGCAAACTCTACGGCTGGTCAGCGGCCAGTGGTTTCCAACTGCGGAGCAGAGACGCTGGCGGAGGCCGGTGCTCCAATAGTGGATGAGGGAAATACACAAAGACCGCCAAGCTGGCCTGACGTCTCACAAGAAAAGCCCCTAGTTACGCCTTGGCAACCAGACGACAGTGTTAACTATGTGTTAACTCCGCCTGGGGAACAATTGGCCCACTGGAGCAGTCCTCCCAAGCAGGCGACACTGATCACAAACAAAGATCATGGCCTTTCAGCTGAGTGTCAACAGGGTGGAGTCTCTGACCCTTTGAACTGGAGGGTGCCCATTCATGGCCCTGAACACCCTTACCCGCCTAAGCTCCAAGTTGACCCACAGAAACCTATAACTAAAGAGGAAGCACTGTCACTTGCAAACATGCAGAATGAAACCCCAAATGTAATCCTTTACCAGCAAGGAGCTAAGCCACTACTTCTGCAGCAGATCGGAGATTATTGCTTCATTCCTAGATCCTGACCTACAAATGCAAATGGATTCACCAAATGCCAGCCACCACCATCATTGGCAGATACTGAACCAGCTAACCAGCATTCCATGAACTCTTCAGGCCCTCATGAGGATTTAAAGGTGATGCCATCATTTCAATCTACCTATACCACAGGTAACAACGTGAGTCCACCTTAGACCATACAGTCTGTATTCTGACTGAAAACCGCCTTGAAAAACCAATTGCGTATTATTTATTAAGCAAAGGAAGAGGTGAAACAGCAACGGAAGCATTTTCTTTCTGATGGCAGCTGGTAAACAGCCACCAGAATTAGTTGCATAACTCAACTGAAGAGCCAGCACAATCACGATGGGCTGAATGGCCTCCTGCTGCACTGTACTTCTCTGTGATACTCCAAATGCTAACTCCACTTGACGTAGCAAAGCATCCCAACCGTTCAAAGTTGCTCAGCAGGTCGGACCTCCTGCACTTTACCTTCCTTCTTCCAGATGGCATGGGCCATGCATGGCCCTGACACCATGCCACCCTTGCCTGCTGTTTGGTTCAATACCCAGGTTATTGATGCCAAGAACACGGACAGTTGATTGAGCTGAATGCTGACACTCTACCTGTGATAAAGACAAATGCTACTTCACAATTCTTTTACGAGCCCGAGTTTTATAAACAATAACAATCTCCAACTATGCAACACGGCAGTGGCTCCGAGTTCTTCAGATGGATTATTTCTGAAATTGCAGAGGTGACATTGTTCTTGCAAGCTTTGCAATTCACTGAACACGGTTAGTTCTAGTCATGATGTCAGCTAAAGTTAGCGATATACATTTTGTAGACATGAAGGTTTTCATTGTTTTAAAACCATTATAAGATGAAATTGGATATTTCTGTTTTGCAAGCTGTGAAAATGTATTTATCAAAGCTTCTAGTTGAATTACGATGCCCCAAATTTCCACCTTTCTCCCAGCAATATAGTTGGAATAAAATATGCACCATTTATCAACTGGAAGTCAATGAACTCATGCCATGCCCACCAGTGCCCGAGGCAGCTAGGCATCCATTCTGATGCCATCGTTCAATTCTAAATGCATGTCCATCCTTCTGACTTGTTCATTCGCCTATCAAGGACATCTATCTGATTTTCAGTGTCACCCATTGCAGACGCTGGTGGGTAGAGGACCCGCCAAAGAAAGAGAGACCCCTTCCCACACAAGGTGAATCAGAGGAGGCAGCTAAGAAGTGACACAATGTACTGGATAAATTAAGTACGTGGGTGGGTCATTGGTAGGTGAACGTCAATACAGACGGGCCTCTAAGAAAGAAAGACTTGCATTTATAGGGCACTTGTCATGCCTCAGGATGTCCCAAAGCATTTCACAGCCACGAAAGTACTTTTGGAAATGTAGGCCAGAATTTCTGGCCCCACAATGGTGGGTTCCCCCGCGACAGATGTGCCAAGCCGTTCAAACGTCCATTGACTTCGGCAGGACTGGAAGATCCCACTAGCTGGAGGGGCCGAAAAATTCCGGCTACAGTCACTGCGGTACTATAGGAAAAATGACAGCTAATTTACACACAGCAAACTCCCACAAACAGCATTGTGATAATGACCAGATAATCTGTTTTTTATAGTATTGGTTGAGGGATAAATGTTGCTCAGTACACCAGGGAGAACCTCTTCTACAGGATAAGGCCAAGGGATCTTTTACATCTACCTGAGTGGACGGATGAGACCTCAGTTTAATGTCTCATCTGAAAGGCAGCACCTCTGACGGTGCCGCGTTCCCTCAGTACTGCACTGAAAGGTGCATGTTTAAGGTGGTGGGTGGGGTGCCAGTCAAGCAGGCTGCTTTATCCTGGATGATACCGAGCTTCTTAAGTGTTCAAATGGTCATTTGGTACTACAGAACTTGAGTATTGCTGAAAAAAAAGAAACAGTGTTTATTGAAGCTTTTCATCTTGCACTCATCAGGACAATTGGCAGTTGTCAATGGTATTGTCGTTGGTATTTTCTTGGGAATTGCCCTGATGAGTGCAAGACAAAACCTTCGACCAAAAAAGGTCTCTTTTTTCAGCAATTCTTAAGTGTTGTTCACGCCACACTCATCCAGGCAAGCAGGGATTCCATATATTGGGAATGAACATGAGGAATTCTTGCGAGGAATCATGAAGAGAGGCCACACCTACCCTCTTGGTACCAAGGTCAATAAACCATTGGGCAATATGCATTACTGAACATGCATGTAATTCGATCAAAAATAGTTTGTAAACTTATTGGGTAACCATGAAAAGATGTACGCTTTTTCTGTTGTGACAAAAGTATAAATTAAAAGGAGCGAAGTGATATTCTCAGCAGGACTCTTGATATCTCATTTCACTTATTGGCAATAACATTTGAACCAATTTGTTGAGCACTGGATGATCCAAGGATATTTGTTTCTCTCCTGGACATAGGAGCAGGAGTAGGCTATTTAGTCCCTCGAGCTAGTTCAAACATTCAATGAGATCATCACTGATCTGTGGTCGAAACTCCAAATATCGCTTTAGGCCGAATAACCTTTTGGTTAACCAAAATCTACCAATCCCAGATCTAAATTGAACAAATTGCCTTAGCATCAATTGCCATTTGTGGAAGGGAATTCCACAAATTATGACACACTAAGGCCGGGATTCTCCATGCCCGCTGGCATCGGGCGCGTTCAGAGGCGTGGGCGGACGATATTGCGAGAAGGCCAGAAATCAGTTTCATGACGTCGTGAAACCAGTTTGCAATCTTTCGCTCAGCTCGTCGATGGCGGGACACGTTCCCCCGCCATTGGACATCAGGAACCTCATTGTAATACATCAGCATATCATTATAAGGCCAGCCCCCTGGAATCGTCCCACCCCCACTGGATCATCCACTCACATCAGCAGGAAAACTTGCCAACGTGCTTCAAAACAACATATAATAGGCGTGCACCTGGCGGGCTGCACTTCACTCGGGACTTCAAGGTTTGTTTGTCTACCTTGCTTCGGTCAGCGCTTGGAGTCATCAGCGCCAGACTTCACAGGCAGCGCCACGTCACTTATGCGGGGCTCATGGGCAGGTCTCTACCTACCAGATCAACCATATGTGTCAATGGCTGCAGGGCTAGGGCTTGCTTGGGGAAGGGGGAGAAGTGGCCTCAGGCAAGAAAAGAGGTTGCAGGACGAGGGCTGTGCTGGGGAAGGTGGGTATTGTAGGGTGTGCCTGGGGGCACATGTTGATCTGTGCAAGTGGCTCAAGAGGGTAAGGGCTAAGGAGGCAGTCTCCAGAGGAGATGAGGCCAGATGGAGATGTGAGGGTGTGCGAGAGAGAGTGAGTGGTGATGTCCCTTGAGCTGGCAGTGAGTGAGATGCCAGTGAATGTGTGGTGGTTTTGAGTGTGTGAGTTTAGAGTGATGAGATGGTTTCCATGCCCTGGCTGCACAGATGAGATCATTCATCTTCTATCTGCATTGGATGGCCAACCTCTTCTGTGCAGCATTGGCACTGATCACCAATGCCATCACCTACCAAGCCAGAGTGGTAATGTAGCTGCCCCTCCTATGGCCAGAGCGGGGATACAGGACATCACAGCGGAGCCTCCACGGCATCCAAAGGGCGCTCGAGGGGTGCTGCCTTCTTGCCTTTCGGGGCCATGTCTTCTTTGCTGCAGTCCTGGGCTGGAAGCACTGAGCGCGGCTGCACTTTAAATGTGGTGCCTGGCGTAATGAAGTGGCGAGGTGGTGGCATGGCAGGCGAATCGGAGCCTGCCCGCCATCGAAACAGCGTGTATCCCGGGAATGCCTGATTAATGCGGCGGGTTTGGGACCACACAGCCATTGCAACCGGAAGGAAAAACATTGTTTTCCCACCAGCTACCTCACAGTGCAAATCTGGGACGCTCCCGCCCCATGTTTCCCAATTTCACTGCTGAAGGGCACAGCCAGGTTTTTTAGACCCTAGTCTTATACTCTCCAACCAACAGAAGAAGATTCTCTCTCTCTGTCCCCCTTAATATCTTGAAAGCTTTGATCAAACCATCCCTAAACCTCCTAAATTCCGGGGAATACAGCCCTTGTTTGTTTAATATCGCCTCAGTTTAATCCTTGGAGTCCAAGTATCATCCTGGTAAATCTACACTGCACTCACTCCTAGGTGAATATATCCCAAGATGTGGCGCCCAGAACTGTTCACATCTAACCAAGGCTCTGTATACCTGAAGCATGACTTCCAACTTGTGAATTCTAGTCCTGTAGATATAAAGCCCAGCATAGCTGTAGCCTTTTTAATGATTGTACCTGTCCATCTCAGTTTAACAATCCTGTACATGGGCCCCTAAGTCCCTTTGGACCTCCACTGCTTGAATGCTTTCACCATTTGTAAACGTTCAGGTCCAAAATGCACAACCTCACACACCTTGTATAGTTGCTTTTTGAAGCCAGCAGAGTTCAAGGGGAAAGAGGTTAATTGTTGGGTCGTTACAGGAGTGGAGAGAATAGGCCGAATTTTCTGCTGGGGGAGGGGGAGGGGGAGGGTCACCCCTCCGGCCGACAGGTGTAACATTCATGGTCGAAGGACCACCTCCCCCAACTCCGCCCCCAGCCCCCTTCCCCAATTGCTTAGTTCGCCCCACAGCTTTTTAATAGTCATGAAGCCGTTAATTGGCTTGGGGCATGACTTCTAACCCCATTGGCGGGAACGCTGAACCCTCCCCCCCACCCACCCCCCACCAATCAAATGGCCAGAAGCTCTCTGGTCCCAATAGCGCCACCGGGAGAAATGGCCACTGCTGGGACTGCGGCGGTCCCCGAGGTAAACGTGCTGCAATGGAGCCAAACTTCAAGGTGTTGCCGGAGGTCACCGGCAACGGTTGTTGGCTTAGTACAAAGAGGAGAAGAGTCAATTCTCTCTTAACTCTAAATTCGCTTTATTCGCGTCGTTAGATCATCTACATATAGCTTATGCGTCTGGTTAAATATAGACATGCAGTTTACAGCAGGTTATACAGTCTTATACCCAAAACTAGGATCTAAACGCACACCCACTAGGTTTCTCTGACACTCCCTGAGGGGCCACAGAATATAAAAGCTAATACCCGAAAAGGAGAGCTGACCCTGGCCAGGCGTTCCGTTCTCTCTCTCTTGTGTCTCTACGTTGCTGATGTAGGTTCTTCCGCTTCTGCGATGGTTGGTCTCCGGAGTCTCGCTGCTCCACGCCCAAAATCCTCCAGTCTTATACTGAATCTTATCTCTTCAAGCTGTGCTGTCTCTCTCCCGTTGGTTTAGGCCTGCTTGCCTAGCCTGTGGCATATTCTCATTGGCTTTGTTCCAAGACTTAGGTAGCATTACCTCATTCCTCCTTTCCTAAATAAGGACTTGTTTCTTATCTCATTCCCTTTGTTCTTCAAGAAACTCAGCTACTTCAAACCGGCTCAGGCCAGTGACTGGACTCAGGTTACTTGAGGTCAAAAGTTGCTTTTCCCTGTGTCAGCAGTTCAGCTGCAGCCCCTGGCCAACAAAGGTAAGCCCAGGGTCACATAAGGGCAAGGCAGGCATGCCCTAAGTGGGGATTGGGGGGTCAGAGTGAATGAGAGCAGGGGGCAAATAGAAACTTGAGGTGGGGAAAAGCTTGGGTGGTTTTCCAATTGGCATGTGGGACTGCAATGGAGGCAAACTCCCTGCCTGCTCATCAGCCCGACCCATTTCACTGGACGAGCTGGACAATTGGTACCAGCCTCCTCAGGCACATGTGGAATCTCAGCAGCAGTGGGAGGAGGCCTGGTGTGGATAATAATTGGCCATTTAAGGACTTTAATTGGCCGATGGACAGGCTACCCTCCCCTGCCACTGGTAAAATTACAGCCAGGGCATGGTGCGTGGGTAGACACTTGAGTTGGCATTGCTGGTATGGTCCCCAATTTTATGGTTATCTCCCATGACCCCACCTGTCATCCCTGTCCCCAGGGAGCCCATAAAATTCAGCCCAATGTCAAGGGTTACCTATCCAACCTGGTCCTTTCACCTGTATTAGGGTTGTGTCATAGTAAAGATTGAATTAGTCATTTGGTAGCACAGAGCTTGAGTATTGCTGAAAAAAAGAGACATGTAAAAGCTTTTTGTCTTGCACTCATCAGGACACTTGGCAAGAATGTCAATATAAGTGGAAAACAACAATTTATACTCTGTGTGTAGAGAGTGTTGATTGGTTGGCAAGTGGACTCTGGTACAGGTATTGCCGTGAAGAATGCATCAGTGATGGTGACTGACAGTTAACTGTCAAGCATTGGTTGAAATTTAAACAAGGTAGTTTGACTCTGATTGGTCAAGGCATTGCACTGAGGAATGAGTCAGTGAGTGGCTGACACTTATTCTGTTTAGCTGAAACAGGTGCAATGTGTGTATATGTTCAGCACAGGAGCCTAAGGTGATTTCTACACTGATTGCCAAAGGTATACAAGTAATGCAGAGGCTGCTAGTAGATATAATTTTCAGGTTTTGTGCTCTCCATGGTGTGCTTTTTTAATAATACGTTCATGGGATGTGGGCGTCACTGGCTAGGCCAGCATTTATTGCCCATCCCTAATTGCCCTTGAGAAGTGGGTGGTGAGTTGCCTTCTTGAACCGCTGCAGTCCCTGTGATGTGGGTACACCCACCGTGCTGTTAGGGAGGGACTTCCAGGATTTTGAGCTCTCGAGCAGGCAATTCCCTCCTGAGCTCCTCTTTGGAAGTCTATTCAGGAACATTCTTTTGCCGTTTTCTACTGTCTCCCACTACTTAGTGTTCCCTGGCCCCTAGGAGTGACTGGATCACGTTGTTAAAGCTTGTTATGGAAGGTGGATGGTAAATGCCAAGCTGCCCAAATCCCGGAGGGAAACTTGAAGCAGCTGCCACAACTTTTTTCAATTTGTACTTATTTCATGATGTGGGCTTTAAATTCAGTAAAAGAAGGCCACCAAGTCTTATAGGTTTCTTAAAAAAACTAAATTAAACCTTTATTAAATAAAAAAAAATGATTTTAAGCACATACATTGGTTTACAAATTACTATTATAATACTTCTAGTTCCCCTGATTAATCTAACTCTCAGTTACACCTCCATTAAGGCAACAGTAAAAACATACGTTTTCAAAAGTCCCGGGCAAAATAACAAATTCAAAGTGAGTTTTCTTAACTTCGGTTTCTTTAGACAGCAGCTTGAGGCTTAGGTGCTGGAGGCTTTTCACACTTGTTAGATGTCAGAATGCCTTCTTTCCTACACACAACCTCGTCTCCTTTATACAGAATCCCCCTTTGAATGCAAATTCCCATTGTTTCGCTATGGCCAGAATTTTCCCCCTTGGCGATTTGGGGGCGGGGCCCGCTCGCCGACGGGAAAATAACGCGGGATGACATTGGGAGGAACCCCCGACGTCATCCCAGTCCCTTTAAATTTTTAGGAAGGCGGGCGGACAGCGCAATCAGCTGTCCGCCCGCCGACCTGTCAATGGCCAATTGAGACCATTGACAGGATCAATTAAGATCATTAAAGACCCTGCCCATCCAACCTGAAGGCTGGCGGGCAGGCCAGGAGCCCCAGCGGGCTCCAGATAATACATGAAACCTCATCCACTGGCGGGATGAGGTTTCATGTCCGTTTTTAAAAACTTTAATAAAGTTTCAGTGCTTCTTATTAACATGTCCCATCTCGTGTGACATTGTCACATGCGGGGGACATGTTAATAATGTTTTTATTTTTCTATTTTTAGAGTTTTTTAACCTGTCAGTAATCTCCCCGAGACAGCACTTAGTCGCAGGGAGCAGTGAGCATGCGCGAAAGAGCGCACTTTGACAGTTGGGGATTCCCTTCCCCCCTTGCACAGGAAGCGCATAGCGCTTCCCATCGGGCAGGCTGCTGGGCCCGCCCACTCAAAATGGCGGTGGGCCCCGTTTCGGCGGCAGGGGTCAGCTGCCCACCCGCCACCGAGCCTTTGGGGCCTGCACACCCACCAAGGGCAAAATTCTGCCCCATGTCTTTGGACTTTACCTCTCTAATAATAAAAATCTATCATAGTACCAATTTTACCAGTAATCTTTGGGAGAAATAAACACACTGGGCAGAATTTTGCCCTTGACGGGCAGCTGATCGCTGCCGCCAGAACGGGGCCCGCCGCCATTTTAAGTGGGAGGGCCAATTAAGGGATGCGCTCCCTGTGCGGGCGAGGGGAGGATTCCCCACTGTCAGAGTGCGCTCTTTTGCACATGCGCGCGATAGAGTGCACATCTCCCTGAGGCTAAGTGCTGCCTCAGGGAGATCGCTGACAGTGTTTAAAACTTTAAAAATAGGAAAATAAAAAAATTATTAACATGTCCCCCTCATGTGACAATGTCACACGAGATGGGACATGTTAATAAATATCACAAAAACTTTATTAAAGTTTTTTTAAAACCGACATGAAACCTCATCCCGCCAGTGGATGAGGTTTCATGTTTTTTCTGAAGCCAACCGGGGCTCCTGGCCTGCCCGCCAACCTTAAGGTTGGACGGGCAGGGCCTTTAATTGGTTTAACATGTGACTCCAGATCTCAACAGCAACGTGGTTAATTCTTAACAGCCCTCTGAAAAAGTCGCTCAGTTGGCCTAGCAAGTCACTCAGTTCAAGGGTAATTAGGGATGGGCAGCAAATGTTGGCCTTGCCAACAATGCCCACATCCCGTGAGAGAATCAGTGGGTTGGGGCCAGGGCTGACATGCCAGTTTCTTTCCAAATCGCACTCACTTCACCCACTACTGCCTCCTTGGACTGACAAGAGATTGAAAATCACCACCACTCTCCACATTCCCCTCCTGAATGTCTTCACACACAACCGTGGTCCTTCCCATATGTGCCTTGATTGTGGGTTATTGTTATTGGCAACCTGGTTTTGACCGAGATTTGACTTCAAGGTGGCAGCGCATTTTTTGGCCCAGATCTTCCAATCAGCATTGGTGAATGTGCGTCTGAGGCTGACTGTGATTAAACCTGCCCCCTTAGCATTTTACCCTAGAGCCTTTGTACCTTCCGATGCCGTCTCCAGTGGGGGTTCAGGGACGAACAGAGTCGGACAACCGAGTAGCGTTTGTAATTCCAGTGCTGCCACACCCACTTTTCTCCTCATGAACTGAAGACACACCCCTTAAGGTCTGTCTGCGTTTCATTGACTTACACTGTTTGGAATGGGACAGTCAACCCCAACACTGCACAAACTCCCCTCACCGACTTCACTTACTCCCGGACAATGTTCACCCCCTCGTCCCCATCAATGTTCACCTCCCTCCCTCAGCTCCCCTGGACACTGCCGGGAAGGAAGCATGGACATTGCTGGGACAGGGAGGGTGAGCATTGCCAGGAGGGGAAGGATGAACATTGCCGGGAAGTGGGGGTGGATATTGTCGGAGGGGGAGGGTGAACATTGCCGGGAGGGAGTTTACTTTGGGTGATTGCATTGGCATTGTGACCTTGACGGAAGCCTAGCTGAGTGATGACACCTTTCCCCTTAATGAAGCTTTGCCGCCACTTGGGTGAACATTGCTGGGAGGGGGGAGGGTGAACATTGCCGGGAGGGGAGAGGGTGAACATTGCCGGGTGCTGGAGTGCTTGATTGCCACTCGAGCTAATTTGCTTCGAGTTAAACTCCTCGAAAGACTTTTCACCTGCTATGAAAAGCTTTAAGGGAATCTGTACAATTCATACAGAGAGGCTTGTCCTCTGCAGGCAAAAGGAATATACCTAGGTATTGCGCCTTTTTTAATTAAAGAAAAGCTTGGAGCACAGGTGCATTCCCCATGGCAACATTTCGACCAGAGTCAACTTGCCTTTTTTGAATTTAAACAAAAGCTTGGGGAAATAACTGGTCCCTAGTGCATTCTCCATGGCAATGCCTCAACCAACCAGAGTCCGCCTGCCAACCAATCAGCACTCTTTTTCTCATACAGTATGAATTGTTGGTCCCTTTGAAATTTGGTATTCCTGCAGCTGTCCTGGTAAGTGCAAGGCAAAACTTTTCCACAGCAGGTCTCTTTTTTTCAGCGGTTCTCAAACCTTTCCTTGATGTTCCTGCTACTCTGTTGCCATGTGGAGTTCCACTCTCTGTGTTGGTGCCTGAGAGGTATGTAGTTGAAGACTGCCAATCCTCAGGAGGGATGGCTTCCTCAAAGGAGAATTCTCCCATAAGAGACAGAAATTGTTCTTAACGATCAGGAGGGCCTGGATGGAAGAGGTGATGGAGATGAGGTAGGATGGCAATGAGACGTAAAACACATGAAAGACTTGACTACACTGACTGAGGTCCTGAATTTGTTTCGTGGTAGATTTGTGCGTCAGAGTTAAGGTCGTTCGTTGCTCTGGGATAGGCAACAATTTCCAGATAAAAATGGAAGACCAAAGCTGTCAATTGTTGGCTCCACTGCGGCTCCATAAACAATTCCATACTCTATTCCTGGCTGAGAAAAAGTCATCCTATTGGACCTGAGTTGAGCTTACAGCTCCATCTTCTCTTCGTTGCAGAGGCCAGTTATTTCCACCTCCAGAACATCGCCCGCCTCCACCCTGCCTCGGTCCACCAGCCAGTGAAACCCTCATTCTTGCCTTTGTCAACTCCAGGTTCAATTACCCCAGTACTCCCCTGGATGGCCTCCCATTTCCAGCTCTCCGTAATCTTCAGCTCATCTGAAACCACTGGCACTTGTGTTCTCGATGTTCACTTTACTCCCTACTCATGAGGAAACATAGAACATCAAAAATTTATGGTGCAGAAGGAGGCCATTCAGCCCATCGTGTCTGTGCTGGCTGTAAAAGAGTTATCCAGCCCAATCTGGGAAGAGTGTCCTCTGCAGTCACTGCTGCCGAGTGAAAGAATACAGAGTGATATCACAGGAAAATCGTAAGTTCATTGGTTGGTAAGTAACTGCTAGTTTGAACTACCCATTCTAAATTGATTTCAGATTAAAGGTGACTACTGGGGCCCAGGATCGGAGGCCTAACACGTCAGCTTCAACTCAGCAGAGAGAGCGAGTTCCAGTTGATTTTAGAAAGTGTATTTTGAATCTCTATTCTAACTTGCTTTCTGATTAAAGGTAAATAGGAGAAATATTTTACAGATCGATAATCTAAAGACCAGTAGGAAATTTAAAAACAAATTGAAAAACTAATTAAATAAAATAGAGATGCAGGGCCAGGCGATGTGTTGTAGCTGCATGATGTGGGAGCTGGTGGACCCCATTGTGCTCCCTGGTGACCACACCCGTAGCAAATGTTGGCTGCTCGAGGAACTCCGGCTCAGAGTTGATGAGCTGGAATCTGAGCTTCGGACACTGTGACACATCAGGGAGGGGGAGAGTCACCTGGACGCTGTGTTTCAGGAGACAGTCACACCCCTTAGATTAACTATCTTAAATTCGGCCAGTGGTCAGGGACAGGAGGGTGTGATTATGAGTGAGGCAGATAGAGGGATCCAGGAAGTAGCACTGCAGGAGCCTCAGCCCTTGCCCTTATCCAACAGGTTCGAGATTCTTGCTCCCTGTGTGGACGAGAGCGGAGACTGTAGGGAGGATGAGCAAACTGACCATAGCACTGTGGTACAGGGAGCCATTCAAGTGGGAGGAGAAAAGAGAAATGTAGTTGTAATCAGGGATAGTATAGTTAGGGGAATAGATACTGTTCTCTGTAGCCAGGATCGAGAGTCCCGAAGGCTGTGTTGCCTACCTGGTGCCATGGTTAAGGATATTTCATCTGGGCTGCAGAGGAATTTGAAGTGGGAGGGGAAAGATCCAGTTGTCATGGTCCACGTAGGTACCAACGATATAGGTAGAACGAGGAAAGAGGTTCTGCTGAGGGAATACGAGCAGCTAGGGGCTAAATTAAAAAGCAGAACCAAAAAGGTAATAATCTCCAGATTACTACCTGAGCCGAGAGTTAATTGGCACAGTGTCAATAAGATTAAAGAGGTAAAGGTTGATGTGGGAGAAATGGGTTCAAATTAATGGGACACTGGCACCAGTACTGGGGAAAGAGGGAGCTATTCCGTTCGGACTGGCTCCACTTGAATCAGGCTGGGACCAGTGTCCTGGCGAATTGCATAACTAGGGTTGTAGATAGGGCTTTAAACTAAATAGTGGGGGTGGGGGGGAAGGTTCAATTGCATGGAAATATAAAAAATCAAAGTTTAAGGAGAGGGTAAGAGTGCAGGTTAGTGACGAGGCTGATTGTTACCAAAAAGTGAAAGGGAGGGACAGAGTGTGTGAACGCCATATTGCACCGAAGAATCATATAAGAGTAGGGAAAATTGACAATAGGGCAAACTTAAAGGCTTTGTATCTGAATGCGCGTAGCATTCAGAATAAAACTAATGAGTTAACAGCACAAATAGAGATAAATAGGTATGATTTGGTGGCGATTACTGAGACGTGGTTACAGGGAGAACAGGTTTGGGAGTTGAATATCCAAGGGTACTCAATGTTTCGGAAGGATAGGCAGGAAGGAAAAGGAGGTGATGTAGATCAGTGCTATAGTGAGAAATGATATAGGCACTGGAGAGCAAGATGTAGAGTCAGTCTGGGTAAAAATAAGAAATAGCAAGGGAAGGAAGTTCCTGGTGGGAGTAATCTATAGGTCCCCAAACAGTAGATCAGCAGTAGGGCAGCGTATAAACCAGGAAATACTGGGAGCATGTAAGAAAAGCACAGCAATAATCATGGGTGATTTTAATATGCATATAGACTGGACTAATCAAATTGGCAATGGTAACCTCGAGGGAGAGTTCATAGAGTGTATTAGAGATTGTTTCTTGGTGCAATATGTTGTGAAACCAACCAGGGAGCAGGCTATTCTGGATTTGGTTTTGTGTAATGAGATGGGATTAATTAATGACCTTATAGTAAAGGATCCACCAGGGAAGAGTGATCATAGCATGCTAGAATTTCAAGTTCAGTTTGAAAGCGAGAAATTTGAGTCCCATATTAGTGTTCTGGAGTTAAACAAAGGTAACTACATAGGCATGAGGGCAGATTTTACCCTAGTGGACTGGGCAGGAAGACTACAAGGTAGGACAGTTGATGAACAGTGGCAGATATTTCAAGAGATATTCAATTCCTCCCAAGTAAAATAAATTCTAAAGAGGAAGAAAGATGGTAAGAGGGGGAAAAAGCATCCATGGCTAAGCAAGGAAGTTAAAGATAACTTAAAGGCAAAATCTAAGGCATGCCAAATTGCAAAGGTCAGTGGCAGGCTGGAAGATTGGGAAACTTTTAAAGATCAACAAAGGGTTACTAAAAAAAAATTTAAAAAGCAAAGGTAAATTATGAAAGAAAACTAGCGCAAAATGTAAAAACTGATAGCAAAAGCTTCTACAAGTATATAAAAGGAAAGAGAGTAGCTAAAGTGAATATTGGTCCCTTGGAGGATGAGACTGGGGAGTTAATAGTGGGGAACACAGAAATGGCAGAGATGCTTAATCAATATTTTGCCTCAGTTTTCACGGTGAAAGACACTATTACCACCCTAATAGTAACAGGTAGTGCAAAGAGTATAGAGAAGGAGGAACTTAGAATAATCACCATCGCTAGAGAAAAAGTACTGAGCAAACTATTGGGATTAAAGGGTGACAAGTCTCCAGGACCTGATGGCCTACATCCCAGGGTCTTAACGGAACTGGCAGTAGAGATAGTGGATGTATTGGCTATAATGTTCCAAAATTTCCTGGATTCTGGAAAGGTTCCAGAGGATTGGAAAAATGCTAATGTAACACCCTTATTGAAAAAGGTGGGGAGGCAGAAAGTAGGAAACTATAGACCAGTTAGTTTAACGTCTGTCATTGGGAAATTGTTGGAATCCATTATTAAGGAAGTCAAAATGCAACCCATCAGTCAGCATGGTTTTATGAAGAGTAAATCGTGTTTGACTAATTTGCTAGAGTTCTTTGAAGATGTGACAAGCAATGTCGATAATGGGGATCCTGTAGATGCAGTATATCTGGACTTCCAGAAGGCCTTTGATAAGGTGCCGCACAAAAGATTTATACACAAGATAAGATCACATGGAGTTAGGGGTAATATATTAGCTTGAATAGAGGATTGGCTAACCAACAGAAAGCAGAGAGTCGGGATAAATGGGTCTTTTTCTGGATGGCAAGCTGTAACTAGTGGGGTGCCACAGGGTTCGGTCCTTGGGCCCCAACTATTTACAATCTATGTTAATGACTTGGATTCAGGGATAGAAGGTACTATAGCTAAATTTGCAGATGACACCAAAATAAGTTAGAAAGTAAGTTGCAATGAAGAAATAAGAAATTCACAAATGGATATGGACAGGTTAGGTGAATGGGCCAAGATTTGGCAGATGGAGTTTAACGTGGATAAGTGTAAGGCTATCCAGTTTGGTCGGAAGAATAAAAAGGCGACTTATTATTTAAATGGAGAGAATCTTCGGAATGCTTCAGTGCAGAGGGATCTGGGTGTCCTCGTGCATGAATTGCTGAAAGCTAGTATGCAGGTACAGCAGGTAATAAGGAAGGCAAATGGAATTTTGGCATTTATTGCTAAAGGAATAGAGCATAAAAATAGGGAAGTGTTGTTGCAACTGTACAAGGCATTGGTGAGACCGCACCTGGAGAACTGTGAACAGTTTTGGTCCCCTTACTTGAGGAAGGATGTAGTTGCGTTGGAGGTGGTTCAGAGGAGGTTCACTAGATTGATTCCAGAGATGCGGGGCTTGTCTTATGAGGAGAGATTGAGCAGTTTAGGCCTATACTCGCTAGAGTTTAGAAGGATGAGAGGAGATCTAATTGAGGTATATAAGATGGTAAAGGGGATAAACAAAGTAGACATGGAGCAGATGTTCCCCCTTGTGGGGCATTCTAGAATGAGAGGCCATAGTGTTAGGCTAAGAGGTGGTAGATTTAAATCAGAGATGAGGAGGAATTACTTTTCTCAAAGGGCCATGAATCTGTGGAATTCACTACCTCAGAGTGCAGTGGATGCCGGGACGCTGAATAAATTTAAGGAGGAGATAGACAGATTTTTAATTAGTAATGGGTTGAAAGGTTATGGGGAGAGGGCAGGAAATTGGAGTTGAGGCTGAAATGAGATCAGCCATGATCGTATTGAATGGCGGGGCAGGCTCGAGAGGCTGAATTGCCTACTCCTGCTCCTAGTTCTTATGTTCAATCCCACCCTCCAGCTCTTGGTCCATAGTCCTGTATAGCATATCCCAAGTATTTTCATAATGGGATGAAGGCAACCGGCTGTACTACTGAAGTGAGTTCCAGACCCCACCCTAGCAACATAAAATTACTCCTGTACTCCCCACTAATCCTTTGGCCAATTACTTTAAATGTGTACCCCTGGTTATTGATGCCTCAGCTAAGGGAAATGGATCCTTCCTATCCCCTCTGTCTAGACTGCTCATAAAATTATACACCTCAATTAAATCTCCCTCAGCCTCCTCTGTTCCAAAGCAAACAACCCCAGCTTATCCAATCTGTCCTCAGGACTAAAATTCTCCATTTCTGGCAAAATCCCCACATATCCCCTTGGTGCCCTCTCTAGTGTGGTCACATCCTCCCTATAATCCATCAGGTTTATGGATTCAAGGCTTTGCAGCAACTCAACATTAACATTCTCATTGGTATGCTTAAATACTTTCATGGAATTGTTCATCCGTATCCCTATAGCCACCTACAATCCCACATGCCCCAACTTCATTTTTCCCACTCGTGCCTTTCTCCAATGTTTGCCCCCACTATTGGTGACCCCCAACTCAATCCTGGAGCTACCTCATAGCCTTTAAGGCCCTGTTTAAGGCCCATCTCATTGACCACTTTTCCGGTCACCCTTCCTAATGTTTCCTTCTCAGTGCCCAGTTGCTTTGCTAACATTCCAGCAAAAGTATTCGGACAATCTTCTTATGATAAAGTTGCTATAGTAACACAAGTTGCCGTTGTGTAACCAAACTAGTTAGGTTGCCAAATACCATCACTGCAATATATAATTAGACACAGGCAGTCAAAGATGCTAAACATTAGCATCTACTGTGCAGTTTTTTTTAATTCATTCATGGGATGTGGGCATCTGGCCATGCCAGCATTCATTGCCCATCCCTAATGGCTCTTTAAGAGAATTTAAGTGAACCAAGTGGGTTTTTACAACAACCAACTTCTCACAGTCATATTTTCATTCCAGATTTTTATCAAATTCAAATTTCACCATCTGCCATGGTGGGATTTGAACTCAGGTCACCAGAGCATTACCCTGGGGTGGCTGGAATACTAGACAGTAATAATACCACTATGCCACCACCAGCACAGGTGTTACACTAGCATGCAACAACAACAACAACAACTTGCATTTATATGGAGCTTTAACTTCATTAAACAATTAAAGTCACCTTGCAGGAGTGCAATGAAACAAAATTTTGACATTGAGGGCGTAAGGAGGGGTTAAGATGCGCGATCAAAAGCTTGATCAAAGAGATAAGTTTTAAGGAGGGTCTTAAGAGGAGAGGAGAGAGGTGGAGAGATAGAGGAAAGAGGTAAGAGAGGAATTTCAGAGTTTACTGACTAGGGAGCTGAAGGCACAGATGTCAGGGGTCAGAGATTAGCAGGGGCTGGGGGGGCTATCTGTAACCAGAATAGACCAAGTCACAAGCGCTTATCCTAGAGTTGGCATCGGGTCTCCCAAGTTCACTGTGTGCCTTTTGCATGGAACCAGCTTGGGCCAGGAGTAACCAAAAAACACATTCCGAAATATCAATGAGGTCCGAAAGAGAGGATGCGGGGGCTGGGAACCCTTGCCAGAGTCCATTGGCCGATGATGCAAACCCCCATCTGCAGCTTGAGAACATTGTGAGCAGAAAAGACCTCCCTCCTTCCCTCCCTCCCTCGCCCTGGCTCTGCTTGTGGAGATTTGGCAGACGCTGCTTCCTGAGGACTAGGGCAAGCTGAGAAACAACTTTGACTCTGAACCCATGGTTGCAGGAAGTTTGGAAGGGAAATCCACTTTGCAAAAAATAAAACCCCAGTCACCACGTCCCCAGAGAACCCCAGGAGCAACAGCGCAAGGTGCTGGGAGGGGGGTGGGGGGGGCACCCTCTGTCAGGTCGAGGATGAAGAGCGTGGAATTGATTTTGGAGGTGTCACCCCTCCGGTGGCTCCGGCACTTCACCCCGCAAACTTTCCTGGTGTTCTCGGCGGTGTTTTTGGCGGTGTGGCTGGCGATGAAAGCCAGGAGACCGAGGGGATTCCCCCCAGGGCCACCCCGCTGGTCGTTTCTCCGGAGCATTGTCGCCAGGAACCAGGCGCCCCAGTTTTCGCTCACCCAGGTAAACGGCTGGCGTCTGAGGGTTGGAAATTCGACTGGGAGGGCGGCACAGATCGTGGAGCTTTACCGCCCGTTCTACGGTATTTAGCTCCGCCGACTGCAGTGAGCATCTGATCCTGTGTCGCCTGTTCTGTGCTGTCGTCGCCCCCCACCCCCAGGCTAATTTATTGTTAACCCAAGCCTTGTTTTGCTTTGGCTTCTATTTTTTTTTAAGTATTGAGCAGAAACGTGACGGGACCAGCCCTGTTAAATACCGGGGCAAGGAGAGCAGGTCAGAGGCTAGGAGCTCTGAGCTGAATCTCCCACTTCAAACCCCAAAGCTTGTCCACAAGGCACAAGGGTGATGGAATACTCCCCAATGGCTTGGATGAGTGCAGCTCCCAACAAACCCCAGGAAGCTCCATACCGTCCAGGTCAAAGCAGCCCACTTGATTGGCAGCCCATCCACAAACATTCACCCCCCACCCCACCCTACACACAGAGGTAGCAGGGTGCACCATCTAAAAGATGCACAGCGGCAACTCCCCGAGGCTCATTCAACCATCCAAACCTGCAACAAGTTCTACCATCTAGAAGGACAAGTACAGCAAATGCATGGGAACACCACCACCCGTGAGTTCCCTTCTGTAGCAATTATGGTTTTATTTAGTGTGTAAAGGTACCTTTAGGAATAATACTTGTTAAGGAAGCTCACGTGATCTGTAGTAACTAATAGGAGAGTAGGGCGGACTACCTCCACGGTGAGTGTAGAGATGGAGTTGAAAGCACACGTATAGTTGCTGCTGAGTATATTGTAAATAAACTTAACATTTCCACCCAAGGAGTGTCTGCAGATCAACTCTATCATTAATAGAACAACTCAGCCACCCTACACCACCCTCCAAGCCACTCACCATCCAGATTTGGAAATATATCGCTGTTCCTTCACTGTCACTGGGTCAAAATCCTGGAACTCCCTAACAGCACTGTGGGTGTACCTACACCAGATGGACTGCAGCAGTTCAAGAAGGCAGCTCATCCCCACCTTCTCAAGGGGTAATAGAGAATGGGTGATAAATCCTGGCTTAGACAGTTTCTTTCAAATTCATTTGTGGGATTGGGTGTCGCTTATGGTAAATTATGGACAGTCGGACAGAAGTGTACATCATCTCTTTGTTTTTCTTTCCTCCCTTCCCAAAAAAAAAAGCTTTCTAAGAAGTACGGGAATATTTTTACTTGCTTCTACTTTGGGCCGAACATGATTATCATCAATGGGCTTCAGGTCATTCAAGAGGCCCTTGTCCAACGGGGTCAAGAATTTGCCGGAAGGCCACGGGTCCCTCTAATTGATGAAATGACGAAAGGTCAAGGTATTACGGCTTTTAATCGGTTTATTTCATTAATAGTAACACTCAAAACGAAAGCGGAAGCTTTACTCACGCGCGGCTTCCTTCAGACTCGAGTGACGCCAGGAGCAGGGGGTTTTTTTCCTCTGTTGGGCGGGTGTCCATGAGAGTTGGCAACGTGCCCGCCGGACAATTAAGAGGCTTTACAGGTTTGGCAGGCGGGCAAATAGGCCAAGTGGCCTTTGCATTTATTTTTTTTTGCGAAACCTCACCCATGGGGCGGGACGAGGTTTCAACCATTGTTTAAAAAAAAATAGTTACAACTTTTAAAACTCTTTTTTTTAACATGTCCCTGCTCATGTTCTCCTTAATTTTAGCAGGCTTATTCGTAAAGTTTAAAAATCTTCAGCTTCCCCGAGGCAGCTCTGCGCCTTCAGGGAGCTTTTAGTGAGCGCACGCGCCGACTCCTGTGCTTGTCCTCCTCCTCCCCGCCCACCCCAACCCCCACCCAGACCAGGCAGCACCGAGCGTTTCAGCGCGCGATTCACTGCCAGGCCCCACCCGACGAGGTAAAAATCCTGCCTCAGGATCCTGTCTGCGCCAAGGAGGCCAGGCTGGGTTTAAGCTCTCATTGGCTATCGGAGCCTCCCTGCCCTAGAGCGAATGCTCTCCCAGAATGAAACCTGAACTCCGAGGATAAAGCTGCCAGGAGATATTAAACAAATTAGGACGCTTATTCCTTGAACAGAGGCCCAAATAATCCTCATCCACCACCATTCTCCTCTGCTGAACTTGTTCTCTCACCGAACAATTTCTCCTTTGACTTGTCTCACTTCCTACAAGTAAAAAGGTGCAAGGCTATGGGACCTACATGGGTCCCAGTTATGCCAGGCTTTTTGTGGGGTATGCGGAGCATTCCTTGCTCCAGTCCTACTCAGGCCCACTCCCATAACTCTTCTTCCAGTGTATCGATGACTGTATTAGTGCCACTTCATGTTCTGAAAAGCAAAGAACTGCGGATGCTGGAAATCCAAAACAAAAACAAAAACAGAAATACCTGGAAAAACTCAGCAGGTCTGGCAGCATCGGTGGAGAAGAGCACAGTTGATGTTTCGAGTCCTCATGACCCTTCAACAGAACTAAGTAAAAATCGGAAAGGGGTGAAATATAAGCTGGTTTAAGGGGGGGGGGGTGGTGTTGGGACAAGAAGAGCTGGGTAAAGGGCCAGTGATAGGTGGAGATAACCAAAAGAAGTCACAGACAAAAGGACAAAGAGGTGTTGAAGGTGGTGATATTATCTAAAGGAATGTGCTAATTAAGGGTAGAAAGCAGGACAAACAAGGTACAGATAGCCCTAGTTGGGGTGGGGTGGGGTGAAGGAATCGAAAAAGGCTAAAAGGTAGAGATAAAACAATGGATGGAAATACATTTAAAAATAATGGAAATAGGTGGGAAAAGAAAAATCTATATAAATTATTGGAAAAAACAAAAAGGAGGGGGAAAAACCGGAAAGTGGGTGGGGATGGAGGAGAGAGTTCATGATCTAAAATTGTTGAACTCAATATTCAGTCCGGAAGGCTGTAAAGTGCCTAGTCGGAAGATGAGGTGCTGTTCCTTCCGTTTGCGTTGAGCTTCACTGGAACAATGCAGCAAGCCAAGGACGGACATGTGGGCATGAGAGCAGGGTGGAGTGTTGAAATTGCAAGCGACAGGGAGGTCTGGGTCATGCTTGCGGACAGACCGAAGGTGATCTGCAAAGCGGTCACCCAGTCTGCGTTTGGTCTCTCCAATGTAGAGGAAACCGCATTGGGAGCAACGAATGCAGTAGATTAAGTTGAGGGAAGTGCAAGTGAAATGCTGCTTCACTTGAAAGGAGTGTTTGGGCCCTTGGACGGTGAGGAGAGGGGAAGTGAAGGGGCAGGTGTTGCATCTTCTGCGGTTGCATGGGAAGGTGCCTGGGAGGGGGTTGAGGAGTAGGGGGTGATGGAGGAGTGGACCAGGGTGTCACGGAGGGAACGATCCCTACGGAATGCCACCAGGGGGAGTGAAGGGAAGATGTGTTTGGTGGTGGCATCATGCTGGAGTTGGCGGAAATGGCGGAGGATGATCCTTTGAATGCGGAGGCTGGTGGGGTGATAAGTGAGGACATGGGGGACCCTATCATGTTTCTGGGAGGGAGGAGAAGATGTGAGGGCGGATGCGCGGGAGATGGGCCGGACACGGTTGAGGGCCCTGTCAACCACTGTGGGTGGAAAACTTCGGTTAAGGAAGAAGGAGGACATGTCAGAGGAACTGTTTTTGAAAGTGGCATCATCAGAACAGATGCGACGGAGGCAAAGGAACTGAGAGAATGGGATGGAGTCCTTACAGGAAGCAGGCTGTGAGGAGCTGTAGTCGAGGTAGCTGTGGGAGTCGGTAGGCTTGTAATGGATATTGGTGGACAGTCTATCACCAGAAATTGAGACAGAGAGGTCAAGGAAGGGAAGGGAAGTGTCAGAGATGGACCATGTGAAAATGATGGAGGGGTGGAAATTGGACAAGCCCCTCAACTGTATCCAACCCATGTCCCACACTTCCACCCTCACCCCTTCCAGAACCATGACAGAGTTCCCCTTGTCTTTGCTTTTCATTCCACCAATCTCCGCATTCAAAGGATCATCCACCACCATTTCTGCCAACTCCAGCATGATGTCATGATCAAACACATTTTGCCCTCACCTCCCCGGTCAGTATTCCATAGGGACTGTTCCCTCTGGGACACCATGGTCCACTCCTCTATCACCCCAACACCTCACCCCCTACCCACGGCACCTTCTCATGCAATCCCAGGAAATGTCCCTTTACCTTCTCCCTCCTCACCATCCAAGGCCCCAAACACTCCTTCCAGGTGAAGCAGCGATTCACTTGCACCTCCTTCAATTTTGTCCTCTGCATTCGCTGCTCACAATGTGGTCTCCTCTTCACTGGGAAGACTAAACGCAGGCTCAGTGACCGCTTTGTGGAACACCACCGCTTAGTCTGCAAGCATGACCCCCAACCTCCTGTTGCTTGTCATTTCAATTCACCATCTCTTCTCATGCCCACACCTCTGCCCTCGGCCCGTTGCAATGTTCCAGTGAAGCCCAATGCAAGCTGGAGGAACAGGACCTCACCTTCCAATTAGGCACTTTACAGCCTTCTGGGCTTAACATTGAGTTCAACAATTTCAGACAATGAATGCTGTCTTCCATTTTGATATTTTCTTTTCCAAACCCCCTCCCCCGACAGGGCCGTCTGCCACTTGTTCTTATATTTTGCTTTCGGAGAGCACTGACTCTTGTTCTGCTATTAACATGTCCTGCTAGACGACCTTTATGCCACTATTAACACCTGCCTTAGTCTTTAACACTACCATTACCACTCCCTTTGTCTTGTGTCCATGACACCTATGTCAAATCTCCCCTGAGCTTACGCCTAACCCTGACCTTCTATTTTGCTCCACACCCTCTTGAACAGTATAAAATCCATCACATTTCTACCTCTCTTCAACTCTGGAGAAGAGTCATACAGACTCGAAACGTTAACTCTGTTTCTCTCTCCACAGAGATGCTGCCAGACCTGCTGAGTTTTTCCAGCATTTTCTATTTTTATTTCAGATTTCCAGTATCCGTAGTGTTTTGCTTTGGTTTAAACAAATTAGGGTCGTATTTCCTGGAATTTAAATGGGTTACAGGTTGATTTGATCGAACTTTTCAAGATGCTGATGGAACACATAAGATAGATTGGGAGAAACAACCTCTGCTGGTTGGGGAATCAAGGGTGAAATTAAAAACATTTTTACACATGAAGGATTTTAGAAGTTTGGAACTCTCTTCCGCAAATGGCAGTCGATGCTGAATCAGCTTTAAATCTGAGATTGATAGACGGTTTTTAACCCAAGGATATTAAGGGACATGGGGCAAAAGCAGGTATATGGAGTTAAATCAGGCAAAGATGTGTATATGGAGTTGGATCAGGCAAAGGCAGGTATATGGAGTTAAATCAGGCAAAGATGTGTATATGGAGTTAAATCAGGCAAAGATGTGTATATGGAGTTGGATCAGGCAAAGATGTGTATATGGAGTTAGATCAGGCAAAGATGTGTATATGGAGTTAGATCAGGCAAAGATGTGTATATGGAGTTAGATCAGGCAAAGACGTGTAGATGGAGTTAGATCGGGCAAAGGAGGGTATATGAAGTTAGATCACAGATCAGCCATGGTACCCCTTACTGTATATTGCCTCTCCATATTGTTCCTACCAAAATGCATCACCTCACACCTCTCCGGCAGATGAAGTTCAATGCGGAGAAGTGTGAGGTGATGCATGAGGTGAGGTGGTAGGAACAACATGGAGAGGCATCATTAAGTAAGCAGTACAATTCTTAGCATGTCAGGAGCAGTGGGACCTGGGTGTATATGTGCATAGATCATTGAAGGTGGCAGAACAGGTGGAGAGAGCAGTTAATAAAGCATATGGTACTCTGGGTTTTATTAACAGGGGCATAGAGTACAAGAGCAGGGCGGTTATGATGAGCTTATACATGACACTAGTTAGACTTTAACTAGAGCATTGGATATAGTTCTGGGCGCCACACTATAGGAAGGATATGAGCGCATTGGAGAGAGTGCAGAAGAGGTTTACAAGAATGGTTTCAGGGATGAGAAACTTGAGTTACGAAGATAGATTGGAGAGGTTAGATCTGTTCTCCTTAGAGAGAAGCAGGCTAACAGGAGATTTGATAGAGATGTTCAAAATCATGAGGGGGCTGGATAGAGTAGATAGGGAGAAACTGGTCCCATTCGTAAAAGGATTGAGAATGAGAGGCACTGACTTAAAGTGATTTGCAAATGAAGCAAATGTGATGTGAGAAAAAATTTTTCACACGGCGAGTGGCTCGGGTCTGAAACGTGCTGCCTGGAAGTGTGGTGGAGGCAGGTTCAATCAAGGCATTCAAGAGGGCATTGGGTGATCATTTAAATGGAAACAATGTGCAAGGATACAGGGAAAAAGGCTGGGGAATGGCACTAAGTCATAATGCTCGTTTGGAGAGCTGGTGCAGGCATGAGGGGCCGAATGGCCTGTGTCGTAACAATTCTGTCATCTGTGATTCTGCCATGATTGCCTGTGGGGAGGCAGGCTCGAGGGGGCCTTCTCCTGTTCCTTGTTCATTGATCAACTTCGTTATTGGGTCAAAAAAGTGCTTTGAATTTTCTCATTGTGCCACAAAATAAGAATCTGTTATCGTTATTTATGCACTTGTTATTATTGTTATAACTTGCGGTTAGTATTATGTTTCCCCTTTTCTGATAGGTATTATCATGGCACCCTATGGAAGGTCCTGGAAGCAGCAACGGAGATTTACATTGACTGTTCTCAGGAACTTCGGTTTAGGCAAAATTGCATTTGAGGAGAAAATTCTGGAAGAAGCCCAGTGTTTGACTGAAATCTTTAAAGCATCAATTGGTAAGTTCTGTGGTTTTTTTTTAAGACAGAGATTTGCAATAGGGTTTCTTAACTTCAAAGTTTGCCCTCGAGTCTCCAGGGTTTAAAGATTAATAACGAAGACACTGCCGCAAGCAACTCACGACGCAAAGAAGTTATATTTGTAGTTTTTTTTTTAAAATTGTGTTTCTTCTTCCATTTCCTTCAAACTCTTGTCATTTAGTAATTATTAATGTTTCACTCACAGTCAAGATTAATCCAATTGGGCAACAAAGGTTGGAATTTCGTCAGAGTGGTGGGAGCCTTGACGACAGGCCCCAACGCCAGGGGCAACGCCACCTCAGCCAATGGTGGGTTCCCTTGGCCGCATTTTCCCTTTGTTGAGTAACAGATTAGTTGCCATCGGGTCTCCCGTTCCCATTCAAAGACACGGGTCCACCCGGAGTGCCTATGGAAAATTGGAGGGCCGGCAGCTCTTCAGCCTCAGCAGCACCACTGGGATCAGAAACTGAACTGGACCCAGCCATATAAATACCGTGGCTACAAGAGTAGATCAGAGGCTGGGAATCCTGCAATGTGTAACTCACCTCCTGACTCCCTAAAAGCCTGTCCACCATCTACCAGGCGCAAGTCAGGAGTGTGATGGATTACTCTCCACTTGCCTGGGTGAGTGCAGCTCCCACAACACTCAAGAAGCTTGACAGCATTCAGGGCAAAGCAGCCCCGCTTGATTGGCATCACATCCACAAACATTCATTCCCTCCACCACCAACACACAGTAGCAGCAGTGTGTACCATCTACAAGATGCACTGCAGGAACTCACCAAGGCTGCTTAGACAGCACCTTCCAAACCCACGACCACTACCATCTAGAAGGACAAGGCCAGCAGATGGAAACACCAGCACCTGGAAGCTCCCCTCCAAGTCACTCACCATCCTGACTTGGAAATATATCGCCGTTCCTTCACTGTCACTGGGTTAAAATCCTGGACCTCCCTTCCTAGTAGCACAGTGGGTGTACCTACGCCACAGGGACTGCAACGGCTCAAGAAGGCAGCTCACCACCACCTTCTCAAGGGCAATTAGGGATGGGCAACAAATGCTGGCCCAGCCAGTGATGCCCACATCCCGTGAATGAATTTTTTAAAAAGCTGTGTGGGAAGGTAAGCTGTGAAGAGGAAACAAAGAGGCTGCGAAGAGATGTAGACGCATTGGGCAGAATTTTGCCGTTGGCGAGCGGGGGGGGGCGGGGCCTGCTCGCCGACACGTAAAATGACGCAGGATAACGTCAGGCGGAACCCCCGATGCCACCCCGCCCCATTTACATTTTCAGGAAGGCGGGGGCGCAGCAAAATCAACTGTGTGCCCGCCGACCTGGCAATGGCCAATTGAGGCATTGACAGGATCATTAACTAATTGAAGGACCTGCCCGTCCAACCTTAAGGTCGGCGGGCAGGCCAGGAGCCCTGGCGGGGAATAGAGAAAACATGAAACCTCATCCACCGGCGGGATGAGGTCTCATGTAGGTTTTAAAAATTGTAATAAAGTTATTCTGTAAATTAAGAACGTGTCCCAACTCATGTGACATTGTCACATGAGGGGGACATGTAAGGGATTTTTCTTTTTCTCTATTTTTAATATTTATCAAAGTCCAGGCGATCTCCCTGAGGCTGCACTTAGCCTCAGGGAGATGTGCGCTCTGTCATGCTCATGCGCAAAAGAGCGCACACTCGCTTTTAGTGAACCCCCCCCCGCCCGCACAGGGAGCGCACAGCGCTTCCCACCGGACGTCATGCTGGGCGGACCTTAATTGGCCCGCCCACGTAAAATGGCGGCAGGGCCCGCTTCTCCGGCAGGGATCATCTCCTCGCCCGCCCGCCAGGCAGAAAATTCTGCCCATTAAGTGAGTGGTCAAGAAGATGGCAGTTGGAGTATAATGTGGGGAAGTGTGTGGTTGTTCACTTTGGTCACACGACTAGAAGAGCAGATTATTTTTCAGAGGCGCGAAACTTGTAAATGTTGATGTTCGGAGAGCCGTGCGCGTACTCATACAAGGAACATGAAAGTTAGCATGCGGGTACAGCAAGCAAACAGAAAAGCAAGTGGCATGTTGGCCTTCATTGCAAGAGATTGGAGTACATGAATAAAGAAGTCTTGCTACAATTTCACAGGGATTTGGTGAGACCGCACCTGGGTTGGATTTAATGGTGGCAATGGGCGGCGGAGGGGGTGGGGTGAGTCTCACCCGCTGGCTAAAAAAACAGCGTCACCCCTGCGTCGCCTCTTTACGGGAAGGCGTGCCACACAATGTGCCACTCGGGCACTTAACTGGGGAGTGGCAAGCCTTCCCCCGGGACCACGCCAGGGCATAAGTCCCGCCGGTCGAGAGCTATTGACCAATCAGAGGCCAGCAGGTCTACTTAACAGGCAACACCGCCGGGCAAGCAGTGGACGGTACCAGTACGACACCCATCCGAGGCCACAGGTGAGTGATGGCAAGATGGGGAGGTGGGGGGGTGGGGATCGAGCGGAGGGAAGGGGGGTTCCACAAGAAGGGCTGTGGGGATGGCTCTCACTGGGCCCCCCCACCCCACCAACCCTTCACTCCTGATGTTGGGTCCCTTGATCGAGCACTTGGGAGCCCCCCAGAAGCCAGCAAGCGAGCCCGTACAAGTTTGCTGGCTGTGTTCCCCACAAGGCAACTGCCCTGCCTGCCACTGGGTGAAGAATGCTAGCAGTGGCAGGAGGTGGCCCTTAAGTAGGCATTGGTTGCCCAGTAACGGGCCTCAATTTGTGGCCGATGGGGTGAGAAAGTCATCCAAAAGCCTTGCCACCGTGGGCTTAATCGGGATGGAGATGGGAAGGTATCAGAGTCCAATTAAATCCCCACCCATCAACAAACTCACCACAGAGGAGGACATTAGATTTGCCCCGGAAAACTGTGTGAAATCTTGGTCTCAATATTTAAACAAGGATAAACTTGCATTAAATTTGTCCCTGGGATGAGGGGATTGTCCTTTGCTGAGTCAATTGGATCTGGATTCTCTGGAGTTTAGAAGAATGAGAGACGATCTCATTGAAACATTCAAGACTTTGACAGGGTAGATACTGAGAGGTTGTTCCCCCTGGCTAGGGAATCCAGAACAAGAGAGCACAGTTTCAGGATAAGGGGCCGACCATTTAAGGACTGAGACAAGGAATAATCCCTTCACTCAAAGGGTTGTGAATCTCTGGAATTCTGGACCCTGGAGGTTGTGGATGCTCCATCGTCGAATATTTTTAACGCTGGGACTGACAGATTATTGGTGTCTCAGGGACTCGAGGGATATGGAGAGTGGGCAGGAAAGTGGAGTTGAAGCCCAAGATGATTGAATGACGAAGCAGGCTCGACAGCTAGGCTGTATGGTCCTCTCCTGCTCTTATTTCTTACGTTCTTAAGTGGATGCTTTGCTGCAGTCACAGTCTTCAGAGGCAAGCTCTTCAGGACAGGACTGAATGCCTTTTTGACTGCCATTTTCTCAGCAATAGGCAAGGAGGTGAAGATCAATGACCATGTCCAAAGAGAGCAACGTTTCCTCCAACAGCATCCTATACATGGGCTCAATCCCAATGAATTGTTCAGGTAACACAATGTGATGTTACTCACTCACTTATTATTAAAGGCTATACTCACCGCTAAAGCTTTGCTTAAGGACCACATTCGGGAATACTGCAGCATGTTCCAACATAAATCAGGAGGCAGAGAATCTGGGATAGCCTCCCTGTGGTGAAATTTGGATATTTCCTCTAGGCGCTAAATACCAAGGGTAGCCTCTCAAAAGGAGGAGAAAAATCGATGGGATCAGTTTTGTTGGGAACCTCCCACTTCCTGTGTGGAAAACGGGATAACTTATGCTCCTAATAGCTCTTCCTCTCCTCACCGTGTTTTTTACTGGGATGAAGAGTTAGGGGAGGCGGCAGCAATTATCCCTAATTCAATTAACATCAAAGAGCTAAACAAGCTTTGGCAGAGGAAAGAGAGGAAAAGCATTTATACATAGTGCCTTTCGCAATCTGAAGTGGCTTTACAACCAATTAAGTATTTTTGGAGTGCCACTGTTGTAACGTGGGAAAAACGGCAATCAATTTGTGCACAGTAAGCTCCCAGAAACAGCAGTGACAAGCTCATCTCTTTTGGTGATGGTAGTTAATGACCAACTCCCTGCTCCAGAACCATTGAGTTCTTTTTCAAAGTGTGTGCCACTGCAAACATCACCTGGTCATCGTGAGTTGGAAAGTGCTCTTGAGTGATTGTGTGAGGGAGGCGACAAATGTCACGGTCCTACTTCACTTGGGACACCTCTTCAGAATAATGGGGCCTGATTTTCAAAGTGGGGTCAGGAACCCAACACCGGGATGAACCCTGGGTCCTGACCTCACGCCCCAACCGTGCCGTTCACGCAACACTATTTTCAAATCAAAATGCCCTTGTTGGGCAGGAGGCGGGAGTCGCCTGCCTGACGCCAGCAGCAAAGACAGGCCACAGCCGTGTTGGAATCTGCTGCTGGTTTGCCAAATGGAGCGGGCGGCTCCTCCGAGGGCCGGAAGTGTTAGCGCGGAGGGCAGTGGCCATGGAGACAAAATAATGGCATTGCGCTGGACCCAGTGCAAGATGCTCCATGAGATGACAGTTCTCAGTCGCCAAAAAGAAGCTTTCAGATGTCTCCTCAAAGAACACAATAGCCGGGCAGTACCGTGCATCAGACTTTGGGTTCGCCAATTTGCCCTTTGGAAATTCTGTCGTCACGGTCCCCGGCCGGTGCCCAAGCTCCAAAAGGAGCTCAAAGGGCCAATAATTGGAGGCAAGTGGATCCCCATTGCCTCTCCCACCACCAGAACTTTGAAAAGTATAGACAGTGCCGGGGGCGACGGTATCCAGGGACACCTTCGGAATTGCACCGGGTCCAGACTCGCCGCCATTGAAAGACCAGCCCACAGGCTACTGTTTTGCTCCTTCACATTCACAAGATTCCTCTTCCTTTTGTACAGGTCAACCCTTTAATCCCAATTCTAGAGTCACCAGCGCCGTGTCCAATGTGATTTGCTCAGTTGTCCTCGGGAAGCGTTTCCATTATGAAGACAAGATATTCACACGACTGGTAGAACTCATTGATGAGAACATGAAAATTCAGGCAACGATATGGCCGCTGGTAAATTTTTTTTGAAAATCTTCCTTCCCTTGGGGACAAGAGAACATCCTTATTAAAATAGAGAAACTGATATCAAAAATTTGTTTCATAGGTTCTGGAACACAGAAAGACGATTAGGCCATTCAGCCCCTCTGCCCCCTGGGCCTGTTCAGCCAATCAGAGAGAATCATAAAATCAGAGGAAGGCTGCAACACAGAAAGGGGCCATTCGGCCCATCGTGTCCATTCTGGCCCGCTGCAAGAGCAACTCAGCTAGTCCCACTCACCTGCCTTTTCCCCGCAGCCCTTTCTGTTCAGATAATTATCCAATTCCCTTTTGACAGCCACGACTGAATCTGCCTCCACCATACTTTCAGTCAGTGCATCCCGGATCACAAGCACTCACTGTGTAAAAATAAAAAGTGTTGCTTCAGTCGCCTTTGGTTTTTTTTTGCCAATCGCCTTAAATCAGTGTCCTCTGGTCCCTGACCCTTCTGCCAATGGGAACAATTTCTCCCTGTCCACTCCATCTGGACCCTCATGATTTTGAACGATCCATCAAACCTCCTCTCAAATCTTCTCTTTAAGGAAAATAGCCCCAGCTTCTCCAATCTATCCACGTAACTGAAGTCCATCGTTCCTGTAACCATTCTCTCAAATCATTTCTATAGCCTCTCCAAAGCCTTCATACCCATCCTAAATGTTAATGGTATGTTAATTATATTGTTAAGATACACAGGTGAAGGGCATTGTTTAATTAAATACTTTGAGCACATATAGATAGGGGATACCGGTGGGCACCAATGGGGGCTGGAGTGCATCATTGACCCCAAAAAAACATAGTAGTTGAGGTTGCTAAGTTTCCTTTAAATCCTTATCCCTTTGTTACAGTATCCCCTTTAACACTTTAATTTGATTTATTAATTTGTTAATTTGCCCACCCGTTTATAGTTTAAGCTCAAAAGAGTAAATAGGGGATAACTGGGACACTGGGTTGAGTGGGAGGAGAGCTCTGAGACTGAACAAAAGTCAATAAACTCTCTCAATAAAGAAAGGCTCTGTGTCTTCACCAACCAGCTTGTATTAACACTAAAGTCTGGCGCGCAGGATTGGAAATAAAACTTCAGTTGAGGCCAAACTAATGTTTTGCAAAAGGTTTATCATCACTTCCTTCCTTTTGCACTCCATTTCTATATTTATAAAGCTCAGGATCCCATATGACTTATTAACTTTGGATTATGGCTGATTTGGATCTTAACTCTACCCTTCTGCTACCCTTAGTATCCTTTGCCAATGACAAAACTCCATCAACTTAACTTTTGAAATTTTTCAATTGAGCTAGCCTGGCACAGTGCTCAAGTGCCTTTGGCAGAATGTTACGGGTGAAGGGGTTTTCCTGCCCTGCCACCCAAAGAGTCAGCAGGCAGTGAATTCCCACCAATGTTGGCTGTCGCACAGCCATTTAACGCTCCGTTGGAATTCTTATCCTTACTTGGGAATAATTCCCGCCTCAGAGAGTTGCTGGCAGGTTTGACTGCGCAGCCGCTCTGTAGCACACTGCAGGCCACTAGAAATGGTGACCGCTGCTGGGAGTGACTAGATTTAAGTCCAGGATCTGGGGGTGGAGGTAAGCGTGGGGTGGGGGGGGGTCTCGTGGTGAGGATTGGGGGGGTGGGAGGTTCTGGGCAGGGCGGGGAAAAGTTGGTGAGGCTTGTGTGATGGCAAGGTCAGACAAGGTGGCAACAGCAAGAGTTGGCAGACCTTAGGGGGAGGGCCCACAATCTGGAAAGTGGGCTAGTGAGGGAGGTACCCAACCTCTCCCCCCCGCCCCCACCTTTTTGGGGCCAGGGTTCCCTAGGCAACGTCCATCCCTGGAAAAGGTTGAGGACAAGTCGGGAATGGGGGGGCAGCAGGAAGGCCATCCGGGGAATTTTATTGGTCCCCGCAACCTGCATCCAGCCAGTGCGGTACCAAAAAACCCTGCCCCTTTTTAGTTGCCTGCAATCTGGAAAGGGGAGGAGGCAAGAGTGTGAAGCAAAAGGTTTTTTAAAGACCTGAGGGCATTTTTTTTCCTGCTGCCAGTGTCCAGGAAATCAATGACCGCAAACATTCCCATGTGCTTGAACATTTGAAATATACAGATCTTTTTTTGAAAGTCAGCTATGGGTGAACTTAAAAAAAATAATAATTTGCTAAAGCTCCCAACAGTCCAATTTCTGAGCTAAACATGTTTGCCAATGTGCAGTGTTATTTGCAAACACACAGGAGTTCAGGGACATGATGTTCCATATCAAGAAGGGTAATGGAGCCTTCACTGGCAAGGACAGACTCATTAACCTGACCAAAGTAACAAGAAATAAAGACTATGGGTAGAGAAATAACCTAACGAATGGCATGGTCCCAGCAAGGATGAATCTTAACTGGCCAAATACAGCTTTTCCTTGGTGTGAAAGAAAGATTTGCATTGGTAAGCCATCTTTACCCTTTTCAGGGATGTCCCAAAGCTTTTGCAGACAATTGGGGTTCTGAAGATGAGACATACAGACTCGAAATGCTAACTCTGTCTTTCTCTCCACAGATGCTGTCAGACCTGCTGAGTTTTTCCAGCAATATTTGTCTTTGTTTCAGATTTCCAGCATCCACAGTATTTTGCTTTTATTTTATTACAGACAATTAAGTATTTTTAGAATGTAGTCACTGTTGTGGAGGTCTTGTGCTGCAATGGGTAGCATCCCTACCTCTGGGCTAGAAGCTATGGGGTCAAATCCTACTTCAGCACTTGATGGCCATGGAAGGTGTGTTCATAAAGTGGCCAGACAGGTTGATTAACAGCCCATAAATCCTTCCAATACAACTGATGACAGGCGATAAGAGTGGGGGAGTTTCCTGGTCAGCCATACTGCAGAAGGCATTGGCAAACCACTGCAGTACTTTGCCAAGCATAATCATGGACTGATTGAATGGCAGTCCATGGTCACCAATGCCCTCTTAGGACATTGTATCTGGAAGACTATCTGTTGTAAAGTAGGAATCACAGCAGTAAATTTTCACACAGCAAACAGCAACGGTATAATGACCAAGTAATCTGTTTTAGTAATAGATATTGCTCAGGGCACCAGGAACAAGTCCCCTAATCTTCTTCAAATCGTGCCACAGAATGTTTTACATTAACCTGATAAATGGGCCCTCAGTTCAACAGCTCATCTGTAAGGAGGTGCCTCTGACAATGCAGCAGTCTCTCACTGTTGCACTGAAATGTCAACCGAGATCATATGCTCAAGTTCCTGCAGTGGAACTTGAACACACAATGTTCTGGCGTAGAGACCAAGGGAGAGTGCCATCAACTGAACCATAGCTGACACCAAGCAAGCAATCATATACTTAGACTTTGGTAATGTACCACATGAGAGACCACTTTAGAAAGCAAGGTTAGTGGCCATCAAGGAAAAATCAAGACCAGTGATTGATTAAAGCAGAGGACAGTAATTTTTGTCATTGTGATATGGTGTTGAGTGGAACTCCCCAAGGCTGTGCTGGAACCAATCTGAATGTAAATTTAACCATCTCCAGGAAACCGTGGGGCTAGAGATGACAGCCAATATTTTACAGAGAGAGCTTGCCCAGGGGACTTGTACTTGTGCTGATCAATGCTGAATAAAGATGGATACAGAAATTAGAAAGAACTGTGTAATGTCACAACCAGGTGAGGATGAGTAACCAGTCCTGAGTTGATTATAACAGGTTTTGAAATGTAAACAATGAATGTGCCAACTCAGTGTATGTACTGAGCTATTCATGTGCTGTTTGCAAAGAACTCAGTCAGACAGGTTTCCAGTGTTTAAACAAATGAGGGGTTAGCTTTTGTTGTGCTAAAAAATCACCCAGGCAAAGATATTTTAAAAGTATATTAAAAAGGTAAATACATGTTGCAACACACGCACACACACACAGAATGCAAAAATATGAGTTACGAAGTGGAGGAGGTTAACTTTTGGCCAAATTAAAGTTCAATCGCTAAAGACAAAGGTTGGGATTTCCTGGCCCCACCCATCGCCAGGATAGTCCAGTCCTGCCGAGAGGGAATGGACTATTGGCTGGGCCACCGAATCTCCTACGGCGGATCCCGTCATGTCGACGCCAGTAAATCATGGCCAAAGATATAAAGAGTTCACTGGTTTTAAGTTCACTGACTCACTGGTCTGGCAGGATCGATCCAAAAAGCTTTGGTTCTCAGCTGAGGCAAAGTTTAGAGATGTATCTGTTATTTCTTCCTTCCTGGAATGCTGCTGTGAAGATTGAAGTCTGCTTTAGAATTTCTCTGTCTGCTGCTCACAGTTTGATATAAGCAAACAGGGTCCAAACTTAGTTGGAAGAGAGAGGGAGAGAGAGAGAGAGAAAGGGGAAAGCAGCTTTCTGCCCCGCTGCCGGTGTCTTCTGCTAGAAAACAAACAGCGTCCTTGTAATAAGAAGGATTTTCAAAAGATGGAGAACAGTTTTGGTCAAATGATGAGGGTCCATTGATACAGCATAGGAGGCTATTAACAGTGTGCTCATGGTAACAATGTAGATTCAGATAACCAAACCGATTGAAAGGCAATAGAGGATAATAGTTGCTTTTAGCACTTTGCTGTGCATAACCAGTTTTGGTAGCTCACGTTGGTTACTGGACCAGGCTCAGAGTCAAGAAAACCAGGCTTCTTGCTCTTGGCATAATTCTTGGTGTGAAATTCCACAATGGGGGGATTTGTCTAGGTCTGTCCATTTGTGATCCCCTTTGGAAGCTTCCAGAAGCTTGACCAACTCACAGTTGCAGAGAGGCCATGTGACCTCTGGCAGCCATTTTAAATTCAGTGGTTTGGTTTCGAGAGTTGAAACTGACTTTGGAAAATGTCCCATATGTGTGAGCCCAGCCAACAAAATTAAAATTAAATATTTGGACACCGGCGCATCTCCATAACAGCACTGGAAAGTAAAATTGGAAAGTGTGTGGAACCTAAATGGGTGGGAAAGGACCAGCCAAGGAAGAAGTCGAAAGGGATCCAGTTTTGTTGTCTTTTATTGGGCCTTTGTTTGTTACGTGAAAAAAAAACATTGAGCAAACAATAAACACAACATTGGACCATCATGAGCTCAAATCTGTTGAAGTCATGTTGAAGCTATTGGGGCTGCATGTAAAGTATTGCTTTTAACTCTTTAGAATAGACTAGAGGAGAGCATAGCTCGCTCTAGTATCAGCGAGAGAGCTATAAGGGACTACTTCTTAATATGCATTTCAGCCTCAAGAAAGGGATCAGCAAAGAGATCTACAAGGTATTTAAAGTCTAGAGCAAGTGCATCTAAGATAATACAAAAAGGCACACCACCATAACAGTGACTACACTTCATAAGTACTTCATTCCAATACCAAAAGTATATGGAGGTAGGTCACAGATCAGCCATGATTTCATTGAATGGCAAAACAGACTCAAGGGGCTAAATGGCATATTCCTGTTCCTATGTTCCGACTGGTTGTCATTTACTTTGGGAAATCATAAGTGGCTCTGTATAAATGCAGGGTCTTTCCTTCATTCAATCGGTATCTTAAGATGATATTTCAATGCCTTGTGAATGACTGTGTATTGGGGAATCAAAATCACGTGCTAATACCATTGTGTTTTCTGTTAGGTGTGTTTCATAGTTCCCTTCATTCGCTATTTACCAGGGCCTCTTCAGAGGATGTTTAAAAACCAGGCCCAAGTCGAAGCCATACTTCAGGATTTCATCAACCAGCACAAAGACACACTGAATGGTGAAGAGATCCGGGATTTTATTGATGCCTATTTACTGGAAATGGAAAGGGTGAGCACAATTGCAGCTGTTTGTGGCTACTCCAGCCGGGAGAGCTGCTGTCATGCTATGTCACACTCGTCGGTCTTGCACCACCCTCACATCCGAAGTATCTCAAATGCAACCGCTCCATGATGTCCGTCATCCAAGTACACCTAGGTGAATCCCCCTTTCTTCTTCCCTCCACTTTGCCCTTATTACGGCAGGCAGATGGTAAATGCCAAACTGTCCAAATCCCAGAGGGAAACTTGAAGCAGAATTATTTGCAATTTGTGCTTATTTCGAGATGCGGGCTTTGAATTCAGTAAAAGAAGGCCACCAAGTCTTATACATTCCTTACAAAACTAAAGTAAATCTTCATTAATAGAATAAATGATTTTTAGCACATACATAGATCTACAAATTACTACCATGATAACTTCTAAATCCCTTAATTAGTTCTAAACCCCAGTTACACCTCCATTAAGGCAACAGTGAGACACAGAGGAAAAGATTTCCCCCTCCCCTCCCACCGTCAGAGGGGAAGTGTGGGAGCGGGTGCGCCTCTGACTGGTGCCCCCGATCGGGGGCGCGCCGCCATTTTACATGGGTGGGCCAATTAAGGCCCGCCCAGTGTGACGCTCGCCCAGAAGCGCTGAGTGCTCGCTCTGCAGGCTGCGGGAGGGGATTCCCTGAGAGATACCCTGCTCAAGCATCCGAAAGAGTGCAGAGATCTCCCCGAGGCACGGAGGTGCCTCAGGAAGATGTGTTTCAGTGCTAAAGTTTTAAATAAAGGCTTTTAACACTTTTAAAACATGTCCCCTCATGTGACACTATCACATGAGCTGGGACATGTCAGCGAATAAATGTATAAATTTTTATTAGATTTTAAAACACTTCATGGAACCTCATCCCGCCCGTGGATGAGGTTTCATGAAAAACACGAAGGCCACCTGGGCTCTTCACCTGCGCCCCCCCCCACCCCACCGCCAACCTTAAGGCTGGACGGGCAGCTCATTAAATTGAATTAATTAGGTTTTAAATGGCCCTAATAGGCCTTTGACAGTTCGGCGGGTGTGCGGCCAAGTCGAACTGAAAATCTAAATGACGCGTGGTGACGTCGGAATGCCCGCCCGACATCACCGCGTGTCAGTTTACGCGTCGGCAGGTGGGCTCCGCCCCCACTTGCCAACGGGAAAATTCTTCCCATGGATTTTAAAAGGCCCTGGCAAAGTAACACACAACACCCGGAACAGTCAAATTCAAAGTGAGTTTTTCTCAGCTTCAGTTGCTTGTAGACATCAGCTTGAAGCTTAGATGCTGAAGGCTTTTCGCGCTTGTACTAGATCTTAGAATTCCTGCCCTTACACATAACCTTCACTCCTTTATACATATTTTCCCCTTTGAATACAAATTCCCATTGTTTCACAATGTCTTTGGACTTCTACCTCGCCAATAATAAAATCTATCAAAGCAAAATTTTCTGCCTGTCGGGCGGGCGGGCGCAGAGCCAATCGCCGCCAGGTAAGCGGGCCCTGCCACCATTTTACGTGGGCGGGCCAATTAAGGCCCGCCCAGCATGATGTCCGGCTGGAAGCGCTATGCGCTCCCTGTGCAGGTTGTGGGGGGGGAATCCCTAAAAGCGAGAGTGCGCTCTTTCGCGCATGCACACGAAAGAGCGCACACCTCCCTGAGGCTAAGTGCAGCCTCAGGGAGATCGCCTGGAGTTTGAAAAATATTAAAAATAGAAAAAAAATTCCTCCCATGTCCCCTCACATAAGTTGGGACATGTTAATAATTCACAGAACAACTTTATTACAATTTTTGAAACCCTGCATCAAACCTTATCCCGCCGGTGGATGAGGTTTCATGTTTTCTCTATTTGTCGCCGGGGCTCCTGGCCTGCCCGCTAACCTTTAATTGGTTAAATGATTCTGTCAATGGCCTCCTTGGCTAGAGCTTGGATAGATTTTAACTACAAATACCAGAAAATGATTCAAGCTCACACTCTTCCTTCTACCTCAGCCATACCCTTACAGACGCAATACCCCCAGTGAAGATTTACCACAATCGCAACACCAAGGCTTGGGCTGAATCAATTCTTCCGGTGGAATTCTGAACATTCACTAGATGTTCTTCCTCAGCTGTTATCTCTCCCCAGTGCACACAAAAACCACACCCTAGCCACACTATTACTTTAACTTCAAAGCAAACACATGAGTTCCCTAAACTCAGGCCCCCAGCAATCTGCAAGATTTCTTCCTAGATTGTTTTAGACTTTCTGCCTGCACACTGTAGTATCCACCCACGAACCAACTGCCCTTCTGTGTTTTCCTGTCCCTGTCTCTCTGGCCACCTGTTGCTAAGCAACAGCACAGTTTTTTTTCCTAGTTCATATTTTTTTTTTCCTTCACTAAATTACTAACCCCTTGTTAACCCATCTTTTGATCTCAAGGGTTGTAAAACCTCATTAAAAATGCACGTAAACAAACAGGGCCCCATTCTGGCTGGCACCCATCTCCCAACAAAAACACTCTAAATGAAAATAGACCAAGGTTTCACCTTTCTTAACATACAAATGCAAAGTAGAAATTAAACTTAAAGCTACACATTGTCCCCAATACAATTTCAAACACCTCTTCATTTGTCTTATGGTCTGTATATGGAATTTTTAGCATACATCTTAGAATCCACGTTTCAAAGGCCTCTATTTTCTTCCATGGATCTTTACTACTGTCCAGTTTCTTTGACATATAGAAAAGTGGATAGAACGTAATTTCTTATGTTACTCTCTTGTTACAAGCTTGAGTTTTCTTGTGGTTAACACATCCTTCATTTTCGAAAAATTATTTCTGGCTATCTCTATCCTTCTTCTAATTTCTGCATCACATTTTCCATCTTCTATTATCCTTTGTCCTAAATACATAAACTTATGTACGTTGACACCATCCACTTCAATCTTCACTCTATTTTCTAACTACCATTGTTTTTGTCTTTCCAGTGTTCATACCCAATCCACATTCTAAACTTCTAGACTTCACTTGATCCTCTGTTTCTGCGAGTAGCACTGTGTCATCAGTGTACCATAAGTTTTTTGTGTTCTTCCCTCCAATTTTTACCCTTGGATGTACATCTAATTCCCTGAATGTATGCTCTATGCACGGATTGAATAGTTTTGCAACAGTACACAGCCTAGCTGTACTCCTCTCTTCGCTTGAAACATATCTGATCATCCATCTTTTAGCCTAATATGGAGCTGGATAAATCTCACATCTTTACTGTCAATGTCACATTTCAGCAACACAACTTTAACTTTTGATGATAAACACAGCCGAGCGCTTTTTCATAATCTATGAAGCATATGTAAATGTTCTTTTTACCTGGATATTTATCAAAGCTTGTTCTTGGGTTAAATATTCCCTCTCTTGTTCCTACTCCAGGTCTAAATCCAGGCTGCATTTCTGCTTCAGATTTGTTCTTATTTCTTTCTATTATGATTATCAAGGTCACTTGAATGAGAGGACTCATTAAGTTTGTCATCCTAAAATGATTGCACTCCATAGCTTTAGGTTTCTTAAGTAACTTCATTCATTAAGGAGCACAGTGCTGAATAAAATACTCCATTCTGTTGCTCGGTCTATAGGTTGCAATAGGCTGGGAGCACTGTTATTTGACCTTTCACCTTTGAAACCTGGCTTGAGCTCTGATCAGACCAATGGCCGAAAATGCTTATCTCCTTTTAGTAAGGCAGCCTTAGCTGACTTACAAGCAGGTGAGAAACAAAGTATGAACTGCCTGCGCTGTAGCAGGATAGCAGTGGGCAATGAGGGAAATGCTTCACCCTCGAACCATGTTTGGCTCCCTCGCCATCTGCTGCTGAGATGGCTAAAGTTAACGGTGCTGGGGGAAGGGCACCATTTTTACATTTTTTTTAAAATTTGTTCGTGGGATGTAGGCGCTGCTGGCTGGGTCAGCATTTATTGCCCATCCCTAATTGCCCTTGAGAAGGTGGTGGTGAGCCGCCTTCTCAAACTGCTGCAGATTGTGCTTAAGTATAATGCTGCTGCTGCCGATGGCCCACTGCGCCTCATGGATGTCCAGTCTAGAGTTGCTAGATATGTTCAAAGTCTATCCCATTTAGCACGGTGGTAGTGCCACACACCACAATGGAGGGCATCCTCAATGTGAAGACTGGACTTTGTCTCCACAAGGACTGTGCGGTGGTCACTCCTCCCAATACTGTCATGGGCAGATGCATCGTTGGTAGGCAGTTTGGTAAGGATGAGGTCAAGAATGTTTTTCCCTTCTTGTTGGTTCCCTCGCCACCTGCCGCTGATCCAGTCTAGCAGCTATGTTATTTTTGACTTGGCCAGCTCGGTCAGTAGTGGTACTACTGAGCCATTCTTGGTGATGGACAGTGAAGTCCCCCACCCAGAGTACATTCTGCACCCTTGCTACTCTTAAGTGGTGTTCAACATGGAGGAGCACTGATTCACCAGCTGAGGGAGGGCAGTACGTGGTAATCAGCAGGAGGTTTCCTTGCCCACGTTTGACCTGATGCCCTGAGACTTCATGGGGCCCTGAGTCAATGTTGAGGACTGCCAGGGAAATTCCCTCCCAATTGTATACCACTGTGCCACCACCTCTGCCGGTGGAACAGGACATACCCAGGGATGGTGATGGCAATGTCTGAGACATATTATCTGTAAGGTGTGATTCTGTGAGGATGTCTATGTCAGGCTGTTGCTTGACTAGTCTGTGGGACAACTCTCCCAATTTTGGCACTAGCCCCCAGATGTTAATAAGGAGGACTTTGCAGGGTCGACATGGCTGAGTTTTTTTGTTGTCGTGTCGGGTGCCTAAGTCAATGCTGAGTGGTCCATCTGGTTCCATTCCTTATAGACATTCCAACCGATTTCCAACAGTCTGCCTGGGGAAGGTGGTGATAAACCCCAGAATGAAAGCAAGATCCCTGAGACGCATCCATGTGGTGGGAGATGGCTTTGCAGTGGCATTCATTCTCCTCCTTAACATTACCTGTTTTGAGGGCTTTAGTAGGAGGGGTTGCCTCTGACCTTCAGGATGCTCCTCCCCCTTTATGATCTTCTGCCAACTTTTCTGGTAGCTGTAGTACGTCGACATTTTGCTCTTCACGTTAGTCTCTACCTTCCGGCACTGTGAACACAATTGGGATCCCACCCATGAGTTTCTGACGAGCTTCACTTCAGTGGATTTCCCTTAAAAAGACTTACAGCCCCCCTCCCCTCCACTCATAGTGGGCACATTGGCTTCAGCATGATTGTTGGACGCAGCGATAAAGAAATTTGAAGAGACTCTTGTGACGTAGCCTATGCGAAAAGTATCAGGGCAAGGATTGAATTGTAGAAAATTTACAGCACAGAAAGAGGCCATTCAGCCCATCGTGTCTGTGCCGACCAAAGAGCAACCCATTTTAATCCCACCTCCCAGCACCCCGGTCCGTAGCTTAGTGGGTTACAGCGCTTTAGGTGCAGATCCAGGTGCCTTTTAAATGAGTTGAGGGGTTTCTGCCTCCACCACCAAACCAGGCAGTGAATTCCAGATGCCCACCACCCTCTGGGTTTTTCCTCAAGTCCCCTCTAATCCTCCTACCAATCATCTTAAATCTGTGCCCCCTGGTAATTGACCTCTCTGCTAGGGGAAACAGGGTATCCCTATCTAGGCCTCACTAGGATTCATATCATATATAGGCTAAGTGGTGTGACACCCAGCTCTGGGCCAGAGATAACCTCAAACCATTTCAAGTTCACACCAGCTACAATGGGACAGCAACCATTATAAAACCAATTCTATTAGAGAAACATACCTCAAGGCCTGGGACAATGAACCTAGAGGGCAATACAGAACGGGAGAAACAAGATGTTCATCCTCAACATCACCCAACCCCGCTCCCTCCGCAACATTTAAGGGGATAAATAGGCAAACAAGTTGCTCTGACAAGAGTTGTAGTGGAGCCAGGGATAGAGTGATGGGGGAGGGGGTTGGTGGGGGTGACGGCAGTGAGCTTGCTGCATACAGGGTGTTCCCATTACTGAGCGTGACTTACATCTTTTTCTTAATTCATTCATTAGATGTGGGAGTCGCTGGCTAGGCCAGCATTTATTGCCCATCCCTAGTTGCCCTTGTTCAGGCACCATTTCAGAGTCAACCACATTGCTGTGGGTCTGGAGTCACATGTAGGCCAGACCAGGGTAAGGATGGCAGATTTCCTTCCCCTAAAGGACATCAGTGAACCAGATGGGTTTTTGTAAAAATCGACAATGGTTTTCATGGTCATCATCAGACTTTTAATTCCAGATTTTTTTTTAAATGAATTGAAATTCCACCATCTGCCGTGGTGAGATTCAAACCTGGGTCCCCAGAGCATTACCCTGGGTCTCTGGAATGCTAATTCAGCGACAATACCACTACGCCTGTCATGAATCTATGAATGTATATAATATTATTGGAAAATATTTTTCTTTTAAAATAGAGGTTTACTCTGTGGTTGTGTCTTAATTGGATTAAAGCCGGCTAGGCTGGGTACCTTGGTATGTGCTAGTTTTGATATGTAAGAGAGATAGAGTGCATTTGCATTTTTTGAATAGAGCATTCAAGAAGTGGGGTGAAAACTACCACCTAGCTAGCAGAGACCAAGCAATATGTTTATATTACTAGTAAAATTGGTACTATGAAAAGGGTTTTATTGTTAAAGGGTGTAGTTCAAAGAGGCTGGTGATACAATGAGGATTAACATGAAAATGCTTTGCCTGGTGTCTGGTTAAGTCTATAGGTTGCTGTTGCCTTAATGGAGATTAGTTTGGGAATTTGTTAAAAGTTATGATAGTAGTAATTTGTAGCCATGTGTATATATATTTTAACTTGTGTAAACTAATAAAATGTTTCATTTAGTTTAATGAACTGGTGTTCTGATTCCTGAATTTAGAGTCATGTCTCAAACATCACACTTACAATTTTAGGTTATGACAGTTGTTTAAAGTTTCCCTCTGGGATTTTTAAGTAACTCCACTTTACCAGCTGCATTAGTCATACCATCCCATCGCCTCCCCCAAAAACAGACCCCAGAACTTACCCATAATTTTGTACATAAACCAGATAATTTACCAGTAGATAAGACAGTGGAGTCAAAGATATTAGTGGCAGAATGGTCTGCACTAAAGATGGATTTTAAATCATTGGCAAAGGTACCCAAGGCAACCGGAGGAAGAGAGATTTACACAGCAAGTTGTTATGAGCTAGAATGCACTGCCTAAAAGGGTGGCAGAGCAAGATTGAGTAATAACTTTCAAAAGGGAAAGTTAAAAAGGAAATATTTGCGGGGTGATGTTGGAAGAGCAGGGGCAAGAGGGACTAATCAGATAGATTTTTCAGGGAGTGCGTACAGATAGGCTGAGTGACCTCCCTCTGGGCTATCCCAAGGGGGATTTTAACTCCCCATGCTGGTTGAGCACTCTTCAATGGGCTGAATTATACTGGACATAGTCTTACGTTCTAACCAACTGCATCGTTGTCTGCCTTTGGTGTGCAGTCAGTACACCTGGGTACGAGGACTGGTGAGGTTAAATATTTGACAGAAGAATTACCTTTATTTTGCAGGAACAGAACTCTCCTGACTCTTGCTTGACAGAAGGAAACCTGCTGCAAAACATTAACGACCTGTTCATCGCTGGCACTGAAACTACAGCAACTACTATGCAATGGGCCATCCTATACATGATGGCTTATCCAAATGTGCAAGGTAAAACCAGGCCCCTGGCTTCCAAGTGGGTGGCCGTGCTACTAAATTTCCCATGGTAAAAGTGTAATAATTGAAGGTATTTCTGAATTCTCAGTGGTTTTATGCTGCTCTGTTAAATTCCCTACATCTTTCAAAGAGCCAGCCTGAGCATAATGGGCCTAGTGACCTCCTTCTGTGTTTGCATGATTACAACTCATGAAAAATTAAGATCCAAAATCTGCTTCCTATGCACTTTTAAAAATTCTTCTGTGGGATGTGGGCGTCGCTGGCAAGGCCCAACATTCATTGCCCATCCCTAATCGCCCTTGAACTGAGTGGCTTGCCAGACCGTTGCAGAGGGCAGTCAGGAGACAATCACATTGCTGTGGGTCTGGAGTCACATGTAGGCCAGACCAGGGTAAGGATGGCAGATTTCCTTCCCTAAAGGGACATCAGTGAACCAGATGGGTTTTTATGACAATTGGTGATAGATCTTGGCCACCATTCCTGAGACTGGCTTTCAATTGCCGATTTTGTTAATTGAATTTAAAATTCCTCTGGCTGATGTGGTGAGATTTGAACCCATGTCCCCAGAGTATTAGCCTGGGCTTCTATGCCACCATCTCTGGCTGTAGAAATCTTAAAGCGAAATAAACATTCTGACAGTCTCAATCACAATTCTAGGAGTATGAATTACAGCATTAGAACTACCTTAATTCAACGCAGGTCACCATCAGATTGGAAATCTTAATATCCAGCTTCTCCATTTTGGAAAATGGAAATTTACGGCACTGTATATTCTCAAGTAGTTTGATGTTTTCTAAATGGACAAGAACCTTATAGGCAATATGCTTCTTATTAAAAAAAAAATGAACATTTAAACAAGCCCAGAAGCATTAGGCTTGATTTTAACTTGGAACAGTAACCTAAATTTTCAAATTCTCACCCTTGTTTTCAAATCCCTCCACGGCCTCCAACTCCCAATTTGTGTTATCTTCTCCAACCCTACGAGTCTTCAAGATCTCTGCACCTCTCAGCTCTGGTCTCTTGTGCAATCCCGATTTTGATCGATCCACCGTTGGTGCGCTGTGCCTTCAGCTATTTAGATCCCCGGTTTCGTTGGAAGGCTTTGTCTGGTGTCTCACTGAGAGGTCTGGAGGCTCGCGTGGTTGAACATTAAGGCTTGAATCTTAACGTGGGTCGGGCGGGCCCAGAAGCGGATGCGAAATGCCATCACCACCCCCCCACCCCTCACCAATCACGATTTCATGCTGACTGGCCAATTAACGGGCAGCCGGCGTGAAACACGCCCGGAGAAAGGCTCAGCATTGCCGGCGGGAAGAGGGCAGGCGCCGACGTCACCGCCGGTGCCGGTGAGCTCCTCCACTGAGCTCCCCGAAGGCGGACGGCTGCCAAAAAATAAAAGAGAGCACGAAAATGCTGCCGAAAATGCTCATGCGGCCCAATAGATCACCTGAAAAGCATACCTCGTTTAAAAAAAACAGTCCCCAGGTATTTCTTTTCATTTTACATCCTAACGGAGATTTCGTTCTGCCCTCGGATGAGGCTTCATCAAAAATGTGAAGCCCGCCTGGCCGATTGGCCCGTCCGCCAACCGTAAGGTTGCACGGGCCACGAAAAGTCGCTGACAATTGGGCCGTTAATGAGCTTAATTTCCCGCGTAATTGTTGGCCGGCACCCGCCCCCGACTTTTGCGCGCACCCGCCGAGCGAAATATTGCGCGATGGCGTCGGGACGCTCACCCAACGTTACCTCGCGCGACTTCATGCCCATTCGGGTCGGGTGCACACCCACCATGTGGGACATATAATTCTGGCCTAAGTGTTTATTGATAACACATAACAATATACATCTCCAAGGTCTAGCCCTGACCAGGTACTAACTCCGTGCTGGCTTCTGCTAGACAACTACTGTACTGAGTCCACGAGTGACTGTCTATCCTACTGTTGGTGGTACTGCTCTCCAGTCCCACATTAATCCTTGCTACGCCAAACGCCCTTATACTACAGGCTCTGGAATTCCCTCCCTAAACGACTCAGCCTCTCTCTTATCCTTCAAGACTCGCCTTAAAACCTACCTCTATGACCAAGCTTTTGGTCATCTGCCCTAATATCTCCTTATGTGTTAGATTTTTATCCAATGATTGCTGCTGTGAAGGCTTGTTAGGTGGGCAGAATGCATGCAAGTTCTCAATGATGTTACCTGGTCACCGCTAAGATATGCTGAATGAGGAAAGTCATCTTTCTCCTGCTGGCTGTTAAGGGTCCTTATCAGTTTGGGTGCCATCAGTCTAATTGCTGGTAAACTTGAATTCACAATCCATACGAGCAGTAAACTGGTAATCTCGCTCGGGTGTTGGGAGCAGGGGGTGGGTCCAAAAATGCCTGGCTTTGGGACTGAGAATGCCGAGGTTGCTGTTTTGAAAAATTACTGTTGTCACTTTGTTGGGTCAGGATAAAGGGAGTACCTGCCTCTGAACAAACTATTACCAGGGAATCTATAAAGTTGATTCTTGAGGAATATAATAATAGGAGGAGACCATTTAGCCCCTCGCCTCTGTTTTTCCATTCATAAACTCAAAGAGTGATTACAGCACAGAAGGAGGCCATTCGGCCTGAGTCCATGCTGGATGCTTCATTGAGGTCATGGCTGACCTGTGACCTAACTCGCCCCATCTCCCTTAATACCCTGGGTGAACAAAAATCTAGTAATCTCACATTTGCCAACATTTGCCATAGTTTTGGCCATTCACCGAATTTATCAAGATCTCTTTATAATTTGGCGCTTCCTTTTGCACTGTTTGTCGTATTGCCTATCTTTGTGTCACCAGCAAATTTCGATATGTGGCTTTCTATCCCATGTCATGAAAATGTAATCATTTTTATATTATTGTGATTTATTGTAAAGGCAGGTTAACAGTGGGATTTGGATTAGTTTCTCTCTGTGTGTAGGTTTTAATTGAATTGCAGATGGCTAGTCTGGAGCTTTTGAGTTATCAAAAGAGAAGCTAAATTTGAAATACTAAATAGATAAACATGGTTGAAGTATTAGAATGTGAGGTGTAAAGAAAATTTGCATTTTCTGATAAATTAGGTTAGTGAATTTCAAAGAGATGTTACACCTAGCCATATGAAGCTAAGCCAAACAGTGTGTTTATTTTTCCCAATGATTACTGATAATATGAGTGCCATGAAAGATTTATATTATGGAAAAAGTAAAGTTGCAAAGACATATTGGAACAATGGAATTTACATTAAAAAGGGAGAACCCTCTATAAAGGAGGTGAAGTTATGTGTAAGGAGAAGGCATTCTAAGATCTAACAAGTGTGAAAAGCCTCCAGCCTCTATGCATCAAGTTTCTGTCTACAGGAACCGAAGCTACGAAAACTCACTCTGAATATCACTGTCCAGGGTATTGTGTGCTTTGATAAAAACAAAAAGCTAAAAGCTACTGCGGATGCTGGAAATTCAAAACAAAAACAGAATTACCTGGAAAAACTCAGCAGGTCTGGCAACATCAGTGGAGAAGAAATCAGTTAACGTTTCGAGTCTTCATGACCCTTCGGCAGAACTGAAGTATAGTTAGGAGAAAGGTGAAATATAAGCTGGTCTAAGGTGGGGGGGCGGGGGGAGAGAGAAGTTGAGGGTGGGGTGATTGTGGGGATAAGCAAGCAGTGATAGGAGCAGATAATCAAAAGATGTCACAGACAAAAGGATCAAAGAGGTGTTGAAGGTGGTGATATTGTCTAAGAAAAGTGCTAATTAAGAATGGAAGGCAGGATACTCAAGGTACAGCTCTAGTGGGGGTGGGGTGGAAAAACTAACAAAGTTTTAGTTTTAGATTTAAAAATAATGGAAATAGGTGGGAAAAGAAGAATCTATATAAATTATTGAAAAAAAAGGGAGGGGGGAGAAACGGGGTAGGGATGGGGGGAGGGGGAGTTTAAGATCTAAAGTTGTTGAATTCAATATTCAGCCCAGAAGGCTGTAAAGTGCCTAGTCGGAAGATGAGGTGCAGTTCCTCCAGTTTGCGTTGGGCTTCACTGGAACAATGCAGCAAGCCAAGGACAGACATGTGGGCAAGAGAACAGGGTGGAGTGTTAAAATGGCAAGCGACAGGGAGGTTTGGGTCTTTCTTGTGGACAGACCGCAGGTGTTCTGCAAAGCGGTCGCCCAGTTTGCGTTTGGTCTCTCCAATGTAGAGGAGACCGCATTGGGAGCAACGAATGCAGTAGACTAAGTTAGGGGAAATGCAAGTGAAATGCTGCTTCACTTGACAGGAGTGTTGGGCCCTTGGACGGTGAGGAGAGAGGAAGTGAAGGGGCAGGTGTTGCATCTTCTGCGTGGGCATGGGGAGGTGCCATAGGTGGAGTTTGAGGAGTAGGGGGTGATGGAGGAGTGGACCAGGGTGTCCCGGAGGGAACGATCCCTACGGAATGCCGTCAGGGGGGGTGAAGGGAAGATGTGTTTGGTGGTGGCATCATGCTGGAGTTGGCGGAAATGGCGGAGGATGATCCTTTGAATGCGGAGGCTGGTGGGGTGATAAGTGAGGACAAGGGGGACCCTATCATGTTTCTGGGAAGGAGGAGAAGGCGTGAGGGCGGATGCGCAGGATATGGGCCGGACACGGTTGAGGGCCCTGTCAACGACCGTGGGTGGAAAACCTCTGTTAAGGAAGAAGGGGGACATGTCAGAGGAGCTGTTTTTGAAGGTAGCGTCATCAGAACAGATGCGACGGAGGCGAAGGAACTGAGAGAATGGGATGGAGTCCTTACAGGAAGCGGGGTGTGAGGAGCTGTGAGGCCCTTAGCTTCTTCCTTGAACAGAGGCCCGAACAATCCCCATCCACCACTACTCTCCTCCGTCTGGCTGAACTTGTTCTCACACTGAACAATTTCTCCTTTAACTCCTCTCACTTCCTCCAAATAAAAGGTGTGGCTATGGGTACCCGCATGGGCCCCAGCTATGCCTGTCTCTTTATGGGGTATGTGGAACATTCCTTGTTCCAGTCCTATTCCGGCCCCCTCCCACAACTCTTTCTCCGGTACATCGATGATTACTTCGGTGCTGCTTCATGCTCTCGTCGGGACCTGGAAAAATTTATTAATTTTGCTTCCAATCTCCACCCCTCCATCATTTTCACATGGTCCATCTCTGACACTTCTCTTCCCTTCCTTGACCTCTCTGTCTCAATTTCTGATGATAGACTGTCCACCAATATCCATTACAAGCCTACCGACTCCCACAGCTACCTCGACTACAGCTCCTCACACCCCGCTTCCTGTAAGGACTCCATCCCATTCTCTCAGTTCCTTCGCCTCCGTCGCATCTGTTCTGATGACGCTACCTTCAAAAACAGCTCCTCTGACATGTCCTCCTTCTTCCTTAACAGAGGTTTTCCACCCACGGTCGTTGACAGGGCCCTCAACCGTGTCCGGCCCATATCCCGCGCATCCGCCCTCATGCCTTCTCCTCCTTCCCAGAAACATGATAGGGTCCCCCTTGTCCTCACTTATCACCCCACAGGCCTCCGCATTCAAAGGATCATCCTCCGCCATTTCCGCCAACTCCAGCATGATGCCACCACCAAACACATCTTCCCTTCACCCCCCCTGACTGCATTCCGTAGGGATCGTTCCCTCCGGGACACCCTGGTCCACTCCTCCATCACCCCCTACTCCTCAACCCCCACCTATGGCACCTCCCCATGCCCACGCAGAAGATGCAACACCTGCCCCTTCACTTCCTCTCTCCTCACCGTCCAAGGGCCCAAACACTCCTTTCAAGTGATGCAGCATTTCACTTGCATTTCCCCTAACTTAGTCTACTGCATTCGTTGCTCCCAATGCGGTCTCCTCTACATTGGAGAGACCAAACGCAAACTGGGCGACCGCTTTGCAGAACACCTGCGGTCTGTCCACAAGAAAGACCCAAACCTCCCTGTCGCTTGCCATTTTAACACTCCACCCTGTTCTCTTGCCCACATGTCTGTCCTTGGCTTGCTGCATTGTTCCAGTGAAGCCCAACGCAAACTGGAGGAACTGCACCTCATCTTCCGACTAGGCACTTTACAGCCTTCCGGGCTGAATATTGAATTCAACAACTTTAGATCTTAAACTCCCCCTCCCCCCATCCCTACCCCGTTTCTCCCCCTCCCTTTTTTTTCAATAATTTATATAGATTCTTCTTTTCCCACCTATTTCCATTATTTTTAAATCTAAAACTAAAACTTTGTTAGTCTTTCCACCCCACCCCCACTAGAGCTGTACCTTGAGTATCCTGCCTTCCATTCTTAATTAGCACTTTTCTTAGACAATATCACCACCTTCAACACCTCTTTGATCCTTTTGTCTGTGACATCTTTTGATTATCTGCTCCTATCACTGCTTGCTTATCTCCACAATCATCCCACCCTCAACTTCTCTCTCCCCCCGCCCCCCCCACCTTAGACCAGCTTATATTTCACCTTTCTCCTAACTATACTCAGTTCTGCCGAAGGGTCATGAAGACTCGAAACGTTAACTGATTTCTTCTCCACCAATGCTGCCAGACCTGCTGAGTTTTTCCAGGTAATTCTGTTTTTATTGTGTGCTTTGCCTGGGTCTGTCGAAATCCATCTTGTTTCACTGTTGCCTAAACGGAGGTGTAACTGGGAGTCAGATTAAGTAGGGGACTTAGAAGTTATTATAGTAGTAATTTGTAAACTTATGTATGTGCTTAAAATCATTTCTTTTATTAATAAATGTTTAATTTAATTTTGTAAAAAAAAACCTCTAAGACTTGATGGGCTTATTACTACTGAATTCAAGACATACATCTCAAAATAAAAACACAAATTACAAAACAGTTGTGGCAGTTGTTTCAAGTTGCCCCCTGGGATTTGAGCAGCTCAGCACTTACCATCAGCTGTGTCATAACACCCGTCACCTCGGTCGTTCACAAATACATTGAACAGTTAAGGCCTCGACACAGATCCTCGTGTCTCCCGTAACCTTCTCTGCTCTAGCAATCCCAACTTTCCTGAGGATCTGGCCTTAACAAAACCATAAAGAGAATTTCAATTTTGTTAAATAACTTGCCAGAACACGTAATGATCAATTTTAAAAGCAGGTTGTGGACCAGACTTCAGCTGTCATTCATTTAGATTGTTCGCCTTTGCTTTACAGAAAGGTGTCAGAAGGAGATCGACAAGGTGATTGGCTGGTCTCGTGCCCCATCCATGGGAGATGCACCCAACATGCCATATGTCAACGCTGTTATTCACGAGACTCAAAGATATGCAAATGTAGTACCGCTTGCAGCAGGCCACGCAACAACACAGGATACAAACTTCAGGGGATACACAATCAAAAAGGTAACTCAATTTTTGGCTCAATTTTTCACTCAATTTGGGATTGCACAGTACTGACCATACTCAACCAGTCTGCTATTGCAAAACATAGAACATAATTTCAAATGTTAAAAGTGATTCCGCGATTAGACAGCACTTGCTGAACAATCCAGAGTGTTACCAAGAATTACACCAGCGACCAATTTAAGATTATCAGCCGAGCTCGCAATGTAGCTCACTTACATTTGCTGGAAGCTACATATATTCATACACAGAACGTGTCCAAGCAATGTGCCTTTTTTTTAATTAAACCAAAGCGCAGAAAACAGTAGGTCCCTGGTGCATCCTCCATGACACCGCCTCGACCAATCAGAGTCAACTTGCCAACCAATCAGCACCCTTTTCTCATGCATTGTTTTTCCCTTTGAAATTTGGCATTCTTGCATCTGTCCTGATGAATACAAGGTGGAAAACTTTGATAGTATGTCTCTTTCTTTTTTTCAGCGATACTAAAATTCTATACTACCAAACACCTAGGATTTCTTGACTCCATTCCTTCTAAACTGTTGACCACCTGACCTCCCTCCCTGGTCCTATACAATCAATATTGTAAATATTCCCTCTTCTCAGGTACAGTATCCCTCCTTGTCATTCGAAGAGATTATGAGCATAACCCTTTTTCAGGTATATTGTTCTGTTTTCTCTAGGGAACCATTATCTTAATAAACATGCAATCCATTTTGTCTGAGGAGACGCAATGGAAGGACCCAGGACAATTTAATCCAGAGAACTTCCTGAATGAAAATGGGGAATTCTTTAAGCCAGATGCATTTATTCCATTTTCAGTGGGTGAGTAGATTATTTAGGTTGCCAGCATCCTTATTTGCAATCAACTAATTTAATGTTACTCCTGTCAAGAAACAGGAACAGAATCCTTTTACATTGTATTCTTTCTTACGATAGAGGCAGAGTGTGTGGACCTCTGCTAACCATGAGTCCCTGAGTTTCCTCCTCCTTTCTTGTGGAAATCTCAGAAATTATCCAAAACTCTACTGCCATTTCCTGACTTGCACCAAGCCCCATTCACCCATCACCCTCTCTGATAAGCGATTGACTTTGGCTCCCAGTCCAACAATTTTAACATTCTCATCCTTGTTTTCAAATCCCTCCACTGGCTCACCCCCTACCCATCCCTGTGACCTCCACCAAACTTACGTCCCTCTGAGATCTCCATGTTCTTCCAATCTGATCTCTCGCGCATTCCCACTTCCTTCACCCCATTGCTGGAAGCTGGGCATCCAGATGCCTAGACCCGTAAACTCTGTAATTCTCTCCCTGACCACCTCCTCCTCTCCACATCTTTCTCCTCCTTTTAGAGGATCCTGAAAACCTACATCTTTGAACAAACTTTTGATCAGTTGCCCAAGTACCATCTTGTGTAGTTCCCATCAAATTCTGTCTGACAACAATCCTGTGAAGTAAGGGCATTTTAACCTTTTTAAAGACATGATATAAATGCAAGTTTTTGCTGTTGCTGGAGGCCAACCGTTGTAGTATGCCTTTAAGGGATTGCAGCATGACATCACTAGAAAGGAAGTGTGTCATGCGATTCATATCTAGCTTCACTTTTCTTTCAGCAGAGCGCGCGCACACAGCTCTGCAGCTCTGATGTCTTCAAGCTTTGTATCCATGTATATCTGTGCACATGTGGCTAGACTTAATAAATGAACTCACAACATGTTTACCCAATCCCTTATGAGCGATTGGTGCCTTTATATTATTATCACAACATGACATGGTTTGCAGCAGTGGTTCCTTCGAAACAACAAGGTGCTCAGCCTGGCAGCAAGATTCAAAACGTCCACAAGATTCCCCGGTTCAAATTGGGATGTAAAAGGCCGACTAACCAAATTCAAAATTTTTAAACAACGTATAGAGCCATGGTTTCTTGAATCCGGTGTGTCTGAACCAGACAGGCAAGCCATAAAAATTTACCTAGCAATTGGGAATGAAGGTCTACACAGGCTGAACATGTGGGGATTAACAGAAGAAGAGCTAAAGGGTCCCCAAAAGATACGGACTACATTGGAAGACCGGTTCAGAATCAGGTTAAACTTCCGTATTCATTGACTAGAGTTCATGTCATTTCAACAACAGTCTACAGAATCCATTACCACTTCATCGGCAGACACAGTGTAAAGGGTACGTGCTGTGATTTCTCAGATGCAGAACTAGCAGACAGAATTGTTGAGTTGGTGATCGCATCCACTCCCATGGAAGCATTCCAGAAAGATCTGCTGGACAAGCCCAAAATGTATAGCACCGAAGAGCTACTCAAGGATGGAAATAAGTACGAAGCAACCCTCGCAGGTCAATGAAGCTTGTACATCCTAAGTACAACCCCCATTGTTAATGTACTTACTAAAACACCAAACCTGGCAAGACCTGTGGAAGATGTGGCCTTCTGCGTGCACCCTGGAAATGCCCAGCTTTCCAGCAATCCTGCCAGGCAGAAAGAATCATTGGCAGCGGCAGTGCATTAGAACAAAAGTTGATGCAGCTACAAAGAGCCATGCACTGATCCAAACAGACCATACACAATGGATACCTCCAAACAATGAGAATGACCATCCGGTATCCCCTCAGAAGCATGTATACGAGGTGACTGATAAACCAGAAAATGACGATGATGTACACGATGAGACAAAAAGCGGTGGACGCAGGTTTCACACCACATCAATCTTGTGCAAAATATAAACACCGTCTCACCATCCAAAGTGTTTTCCAAGATTCAAATTATCTGCCCTTAGAAAATTGGGAACTATACGTTATTGGCCAAGATTGACACAGGGGCAAGTGCCAACATCCTACCTCTGCAGATTCTAAAAGCATGTATCCACAGACATGGAAGGTCATGGCGAAACCTACTACTGCGGAACTCTCAGCGTACAACAGTTCACTAATTCTGTGTACAGGATCCATAGTCCTGGAGCACAAGTACAATCAATCAATCCTCTTGGGTTTCACAGGTATTCTACATTCGTGGAGACTAAAAGCCCAGCGATCGCAGGTCTACCGGCATGCCTTGACCTCACAGTAGTGACAATCAATGGAATTAATCAAGCTTCACATGACAGATCAACCTCAGAAACTTTTCCTATCACCTCAGTTCATGACTGAACATCAAAATATCCAGAATGTTTCGAGAAAATTGTCAGTTTCAAGGGAGCTGCAGGAGAAAGCTGGTCTGTCCATTGACCAGTGCACAACCAAGATTAGAACATCCCTTGATAAAGATTCAAAGTTACGACTGTGAGGTTAGGTACAAGCCAGGTAACTTGATGGTCACATCGGATACACTTAGCAGATTGCCTGACCCAGTGGAAAGAGAAGATAAATCCTCAGATCTGCAAGTTAACTTCATTGACATTGAACTGGAAGATCTTCTCCAAATTGATCTGACACATTTTGCACAATACGAATGCCAGCAGCTACAAGAAGAAATGGCGAAAGATTCCACACTACAGAAACTGTGGAAAACTATCATTGGAGGAAGGTCTGATTCAATTCAGCGTGTCCACGAAACGTGAGACCATTATGGCCTTACTGGGATGAGCTAGGCATCTCCCGGGGAGTCATGTTTAAAGGTGGGCTGGTCATCATAAGGCTTGATATTCTTTGACAACTTCATCACTCACATTTGGGCATAGATCGAATGCGAAGACTCGCAAGAGAGACAGTCTATTGGCTGGGTATGAACAATGGCATTGAAGTCGTCATCAAAAAGTGCAAGGCAACTCAAGAACATATGCCAAGTTAACGCAAAGAACCACTGATTCCACATGAAGTTCCCACCCAACCTTGGTTCAAAATCGCATCCAACCTCTTTCATGTCCATGGCACTGACTTCATTGTCATCGTCGACTGCTTTAACAAGAACCCCATTATTCAGCAATTGCACAATATGTTAAGCACAACTCTCGCACACACTCTAAATGCTATTTTCAGTTTATTTGGTGTGCCTAGAAAGATCGTTACAGATAACGGTCGCAATTTACTGGTAAGACATTTCAGGATATGTATGAGAAGTGGAATATTGATCACACTACTTCTTCTCATTACCCTAGATCTAATAGCCTAGCTAAACAGATAATTGAAATACCTAATTCTCAAATGTCCAAGCAAGATCTACACATTGCAATGTTATACCTGAGAGCGACACCTTTAAGTGCAACTATTCCACCACCAGCAGGGTTCATGTTTGGCAGATCAGTGTGTACCAATTTACCTACTCTTACCCATTCTACTCTCTGAAACTAGAGAGCATCTTTTAAAACTGCAAGAGAAGATGACCAATCTGCACGATAAAAATGCAGGTGAAGAATTGCCAAGCTTATAGTTGGGACAAGTCTGCATCCAGGATCCCACAGAAGGTACATGGCAGCTGAGGCAGCAAGCATTTGTTCAGAACCAAGTCATTACACAAAGGTGCAATTGTGAGTCGTAACCGAGGACAGATCAGATGCATTCCAGCTCCTCAACCACTGTACAATTCTACTGCATCAAGGACAAGAACCAAAATGCAACCAGGAACAATATCCTAAAATGACAATCCCACAGATCACTGGAGCAATTAAAGACACCTCCGGATGAGGTTACCATTACAAGATCTGGGTGTACCAGTAGATTACATCTACGCTTTAGAGACTCATAGATTCATCTGTTCTATACACTTAAGTAATGAACTAAACATAAACTTGTATTGTAAGTAGTTATCCTTCTTTGGAAGGGGGAAATATCTTTAAAGAGAAAGGGGGATGCGGTAATATGCCTTTAAGGGATTGCAGCATGGCATCACTAGAAAGGAAGTGTGTCATGCCATCCAGTTTTAGCTTCGCTTTTGCTTTCAGCAGAGCACACACACACACACACAGCTCTGATGTCTTCAAGCTTTATATTCATATATATCTGTGTATTTGTGCCTAGGCTTAATAAATGAACCCAAAGCATGTTTATCCAATCCTTTATAAGTGATTGGTGCCTTTATATCATTATCACAACATGACAGCAATCATGAGAGCATTGAGATAGTCAAGGGGTAGCAAAGGCATGAATGAGGTTTTCAGTTGTGGGTGAGCTGAGACAGGGCTGGAGACGGTTGTTGCTACAAAGGTGGAGGTAGGTGTGCTTAGTGATGTAGAGGATATGGGGTATGAAGCTTAACTCTGAATCAAACAGGATGCTGAGGTTGTGGCTATGAATGGATTAATGCCTAAGGTATATACTGCATCGTGTTTTATTATCTGCTGACAACTTGATTGGCCATCTAGCCTTAACACTTAAACCATTCCAGATTGATTCAAGCTAGACTTATTTTTCATCACAACTCATTAATGTGTGACATTGAATTTTCTAGGTCTACGAGCATGCCCGGGAGAAAAACTGGCCAGAATGGAGCTCTTCCTGTTTTTCACTTCCCTCCTTCAGAATTTTGAGTTTTACTGGCCCGACAAAACGTCTTCTCCAAACCTACAAGGTGAATACAAATTGACACTCGCACCACATCCATACAAGATGGGAATAAGATATAGAAGGGCAACAGATGATGAATTGTGATCCCAGAGGCCAACCACTCGATGGTGTCGGATGGTGGAGTTAGCATTAGATTAATATAGATGTGCATTGTGAATTGTGGGGTATTAGAGTGCCTTTTATTATCCATGTGCCTGTGATGGTGATTGCTCAGGCACAGCAAGGAGTGTTTTAATTCCTGGTCGTTCCTGGAAACTTGACGATTTTGCCCTCGAAATTCAAACAGGCTGAAATCCTGGCACGTGCCAGGATCCTAACCAATGTGCCCACTGACCCTACCAGAGGGTCAGGAGAAGGGCATCTAATTAATATGATGTCAGGGGTCTCCCTCACATCTCTAGAGCTTGTCAGCCATAAACCGCCAAGAAACCTAATCTTGGTTCCAGCTCTAGTGTGAATCAGGATCCCCTCTCAAGAATTATCATGGTTATGAACCCTTTGTAAAGAGTTTCACAAGTAAAAAACAAAATTCCATCTTTGGGGTCCACACCATGATCTCAGCCCAACATCTCCCTCCCACCACCATTACCACCACCACAATGGGATCCTTTCTGTTAGGGTCATCAACCCTCCAGAATTGGCCTGGGAGTCTCGAGGAATTGAAGATCAATCTCCAGGACACTGTTGTGTGCAACCCTGGAGAAAAATCAACAGGACATTAAAAAAGATTTTTGTTTTTGTCATTTTCTTTGAACATTTCTCTTTACCAGGTATAAAAATATTGAAAATCAGGCGGGGAGAAAGGCTGATTAGCTGACAGTCAAGCATCATCCAATTGGGTAATGAGTCTTTTTGCTTTCCAATTGGCATAGGAAGGCAGTGCATCACAAGGGTGGATGTGTTGGCTGATTAATGCTGGAACACGGGGGAAAGTCATGTGATGAAACCTCCAGGAATATACTTACCACAGTTGGCAACCCTACCTTCTATAGTCTAATGCTGGCCTTCAATCATACACATGATCTTTATGCTGCCATGGTTGTAGGGCAGCGGTCAAAATAATTATTTTCTCAATGGGTCTTCTTAAGCTTTCTTCGAGTGCTACTTTTGGTTTTTAGGGACTCCTTCTTCATTCTCACTAACTCCTTTATTAGGTAACATCACATAGCAACATTACCTTCTGTATTTGTATTGGCATACGGGGTCTTTGGATTCAAACAGAAGCAGAATTAGAAGAATTCATCAATATCCTCACTAATCAACACCCCCCATTAAACCTAAAGCCACATCACACAAGGAAAGTGTTAATTTCCTAGAAACCACTGTATTTAAATTGGCACAAGAAAACAACAGGCATAAGCTAGCAACATACGTTATTTTCCCCCTCCCTAAATAACTGACGCACATTCTATACACTAAAAACCATCACCCTAAATGAGCCGTCTGCGGTCTGGTGAGGTCACAGCTAATGTGTTTTCATTACATATGCACAAAGCTGAAAGATTTTAACCAGGCAGTCACAACCCATATTTTGGTGCCTCAGATCGAATTTTAACAATTGATCTTGCATTGATATTAATCTGGCATCAATTTCTGTTTGTGCAGGAAGTTTCCAAATTTCTACCCATCTTTTGTGATAAGTTTTTTTCAGTCCTGAAAGATCTGGTTTTAATTTTTAGATTATGCTCCCCAGTCCTAGACTCCCCTAAATTAACTGATCATTTCCCTCATTGCATTTTCTCATTACAACAGTGACTACACTTCCAAAGTATTTCATTGACTGTAAAGCACTTTGGGGTGCCCTAGGGTCATAAAAAAAGCATGACAAAAATGCAAGTCATTCATTACTCTTTAGGATCTCAGTATATGCAGAGACAGTATTTGTCTCTTACACAGTCACTGCACCTGAAGCAATTCACAGTGTGTGAAACATTTTGAGATGTGGTAACACATAAATACAAATCTTTCTGATTAAATGAAACTGCTCAGCATGAAAATACCCAATTAACACTGATTCCATTAGATAGCATCCACTACATTTTTTTTTCCCACACAGTAACTCCTGAACATATGCAGCCTTAAGCTAGAGACTCCACGCATTCATTTGTGAGGAATTCATTACCTTAGAGGCTTCAAATTTTCCTGGTTCCCAGGTAGCTGAATATTCCTTTGTTTAAAACTATTATTTTGAGATCAGTTTATATGGAAAAGTTATTGGCTACAACCAAGTTTCTCATTAACCAACAATTACTTGCTTTTTCCAAATATTTGTGTTTTTTCAAAGCAATAATGGAAGCCTCCAGTTCTGCGGTATGGCTATTCTTTTGCTGAATTAGAAAATAAAGTTATTATAACTGGGAATAAAGCCTAGAAATCCATGCCATTATTCTGCTTAAAGTTGTGCAGTGTATCAATGGATAAAAGAGCAAATACTACATGTACCGAGCAAGTTCGTAGAGAAAAGGGCAAGCGGATCAGTTTGGGATAGATTACGTCCCGTTATGGATGAGGGTCACTCTTTTTGAGATACCTGACTTGTGCTGAAGATAACTCGTTTCTATCGAAAGAAGCGGAAGGAAGAATTTCGGACGAACGCATTAGCCATTTGTATTAAAACGAAAAACAGAAAGTGCTGGAAAAACTCAGCAGGTCCGTCAGCATCTGTGGAGAGAGAAACAGAGTTAACGTTTCGAGTCCAATCTGGCTGTTCCTCGGATGAGTCATTTTCGACTCATAACATTAACTCTGTTTGTCTCTCCGCAGCTGCTGCTGGACCTGCTGAGTTTTTCCAGCACTTTCTGTTTTTTATGCAGATTTTCAGCATCCGTGGCATTTTGCTTTTATTTTATTGCCCCCCCCACCACCCAGTTATATTAGTGGAATTTCAGGGCTCACGTGTCAGTCTCTCTAAAGGCGATCATGACCTTTGGCTCAGTGGCAGTAACCCTCGTCTCATTTGCCTGTTGGATTCTATTCGTGATCCGTGCAGACAAAATTGGATTTGCCTCTGTGTTGTGGGAAAAAGCCACCAAAAACGTTGAACCAAATGAAGCTGAACAAACCCTCTCTTCTCCTTTAGCATTTGCCTTCCTACCTGGTTCAACTTAACTCTTTCTCTCGAATCGCAGACTCCCTCTCCCTCGTAGCCTCGCTCCCTCTCCCTCACGGCCTCCCTGGGCAGAATTGCCCCAGATTTGCACTAAGTGCGGCAGCTCATTCACCCGCCATCACCTCGCCACTTCATCACGCCGGGCGCCATGTTTAAAGTCCACCCGCGCGCACACATCCCTCAGTGCTTCCAGCCCCATGACTGCTGCACTGAAGTCCTGGCCCTGAAAGGCAAAAGGACTGCAGCCTCCAGGTTCAATGACGCTCTTTGGGCACATTGGAGATCCACCATGATGTCCTCTACCCCTGCTCTGGCCGTAGGATGGGCAGCAACATCATCAACTCAGCTTGGGAGGCGGCGGCAGTACCAACGCCCTCCAGAAGAGGACAGCCACCTAAAGAGGATGAATGATCTCCTCTGTTCCACCAGGGTAAGTCACTCTTCCCATCACTCTCAACTCACACACTCACAAACCCACATCCACAGGGCCCTCACTGCCAGTTCAAGGGACGTCACCATTCACTCTCTCCCACACACCTTCATTGTCCTCAGCCCGTCCGTGGGACCACTCACCACCCGCACAGGCCAGGCACATCTATCGTCTGGCCCGGCAGGCATCCATCTTTCTCCAGCTTTCTCCATTTCTATCCATGCAGGACAAACTGGCTCACAACAAGTGAGAGAGGTTGCAGACCAGTGGCCGAATGCCTGAAATCAAGGTCCTCACGGACTTTGAAAACAGAGCCATCCAGCTGGCCAGCCACGATCTGGATCACTCCTGTGCTGACGGTGAGGTCGGCGCTGCTCTACCAAGTGAGTGATCGTCCTGTTTCACAGGCCACTGCCATGCACTAATTATCTCCCTTTGCTTCCGCAGGCACATCTGGGAAACAGCTGATGGAGTCCACAACCCAGAGCCTCCAATCAAGTCCCAAAGAAACCTCTGAAGAGTAATCTGGAGGCACCCTCCCTGAAATCCCATCACAGCGCTCACCCACACCCTCCACCAGCACAGAGACCCACACCTCGGTGGGATCTAGCTTTATTGTAGCCTCGGGATCACAATCTGGTGAGCACATTGCACGGTCTGATCCACAGCTGGTGGCAGCAGTGACTCCCCAGATGTCCGGCACTGGAGGCCAGAAATTTGCTGAGTCCGAGTCAGATGACGATCCTCTGGACTCGGTCATGTCACAGTTGCTGGGGCTGCAAAGGCCAAACTTGGGAACATCAGGAAGGGATGTCCGCTGCACTCCTCAGTTTGCGAGGCACGATAGAGGAGTCACCGCACGTCATTCTGATCTTCCATTCGGCGGGCGAGCACTGGAGTTGGCTGCGCACCCGCCGAACTGTTAAAGGCCTGTTAAGGCCATTAATGAAGTAATTAAAGTAACTGTCAGGGCTTCCCATCCAACATTAAGGTTGGCGCGGGGCAGGCGAAGAGCCCAGGCGGCCTTCGTATTTTTCATGGAACCTCATCCACGGGCGGGATGAGATTCCATGAAGGGTTTATTAATTAAATAAAACTTTTTATGAAAATTCATAAACATGTCCCAGCTATGCCACAGGAGGGGACGTCTGAATAATTTTATTTTTTTCCATCTTTATGACTGAACTCAGTCTCCCTGAGGCATCTTTGTGCCTCGGGGAAATTTCTGTGCTCTTTCACGGTGATGCGCGAAACAGCGCAGGCCCCGATTCTCCCTCCTTCTTCTCATTGCTCTTGCGCTGGCCGTCGACAATGTTCCCAGAATCGAGGACCCCACTTCCAGTGCTCACAGATCCTTTCAAAATACTGCTAGACTATAAGGCCCATAACCATACAGCTTAGAGAACCAATACTTGCTCATTTAGATATTTGGTGTATTGGAAGAGCTAAGTGTGCTAGCACACTGTTCCAACAGGCCAGGAAACCCTGGATGAGATCTCGCAAGCTATCAATCTCCCACAATTAGCAGTTATCAATCTCTCTTCCACAATAGGGCAGTAGCCTAGTAGTATTGTCAATGGGCTAATAATCCAGAGACCCAGGGTAATGCTCTGGAGACCTGGGTTCAAATCCTACCACGGCAGATGGTGGAATTTGAATTCAATAAAAATCTAGAATTAAAACAAAATCTAATGATGACCATGAAAAACCTATCTGGTTCACTAATGTCCTTACCTGGCCTGGCCTACAGGTGTTTCCAGCTCCACAGCAATGTGGTTGACTTTTAAATGCTGGCCTAGCCAGCGACGCCCACATCCTGCAAATGAATTTTTCTAAAAAGGACAGAGGAGTGGGTTACAAGTTAAAGGGTAATTAGATATAGCCAGCATTCAACCTCCCACTACAGCAGGACTGAAAAAAATGCAAATGAGATAAGGCAGAATATCAGACAATACCAGAAGTTCCCCATAAAGAAGGCTGAGAAAAAAGAGATTCCCGACCAACAATCTTCCTCCCTGTGAAACCTGGCATTAGCATCGTGTCTGCTGTATTAATTTGTGTCTTGCTCGGGAGTTAGCTCATCAACTCTGTGATTGACTCTATTGCTTCATTCTCCAATGGAATCTCCTACAAACCCTATTCCATTATTGCCGGACTCAAGTACACCCCACAATGTGCACCAATCAATGTTCCTTATCATATTACTTGGCATAAGATCACTGTTCTTATAGTTATACCAAACTCAATGAGCAAGGTCATGGGGAAATTTGTTAGTGTTGATTAGATGAGTGCTCCTTCACAGAGCAAACTGCCTTTTTCTGTGTGAATTGGTGCTCTGAAGCAGATTCTGTTGTTAGTTTCCATCCTTCTTAAATTGAAACTGTCCAAGCTGGAGCAGATGGCCCAAACCCCAGTTTACTGAGCTCCTCAACTCTTGAAGTACTCTGGGACCGAGGCTCTCTGATGAAGGCTGTCTGGAGCCCACATGGAGTCCAGCCACAAGACTGAATTTGTTTCCCTCCAGATGAAAACAACATTCAGTTTGCATGTAGATTCCTGAGTACCCTAACTGAACATTAAAAACAGCATTTCATTAGCGTAAATATAATTACAGGAACAAGAGTCTGTTCTATCCAACACACTTCCACTTTACCAGATAATATGCATGTAAGGTCATAAGGAATGATGGCTCCCTATTGGGATGCTCCCTGGTCTTGAACTGGACCATTGAGTCTTCACGGAGCTACATCAAGGATAGCTCATCCATTACACGGTTCTATCACAACAACTGCATTCAGATAGCACTCCCCACCAGAAAAATATCTCTGAGCATTTTACAGGGATGCTTATGAAGGATTAATGGTGGAACAGAAGAGTTGAATGAAAAGCTAAATTTTTATAAGGCTTTGGAGGAGGCTGAGCAGTACTCAGCAGTCCGAGGAGCAGAGGATTGGACCAGGAGAAGGCAGTTCACAGACAGCACGATGACCAGGATTAAATGCCAAATGCTTTATGGCTAGACTTTGCCAAATGTTAAAAGTTTCTAATTCTACAGTGTACTAGTACTGCTGGAGAAGCCAAACACAGACCAAGAGCCAACGTTTTATTTTCTTAACTTTGCTACACAGTAACATCACACATGCGGTAATCATACTGGAACTCAACTTTAACTGCAGACGTCACCCATTTATAAGCACTTTCTAGAACTTTTCACACATCTTATGCTGTTGGCTCTTCTCTGTCCTGTGTACTGTTATTCAAGCCTGGGTATGATTGCAGAGAGAAAGAGAAGCTAAACTGAAAGCAATAAGCAGCAACCTGGAAGCATGCAAGATCAGGCATTTTAAAAAGCACTTGAATAAAGCTCCTGTTCAGACAGGTAAATGGTGTCATCTCTGCATGTCTCCGAGACATAAAACAATAATTGGAAATGAGGATGGAGAATAGTTTAAATTTACAGGTTCCGCACCTCTCCTTTCTTCACCATTGGACCTACCCATGCCATGGGATTGATGGATTTCAAGGTTCAAGACCTACTTGCTCACTCTGGGGATGAACAGTCCAGATGTAGCAAGGTGGCAATATTCATCGAATGCCTCAGAGCAGAAGGCCAGTGAATGTTCAAGCAGCTCACAGAAGACAAGTCAATGTTTGATATGGTGGTAAGTGCTCTCAAAAAATGCTTCAGGCCAAAGAAAAGTGTGATGATCAAAAGAGATGCACTCCGCCAGAGATGCCAGAGTCATGGGCAGACACCTTCAAAAATGTGCCCAAATTGTGGAGGTACTCACCAATTCACTGCACCATGTCCAGTTCAAGGGAAAAAGTGTAACTCATGCTTAAAATGGAATCACTTTGCAAAACATGTTCAGCTTGTTGAAGGGGACTTCATTGATTCAACACATGGAGCAAGTCTCTCCCTGGAAGTGAGGTATGGCATATCATCACTGGCAGTAAAGCACCAGGTCATCTTAAGAATTGCTCAGATTGCAGGCATTTCATTGTCATTTCAGTTTTTGCTTATCGATATTGGAGCAAAAGCATCTATACTGTGCGACAAACTCTGCCATTGTTATTTTTCGTAACATCCTCTCACTCCTGCCTCAGACATTCTTCAAGCTTACCATGACTTTATTATTCCAGTTTCGGGAACAATCAGAGTTCCGGTGTGCTACAAAAACAGCATCCTAGACAGGTTCATGTTCTACAAAGCTAAAGGCTGAAAGTCTTTATGTTAAGCTTGGCTTCAAACTTGCAGACTTCAACAGAGCCCACATTAACGTGACTGTTGACATTGACTATGTTCAATGCTAGCATTCATTATTTATGGGGTTTAGGGAGATTAAGGGACATTGTCATATTCCTTGTGTCAATGTGTCAGTTCTACCAGTTTCGCAAAATTTGAGGTAGTTGCCATTTGTAGTCAATGCTGAAGTATCACAGGAGCTGAAATGACTTCAAGTAGATGATCCAATTGAGTGAATTGACTTATCGGCATGGATACCGAACCCAGTCAGTGCGTGACACAAAAATGGTGAATTATGTGCCGACCTTAAGGTAGTCAACAAAGCAATCATTCCAGACAAGTATTCACTTCCTACAATCTAAAAACTATTGGCATCATTCCATGACCCCACAGCCTTCATAAAGCTCAATATGCAACGGAGATATCTTCAGGTACCACTGACAGGACAAAGCCGATGTCTTACAGATTTTGTTACTCACAAAGGTATGTTTCAGTACCGCAGAATGTCCTGTGGACTAAAGTTCAGCACCTGGAGCATTCCAGAAAATAGTTTCTTCAATCTTGTCAGATGTTGAGGGAACGCTCAACCTACTTGATGACGTTGTTGTCCTTGGAAGGGATCAGGTGAAGCACGATCAATGGTTATCAATGGCGCTCACTTGACTTGAACGCAACTTGATGCTCAATAAGGACAAATGGACATTTTAACAAGATTGACAGGCGACAGCAGTTAGAGTAAAGCCCCTACACACAACGTCAAAGATATTTATACGCCTCCAACCCCCTTCTAATGTCAAAGAGTTGGCATCGTTCCTCAGCGCTACCAACTTTGATCACAAACGCATTCCTAAATGCGCAGAGATTGCAGACTCTTTTTGAAAGCTACTTCATAAGGATGCGCAACGGGAATGAACAATCGCACATCAAACAAGAGTTTGACACGTTAAAGGTAAAGATAACACCTCGGCCAGCCCTTCTGCATTTTAACCCACATGTGGAAACATATGTCGCATCAGATGTGATTGGAGCTGTACTCTCACAGTCCACTGAAGGAAGCAAACAACCAATCACTCACACGTCACACTGGCTGTCAGGAGCTGAATGTAAGTACTCTACTGTAGAGCGGAAAGCGCTAGCCTACATCAATGCCTGTGAACATTGGCACATGTATCCCTCTGGTAGAAAGTTCACTCTCCACACTGCTCACCAAGCTCTGACTATATTGTTAGCTGTGTCAGGATCTAGCCATTGATTTCAACACAGCTACAGATGGTCAGACATCAATACAGTTTCGAGGTCGAGTATATGGCAGGTTCATGCAATCGTTAGCGGGCATGCATAGTTGCAATACTATCGCAGACTCCCTCTGCATAACTATTCCTGAGGTACTTCACATCCTCTATACATCGTTTTATCATCATAAAAGTCCTTGGAGTGACAGGGGAACTTTTGTGACAGTGATGGTGCTCCCTCTGCATGAGACCCTTCCCGATGACTCTCCTTCCCTCGGTCTCTTTAATTCTTGTCAGAGAAGCATTTTATTTACAATTGGCTGTTCTATCGATCATAATCAATAAGGTTCTTGAAACACTAGAGTCAGATGTACACTGAATTATTCAGCATTATGTAGAGTTACACAGAATGTGTGGCACAGAGCCAGGCACAGCTGCCCCCCACTCCACACAAGCCCCCTCCTCCTCTACTTCATCTTACCTAATGATCATATTGTAGGAGATTTTACTCTTTTATTCTGATTCAGCCACGGGAATTACAGGAATAGCGGAATACGCGCAAAGCAATAAGTTAAATGTCAAATTTCATTGAATTAATCCAGATATCCAAAAATCATGCAGTAAAATCCTCTACTCTGCTATGAGCGGACAAACGAGTGGGTGGTCGAGAAAGCCGGTGTCAAGAGGAGCTTGTTTGAGGCAGTGGTATCTAGGAAGATCACATATTTTGGACACGTGATGTGAACAGGATGGGCGTGCTTAGAAAAAAAAGGAAGTGCAAGGCAAACACCTTGGGAAAATATGAGCAAGGAAGACCTAAGATGACATGAATGGATAATATCAGAACGTGGGCTGGCCTTTCTATGGGAAAGGAAGTGAGGGCAGCGGAGAATAGAGATCAGTGGAGAAAGATTGTATATAGTGCGGCCAACCCTCGGAACAGAATGGATGAAAGGTAAGACTCTGTTCTGAACTGCTTACAATTATTTTTCCTGAAATATGATCAAGCAAAATACATACAGTCATCCGAGGGTGGTCAACTGCACATTGATTGGAGTTTCTTTCTGACAGTCCCTCTCTTCAGTACGTCACACATGTTTGTCTGGGCCCACACACACACAAAGGCACAAATACAGCTGCTAGAGTAAAAGGATAGGCTTATAGGATTTTACTTAAAGTTCATGAAATATAAAACAAAGAGGTATATGGTTAGCTGTCCCTTGACTGGTCTCAATGTAGTGATTCAGTGTTGCGGCCATTTTGTTCAGCTGTCTTCCTGGGTGTAGTTGTATGGAGAAGATTTCCACGTTTTTTGAAAAGATCTCGGTTTTCCTTCTCAGGATGGTCACTTTGCAAACCGGGCACAGTACTTCCAAGAGAGAAAGAGAGAGAGAGAGAGAGCACACAGCTTCAATCAACCTGTGTTCAGTACAACATTTGTCTTTTTTCCTCCCCCTCCTGTTTGCGATGGGGCCTTTGAAGTGCCTCACTGGTTGTATTTTCCAGCGAAATTCTGTTAGGTCATGTGTGCTGCAGTTATTGTTTCAGAACAGGCAATTGCATTTTGTTGTCTCGCAACAGAAACATTTGAAAAGTCTTGAGGTGGTGCGCATCAACAGGGGGTGGGGTCTTTCATGTTCCCCAGGGGGTTGAGTGCCTGTCTTCATCCCACTTGGTGAAATGTGAAATTGTCTGTTTTGCGGCAGCCGGGGCAATTTTCCCAGTTTTTAAAATCCAGCCAGAAAAAGAAACAGTAGAAATTGTACCTTTGAAAGCACTTCCTCATAACTATATATGTATTGCTGAAAAAAGGGCCATGTTGAAGCATTTTGTCTTGCAATCATCAGGACACTTTGCAAGATTACCAATATAAGGAAAAAAACAACAATTAATACTATATGAGAAGAGACTACTGATTGGTTCACAAGTGGACTCTGATTGGTAGAGAATTTGCCATGCATAACGCACCAGTGATGGTGACTGACAGTTAACTTCTAAACATTGTTTGAAATTTAAACCAGGCCGTTTGCCAACCAATCAGCACTCTCTTCTCATTCAGTACAAATTTTTGCTCTCTTTACTACTGGTATTCTTGCAAAGTGTCCTGATGAGTACAAGATGAAAAGCTTCGACTTGCCTCTTTTTTCAGCCATACTACAAAACGACTATATGTATAAAAGAGCAAACTGGTCCAAATTACACACATACGGGGAATGCCACTGTATACTTCCCTTGAGTCTAAAAAAGCAGCTGTTTCCCTATGACTCTCTCTTTCTGTCCGTTAGCCACTGCAAGAAGAGAGTTCTATAGAAATGTGCTGTCTCCGTTTGTGACACTATAGAGGGATGAGAGCCAGCAGCAAGTTCATGATTATATCTGTTTTAAATCAATTAGCATCAAAGCTGCCCTTTTCTTACTGAATTACTCCTTATTTTATGAAGCCGCTTTATATTTAATTACATTACACTTTCAGGAAGATCACATTCATGCACTGAAGTATTTTGGCATCAGTTATTCCTGCGTTGCCAGCAAAGCAAGTTTATGACTGAAGATATTTATCCTTGATGTCTGGTTTAATTTGAATCATTGGCTGGTTGAAGTACCGCTGCGATCCTGATGGTGGTGATGTTGAGCTGTAAAAAAAAACTCAATTGTTTCAACAGCCCCGGGAACATTATGGATCCTGCATCTGGCTTCACTGAAGGAACGTTATTGACCTAAAACACCCAAAAATTGCAGAAAGATAACTGGATACTTGGAATTGGTGCTCCTTTGTATGGAATTTATTTGCTGGAGAATTGCATGCTCATTATTTTCAGTTCAACAACTTGCATTTATATAGCGCCTTTAAAGTAGTAAAGATATCCTGAGGCCCTTCACAGGAGCACTGACAAACAACAGTTGACAAAGAGCCACTCAAAGAGAGGTTAGGGGAGGCGATGGCGTAGTGATAATGTCACTACTAATCTAGAGGTCTAGGCTAATGCTCTTGGGGGGCACAGGCTCAAATAGCACTATGGCAGCTGGTGGAATTTAAATTCAATTAATTAATAAATCTGGGGTTAAGAAGAAAGCTAGTCCTAGTAATGGTGACTTTGACAATGATTAAAACCCCCCCTCTCCGGTTCACTAATGTCGCTTTAGGGAAGGAAATCTACCATCCTTACCTGGTCTGGCCTACATGTGACTCCAGAACTGCTGCTATGTATTTGACTCTTAACTGCTCTCCAAGGGCAATTAGGGATGGGCAACAAATGCTGACCTTGCCAGTGACACCCACGGCCCAAGTATGAATAAAAAAAATTATAGAAAGGCTTGGTTAAAAAAAGGATTTTTTTTTTTAGGAGTGATTTGAAGGAGAAGGAAGAGGCTTAGGTAGTGGATTCCAGAACGCGGGGCCTTGGCAGCTGAACACACGACTGCCAATGATGGAGTGATGAAGCACAGTCGATGCACGAGGCCAGAATTGGAGGAGTGCAGAGATCTGAGGTTTGAAGGGCTAGAGGAGGTAACAGAGATAGGGAGAGATGAAACCATAAAGCAACTAAAAGGTAAGGGTAAGAATTTTAAAATCGAGGTGTTGCTGAACCAGGAGCCAACGTAGGTCAGTGAACAAGGACTTAGTGCAAGTTGACTGGCAGAGTTTTGGATGACCTCAAGTTTACAGATGAAGGAAGGTAGAGTGTTATTAAGATCCCTGGTGAAACAAATAACTTGCAAAAATATTTTTAAATTTCTAGTGACTGACTGGAAGGGTCACAAAACAAGATTTCAAGTTTTAAGACTTTTACTGTAACAAATAGATTTTAAGTAACAATATCTAAACACTATTCGGTAGGCAGCTTATACTCTAGACTACAGCAAAGATGTCTCCATCTAACTTTTAAAATGACTGAAAATCCTAATGTTTTTACTTTACTCTGTCCCTTAAGTAGATACTTTATTCTCCTAGTTCAAAGCTATTCTCCATTCCCACTGGCCTGCCTCCTTTTTCCTTTCCTAGCCGGGTAACTGCTAATCCACGAACTGACTACTGCGGTGAGGGTTACCCTGGAGATTACTCCCTCTAACAAAAGCTAGGCGAATCTTCTAGCTTCATTTAAATCCTCATGAACTTTGTCTCCTCAATCTGAGCACAAGTTCCCACCTGCAATCTGCCAGATGAATAATGAAGACAGCATTTTCTCTGCTTCAGGTGCAGGACTGTTTCTACCTCTGTGCCTTCTCTCTCGCTCTCCCTCTCTCTCACCGCCTCTCAAAGCCCAGCTACATGGTAACATGAATCACATGGGCCTTGTATCTAGGTAGAAATGCTAATTAATTATCCTTTAGACCCCCAACTCCATTCTTTCTTGGAATTAAGTAGACAGTTTAAAATATAACCATTTTTCAAACCTGACATTCCTAACACCTCCCCATTAGACTCTGTTTTAATATTTTTAGCATCAAAGTCATCCTTTTCTTACTGAATTCCTCCTTATTTTAAGAAGCCATGGTACATTTATTTACATTACAGTTACAGGAAGATCACATTCATGCACTGAAGTGTTTTGGGCTCAGTTTATTCCTGTGTTGGGAAAATTAACAGTCTACCCACAGTCAACACAGATGCTCTTGCCATTGTCGACCACCTTCTGAGTAAAACAAACTGGATCCCCTTTAATCTTTAAGAACAAAGTTACCCAGGCTTGTCGTCAAGCAGAATTCAGAACAGCCACATGACCCCTTCAGTCCTCCATTTTACTGTCTCTAACCTAAAGAGACAGTCCCAAAAACACAACAATCTTTCAAACGTCATATTTGTAACAGCTCCTTCCAAAGATGAAAAATAATCACTGAGGTGATTTTTCTACAACACTATCCAAAATTCAACAACTTATAGCTTCCTCCGAATTTTAATAGCCAACCTACGACACACAGCACAGGTGATATTCTCTCCCTTTTTGTCACATTTCACCATGACACAATCCACATCCATACTCTAACACAAATTAACTTGTTACCGCCAATTGCATGTGACAATTAAGATCCAAAGTCTGTCTTGTATGGATCTTCCAATTTCTCTCTCTCAAATGAATGAGAATTTGCTTTAATACTCATAGCCTCGCCTTCCATTATGGGTCGCAGTCTCACATTGCACATGCCCAATATCCTTGATTAAAAGGTGGCACAGTTGGTTCAGCCTGGGTAACCTGGTCAAGAACCCACACTGTCACTTGCTGACAATCCCTGTGATGTTCGAATTCCATCAGGTGTAAGCTGTAAGTCAAGACAAAATCCTCTGTCTCAACTCTTCTTCTCATGTGGTTTCATTATGTTGTTTTGTTTTTCTTTAGAGACAGACATTTAATTGTCAACAGGCTGTTGACTTTTAAACATAGTTTGCGAGCAACCACACTCTGGTTTTATCTCCGGAACTCTATTATCTTTCATAGCTGTGGGTCTTTTATTGTCCCGGTCAGTAAAGAACGTCTCAGTCAATCAAACAACTGAATCATTCTCCTCCTGTTTAAATGCTGGATTACAGGTCTCTTTCGCTGCTTTAAGAATTTTTTTTATTATTTATTCTTTCCCGGAATGTGGGCCATTGCTGGCAATGCCAGTATTTGTTGCTCATTCTTAACTGCCTTTTGAAAGCAATTAAGAGTCAACCACGTTGCTGTGGGTCTATAATCAAATACAGTCCAGACCAGACCAGGTAAAGATGGCAGATTTCCTTCCCTAAAGGACATTAGTGAATCAGATGGGTCTCTAAAACAATCAATGATAGTTTCATGGTCACCATTACGGAGACTAGGTTTCACTCCAGATTTTTTTGACTAATTTATTAATTGAATTCAAATTCCACCAGCTACTATGGTGGCATTTAAACCTGTGCCCCCAGGGCATTGGCCTGGGACTCTGGATGACTGGTCAAGTGGCATTACCACTACGCTACAATTCCTCTCACCCCACCACAGGCCCCACCATTTTGTTAAGGTCACATCGATGATCAGTCAGGAAATCCTGATACTCTTTCGGAGCCAGTTCTCAAATCATTTTAAACTCTTTTCCCCACACAGCAGGAAACTTTCTTCAGCTCCTCTCTCACAAGAGCTACAGTTCCATCATTTTGAAGTTTTAATTTGCCTTTCCGCACGACTCCCACAATAACAGAGCCACTGACTAAAGCAAAGTTTAAATTCACTCTGAGGACCATCTGTCTTTTTCATTTCTGCTAAAATCCTCTTTGTAACTAGTCTTCTTTTCATTATCAGTTTTGGTCTCCTTATTTAGGAAAGGGCATAAATGCATTGGAGGCGGTCCAGAGGAGGTTTACTAGATTGATACCTGGAATGAGCGAGTTGTCTTGTGAGGAAAGGTTGGACAGACTGGGCTTGTTTCCACTGGAGTTTAGAAGAGTGAGGGGTGACTTGATTGAAGTATACAAGATCCTGAATGTCCTTGACAAGGTGGACATGGAAAGGATGTTTCCTCTTGTGGATGAGGCGGCACTGTTTTAGGACAGGGATGAGGAGAGTTTTTTTCTGTCAGAGGGTTGTGTGATTCAGTAACTCTCTGCCTCAGGAGGCAGGGGAGCCGGGATCACTGAATATTTTTATGTCAGAGGTAGATAGATTCTTGTCAGGCGAGGGAACCAAATGTTATCAGGGGCAGATGGGAGTGTAGAACTCGAAACACAAACAGATCACCCATCACCTTATTGAATGGCAGAGCAGGCTCGAGGCTTACTTCTGCTCCTATTTTGTATGTTCGTATGTATCACTCCTCTTATCTCTCCAGATTTCTGTGGTTCTGCAAACTAAGGTTTGCTGCCACCTATATGTTTGAGAGAGACTTCATAATCATCAGCCATAATGGCAGCTTCTCTTATTTAGAAACTTTACACTCTTTCAGGTGGGACCTTACTCCTAGGAACATAAACAGAACAACTTAAGAAATAGGAGCAGGAGTAGGCCATTCAGCCCCTCAAGCCTGCCCCGCCATTCAGTAAGATCATGGCTGATCTGCCCCAGGCCTCAACTCCTCTTTCGTGCCAGCTCCTCATCACCCAACAACTCTCCGATATTTCAAAAATCTATCTACCTCCTGTTTAAATAATTTCAGTGATCTAGCCTCCACAACTCTCTGGGGTAGAGAATTCCAGACATTCACTACCCTCGCATTCTTCACCTCTCAGTTTTAAATGAGTGTTCCCATAATTCTGTAGCTATGTCCCCTAGTCTGAGATTTCCCCCACTAGTGGAAACATCTTCTCAACATCTACCCTGCCAAGGCCCCTCAGAACCTTGTGCATTTCAATAAGATCACCCCTCATTCTTCTAAACTCTAATGAATAAAGGCCTAACCTGTTTAGCCGTTCTTGATAAGTCAACCCCTTCACCCCAGGAATCAGCCTAGTGAAACTCTTTTGAAATGCCTCCAATGCCAGTATATCCTTTCTTAAATACAGGGACCAAAACTGTACACAGTACTCCAGGTGTGGCCTCACCAACACCCTGAACAGTTGTAACAAGACTTCTCTATTTTTAAACTCCAACCCCCTAGCAATACAGGCCAAAATTCCATTTGCTTTCTGAATTACTTGCTGCACCTGCATACTAACTTTTTGTGTTTCATGCACAAGAACACCCAGATCCCTCTGTGCTGCACTTCTTTGGAGTCTCTCTCAATTTAAATAATAGTCTGCCTTTTGATTCTTCCTACCAAAGTGCATGACCTCACACTTTCCTACATTAAGCTCCAAGGGTGGGATTTTCTGCACCCGCCCGCCGCCGGAATCTTCCGGTCCCGCCGCGAGTCAATGGGCTTCTGGCTGGGGCACCGCCTCACCCACAGCGGGTCCCACCCTCTACGGGGCAGGAAAATCCCGGCCCATCTACAAAGCTTTCGCCCACTCACTCAACCTATCTATATCCCTTTGCAGATTCCTTATGTCCTCACCACAACATGCCCTCCCACCTATTTTTGTATCATCAGCAAATTTGGATACATTACACTCTGCTCCTCCCACCCCCCCAAGACATTAATATAGATAGTAAATAATTGAGGCCCTAGGACTGATCCCTGTGGCACTCCACTAGTTAGGTCTTTCCAGCCTAAAAAAGACCCATTAATCCTGAATCTCTGTCTTCTGTGTGTTAACCAATCCTCAATCCATGCTAATACATTACCCCCAATACCATGATCTCATTTCTTGTGCAGTAACCTTTTATGTGGCACCTTATCGAATTCCTTCTGGAAATCCAAATACACTACATCTACCGGTTCCCCTTTATCAACTCTGCTTGTTATATCCTCGAAGAACTCTAGCAAATTTTCCTTTCACAAAACCATGTTGACCCTGTTTGATTGCGTTAAGCTTTTCTAAATGTCCTGCTATTTCTTCCTCAATAATGGACTCTAGCGTTTTCCCAGTGACAGATGTTAGGCTGACTGGCTTTTTTGTCTCCCTCCCTTCTTGTACAGGGGCGTCACATTAGCGGTTTTCCAATCTGCTGGGACCCTCCCGGAATCCAGTGAGTTCTGGAATATTTCGACCAATGCCTCCACTATCTCTGCAGCCGCTTCCTTTAAAACCCTTGGATGCAGACCATCAGGTCCTGGCGACTTGTCTGCCTTAAGTCCCATTAGTTTCTCAAATACTTCATCCCTCGTATAACAAGACCATTCCTCCCATTAGCTCCTTGCTTATCTGACATCTTTGGAATGTTTATAGTGTCCTCCACCATGAAGACCAATGCAAAATATTGGTTTAAATTATCTGTCATTTCCCTGTTCCCCATTATCAATTCTCCAGTCGCATCCTCCAAGGGTCCCACACTCGCTTTAGTTCATAGAAGCTCTTGCTGTTTGTTTTTATATTTCTTGCCAATTTACTTTCATAATCAATTTTCTCCCTCTTCATTAGCTTTTTAGTCATCCGCTGCTGGTTCCTAAAAAATTCCCAATCTCCTGGCCTACTTCTACATTTTGCTGCTTTGTATGCCTTAGTTTTTGATTGGATACTCTCCTTGACCACCTTTATTAACCATGAGTGGTTCATCCTTCTCATCAAATCCTTTTTTTTTGACCGGATGAATTTTTGCTAAGGGTTATGAAATATCTGCTTAAATGTCTGCCACTGCTCATCCACTGACCTTCCCCTTAGTCTATTTTCCCAGCCCGCTTAGACAAGTCTTTCTTCATACCTCTGTAATTGCCCTTATTTAAGTTGAGGACATTGGTTTGAGACCCGAGTTGTTCGCCCTCAAAATGAATTTGAAATTCTACCATGTTGTGATCGCTACCCCCTAGAGGATCCTTAACTACCATATCTCTTATTAATCCAACCTCATTACACGTTACTAGATCTAAAATAGCCTGTTCCCGGGTAGGTTCTGCAACGTATTACCCTAAGAAACAATCCCTGATGCACTCTACAAATTCATCTTCCATGTTACCCCTGCCAATCTGATTTGTCCAGTCAATATGCAGATTAAAATTACCCATGACAATTGTAGCGCCCTTCTTACATGCCACCATTATTTCCCGATTTATACTTTATCCTACAGTGAGACAACTCCCCGGGGACTTATAGATAAATCCCACCCATGGCTTCTTCCCCTTGCTATTCCTTATTTCTACCCAAACTGATTCCATGTCAGGATCTATTGCATCTATATCAATACTCACCACTGTGCTGATACCTTCCTTTGTTAACAAAGCTACCCCACCTCCTTTTCCTTTTCGCCTATTTTTCCGGAACATTGAATGCCCTTGAATATTGAGTTCCCGGTCTTGGTCACCCTGCAACCACATCTCTGTAATAGCTATCAAATCACATTCATTTATTTCTATTTGTGCCGTCAACTCATCTATTTTGTTACAAATGTTGCGTGCATTCAGATAAAGAGCCTTGAGTTTTGACTTTTGACCATTATTACTCATTCTGGTTCTGATTTCTGCTGCACTCTTCCACTTATATTTTCTGCCCTTTCCTGCCACACTTTGATTTTTGTTCGGCTCTTCACTAACCCGCACCTCTGCTCCCTCATTTCTTTTTGATCTTTTAAACTTCCCTTCAATTGAACCCCCACCCCACCCCACCACCACCCCCCCCCACCACCCCCCCGCCCTCACTAATTAGTCTAAAGTCCTAACTACAACCCTAGTTTTACGATTCTCTAGGACACTGGTCCCAGCATGGTTCCAGTGAAGCCCATCCCAACGGAACAGCTCCCTCCTTCCCCAGTCCTGGTGCCAGTGCCCCGTGAATCGGAACCCATTTCTCCCTCACCGATCTTTGAGCCTCTCCAATCTTATTCAGCCAATGCCAATTTGCACGTGGCTCAGGTGATAATCTGGTTCTTTTTAATTTAGCCCTGACTGCTCGTAGTACCTCAGCAGAACCTCTTTCCTAGTCCTACCTATATCGTTGGTACCTACGTGGACCACGACAACTGGATTCTTCCCCTCCCACTCCAACCCAGAAGAGATGTCCTTAACCTTGGCACCAGGTAGGCAACACAGCCTTCAGCCTCTGTCTTTGCTGCAGAGAACAGTATCTATTCCCCTAACTATGCTATCCCCTATTACTACTACATTCCTATTTTCTACCCCCACTTGAATGGCGCTCTGTACCACAGTGCTGTGGTCAGTTTGCTCATCCTCCCTGCAGTCTGTGCCCTTGGCCACACCAGGAGCAAGAACATCATACCTATTGAACAAGACAACTGGCTGAGGCTCCTCCAAAGCTAAATTTTGGATCCCCATACCTGCCTCACTTGCAGTCACACCCTCCCTGTCTCTGACCACAGTCCAAATTTGATGTAATTAATCTGAGGAGTATGACTGTCTCCTGAAACAGCGTCCAGGCAACTCTCCCCCTTCCTGATGTGTCACAGTGTCCGCAGCTCATCAGCTCTGAACCAAAGTTCCTTGAGCAGCCAACACTTGCTGCAAATGTGAAGCGCATTGGCGACCACCAGTCCCCACATACTACAGCTGCAACACATCACCTGCCCAGCCATCTCTATTCTATTTAATTAATTAATTTGGATGTTAAATGTTTTAAAAGTGAATTTCTTAACTGTACTCATCTGCTGTAATAACGCCTCCTGATTCAAACCACTTGGCCAATCAAAAGAGATACAGAAGAGATACCCACCAATCACCTACCTGTTTTACTTTGACGACACACTTCTGCTGTAATGGGTAGAAACAGGTCCTCCTCTCACACTCACCTCTAAGTGCTACTGACTGCCTGCCCCAGGGTCCTCCTCTCACACTCTCCTCTAGGTGCTGCGGACTGCCTGCCCGGGGTCCTCCTCTCACACTCTCCTCTAGGTGCTGCTGACTGCCTGCCCCAGGGTCCTCCTCTCACACTCTCCTCTAAGTGCTGCTGACTGCCTGTCCCAGGGTCCTCCTCTCACACCCTCCTCTAGGTGCTGCTGACTGCCTGTCTTGGGGTCCTCCTCTCACACTCTCCTCTAGGTGCTGCTGACTGCCTGTCCCGGGGTCCTCCTCTCGCACTCTCCTCTAGGTGCTGCTGACTGCCTGTCCCAGGGACCTCCTCTCGCACTCTCCTCTAGGTGCTGCTGACTGCCTGTCCCAGGGTCCTCCTCTCTTGAGGGGAATACTGTTTTAAAATTATTCCATTAACAACATCACTCTAAGTATTTCAGAGCTTCAAAGCTCTATACCATCTATAAAATACCATTTCTTTATTTCCAGCAAGTTCCACAAAAGTCTGATTTTGCCTCTTCAAGTTTCTAAATGTTTGCCTGTAAACATCTGGAACTAACTCGTGCGCATTAAGCACAACATTCTTCACAATATCATCATCATTAGATTGTACATCTGAAATTGATGAGTACAATCCAAATGCTTTCCCTATGAACATGCTTTGCAATGGCCATGGTAGCAATTTTCTCAAGCGATATAAATACATTTCAACTCTGACCTTACTGAATTCAGGTCCCAAGTGAGCACTCCTTGCTAAATCAAAACCACAGTTAAAGTTGACTCATCATCAATTCTCCCTGTTACAGCAGAAGAAGGCCACTTGGCCCATCGTGTCTGCTCCGCCACTCAATAAGATCGTGGCTGACCTGATAATCTTCAGTTCCACTTGCCTGCCTTTTTCCCATAACCCTTGATTCCCTTACTGATTAAAAATCTGTCTATCTCAGCCTTGAATACGCTTAACGGCCCAGCCTCTACAGCCCTCTCGGGTAAGGAATTCCGCAGATTCACTACCCTCTGAGAGAAGAAATTCCTCCTCATCTCTGTCTTAAATGGGCGACCCCTTACTCTGAGATTTTGCCTTATGGTCCTGGACTCTCCCACAAGGGGAAACAACCTCTCAGCATCTAAAACAAAAACAAAAATAAAAACGCCTGGAAAAACTCAGCAGGCCTGACAGCATCTGCAGAGAGGAACACAGTTAATGTTTCGAGTCCGTATGACCCTTCAACAGAACTGAATCTCTCAGCATCTACCCTGCCAAGCACCCTAAAAATTTTATATGGTTCAATAAGGTCACCTCTCATTCTTCTAAACCCCGATGAGTACAGGCTGTTCTGTTCTGTTCTCTGTTTTCGTAATTGCCACCTTTCCCTGTCCGGCGTAAATCTTCCAACCTCCCCATCTCTTTGCAGTTCAAGGCTCTCATTCTCTCATGCCCTTTGGAATTTAAGTTCGTCTTTGCATGTCTCTTTCTTTCTTTAACACCATTTGTGCCTGAGTCCCAGCCAACTCAAGCTGCGTTTTACCTGGGCTGCTTTTCCCTCCATCAGGATTGAAATGTTGAGCCAGTACCTCAGCAATTTCTGCCCGCTTGGTGCCCACTTTTAAATCTATTTTCAACTTCTCTGCTATCCCCTTCAAATTAACCTTTGCTAACTGCTCCACTCACAACTGGTCCTCTCTCTCTCTCTCTCATGGAGTGCTTCAGCAATAGACAAAGCCAAGTTAACTTCAATGAATACAGCAAAAGTCACGATGGAATCTTTGTTTGTTTAACATTGGCAAATCCCAATGTACTCGCCTCAGCCTGTGGATCCGATATCCTGCTAGAGCCCCCGATTTGATTGGTAGCTTGCAAAAAGATATTTGAATTCCCAGTGACAGACTGGGAGGATCATGCAAGATTTCAAGTTTTAAGACTTTTACTGCAACAAATTAACTAAAAGCAAATCTCCAAGTGGTCTCAGCCAACACGAGTACCATAGGCACACTGAAGTGCACAACGCACAACAAAAAAGAAACCCAAAAGGAAGGACAAACTAACTAAAAGCAAAGGCACGGTGCTTCTAACATGTCTTCCTTTTTCCTTAGCTGAGGGCTCCCCGTGACTGTTATTGTCAGGGCCCTCAACTGTGTCTGACCCATTTCCTGCACCTCTGCCCTCACCTCTTCCCCCTCCCTCCCAGAACCATGATAGGGCCCTCCTCATCCTCACTCTTCACCCCACCAGCCTCCACATTCAAAGGATCATCCTCCGCCATTTCCGCCAACTCCAGCATGATGCCACCACCAAACACATCTGCCCCTCACCCCCCCATGTCAGCATTCCGTAGGGGCCGTTCCCTCCATGACACCCAGGCCCACTCGTCCATCACTCCCAACTCCTCATCCCCTTGCTAATCCAGCAACATTACCACTACACCACCATCTCCGCAGATCTAAGGGATTGTGTCAGTCTGAATGCAGGTTCCAACTTGGGACAGACCTTGGTATCTAATTTTACTACTATCCTCTGCACTGCCAGGTATGTGAGGAACTGATCAGTACATTCAGACTGACACAATCCCTTAGATCAGCGGAGATGGTGGAGTAGTGGTAATGTTCTGGGTTAGCAATCCAGGGGCCTAGGCGAATGACCAGGGGACATGGGTTCACAGCAGCTGGTGGAATTTGAATTCAGGTAATAAACCTGGAACATGAAGCTAGTCTCAGTAATGGTGTCCATGAATTGTCAGAAAGATCCATCTGGTTCACCTAATGTCCTCCAGGGAAGGAAACCTGCTGTCCTTACCTGGTCCAGCCTACATGTGACTCCAGACCCACAGCAATGCGGTTGACTCTTAACTGCCCCTCTGAAACGGCCCTAGCAAGCCTCTCAGTTCAAGGGCAGTTAGGGACGGGTGACATCCACGCCCCATGAAAGAGTTAAAAAAATAATAAGTCCCCTCGATCTGCCCAGGACACTGATGACGGTAGTGAGCAGCCTGCTGGCCTTTATCAGGACCAATACCCAGCAAAGAACCCAGTGTCGGAGCTGAGTTTGATTCGGTCCTGGAGCCATTTGGGAACACTCAAATCTTACATATAGTTGAACCACAGAATCATGGAAACTTCCAGCTCTGAAGGAGACCATTCGGCCCATTACGCCTGTGCTGACTGAAGGGGTACATTCAGTCAAATACAATTTGGTATTTGGTCCATAGGTTACAGCATCTCAACTGCATAGCCAAGTGTCTTTTTTTAATGTGATGAAGGTTCCTGCCTCTGTCGCCCTTTCAGGCAGTGAGTTCCAGAACAACCCCCCACTGACCACCACCACCCCTCCACCCCACACCCCACCCCCCCACCCACCATGCTCTGGGTGAAAGAAATACTCCTGAACTTCCCCCTAATACCTTTTGCCAATTACTTTACATCTGTGCCCTCACCCCCAACTCCATGACCTCTGCTCTTTCCTATCCACCCTTCCTCACCCCTCATAATTTTATTCAATTAAATTTCCCCTCATCCTCCTCTGCACCAAAGAGCAACCCCAGCTTATCCGATATGTAGCTAAAATTCTCCATTCCTGGCAACATCTTCGTAAATCTCCTCCTGTACTCTCCCCAGTGCGAACTCATTCTTCCTGTCATGTGGTGACCAGAAGGGTACATATTGTTCGCGCTGTTCTTTTATATTGTTCTCGGGCAACATCCCTGCTCTTATATTCTAGGTCTCAACTGATAAATGAGCTTTTCCCACATAGCTTCTTAACCACCTTATCCATCTGTCCCGCTACCTACCAGGATCTGTAGACGCACACTCCAAAGTCCCTCTGTTTCTCTACACTTCTCAGTAACCTGCCATTTATTGTGTATTCTGTTAGGGGGCAATTAAAAATGCTAAAAGAGAACACAGTAAGAATTTACTGAAAAACCCTTAAAATCTCCAGGCAGACATGGCTGCTAAACATATTAAGAGTTGAAGATTACCAGATGAACATTGCACAGCCTTGAGAGTCAGACTGGAGACAAAAGTTTGACATAAATTGGATTAAGTGTACTCCCCTCTCACATAGCGAAGGGGCAGATGGTTTTAGCTTAGATATGGGAAGACGAACAATGGACAAAGAGGGGGGGCTTTGATGAAACACAAACAGTCTTGAGTTGTAAGAACCAAGGTCTTTGCATACGTGTTTTAATTTTTATTGGATAATATAATTATGTATACAGCCTTTAGAATAATTGGTTAGCAAAATCGCATGTTTATGTACTCAGTAGGATAGAGTTAGCATGGGACCGGTGTGTCGGTTACTGATTGGATGTATTCAAATGTGCTCAAATTGTATTATGATAAGAAAAAATACAAAAGTAATGAAATGTATTCAGTCTGGGAGCTGTCTTCACTCTTAGGAATGATTGCGGCTCCCTTGCATTTGCTTGAATAAAACCGGTTAAAAGGAAGCCTGAGTCTCTGTGGTCGCTGTGGGATCGGAGAATGTAACTTCTCCTCTTCAACTGGCCTATGTGGTCGTTGCAGGATCAGAGAGTGTACCTTCTTCATATTCCCTTACCTTGTTTTCCCTCCCCAAATGCATTACTTCACACTTCTCCAGACTGAACTCCGCTCTGCCCACCTGATTAATCCATTGATATCTACTTGCAGTCTACATCTTTCTTCTTCATTATCAAGCACACGGCCAATTTTTGCATCATCCACAAACTTCTTAATCATGCCTCCTACATTTAAGTTTAAATCACTGATATACACTATGAACAGGAAGGGACCTAGCACTGGGCCCTGCGGAACCCCACTGAAAACAGCCTTCCAGTCACAAAAACGCCCATTGACTATTATCCCTCCTTTGCCCCCCCCAGCCTATCACTGGCCTTCTATCCAGCTTAACCTGGTCCACCCCCCTTAAACGGGGTAAATTTCATCACACTTCTACTTTTCTGTAGCTCTGGAGAAGAGTCATACGAACTCGAAACGTTAACTCTGTTTCTCTCTCCACAGACGCTGCTCAGTCCTGCTGAGATTTCCCAGCATTTTCTGTTTTTATTTCCGATTTCCAGCATCCGCAGTGTTTTGCTGTTATCGACTATTACTGTTTGCTTCCTGGCACCCAGCCCACTTTGGGTCCAACTTGCCACTTTCCATCGGATCCCACGATTTGACCAGTCTGCCACGCTGAACAAAAGCCGCGCTAAAATCCTTCGCTTGGCTTTGTAAGCCAGTCCTTCAGCAAGAACACATTCAATGTAAAAGAAAAAACATTCAAAGGTCAGACAGCTGCACCGTGAAGGCAATTCGCAAATCGACAAATTGACCCAAGTTTCATATCTTGGGCACAGGCGGGGCTTTTAACCGAACCTTTGAAGCTAGCTGGGAGCTGAACTGAAATGATTCAAAGAGAGAGAGGGCATTAAAAACCATAGGATTGACTTCATGAATATGTTAACCAAGAAGTAGCTGGTGCATAGTGGCCATGCAATAATGTATGTTTGCCCAGAGATCCTTTTGGGCTGTAACTTAAAACCTGATGATCTTAATCCTGAACTTTATTTTTTTTCTGATCATTCTAAGTTGTGCATAATCAAGAATGAGCATCAAGCTGCCTGTTAGTAAAAAAGGACAGATGATCATTTATGACGTACTACCATTGAGCCCCTGTTAACAGCACATGCAGCATAACAGCCATGGCTCCACCACATCTAGATAGCACCGCTTCCCCCACCCCCACTGACACCCAAACCCTTTCAACTCCACAGCCCTTGGAAACGTCAATCTCCAAACTGTGGCTGAAGGTGAAACCCGTCCATCAACCTGATGATCAACCCAGAGCTTTCCCCCACCAAATCACCTTTGCATGTTAATGGGCTACTCACGGAGGTGAGGAAATCAGGCAACTCTGTCGGTTTTGCAAAAACAGACAAGGTTAGGATGTTACCATTAAAAGCCGGGGGTGGTGGGAGTGGTTGGGGGTGGGGGCAGTTGCGTCAGCCATTGTCACAGGTGTGATTCACAAGAAGCGTGCGTTTGAGGACAGAGGGAGCGACTTGCAAGGATAACCGTGGGCGTGTCTGATCAGCCGCATAGCTGGGACAGGCTTCACTAAGTCCTCATCAGAGTGAGTGAGCCCTGTTGGAAAGCAGGGGGAGTTGGAGTGTATAGCGCTTACCTAGGTACTCAATGAAATGGAAGGGAGCAGTGTACTAACATGTGCAAACGATCGGTGGTACAATGAACAATTAAAAGAGACTGAGTTGAATTGTGATCCCTTGACAATTTCGCCTCACCTGGAGGGACTTAGGTCAGACTCTGGAATAAGACGGAAGTTGGGGAATTGATCTACTTTACAGCTTTGCGAGTATATTCCTCCAGGAGTTGGTCCCAACCCATTGACCAGGGGTTAGAAGCCCTTGAATGACTTCACTCCCTGGTTCATAGAAACATGGGGCAGAATTTTACCCCCACCCCCCCCACCCCCACAGGCGGGCACGCGGCTGACCCGATCGGGCGTAAAATAGCCCGCGTCAACGTTGGGCGAGCGTCCCAACGTCATCTCACACTCGCGCGATATTTCGGTCTGCAGGGTGCCAGAGTCACACCCGCCATTAATTAACGGGCCACTTAAGGCCATTGACAGTCCAATTAACTGATTTTTCATTGCCCAGGCGATTTCACTTTCATCACACGGGCAAAACGGGCAGGCGGCCAGCCGATATTTTCAAGAACCTCATCCAAGGGCGGGATAAAAGGGGTCAGCAGCATTGCCAGTGTGAGCAGTGAGGAGTTTGGTAGACAGTTTGCTGCTGGTGACTTATTGGCACTTGGCAGCTTCATCTCTGTTCGGGGCTTCATTCTTAGCATTTCCAGGTTTCATTTCAGGACTCATTGCTGTCTGCCAGGCCCCCGGAGGATTCAGACCATGTAGATCCTTCCAGGTATCAGACAGCCTTCCCTTACCCTGGGAATGGGGATTGTGGTCTCCGCTGGAGGTACCTCCCCTGAGGCGGAAGAGAGGGGCAGAAGGGAGAGGAGGGCAGGTGTCCCAATGCAGCTTCCAGGGGAGAGACCTATGGGAGGAGAGGCGCAGGTACAAGGGGCGCAGGGCCAGCAGGAAGTCCAAGGCGGAAGAGGTTGCAAAAGACACCACTATCCTGCTGCCAGGGTTGACAGGCAGCGATGCAGCTACCTCAATATGTCCGAGGTGCACGGCTGAAGGAGGCTCCGCTTTTCAAGGGAGACATTGACCTCCATTTGCCAGATAATTGGGCCTGAGATAAGCTCTGACTATGTGGGTGGACACCCCATGCCAGTGGCTCTGAAGGTCACAGTGGCCCTCAACTTCTATGCCTCCGGCTCTTTCCAGGGGTCAGTGGGGGATCTGTGTGGAGTCTCCCAATCAGCTGTCCACAGTTACGTCAAGCTGGTGACAGAGGCTCTGTTCAGGCGGGTAATGACATTTATTCTTTACTGTATGGACGAGGCCAGCCAGGCTGAGCGAGCCGGAGGGTTTGCAGTGATTGCTGGGTTTCCCCGTGTCCAGGGGGCCACCGACTGCACACATGTGGCCATCAAGGCACCAGCAGGTGAGCCCGGTGCCTTCGTCAACAGGAAGAGCTTCCACTCCATGAACATGGAGATAATGTGTGACCGCAGGATGTAGATTCTGCAAGTCTGTGCAAGGTACCCAGGCAGCTCCCACGACGCCTACATCCTCAGACTCTCCCAAGTGCCGGGGTTCTTCAGTGCTCCAGCCCGGCTGGATGGCTGGCTTCTGGGTGACAAGGGCTATCTGTTGAAAAGGTGGCTCATGACATCTCTCCACCACCCAAGAACAGAGGCAGAGCAGCGTTGCAATAGGAGTCATGCCTCCAGAAGGGCGGTGGTAGAGAAGACCATAGGTCTTCTCAAGATGCACTTCCGATGCCTGGACCATTCAGACGGTGCACTACAATACCCCCCAGAGTGGGTGTCACTGATAGTGGTCACATGCTGCACTCTCCACAATCTGGCACTGGCAAGGGGGGACTCACTGGAGGAAGAGGGTCTTGACACAGCTGCACAGGCCACAGAGGATGAGTCCAGTAGTGAGTCAAAAGAGGAGCACATTGAGGACAATGCTGAGGCAATGGAGGCCGACCTCGGCAACCTCCAGGGGCGTAGAGACACCAGGGATGCCTTGATCCAACTCTTCTTCAGTTTCAACCACATGTCAGGGCTGCGTCCTCCATCTGAAGGAGTGTTTGAAAGGACCCTTTCATTTGAACACAAATGCCTCAGTGCCTGTGCAATAAAGTTCAGAGTCACTAATGTCCAGCATTACATACTGGAGTACCCCGCACCAATAAAATAAAAAGATGAAACATACATACGACAAAAACAAAATTGATCTCATTTTGACAATTCCAAACTATTTACATAAACTTCTCTGGTCTTCATTCCCAGACCAGTATAGATAAAATAAACATAAACGAACATAAAATCACCCGTGGCCTGTCCCTCTTGTGCTCATGGTGCCTTTAATTTATGTTTGCGAGTGCTACATCTTGGTTTCCCCCCACCCCTCACTGGCACTGGCATTGGAGGCAGCTGCTGACTCTGCTGTCTTGTTGGCCTTAATGACCTTGGAGTCGTCCTCTGGCCAGTGGAGCCTGTGCTGGCCCCGCCTGGGAGAGAGCGGCCAGTGCCATGGCTGGTATCTCCCCAGTCACCGCAGCCTCATCAGATGCGACGGTCACTGGCGGAGGGGTGGAAGAGCTGCTGCCGTCATCCAGAGCGCCCTGAGAGGAGCCCACAGAGATGACAAGCAGCTCATGCACCAACATGAGGTCGCTCTGGACTTCCCTGCTTATCATTGATGGACGGGCACCTAGCTGTTACACTGACCACTGAGCTCAGTGCGTGTGTGAGGGCTTGCAGATCCGAGCACAACCCCAGGAAGCCCTGATTCTGTTCCTGGAACTGCCTCTCCATGAGAATTGCCACTCTCTCAATGGAGCAGGCTAGCACCTACATGCGCTCACCCATGAGGGTCAACGGGGTGCTCACACTCCACGTGGACTCCTCCATCACAGAGGACCATGGCACGCAGACCCTAATGGATCTCCACCAGATCCCCCCACACATCTCGCTGGACATCCAGCATCTGCCGCCTAATGGACAACTCCAGAGGCTCAACATCAGCCTTCGACCGAGCATCATCCTGGTCCCCAGCAGCCCTCCGACTGCCAGCGCCCTGGGTACTCCCTGCCTCCGCCTACTCCTCAAGCGAGGGTGAAGTGTCCTCACCAATGTGCACCGAGATGCTAGCCACCACCCTAATGCCCACCAAGGTGCTGGTATTTGCACTGGTGCCTGCTCCAGAAAGCGGGTGTGACGCAGGTGCAAATGACACCCAGTGGTCCTCCAGTGCCAGGGGTGGCCTTTTGGGGTCCCCAGAGCGAACGCCTGCTGGTGAACATAAAAGGGAGAAGAAGGACATGTCATTAGTTAAAGTCATCACACTGTCACTGTGCATGCCAGGTACCCTGGTGAGACAATGGGGATCTGCATCATGGTGCCCTCGTCTTCCAATGATCAATGGGGACTCCAGGTTCGAGGCTCCCATTATTGAAGAGACTGCACTAGAACGGTTGCACAATCCGAACTCTTATCTCTGTGCACTGCGCCCTTACCTTCGTCTGGCACCCCCACCTCTCTTGCCCGGGGAGGGTGCTGGCTCTCGAGCTCCAGGGCGTCCTGCTCGAACCCGCTGAGCAGCAGGAGGTTGGGTGGCCACTCCGCCTGTACGTGCCCTCTCTGATTGGTTATGGCTTGTCTTCTCCTGAAAGGACAGAGGAGCATGGATTATCCCACTCCCTACCTGCAGCGCCATTGCAGTCTGGCCAACCCCACCTGCGGAACACCTCTCAGGGCACATCCGAGTCGTGACCCTCGAGCTGCAAGGCACTCAGTCCAAGCAACCAGGGCCCACCCCCTTGGCCAGCTCTGGCGTGATTGACAGTTGGCCCTCAGACTCTAGCACCCCTGAGGTCCACACCTTAACACATTTGCACACTGACCCATGCCAACACGGTAATCACCCTTCCTGAGCGCAGCAGGTCATTGAAGCGCTTCCGGCACTGCACCTATGTGCGCCGGACCACATCACCATGGCTGCTCACCATTGCTGCCACCTCCTCCCATGCCCTCTTGGTGAGGTGCAGTGGCCTCCTCCTCCCATCCCTGGGGGCAAGGGTGTCCCGCCTGGCAGCCGCCTCCTCCAGGAGGAAAAGCGGAGGGCCGAGTGCCCACCCAGCCTGCCCTCCCCTCTGCCCTGTCTAGCCAATCTCGACTCCATTGGGAACGCTGAACAGACGTCCTTCTGTGGCAGCCTTCCAGGGGCTTCCTGGGCCGTTTTTAAACCGGCCGCCGGGTCGCCATTGGACCTAGCGGCCAATAGGCCCCCGCCCCCGCCTTCCCGATAAAGCTGGGTGGGCCTTAATTAGTCCACTGGAATGAAATGGCGGTCGGGGGCCAATCGCGGGAAGCGGACAGGTTCCCGGCCACTCCCAGGCCCACCGATCGTGCCTGCCCAATGACATCAAAACCCTGCCCGTAGAACATCACAGCACAGAAAGAGACCATTTGGCCCGTTGTGCGGGTGCTGGCCCTTTGATAGAGCTATCCAAATAATCTCACTTCCCTCCTCTTTCCCCCACAGCCCCTGTAAAATCGTCCCCTTCAAGTTCTTGTCCAATTCTCTTTGGAAAGTTACAATTGAATCTGCTTCCACCCTCCCTTTCAGACAGTGCACCCCAGATCACAACAACTCGCTGTAGAAAAACAATTGTTTCCTCATGCTGCCTCTGGTCCTTTAGTCAATCACCTTAACTCTTTGTCCTCTGGCTATCAAAGTGTTTATTGCTGTTTCTGCGAATTGAGCATCGCATCCAAACAACAAATGGGCCACACGGGACTACAAAAAAAAATAAACAGATCCACAGGATGGGTGTGTAACTGTGAGATGTCAAGCTGCTACAGAAAAAGTAAATAAGTCCAAAACCAGACGGACTACCTGGGGCCTAGTCAGCTGTCATCAAAGGCACACCCTGTCCAGTCGACCCTGCAAAATCTCCCCCCACTACCATCTGGGATCTTGTGCCAAAATCGGAAGAACAGCCCCACAGAGTTGTCAAGCGACAGCCTGGTATAGCCATACTCTCTTAATTACCCCTTACTGGCAATGCCCCAGGCTCCTCTATTACCATGCCTGGCTATGTCCTTTACCACCAGCAGGACAGGCCCACCAGAGGTAGTGGAACAGTGGTATACAGTCAAGGGGGAGTGGCTCTGGGAGTTCTCAGCATTTTGGTCCGGACCCCGTGAAGTCTCAAGGCATCAGCTCAAACATGGACACGGCAACCTCCTGCTGATTACCACTTCCCGCCCTCCCTCAGCTGGTGAATCAGTGCTCCTCCGTGTTGAACACCACTTGGAAGGAGCACTGAGGGTATCAAGGACACAGAATGTACTCTGGGTGGGGGACTTCAATGTCCATCACCAAGGGTGGCTCGGTAGCACTGCTACTGACCGAGCTGGCCGAGTCCTAAAGGACATAGCTGCCACAGGTAGTGAGAGAACCAACAAGAGGGAAGAAACCAATCTATAGGATAGGAGTGACCACCACACAATCCCTGTGGGGATGAAAACCTATCTGCATATTGAGGATACCCTCGATCGTGCTGTGTGGCACTACTACAGTGGTAAATGGGATAGATTCATCACAGATTTTTAAAATGGTCATGCGTAAGGCACTGTGGACAGCAGAAGAATCACTTATCACTGCAATCTCTAATCTCATGACCTGGCACATTCATCGCCATGACCCTCAAACCAGGGGGCTAACACTGGTTCAATGAGGGGTGTGGGAGACCCTGCCAGGAGCAGCACCAGGCATACCTAAAGTTGTGATGCCAATCTTTTGAAGCTACAGCATAGGATATGGTGCAAGCTAAACAGCGGAAGCAGCATGTTATTAGCACAGCTAAGCGATCCCACAGCTAATGGATCAGATCTAAGCTCTGCGGTCCTGCCGCATCCAGTCGGGAATGGTAGTGGACAATTCAACAACTCACTGGAGGAGGAGATACCGAATATATCCCCATTCTCAAGGATCAGTGCAAAAGACCAGGCTGAAGCACTTGCAACCAGCTTTAGCCAGAGGTGCCAAGTGGACGATCCATCTCGGCCTCCTTTCGAGTCCTCCAGCATCACGGATGCCAGTCTTCAGCCAATTCGATTTACCCCATGTGATATCGAGAAACAGCTGAAGGCACTGGGTATCGGCTGTAGCGCCGAAGACTTGCGTTCCAGAAATAGTCGCACCCCTAGCCAAGCTGCTCCAGTACAACTGCAATGCTGGCATTCACTCGACAAGGTGGAAAAGTGTCCAGGTATGTCCTGTCCACAAAATACAGGACAAATCCAATCCGGCCAATTATGGCCCCATCGGTCTACGATCACCAGCAAAGTGATGGAAGGTGTCATCGACAATGCTACTAAGGCACTTGCTCAACAATAACCTGTTCACTGACGCTCAGTTTCGCCAAAGTCATTTGACTCCTGACCTCACAACGGCCTTGGCCCAAACATCAGGGGAAATTCTCTCCCTGGTTAGAGTCATACCGAGCGTGTAATGATGATGGCTGTGGTTGTCCAAGCTCAATCATCTCAGCCCCAGGACATTGCTGCCGGAGTTCCTCACCGACCATCCACAGCCGCTTCAACAATGACCTTCCCTCCATCATAAGATCAGAAGTGGGAATGATCCTCTGATGATTGCACAATGTCCAGTTAAATTCACAGCCCCTCAGGTGCTGAATTAATCCATAGCCACATGCAGCAAGCGCTGGACAACATTCAGGCATGGGCTGATAAGTGGCAAGTAGCATTTGTGCCACATAAGTGCCAGGTAATGACCATTCCAACAAGTGAGACCTAACCATCTCCTTTTGACGCTCAAAGTCAATACCATCACTGAATCCCACACCATCAAGATTCCTGAGGGTTACAATTGACCAGAAATTTAACTGGACCAGCCATATAAATAGTGTGACTAAAAGAAAAGGTCAAAGGCTTGGAACTCTCCGGCGAATAACTTGCCTCCCCAAAGCCTGTCCACCATCTACAAAGCACAATGGAGTGTGGCCTCCACTTGCCTGGTTAAGTGCAACTCCAACAACGCTCAAGAAGCTCGACACTATCCAGGACAAAGTAGCCCCCTTGACTGATGCCCCATCCACTACGTTAAGCAGTCACTCTCTCCACAGCCAACGCAAAGTGGCAGCAGCGTGTGCCACCTATAAGATGCACTGCAGCAAATCGCCAAGCCTCCTTCAACAGCACCTTCCAAAGCTACAACCTCGACCACTTAGAACAGCAAGTGCAGCAGACACATGGGATTAGTAACGGGTCGAAAGGTTATGGGGAGAGGGCGGGAAATTGGAATTGAGGCCAAAATGAGATCAGCCATGATCGTAATGAATGGCGGGGCAGGCTCAAGGGGCTGAATTGCCTACTCCTGATCCTAGTTCTTATGTTCTTAACACCACCACCTCCAAAACCATACACCATTCTGACTTTGAACTGTATCGCCGTTTGCCCTCTTGGGTGAATGTATAAGATCCCATGGCGCTATTTTGTAGAGGAACAATGGAATTCTACCAGGTATCCTGGCCAATATTTATATCTCAACCAGCATCACACAAAAAAAAATCCTCTGATCATTGTCGCACTGCTGGAGGTGGGAAGTTCCTGTGCTTAAATTGGCTGCTGTGTTTCCTACATTACAACAGAAACTACACTTCCAATACACTGCAATGTGGCTGTATGGTGCTTTGGGGGGGTTCCTGAGGTCTTGAAAGGTGCTATATAAATGGAGGTCTTCTTTGAGTTACCCAGAGTGGAAGTGTAAAGGCTTTCATGTGATTGAGCATTGCTCTGGGACTTGTGGTTAGCCAGTCAGAAAATCTACTGATAAAAGCACTTTTCAGATTGGCAGATAACGAAGTGCCTTGATTGCCCTCAAGCTCACTGTAGCAACTATAGCAATAATGATTGACATTATATCCTGTCTCTAGTACATCTGCTGGCATCAGGATGATGTGGAGATCAGAAGGACCAGAATAAAGAATTTCTTCCACTGTTTTTAACTAGAAAAGGTATGTTCTTTTGAAATATAACTCGCGTCTAAATGATTACTGGGTCACAATTTGTTACTATGTGGGACACAGACTGAGAAAAGGGTTTGCATTTATATAGCGCTTCTCATGACACACCAAAGCATTTTACAGTCAATGAAGTACTTTTTTGTATTGTAAAGTTGGAAAACATGGCAGTCATTTTCTGTTCCATCAGCTTCCACATCCAGCGGTGTGATTAATGGCCAGATCATTTGTTTTTTAGTCATGTTAGTTGAGGGATAAATTTTTGCCGGGATACCAGAGAGAACTCACCTGCTCCCCTTCAAAATAGCACAATGGGGTCTTTTCTATCTCCCCAAGGGGACAAATGGGCCCTCGGTTTTACAATCTCATCTGAAAGATGGCACCTCTGACAGTGCAGCACTCCCTCAGAATCGCACTGGAAATGTCAGCCTGGTTTGTAAGTGAGACTTGAACCCACAATCTTCTGACTCAGAGCTGACAAGTGTTACCCACAGCCACCGCCTATTGATGGTAAAGAAGTGTTATTCTAGAAAGGCAATGGACATGATGTGCCAAATTGCTCCTATATGTGCATCTCATTATGATGTCCTGTGGTTCAAGAGTGCATAATGTCTATAAAATCTTAGATAGATATGTGTGAAGTTTTGCCTCAATTACCTTTGGTGATTCTTTTCAACTATTTTATATAATAACATTTTATAGAGGGTTTCCTCAGAAGATGATGAAAGAGGGACACAGACGACTGTACATGGAAGGAGTGGAGTGGATGAGGCAATTTTTTTTATATATTCATTCACAGAATATGGGCTTCGCTGGCTGGACCAGCATTTATTGCCCATCCCTAATTTCCCTTGAGGTGGTGGTGAGGTGACTTCTTGAACCGCTGCAGTCCATGTGGTATAGGTACATTTACAGTGCTGCTAGGAAGGGGGTTCCAGGGTTTTGACCCGGCGACAGTGAAGGAACAGCGATATATTTCCAAGTCAGGATGGTGAGTGACTTGGAGAGGAATATCCAGATGGTGGTGTTCCCATCTATCTGCTGCCCTTGTCCTTCTAGGTGGTAGTGATCATGGGTTTGGAAGGTGCTGTCGAAGGAGGCTTGGTGAATTCCTGCAGTGCATCTTGTAGAGGGTACACACTGCTGCCACTGTGCGCTTGGTGGTGGAGAGAGTGAATGTTTGTGATGTGGTGCCAATCAAGCAGGCTGCTTTGTCCTGGATGGTGTCAAGCTTCTTGAGTGTTGTGGGAGCTGCACTCATCCAGGCAAGTGGGGAGAATTCCATCACACTCCTGACTAATTAACTTCTCATCCCACACATCCTTATTATATCAAATGAGATGAGGCAATTAAAGGAGATTTATCTTATTGCAAATCATGAATGACGTGTCCTTGAAGCTCTATTTGGGGAAAAAAAAACTATGCTTAGAAGAATGAGTGATGATCTCCTTGAAACCTACAAGATTCTGAGGGTGTTTCATAGGTTAGACGCTGAGAGATTGTTTCCACTGGTCTGGGAATCTAGAACATGGGGACACAGTCTCTGGATAAGGGGCTGATCAATTAGGACTGAGATGAGGAGAAATTACTTCACTCAAAGGGTTGTGAAGATTTTAAATTCTCTACCCCAGAGACTTGTGGATGCTCCAGCATTGAATACATTTAAGGCTGGGATAGACAGATTTTTGCTCTCTCTGCAAATCAAAGGTTGGAGAACTGGCAGGAAATTGGAGTTGATCCCCAAGATCATCCATGGCTGGCAGAGCAGGCCTGATGGGCCATTTGGTCTACTCCTGCTCCTATTTCTTGTGTTCTTTTAGTTTTGTTGATCTGGTTCCTCCAGGCTCTGAAAATTAAACTACCCTGACAGACACTACACGAAGGCCCCAAAAGTGAACGTCAAGGAGGGCGCATATGTTCAGCTGGAAATGTGCCAAATGCCCTTATGGGATAAAAACAAACAAAAGACGTATTATACCCCCACCTGAAGTAGTAATTGGGCTCTTTTTAGCTGCAGATAACATAGCCCAATGACTTCTTCAGGACTCCTTCTCCAGCCATTCCTTTCATGGGCTACACTTAGTCCATTTTTATTTTATTCCTTCATGGGATGTGGGCTTCGCTGGCTAGGCCGGCATTTGTTACCCATCCCTAATTGCCCTTGAGAAGGTGGTGGTGAGCTGCCTCCTTGAACCGCTGCAGTCCATGTGGTGTAGGTACACCCACAGTGCTGTTAGGGAGGGAGTTCCTGGATTTTGACCCAGCGACAGTGAAGGAACGGCCGATATATTTCCAAGTCAGGATGGTGAGTGACTTGGAGGGGAACTTCCAGGTGGTGGTGTTCCCATGTTTCTGCTGCCCTTGTCCTTCTAGATGGTAGTGGTTGTGGGTTTGGAAGGTGCTGTCTAAGGAGGCTTGGTGAATTCCTGCAGTGCATCATGCAGATGGTACACACTGCTGCCACTGTGCATCTGTGGTGGGGGGAGTGAATGTTTGTGGATGGGGTGCCAATCAAGCGGGCTGCTTTGTCCTGGATGGTGTTAAGCTTCATTTTCTGATGGATTCGGGATATACCCAACATCAGGACAGATGGGAGTGTCTGCCTATTGCCCCTTCCCTGATAGGACAGTGTCACCTTAAAAAAAAAAGCTTTTCTGCTGCTGAAACTCAGGCACTTTGATCTACCTTAATTTCCATTTCCTTTTTGACCAACCGCCTCAGCAACGTATCATTATCAGAAAAAGAAAGCCGCAGAGCTACCGACCTCATCTCAGAACCCACACGACGAGATTCTGTGCAGCGCATGTCACCCTATCGGCCCATTAGATCAGGCTTTGTCATGTCAGTCTCGAATGCCAGTGACTCATATCAGACCTCTTCTGTTTTACGTTCCTCAGAGAAGCTCTTTTGGATCCAGCTGCCAGATATCAAAAGGTGACTATACATTTGTTATTTCTCTCTCTCTCTCTCTCTCTCTATTTCACTTTTATCTTTGAAACCCAGTCACAATATTTTAAAAATGAAGACTGCTTTTCACTTTTACAGAGGTAAATGTACACTGTCTGCACTTAAACTGATTGTTTGGTCAGTGGTCTGCGCTAGTATAAATTAAGCTGCAATAATGCAAGGTAATTGATTCAAGAGCAGCACTATTAATATTCATAATAATAGTATATCTTACAACTAGATCTCCAGAATCTTGCAAACAGTTTGATATTGGCATTAACTATTGCACATATGCACACATACACACATACGCACACATACGCACACAAATAGTACGGTATTTATCTGCTTAGTGTATTTACTTAGAGTCTTGTACTTCCCTCTCTTTTACACACTCACACCAACACACACTCAAACACAAACGCGTACACACACGGGTCAATTTCCACTTTGAGACAGACAGTCCTATGGGGCAGGAAAGTAACCCCGCCCCCTTGGTGTTTGGGGGGGATTGGGGGGCAACTCTGTGAGATTTGAGGCCATTTTTAACTCCCAGTTTTATTGAATGAAGCAGCCCAGAAGGGTAAATCAGTAAAAACTGGGAAATAAGGATAGTGGTGTGAACTGGTCTTGTATACCTTAAAATGGAACACCAGTAAAAACTGGGAAATAAGAGCACTGGTCCGAACTGTTTTCTCCTTCTGGGTGGATAGTGTCCCACCCAAAAACAGCACGGATATGTCAGGACAGAAAGATGGGAGCAAAAATCAGGTGCAGAGCAAACTCCTGCTGGGTGTGTCGACCAAACTCAACCCAACCCCTCTCGAAATGAATGAGCCTTATAGATAATAAGCCTGCCACTTTGCACCAGTTTATTAACTTCATTCCAAGGAGATTCATTTACCTCAGCTGCTAACCATTAAAGCTTGTTGAGAGTGACACAGGGTTCGAAATATTCCGATCCTTCAGATGTTGGATGATCTGATACTCACAACCGTCCATGCTGCCAAGTGTATTGGTTTTCAGTGCTGTTGGCACAGATGTCTCTTGTGGAGGTGTTATCTTTGCACTTGAACAGTGTGCAAGCCAGCCCAGTACTGCAGGCCTACAGACAACATCCTATTGCAAATATACTGGGGTGGGGCCCTCTGTCAACATTGACTAGTGATGGAATAGTCTTTGCCTTGTAGAATCACTTCATTTAAAGCCTGGTTATTTCTTTCATTTCATGTTTTTTTTTTAACCAATGCTGACCTTTAGAACTTCATCTGCCATAAAATAATTGTCTAAAACGATCTAAAGGGGAAATGAGAAAAAATGCTTTTCTCTCGGAGAGTTGTTGGGGTCTGGAACATTCCGCCAGAAATGATAGCGGAATCTGCTTCCATCAATAATTGTAAAAGGAACTTGGGTAGTTAACTTGAGTTTGAGGAACTTAGAGTTGCGGGCAAAAATCAGAGGTGTGGGGCTCATCGCAACTGCTCTTTCAAAGAGCTAGCACAGACACGACAGGCCGAATGGCCTCCCTTCTATGCTGTAAGATGCTATGATATATGCCTGTCCATGACTTGCCATTAGCAGGCTCTTCAGTTTGAGTATGCCAGAAGCCAGTAAAAGTTGGGACTCAGCAGGCGATGGGAGTAAAGTCCGTTTAGGGTCAGTTGAGCTCTTGTTGCCAGGGCAGTTACACTCGAGAGCTGTAACCCCAACATTTCCACCCATCCCCCTCCACCACCACCCCTCCCCTGTTGGCCCAAACTTCAGCACTTTTCACTGCTCATTTGTCAATAGCCGTGTCCACCTCCTGCCCCAGACAATGTCCAGTGCACATTATCAACCAACATCTCTATATATATCCTGGTCTGTGAAGCAGGGTTCTTGGAATTCTCACAGATTCTCGAAGAAGCTTTGAGTGTTTCTCAGCGGATGAAGGAAAAATATTCTCCGCTTTGCACTGGGCTTGTGATCACTTCAGGTGCTTCAGGAGGACTTAAGGAAGCATCTAGTGCAGGTGGGAGCCAATGGACCGCTTCCACTCTCATTAGCACACTAATTTTTGAACTGAGCAGAAACCTCGACAGTACATGGGATCAATTCCCGATCAGGTAAACATGGATAGTGGGTGGAGTGATCACACCTTCCCGCCAGATGTTAGCTGCTGTAAACCTGAGAATTTTGGGAAAAGTTCATGCTTTAACGGACACTGGCAGACTGGGGAGGAGGTGTGGAATCTGGCAGCTCCTCTCTAGAGCCAATGGTCAGGGGCACAAGGTGCCCCTCTACTGCCCATATACCACTAAGAACCTTGTTATAATTGCCTAAACCCATTCCAGCCAACACAGACAGAGGAAACCTTCAATTATAGGGACATGGGGACAGAAGTAGGCCATTCAGCCCCCCAAACTTGCACTGCCATTTTACATGGGCAAGCACCCAGAAGCACTGGGCGCTCCCTGTGTGGGCGTGGAGGGGTTCCCTGAGTCGGGAGTGCACTCTTTCGCAGATGCACACGAAAGAGCGCAGAAATCTCCCTGAGGCACAGATGTGCCTAAGGGAGATAAGTTTTAAGTTTTAAAAATTTTAATAAAAAGAAAACAAAATTAAGACATGACCCCTCGTGTGACAGTGTCACATGAGCTGGGACATGTCAATGAACTTTAATGAAAAAAATTATTTAATTTATAAACCCTTCATGAAGCCTCATCCCGCCCGTGGATGAGATTCCATGAAAAATGCAAAGGCCACCTGGGCTCTTCACCTGCCCGCCAGCCTTAATGTTTCTCAATTTGCTTTATTAGTTAATTAATGGCCTTAACAGGCCTTTGACAGGCTGTGCGCCCGGCAAACTGAAAATCTAAATGATGCGGGGGTGACATCGGGACGCACGCCCAACATCACCCCACATCATTTTACACCTTGGCGAGCAAGCCCTGTCGCTGCTCAGTGAGCCAAAACATCATGTCGGACACTTAAAGGATGAACATTCTGCCTTAATTTTCTTTGGGCTGATTGGTTTACAATATTAAAAATATTGGAGAATCAGCCAATCCTACCAAGTCTGTTCACACTCTGATTGGTGGGGAAAACGCCCAGAATGGACATTTTGGACAACTAATGGCAAGGGTGTGCAGGGGGGCATGGGGTGGTTGGAGGTGGGAGGTCTTGGGACAAGATCTCCATGAATACATCGAAGCAGGGTGAGCAACTCGATATAATGAGACTAATGAACCTTCTTTAGTTCTTATCGATGCCTTTAAAGCTCTGCCCTTCCTCCACCCTTCCTAAAGTACAGGAGCGAGACCACATCCCCAGTTACCAGCTCTCAAAGGGAAGTGGGTTTCACTATTACTGACAGGTAATACATCACTGATGTGCGCACTTAGTCAGTAAGACAGGTTCACACGTCATGATTACCAGAAGTTCGACCATAAAAAGTTGGGAGCAAGCAGTAGACTTATAGACCTGAGGAGATGGAAGTTTTGATGGATGCTTCACGAGTTTGAATCCCTTTCCTGCAGCTCCCGCAGTTTCTGGTTCCATTTCCAATGATCAGAATCCACAGTGATCCCTTCAGCCCTATCTGTTGATTCATAAGCATTATCCCTTTCGTTTCACTGACGCTCTTTGCCCTAGAGTCAGGAGGCCATGGGTTCAAAATGGTTGCCTGGCACAGCTGGCGCACAGGGCCAGAGTGAAAGCCCTCACCCCGCCACCCCATCCTCAACAACCACCATGCCATCTCCCATTGTACCACACCTCCCCGCACCCTAACCACTCTCCACCACCCCCAACCCCATCACCCCTCACACCCCCCCGATAACTACCTCCCTACCAAGCATAAAAGCGGACTGTAAAAGTTTCTATAAGTCTGTAAAAAGAAAGAGATTAGTGAAGATAATCCCTTACAGTCCGAAACAGGAGAATTTATAATAGGGAACAAGGAAATAGTTGAGCAATTAAACAACTTCATGGAGGAAGACACAAATAAGTGCCCAGAAATATTAGAGAACCAAGGGTCTAGTGAGAAGGAGGAATTGAAGAAAATCACTATTACTAAAACAATAGTGCTGGAGAAATTAATGGGACTGAAAGCCAATAAGTTCCCAGGGCCCGATAATCTACATCCCAGGGTGCCAAAGGAGGTGGCCATGGGAATAGTGGATCCATTGGTTGGCATCATCCAAAATTGTGTAGATTCTGGAACAGTCCCGACAGATTGGAGGGTGGCAAATGTAACCCCACTATTTAAAAAAGGAGGGAGAGAGAAAACAAAGAATTACAGACCGGTTAGCCTAACATCAGTAGTAAGGAAAATGCTAGAGTCTATTATGAAGGATGTGATAACAGGACAGCTAGAAAATATCAACGGGATTAGACAAATTCAACATGGATTTATGAAAGGGAAATCATGTTTGACAAACCTACTGGAGTTTTTTGAGGACGTACCTAACAGGATAGATAAGGGAGAACCAGTGGATGTGGTGTATTTGGATTTTCAGAAAGCTTTTGATAAAGTCCCACATAAGAGGTTAGTGTGAAAACTTAAAGCACATGGGATTGGGGGTAATATATAAGCATGGATTGAGAATTGGTTGGCAGACAGGAAACAGAGAGTAGGAATAAACGGGTCTTTTTCAGAGAGGCAGCTGTGACTAGTGGGGTACCGCAGGGATCAGAGCTTGGACCCCAGCTATTCGCAATATAATATCAATGATTTAGATGAGGGAACCAAATGTAACATTTCCAAGTTTGCTGATGACACGAAACTTGGTGGAAGTGTGAGCGATGAGGAGGGTGTTAAGAGGCTTCAAGATGATTTAGACAGGTTGAGTGAGTGGGCAAATACATGGCAGATGCAGTAGAACATCAATAAGTGTGAATTTATCTATTTTGGTAGGAAAAACAGAATGGCAGAGTATTATTTAAATGGTGATAGATTGGGAAATGTTGATGTACGAAGGGACCTGGGTATCCTTGTACACCAATTACTGAAAGCAAGCATGCAGGTGCAGCAAGCAGTTAAGAAGGCAAATGGTATGTTGGCCTTCATTGTGAGAGGACTTGAGTACAGGAGCAAGGATGTCTTACTGTAGTTGTACAGGGCCTTGGGAATGTTGTGTGCAGTTTTGGTCTCCTTACCTAAGAAAGGATATACTTGCCATAGAGGGAGTGCAGCGAAGGTTCACCAGACTGATTCCTGGGATAGCAGGATTGTTGTATGAGGTGAGATTGGGCCAACTAGACCCATATTCACTGGAGTTCAGAAGAATGAGAAGGGGTTTTATTGAAACATTTAACATTCTGACAGGGATGGACAGATTGGATGCAGGGATGATGTTTCCACTGGCTGGGGTGTCTAGAATAAGGGGTCACAGTCTCAAGATACGAGATAAACCATTTAGGACTGAGATGAGGAGAAACCTCTTCACTCAGAGGGTGGCGAATCTATGGAATTCTCTACCACAGGAGCCTGTGGAGGCCAAGTCGCTGAATATATTTAAGAAGGAAATAGATAGATTTCTGGACTCTAAAGGTGTCAAGGGGTTTGGGCAGAATGTGGGAGTATGGCGTTGAGATAGAGGATCAGCCATTATCATATTGAATGGCGGAGCAGGCTCGAAGGGCCGAATGACCTACTCCTGCTCCTATTTTCTATGTCTCTAAACCTCGTCTCACCTAAACAACAACTTGTGCATATATATCACAACCTTAGCACAATAAAATCTCCCAAGATGCTTCACAGATGCACTATAGGACAAAATTTGGCACCAACCCACATAAATAGGTATTAAGGCAGGTGACCAAAAATTTGGTCAAAGATGTCAGTTTTAAGGAATGTCTTCCAGGAAGAAGGAGAGGTGATGATTTAGGGAGAAAATTCCAGTGCCTGGGGCCTTGGCAGCTGAGGACACAGCCACCAATGGTGGAGTGATTAAAATTGGGGGTCCTCTAGAGGCCAGTTTTAGAGGTGTGTTGAGATCTCAGGGAGTTTTAGGGCTGGAGGAGATTAAAGACATGGGCAGGGGGTGGCGAGGCCATCAAGGGATTGGAAAACAAGGATGAGGCTTTTAAAATTGAGGTTGCTCAGCCAGGAGCCAGTGTACCTCAACCTCAACCCCCCACCAAGGCTTGCATCCCCCGGTCACTTCTAATCTGTTTTTATTCTTTCACGGGACATGGGCGTCACTGGCTAGGGCAGCATTTTTATTGCCCATCTCGAGTTGCCCTTGAGAAGGTGGTAGTGAGCCACCTTCTTGAACCGCTGCAGTCCATGTGGTGTAGGCACACCCACAGTGCTGTTAGGGAGGGATTTGCAGGATTTTGACCCAGTCACAGTGAAGGAACGGTGATATATTTCCAAGTCAGGATGGTGAGTGACTTGGAGGGGAACTTGCAGGTGGTGGTGCTCCCATCTATCTGCTGCCCTTGTCCTTCTAGATGGTAGAGGTCCTGGTTTTGGAAGGTGCTATTGAAAGAGTTTTGGTGAGTTGTTGCAGATGGCACACATTGGTGCCACTGCATTGGTGGTGGGGACAGTGGATGTTGAAGGTGGTAGATGGGGTGCCAATCAAGCGGGCTTCTTGGTAGGGCTTTTGGAACTCTCTTCCATAACCAGCAACTGATGCTAGAGCAATAATTAATTTTAAATCTAAGATTGATAGATCTTTGCTAACCAAAGTTATTTCGGGATTCGGGACAAATACGGAGTCACATTGCAAATTAGCTATGATCACGTTGAATGGTGAACAGGCTCGAGGGACTAAATGGCCTCCTCCTGTTCCTGTGGGAGGAAGGGAAGAGGTGGTCGGGGGTGGGGTGGGGGTAAAGGGGCAACTGGGACCAACCAACTCAACTCAGGCTATTGAGCGAATTGGTTATGATTCTTAAAACCTCTGCATTGGGCTTCCTGCAAGTTAGGGGCATAACTGATAACCTGAACTCTAACCTTTAAACCTGGGCAATTTCGATGATGGCTTGAGTGCCTTGTATCCAGGTACCACATCATGAGTCAGTGCTGTCAAGGTAGGAAGGGAGCAAAACTGAGCTAATCCACCACCCTGCCCATTCCCCATTGCTTCTCAATGAAAACCTCTATCCCCATAAAACATGTTGAAGTATATCTAAGTACTTCTTTACCACTGTGAAATCAGAGTATGTATGAAAAACGGCCAGACCTTATCTAAATAAGTAACAAAGGTTAAATAAGGCGATTCTGGGCGTCACCTGTTCCCTCAGTTGACCAGCATGTGGTTCAGAATGATGCCAACAACATGGAGGAGGGGGGGTGTTTGGGGGTGGGGGTGGTTCAATCCCCATTTTGGCTGAAGTAGACCCGGGGCCTGCCTCCTTGCCCTGCACTGTAGCAAAATCACACCGTAAGCTATGGTTTAGCCACTCTCAACTCGAGGAGGCTACTCGGAAGCAAAAGGAGGTGATGCCAATTGTGGGTTTTAAAAACCTGTTGACTGAGGGTGGAAGGAAAGGGAGATAAGGGGCTGGATTTAATAGGTGCTGGGTGGTGGGAGGTGTCCTGCCCACTTCCCCAGAAGAACAGTCCGTTGGGAAGCCACCTGACTTTAAAACAGGCAGCACCGCAGTGATATGGCTCAGCAGGCAGCCTAAGCAAGCAGTGAGTGGGACTTCCACCCCTCAGTGAAAGGAAGTCCCACCCGTGAGATCAGCCGGCAGCTCTTGAGGTCCCAGCAGCACCAGAACTCAGTAGTGGGGACTGAAAGAAGGCCCACAAAGATCAAAGATGGACACACGGGACCCAAGTAGGCCCCAGGCTGTTTGGATGGAGAGAGATCAGGCACCCTGGGGGTTGGGGGTGGGAGGGGGGTTGGCAATGGTTTCGGGTGTACCAGGTGGGGAGGCACAAAGGGGTGGTTACAGTCTCGACAGGGGGAGGGGGGATGTGGTTGCCCCTAGTGCGCGCAGGACACCCCCCCAAGGGATGAACCCCCCTCTTCCTTCCAGCCTTTTCACCAAATTGGGTGTAAAAATGTTCTTCTCATCCTCGCCCACCTGTCACTGCCCAGTATATGACGGCAGTGGAGGTGGATTAAGGGCCTTAAGTGGGTGATAATTAGCCACATAAGGGCCTGAATAGGCCTGAGGGTGGGCAGGCTGAAGGGTACCTGACCCAGCCACCCACACCCACACCCTCCTTTTCCCCCCCCCGACTCCGGTATTATGGGGACCAGGTTGTGGGGGGGCTAGCCACCTGACATATTTTATGTGGCACCAGCCCCCACTGAAAACATACCCAGTGGGGGAGGGGGGAGGAAGGGGGCGTGCCATAAAATGCAGCCCAAGGAGTCGGACAGTTTTGGCAAACAGATAAAGTGTTGAGTTTTGATAGTGCAAGGTGGTCCAACTGGAGTTTGTGATGAAGATTGTAAAACCTTTGCATGTGTCTAGAGCTGTTGCGTGCAGTGTAGAGCGGCAATTTGTTTTTCATATTTTGGATAAATTCTAATGCAGAAGTGAGAAAGATTTGTGTTTATGAAGCACCTTTCACAACCTCAGGACATCCCAAAGTGTTTTACAACCAATGAGATGCTTTCCCAGTGTAGTCAAAGTTACAATGTTGGAAATGCAACAATCTATGCACAGCAGGATCCCACCAATAGCAAGTTGATAACAACCAAATACAACGAAAGCTAATTGCCCTGACAACATCCCGGCTGTAGCACTGAAGACTTCTGCTCCAGAACTAGCTGTTCCAGCGCGACTACAACACTGGCATCACCGGGGAGGCAGTGGTATAGTGATAATGCCACTGGGCTAGTAATCCAGAGGCCTGCTCTGGGAACAGGAGCTTGAATCCCACCATAGCAGCTGATGGAATTTAAATTCAGTTAATAAATCTGGAGTTAACAGCTATGAAATCATTGTTGTAATAACCCCCATCGTGTTCACTAATCACCTGGGGACGGAAATCTGCCATCCCTACCTGGTTTGGCCTAAATCACTGCAGAAAAGTTGACCTACCCAACATTCTGCAAGTGTATCCTGTCCACAAAAAGGACAGATCCAACCCAGACAATTACTGCCCCATCAGTCTACTCTCAATCATCAACTAATTAATGAAAGATGTTGTCAATGGTGCTATCCAATGGCACTTACTCAGAAGCAGGATAGGCCATTCAGCCCCTCAAGCCAGCTCTGCCTCTTAATAAGATCATAGCTGATCTGATTGTGGCCTCAATTTTACTTTTCCGTCTGCTCCCCTAAGCCCTTGACTCCCTCACAGATCAAAACTCTAATTCACAGAGCCTCCACTGCTGTCTGAGGTAGAGAATTCCAAAGGTTAATTGCCCTCCTGAGAGAAGAAATTCCTCCTTATGTCCCCCCTTAAGAGCCCGTGTTCCAAAACTGTCTCCCCAGGAGTTGAAACATCCTCTCAGGATCTACCCTGTCAAGCCTCTCACAGTCTTATATGTTTCAGCAGTTGTATAGGAACTGGGCACCCATGAGTTCGTCTCTCACACTATACAATCATTATACACATGCCAGTCAAACACAGCAAACCCAATCTTTCCATTTCCTGCAGCCCAGGGCTGAAACCCTGGCAAAGTTGTTGCTTCTAACCCTTCCCTAACCTAACCCACCACTTCCCCCAGCTGGGGATCAGCAACCTGAAGGTGGGGCATCGATTACACCGGTGGCACCAAACCAATGTGGCAGCACCTTCAGGTGAGAAGGGGGTAGCAAGACAGGGAAGGTGAGTTGATGCAGAAGGTCAAATCAGCCATGACCTTACTGAATGGGGGAGGGGCTGAATGGCCTACTCCTGCTCACATTTCTTATGCTACTATTGAGTGGGTGGAAAATGTTGGGCTGAATCTTGCTCGAGAAATACTAGCGTGTCAATGATGCATACCGTTATGACTGTATAACTCGGTCAGCAAGTCCACAGGATTGAGAGAGAGATGCCATGTGTTATACATCTCTAGAACCAGTCGATTTAAAGTGGCTCAGTTGTTTTCCTGGCACAAGCAGCATCTCACCTCCTCATTACTTTTAAGAACTTACTGGAGTTTGGCAATAGCCGGTCATTAAACTGACCACAAACTTTAAGTCTGGACGTGAACAGCGCAAATAACTTTTTAATGATGTGGTCATTTTAATGCATTCCTAACCTCCGTGGCTGAGGAAGTGAATCAATTTCCTCTGTGAAATCTTATTCCTTCAGGCGGTGTATTGCGCATAGAGATTTTTAAGGTTTCAAATTTTAAGTTTTCAAATCCTCCTCTTACATTTCCCTTCTATCCATTTCTCTCTTAATCTAATCTTTCTTTCCCATTATTTCCCTTTTTTTTTTTTATTCGCTCATGGGATGGAGGTGTCGCTGGCCAGGCCAGCATTTCTTGCCCATCCCTAATTGCCCTTGTTCGGAGGGCAGTTAAGAGTCAACCACATTGCTGGGGGTCTGGAGTCACATGTAGGCCAGACCAGGTTAAGGATGGCACATTTCCTTCCCTAAAGGGCATCAGTGAACCAGATGGGTTTTTTTTATGACAATGGCAATGGTTTCGTGGTCATCATCCGACTTTTAAATTTCCGTTTTTTTATTGGATTCAAATTTCACCATCTGCCGTGGTGGGATTTGAACCTGGGTGGCAATGTGACTCTAATTTCCTCCTTGTCCATCATTCCTCGGTTTCTTTCTCAGTCTTTAAAACCCGTTGCGTAACAAAAGAAAGATTTGCGTTTATATAGTGCCTTTCATGACCGCTGGATGTCCCAAAGTGCTTTGCAGCCAATGAGGTACTTTTGAAGTGTAGTCACTGTTGTAGGAAACCGAGCAGTAATTTGCAGATGGCAAGCTCGCACAGGCAACGATATGCTAATGATCAGCGTTTGTGATCTCGGATGAAGGATAAATATTGGTCAGGGAAGTGCTCCCCTGCTCTTCTTTGAATAAGCACCTTGGGATCTTTAACATCCACCTGAAAGGACAGACAGGGTCTCAGTTTAATGTCGCTTTCAAAATACAATGCTTGCACACAAAGGAAATAAAAAGTCAAGGCTCGTGTGGAGCATAGACATTAGCATGCAGCAGTTGGGTCAAATGGCCTGTTTCTCTGCTGGGCATTTTCTACATAATAAGCACAGTGGGAAGATTTCTTAAGTGATTTCCAACACAAACTTAGCCACATTCTAAAGAAATATCTCAGAGACTCAGAGACCAATTGAGCCATGGCCAACACACGGCAGTCGAGTGTTGGCCCTGTCATTCGCCAATGGATGCCCTGTTGCTTGCGCTGCATCGTTATCAGCTCACGCCTCCGGCAAGTTAGGAAGGAATGTAATTTCAAACTGAAAGGTAATTTAAGCCTATCTAAGAGGCCATCCATTTCTGCAAAATTTAGCTCTGTAATTTCAGATTATTCTGAGAGTAACATGCTCTTAGTCTGTTCAAGCTAATTGCCAACATTTTTTATTGGCTGACAAAGCAAACTGAAACTGACACAGGAATCTACAGTCTTGCAAAATATTAAAAGGATGGTAGAGTTGAAAAAGCCCCAATGAGATTAACTGAAACCACAACATATGATCTTTATTAACTGCACAGTCTGCACTAGCAGATCCGGTAAAATGTTCTTTTTCTTCCGAATTAAATGAAACCGGTTTGTATTTTTTTTTACAGTTTGTTGCCTGAATGTCACTCTGACCCACTTCTGGGTCCTTTTTCTGTGCCATTGCACAGGGACAGCTCGCAAACTGGCTCCTGCCAATAAACAGATGCAACAGCGTCACTGAGCTTAGGCGCTATTAAAATGCCTACTCCGTTATGGAACACAGAAGTGTTCCTCTGGTGGATATTTCTTGAGAATGTGGTTAAGTTTGTGCTGGAAATGACTTTAGAAACCTTTCCACTGTGCTTATTATGTAGAAAATGCCCAGCAGAGAAACAGGCCATTTGACCCAACTGCTGCATGCTAATGTGTATGCTTCACACGAGCCTCCTCCCATTTCTCTTTGCCTAACCCTATCAGCTTATCCCTGTATTCCCTTCTCACTCATGCACCTAACTAGCTTCCCCTTAAATGAATCTGTGCTTGGTAGCACAGAACTTGAATATCGCTGGAAAAAGAGACATGTTGCCAAAGCTTTTCGTCTTGCACTCATCAGGACAAATGCAAGAATGCCAAATTTCAAATGATCACAACATGTTTCTTCAGTCATTCGTAATAGGAAGAGTGCAGGTCGTAAGCAACCAGCCCACGCTTGCAAAACCTAAAACAAAATGTCTACTGTTAGGTGTCATTCCCCCAATGGGCAGCACTTGCTGAACAATCCTGAGTGTGCTAATGGCTACACTAACAACCAACTTATGATAATCAGTCCAGCTCGTGACATAGCTCATTTATGCTTGCTATAAGGGACTCACATTCATACACAGGGACCTGTTCTCTGCCAACAAAAGGAATATGTTCAAGCCTCATGTCTTTTTTTGAATTACCGGGGAGCTTGGAGAGTCTATAGTTCCCCCATTGCCTGCTCCATGGCAATGTCTCAGCCAATCAGAATCAACTTGCCAACCAATCAACACCCTTTTCTTCTGTAGCATAAATTGTTGTGATGGTTTGAAATTTGGCATTCTTGCATTTGTCCCATTGAGTGCAAGATGAAAAGCTTCAACAACATGCCTCCCTTTTCACCAATATTGAATCTGTTATTTGCCTCAGCTATCCCCTGTGGTAATAAGTCCCACATCCTAACCAGTCTCTAGACGAGCAAGTTTCTCCTGCATTCCCTATTGTGTATATTAGTGACCCATCTTATTTTTATGGAGAGAGAAACAGAGTTAGCATCTCGAGTCCATATGACTCTTCCTCAGAGATCTGAAGATGAGGGATACAGACTTGAAACGTTAACTCTGTTTCTCTCTCCACAGATGCTGCCAGAGCTGCTGAATTTGTCCAGCATTTCTATTTTTATTTCAGAATCCCAGAATCCGCAGTATTTTATTTTTATTACATTTAAAGACCCTAGTTTTGGACGCCCGCTTCCCCCCCCTTACAAGTGAAAACACCTCTATGTCTAATCCTTTTATAACTATCAGATAAACCCCCAGCCCCCTCCTTTAAGGAGAATAATGTTTCAGCCTGTTCAATCTTTCCTGATAGGTATAACCTCTTGGTTCTGAAATCACCCTTTTTCTGCACTTTCTCTGGTGCACAGTGCCCTAAGTGTGATCTAGTTTGGTATTGCTAACACATAGAAATCAGTCTTTTCTTGAGGATATTTCTGGAAGTCATTGCATCTGATGAAGAGACACATGTTAATTTTAGAAAGCACGAGAGTTAACATCACACTGAAGACCTTGGGGTAGACTTTTGGCTTTGGAGGCACTCAGTGATAAGGATGCAAATCGCTTGCAAGACTGAACACGCTTTACGATTTTCTTTTCCGTCTGGTTCCTGTTCATACTCATTTGCATATTGCTAAGCACAATATCTGCCAGGAACCAGCACAATAGGGCAGCGCTTTAAAATGTAAGGATTTTTTTTAATAAACGTTTCCTTTAAAAAATATTCCGAGATATTTAAGAGTGGTAATTTTGGTGCAGTTTGATTAATAAGCCTGAAATGGGGTTGTCCCAAAAATAGCAGCAGTTTCCTTTCTTTAATTCTGTCACAGGTCATGGGCATCGCTGGCTAGGCCAACGTTTTTATTGCCCATCCCTAATTGCCCTTGAGAAGGTGGTGGTGAGCCGCCTTCTTGAACCGCTTGCAGTCCTTGTGGTGTAGGTACACCCACAGTGCTGTTAGGGAGGGAGTTCCAGCACTTTGACCCAGTGAAGGAACGGCCGATATATTTCCAAGTCAGGATGGTGTGTGGCTTGGAGGGGGACTTCCAGGTGATGGTGTTCCCATGTATCTGCAGCCCTTGTCCTTCTAGCTGGTAGAGGGCATGGTTGTCTGGAAGGTGCTGCCAACCTGTGAATAACCTGATTTTTAAAAATACATGCCACACCACGTTGTAATTATATCACTGTACAGTGGTTGACTTCTTAGTAAATTCAAACAAAATTATATTCGAAAACTTGTAAAATTTGGCGATTCATTCATTCTTGGAGCTTCATGCACTGAGCAATATTTTTCAAACTTGCACCAAAGAATCAGAAACCCAATTTGTGCTGAAATTTGTGTTATAAATCCCACCATTAGAAATGTCAGGTTCTTATCCCTTATTTACACCATCTAATATTCCTGTTGTGAGACAACAATTTGACACATTCTCTCATCACTTAGTTCCTTGTTCCCATATTCAACAACAATAAAGACTTGCATTCATGTAGCACCTTCAATGTAGCAAAATGTCCCTCGACGCTTCAGGGTACCTTAATCAGACAAAATTTCACACCAAGCCACGTGGGGGTTATTAGGACCAGGGACCAAAAGGTTGGTCGAAGAGGTACACTTAAAGGAGGGGGGAGAAACCGAGAGGTTTAGGAAGAGAATTTCAGAGCTTAGGCTGTGGGCAGCCGATGTCAAAGCCACCAATGACGGAGCAATGGAAATCCAAGATGCGCAAGAGATCAGGCTTGGTGGAGGGCAGAGGGGGTGGGGGGGAGTGAACAGGACTCAGTGCAAGTTAAGCTATGAGCAGCAGAGCTTTGGAGGAGCTCAGAGTCACAGCGTGGAGGAGGAGCAGGATGTTTCTCCCTCAACTGTAATAACAACAATAAGCAGATTCATCAACCATTTATCTTTAACAGCTTGGGAATCATGGATGCATATGTCAACCGCTATTTTGTTCACCGACATAGCGTCTGAATAATTGGTGTGACTTCCTGGATCTCGCTCTTTGTTCAGGGGAGAAAATGGCGTAGCAGTAACATCACTGGGCTAATAACTCAGAGCCCCAGGCTAATGCTGAGGGGCATGGGTTCAAATCCCATTAAGGCAGCTGGTGAATTTGAAATTCAGTTTAAAAAAAAAATAATAATGGTGACCATGGCAATTATCATCAGTTGTTGTAAAAAAAACCATCTGGTTCACCAGTGCCCTTTAGGGAAGGAAATCTGCCATCCTTACCTGGTCTGGCCTACATGTTACTCCAGACCCACAACAATGTCATTGACTCTGAAATGGCCTAGCAAGCCACCCCCTTCAAAGGCATTTAGGGGGTGGTGCTGGCCTTGCCAGCGATGCCCACATCTCATTAAGGAATGAAGGAAAACAAAAAAAAATTCTGCTTCTCTACTGAAGGAGCGAATTGCCAGCTGCCCTCTGGCATCTCGTTCAACTAAATATTGGCTGAGCATTGACAAGCTAACTGGGTGAAATGGGGAAAAGCTTCTTCTCATCTGCGGTGAACACCTGTGAACCTTCTAGCAGTGCTGAGGGAGTGCTACATTCTCGGAGGTGCTATCTTTCCAATGAGACATTAAACCGAGGCCCTATCCACCCTCTTAAGTGGATGTAAAAGCCCCAGTGACAGTATTCAAAGAAGAGCAGGAAAGGTGTCCTGGGCAATGTTTTCCCTCAACCAACAGCTAAAATAGATTATCAGATCCTTTGTTCGATTGCTGTTTGTGGGAGCTTGCTGTGCACAAACAGGGAGCTAAGTTCCCTACATTACATTGGTGACCACCCTTCAAAAATACTTCCGTTGACTGTTAAGGGTTTTGGGATGTTCTGAGGTTGTGAAAGGCACTGTATAAATTCTCTTTCTCACTGGTTTGAAGAAAAGCTATGCCTCTCTGTGGATACTCTTTCACATGTCAGCCCTTTCTCAAATGCAGAACAATAACTCATAGGGATAATCATTAGGGGCCAATTCCCAGGCCACAGTGAGAAAGGGTGAGGCTAACTTCTCCACAGAAGACAGAATAACGAGAAAAGCCAGCTCATCTAGCACAACTAACACAGCAACCTGCAACTAGTACATCGTTGCCAGGGATTGCACCCAATTTGCCGGGAACTCTATACCACTATAACAGCACTCTGGTACCCATGAACCATTGCTGGAATCCTAATAGCTGTGACCTGGTTCTAAGGTGAGAGGCTTGGAACCCTGTGACGAGTAACTCATCTCCTGACTCCCCAAAGCCTGTCCACCATCTACAAGGCACAAATCAGGAATGTGATGGAATACTCTCTTCTTGCCTGGATGAGTGCAGCTCTAACAACACTCAAGAAGCTTGACATCATCCAGGACAAAGCAGTCCACTTAATTGGCACTCCTTCCATAAACATTCACTCCCTCTGCCACCGATGAACAGTAGCAGCAGTGTGTACCATCTACAAGATGCACTGCATGAACTCACCAAGGCTCCTTAGACAGCAACTTCCAAACCCACAACTGCTACCATCTAGAAGGACAAGGGCAGCAGATACATGGGAACACCACCACCTGGAAGTTCCTTTCCAAACCACTCGCCAATCTGACTTGGAAATATATCACCATTCCTTCACTGTCGCTGGGTCAAAATCCTGGAACTCCCTCCCCAACAGCACTGTGGGTGTACCTACACCACGTGGACTGCAGTGGTTCAAGAAGGCAGCTCACCACCACCTTCTCAAGGGGCAACTAGGGATGGGCAATAAATGCTGGCCCAGCCAGCGACGCCCACACCCCGTGAATGAAATTAAACAGAATGGCGGGTAAAACGACATTTTTACCTGTCGGCCACAAGGGTGGCTTTTCACATCGTATCGTCCCAGCCAAGGACACGGACACCTACATCCCATAAATGAATAAAAAAAACACGCCGCCAAGAAGGAGAATCCGCATTTAGTTAGCTTCTTAGGAAATCGCACCGATTAATTATTCAGACACTTATGTCGGTGAACACAATGACAGCTGACATATGCGTCCATGGTTCCCAAGCAGTTAAAGATAAATGATTGATGAATCTACTTATTGTTGTTATCACAGCTGAGGAACATCCTGCTCCCCCTCAGTGACACCATGAATTCCTTTATTACATCCGATGGAACAGGTTAATGCTCGTGAGAGTCCAAACATGCAACCTCCCCTTCCATGCTGCGCCTGAGTGTCAGCCTAGATGACGTGATCGAGCCTCTGAGCTTTGCATCCACAATCTGCTCACTCCAAGACAGGAGTGTGAATGAACCACCCCAGGCTGGCATTCGTGATATTGTTTGAGTGGAAGAAAAGGGTCCAGAATTCTAATTGTCACCGGACACACAATCGTAGAATTTCTTTTTTAGCAAGTGACAGAAGTTTGTTTTTTTCTCTCTGTTTCATAGGTTTTATCTGAGCAGTTGCTGAACGAGATGGTGAGTGTGTTTTCTCCATTTGTCTATGTGGCGGCGCTGTGTGTGTTGCAGTTCACTCAGGGAGTCTGAGTTGCGTTGTCAGGGCGACATGCACTATTACATGCATGTTCTCGCCTGGAGCTACGGAGAGGGGTTGGTAGAGGCTGCAACTTCCTTTCCATCGCTGGATGGAGAGTGTGGGGCTGGAGGAGGATTCAGAGAAAGGGAGGGTGGTGGGACCGTGGGAGGGATTTGGGAACGAGGCTGAGAATTGTAGAAATCGAAGGGTTTGTTAAAGAGACAACAGATGCGACGGCCTTGCCTCTAAGGCCATATTTTCACTAACCGGGGCGGGTAGCTTGAGTCGGGAAATTTCCTGGCTTGCCGGACCCGCCTCAGGACAAAAGCCCCTGAATGTCATGATCTTCACTCCAGGAGGGTGGGGGCTGAGAGTGGTGGGCGGTGGGAGTGTGGGGGATGGGAGTGGTGGAAGGTGGTAGTGGCGGGGTATGGGAGTGGGGGGTTGGGAGTGGGGGGGCTGTGAGTGGGGGTGGGGTGGGAGTGGGAGGGTTTGGAGTGGGGGTGCTGGGTTGGGGGCGGGGTGGGAGTGGGGGGGTTGGGAGTGGCTGGGGGTGGGAGTGGGGTGTTGGGAGTGGGGCGGGTTGGGAGTGGGGTGTTGGGAGTGGGGGGGTTGGGAGTGGGGCTGGTTGGGAGTGGGGGAGTTGGGAGTGGGGCTGGTTGGGAGTGGGGGCAGGGTGGGAGTGGGGGGGTTGGGAGTGGGGCTGGTTGGGAGTGGGGTGTTGGGAGTGGGGGGGTTGGGAGTGGGGCTGGTTGGGAGTGGGGGAGTTGGGAGTGGGGCTGGTTGGGAGTGGGGGCAGGGTGGGAGTGGGGGGGTTGGGAGTGGGGCTGGTTGGGAGTGGCGGGGGGTGGCAGTGCTGGTTGAGGGATGGAGTCAGGCCTGCCAACCCCGGGAATAGGCAGACATGGGGGGCGGCCACGAGGGCTGGTTAGAAGGCTCGCCTCGTTTCTCTGGCACCTCATCCCTGTTGTGTTATACAATTTTAGGCCCTCTGGCCTAAATCCTGATACCCTATGAGATTATTGCTCCAAGGTCTCATGTCGAAAATAAGGATTGGACGCCCACCTGAAACCAGCAGCACAGACAGGGGAGTGGCGGGGGGAGGGTGGTGTTGTGGTTGTGGGGGTTGTGTAGGGTTCATGCCCACGGCCTTCCTGTTCTGACTGTCTCTGTTATTCACTGGATAAATACAATGATCTACCAGAGGAGCGATCTCAAACATATGCTGCCCAGCAACCCATTCTCTGAAGGTGGCAATAGTCACATGTGGCCTGGAGTTGGAGATTTAAGAACAGCTCAGAGCTAAACACAAAGGGCTCCCAACGCACCGCATCCATGAACCATGTCAAAACTTCAGATCTTGCAAATGACCTTTCTTTCTTGGAAATTATTCTGTGCAATAATTCAAACAACGTTTGCCACTTCCTTCCCCAAGTTGCGCAAGTTTTGACGTAACAATTTCTGTTCCTTTTCACTCACCTGGAGGTCAATATCAAGTGTGAAATAGTCAGCGTTTGCGGTGAGCAGATGCCAATAAGATGGAGTCACGCCTGTGCCTCGGGCAGATCACGTGTTTACACGGGAAATAGGCTTGAATTGTTTGTACGTCAGCATGAAGAAATCAGATCGTAAACAAAAAAGCCAAAGGCGCCTCAAAGCCAGGAGCAATGTCCTGTAACTTTCAACAACAAGTTACTTTTATATAGCACGATTAACATCGTAAAATGTTCCAACGCACTTCACAGGGTGATTATAAAGCTGGAGGAAGGTTTGTAGTGGGGTTCCCCAGGGGTCGGTATGGGCACCCTTGCTTTTCCAGATATATATTAATGATCTAGATCTTGATGTGCAGGGGACAATTTCAAAGTTTGCAGATGATATGAAGCTTAGGAGTGTTGTAAACTGTGAGGAGGACAGTGTAGAACTACAAAAGGACATAGATAAGTAGGTGGAGTGGGCAGATAGGTGGCAGATGAAGTGTGGAGAAGTGTGAGATGATTCATGTTGGTAGGAAGAACATGGACAGACAATATAAGATAAGAGGTGAAATTCTGAAGGGAGTGCAGGAGCAGAAAGACCTGGGAGTATATGTGCATAGATCATTGAAAGTGGCAGGACAAGTGGAGTGAGCGATTAATAAAGCATATAGTATCCTGGGCTTTATTAATAGGGACATAGAGTACAAGAGCTTGGAGGTTATGCTGAATTTATATCAGACACTTGTTAGACCTCAGCTGGAGTACTGTGTACAGTTCTGGGCGCCACACTTTAGGAAGGATGTGAGCACGTTGGAGAGAGTGCAGCAAGAGCATCTACAACTCCATTTCACGGTCCAGGGATATCCCACTCAAGGAGCAAGGGCAGCTGACTGCCACACTTCAATGTAGTGGCAGAGAAGTTATCGACACTCTGCATGTTATTCACAATCCAGATTGCTCTTTATTAAACAGAGAAGCTTGTTTGGCTTTGCAATGTCTTTATTCACCAGTAGCAATGGAAACCCAAGACAACCCAGAACGGTTTGAACTAGCCTCCATAGAGGAAGCTCCACACCTGCAGCCACGGGAGAACATTCTGGAAATTGCATTTCTCTTTGAGGAGAGGGTGGATGAAGAAGGGCACCAGACTACCGTTGGCCACAGTGACCAGCTAGAAGAGGAAATTCTGGGCCTCACGGTACTTTTTGAAGAGCGAGTGGATGAGGACAATTGCCAAGGTACCACTAATGAGTGTAACCAGACCATGACTGTGACCAGGATGTCAACTGACCATCCCGGTAAGGACACACGGGACAATATGACGCAAACTGGCTTTCACCAAGAGAAACCAGGAACAGAAACTCTGACAATGACCAACTGGGGACAATTGCAGAACAAAAACTGACTCCTCAAACCCTAAGGACAAGGCTGAAGAAGAAGTAAAAGCAAAGATAAAAGCAAAGAACTGCGGATGCTGGAAATCCAAAACAAAAACAGAAACAGAAATAACTGGAAAAACTCAGCAGGTCTGGCAGCATCGGCTGTTGAAGGTTCATGAAGACCCTTCTGTTGAAGGGTCATGAAGACTCAAAACGTCAACTGCGCTGAAGAAGAAGTGACTGGAACTGCTGATATACTGCTATACTATATCTCGCACACACTTCAGAGGTACAAGAAAGTGTAGTTTCTCTGAATCTAGCCAAGGCAGCAGCACAACAACCTGACTCAGTAAAACCCAACGTAGTCACAGAACCCGAGGAGACATTCAGCTCCATTCCAGATGTTACCTTGACTGCTGACGATCACAAGATGCCAATACCTAGTGAAGAGCAAACTCGCACTGATGTTAAAGCGGTTGTGTGCACAGGCTGAACAGCCACAAGCAGAAAGACAAAACCATATAGCATTGGCAGAAGCATCATTAACTCCACTTGAGGATAATCTTCATTCTTCTGTTTGTCCACCAGATTCACCCTTGAACACTGGGATGACACAGCACTTCATTCAGGGTACGGGAATCACTGAACATACCAAAGCAACAGCTACTTCTGCCGAGCATCGGAACTGTTGCATAAGAAATTTGCCGACCCGGTACAGCTGTTCAAACCACATCAGAAGCTGACCAAGCTCATCCCTCCAAGGAAGACAAGCCACCAGCGTATTCTGTAAAGGAGTCACAAAGAAGGAGAAGAAACGGAGAACTTCTGTTCACTAACATTATGCCATACACAAGAAATAGGAATCCCGGTCTAATGACTCAGGTGCATTCCGGAAGGGATATGGCGAATGTATGTCCCCCACCTCCTCTAAGAGAGCCAAGAACACAGTTGGAGGTTGACCCCACTAGCACAGGAGACTGCGAAAGGGGTGGGTGGGGGGAAGTAGAATATGTAGCTAATGCTAGTTTAAGAATAGAATGAAAGTCTTGGGGGGGGAAAAGGGTTAATAGCTATCAGGCTATTAGCTAATGTACATCATCAGTGGTGTTAAATCATGTGGGGCAGACAATGGCATGGTGGTAATGTCACTAGTAATCTAGAGGCCTAGCCTAATGTTGTGGGGATTATGGGTTCAAATCCTACCCCAGTAGCTGGTGGAATTTAAATTCAATTAATAAAACCTGGAATTGAAAGCTAGTCCCAGTAATGGTGATCATGAAACTATCACTGATTGTCTTTCTTTCATGAATGTCCTTTCATGAAAGAAAGCTACTGTCCTTGCCTATAAGTGACTCCAGACCTACAGCAATGCGGTTGACTCTTTACCGCTCTCTGAAATGGCCTAGCAAGGCACTCATTTCAAGGGCAATTAGGGATGGCCAACAAATGCTAGCCTTGCCAGTGACAGCCACATCCCACAAGAGAAGTTACCTATGAAGGAGCCTCGAGCTTATCTATCCCTGTAAGTAGTTAATAAATTTTTGGAAGTTCCTGAATCCTCCCAGCAGTCTCTGTCAAACTCTCCGGTGGTTGGAGTCATACCTAGCACAAAGGAAGATGGTTGTGGTTGTTGGAGGTCAGTCATCTCAGTTCCAGGACATCACTGCAGGAGTTCCTCAGGGTAGTGTCCTCGCCCCAACCATCTTCAGCTGCTTCATCAATCACCTTCCTTCCATCATAAGGTCAGAAGTGGGGATGTTCGCTGATGATTGCACAATGTTCAGCACCGTTCATGACTCCTCAGATACTGAAGCAGTTCATGTCCAACTGCAGCAAGACCTGGTTAAATCCAGGTTTGAGCTGACAACATTCGTGCCACACAAGTGCCAGGCAATAGCCATCTTTAACAAGAGAGAATCTAAACATCACCTCTTGACATTAGATGGCATTACCATTGCTGAATCCCCCAGTATCAGCATCCTGACCAGAAAGCAATCTGGTCTAGCCATATAAATGCTGTGGCTACAAGAGCAGGTCAGAGGCTAGGAATCGTGCAACAAGTAATTCACCTCCTGACTCCCCAAAGCCTGTCCACCATCTCCAAGGCACAAGTCAGGAGATTAATTGAATACTCCCCACTTGCCTGGACAAATGCAGCTCCCACAACACTCAAGAAGCTTGACACCATCGAGGACAAAGCAATCCATTTCATTCTCATCTCTTCCACAAACATTCACTCCCTCCACCACCAATGCACAGTGGCAGCAGTGTATATCATCTACAAAATGTAATGCAGAAACTCACCAAGGCTCTTTAGGCAGCACCTTCCAAACCCACAACTGTGACCATCTAGAAGCACAAGGGCAGCAGACACATGGGAACACCACCACCTGGAAGTTCCCCTCACTGTCGCTGGGTCAAAATCCTGGAACTCCCTCCCTAACAGCACTGTGGGTGTACCTACACCACATGGACTGCAGTGGTTCAAGAAGGCAGCTGAGCACCACCACCTCAAGGGCAATTAGGGAAGGGCAATAAATGCTGGCCCAGCCAACAACACCCACATCCTGTAAATAACCAAAAAAAAAAAATACCCCCAGGTCCATTTCTGATGTTATTTCAAAGGGAAGGTCATTGATGGAACAGCTGAAGATGATTGGGCCTAGGACACTGCCCTGAGGAACTCCTGCAGCGATGCCCGAGGGCTGAGATGTTGGGCCTCCACAGCCATCTTCCTTTGTGCTAGTTATGGCTCCAATCAGTGGAGCATTTTCCTCCTGATCCTCATTGACTCCAGTTTCGCTAGGGCTCCTTGATGCCACACTCGGTCAAATGCTGCCTTGATGTCAAGGGCAGTCACTCTCCCCTCACCTCTTGCTCCCACCTGTATCGGAGAACATAATCGCCACAGACTGTGATCTCTCCAAAACCTCCTGTCAGTTTAGCAAAGTGGAACAGACCATAATATTCTGTTCAGGTTTCTGGGCAGGCCTCTGTCTCTTGTGAGTTTTGACAATTCTTTGAGTAGCTGAACATCCCCCAGCCATTCGTGAACGCAAATATGTATTTGACTTTTATCTGACCTCAGTTTTTGTTGATCAAATAATCTGATAATTGGTTAGTTGGTATGACTCGATTGAATATTAGGTTAGTTTCGGTCACCTCCATCAGGCTAAGCCTCACAACAATTTTCACCACATCACAAAACAGGAGTCTATCCTTCAGTTTCAGAAAACTGCCATCTTGCTCTACACTCCTCGAGCGAGATGTCAGTGTCCCCCCGTCACACACGCCAGACGAAACTGATGCCATTTGTTTACCCGACGTAACACAAATTAACTATTTTCCCTCAGTTTATCGTTTATGGCACCTTCATACTGATTAAAAAGAGGTTTCAGCGTTCACAGACAGTTTCATACCTTGTCACACGTTTAAGCCCTTCATAGGACCGTCCGGCATCAACACGAAGGGCCGAACGGCCTTCTTCTTGTCACGCGTTTACGCCCTTCATAGGACCGTCCGGCATCAACACGAAGGGCCGAATGGCCTTCTTCTTGTCACGCGTTTACGCCCTTCATAGGACCGCCCAGCATCAACACGAAGGGCCGAATGGCCTCCTTCTGCACTATATAGTTTTCTGGCTGCGATCCCGGAAGAGCTAATCAAATGATCTTGCAGCATTGAAGAACGCCAATCAGCCCATCCGGCCCTGTCACAGGTGGGACCCGCCACAGGTGAGGGGGCGCCCCAGCCAGGAGTCCATTGACGGGGAGAAGGCGGGAGAATGGGGTTGAGAAACTTATCAGCCATGATTGAATGGCGGAGCAGACTCGATGGGCCGAATGGCCTAATTTCTGCTCCTATGTCTTGTGGGCTTATGGACTTGCGGCGGGACCAGCAGATCGCAGCGGTGGGTGGGTGAGGAAAAGTTCAAAAACTGAGATTGATGGGGTTTTTGTTACAGAAAGAGATTAAGGGTTGGAGAACCAAGGCGAGCGAATGAAATCAAGATACACATCAGCCACAATCGCATTGAACGGCAGAACAGGCTTTTGAGGGGCTGAATGGCCTCCCTCTGTTCCTACATTCCTCAGTTGCTGAGTCCAATTGCATCATCCCAAATTCCATTCTTGTAGCCCAATACAACCTGAGGAGGCAACCAATGATCTTTCTAACCGTACAGATCATTATCGTGTCAAATGAGGCATTTATCAGGTTATCTGTTGAACTTTGGTTAAGCTACAAACAGTCCCAATTGCTTGGCCTCTTTAACTTGGACAAGTTACGAATGTGAATAAGGATAGCTGTCAGAAAAGTAGCCTCCATAAGAGACTCCGACAGTCTCCCATCCAACTTCAAAACTATGACGCCACGTGAAGAAACTACTGAATCCCTGGTTGGTTGGAATTCCCTGTTCTCATTGGGGGCGGGGATTGCTGCTGATAATATCCCCGAAATGGGGAAGGGTTGGGAAGAATCAGACAAGAGTTCCACCTTGAATTCCTTCTGGAAAATGCTGGTTGCTGGGTGAGGGCAATCTTGAGCTCATTGCCTCTCAGTGTCAATACATTAAAAAAAGAGGACTTGCATTTATGTAGCGCCTTTCACAACCTCAGGATGTCCCAACGCGCTTTACAACCAATGAAGTACTCCTGGGGTGCACTCGCTGCTGCAATGGAGGAAAGGCAGCAGCCAATTTGTGCACAGCAAGCTCTCACAAGCAGATAGTGTGCTACTGACCAGATAAATGATTTTTATTGATGTTAGCTGAGGAGTAAATATTGTCCGGCGAAAATGCCCCTGCTCTTTTTTTTCAAAATAATGCCTTGAGGTTTGTTTGCGCTGACCCGAGAGGGCCTCGATTTAACGTCTCATCTGAAAGACGGCACCTCTGACAGTGCAGCAAGTGCACCGTAGGGCCAGTCTAGATTTTGTGTTCAAGCCTCTGGAGCCAAGACCTCGATAGCAGAGGGGACAGTGCTACCCGCTATGAAGAGTGAGAGGTCAGGGGAGAGTTAGCACTTGTGAAGCCGTGACCCAGGTTCGACCCCTGTCCATTGGGTAAATCAAAAAAACCTTGCTAGCTTTTGACTAAGAAATTCCATATTGTGTCGTGGAACATTTTACTGCACAGAAATTAACTTCATCAAACTTGTACATTGGGTGAAGGTGTGCTCATATTGACATTTCCATCCTGTTGTGGGTAGGTGACCTTTTATTTTTTTTTTAGTGTACTTGCACAATGCCCGTGGCCACATTTTCTATTTTCACAGCTTAACCACAGGCCTGCAACCTAGCGCAAGCTGAAGTGGTCATCCTTCACACACAGGACTAGGCATCCAGTGTTGACAGGCTATTCAACAAGGGGGTCGGCAGAATCGGGCCCTGACCAAGGGGTTACTGGATAGCAGGCAGGAGAGGGGCCCCCAGGCTGATTCTTCCCCTCCCTAGCCCAGGTTGCTGAGGCCACTTATTTCATTATTTGTGAGATCCGGCTTCATGCGCAAACTTGGCTGCCAAGTTCACCTTCAAGACAATGGTCACTACACCTCGTTGACCTTGAAGGACTTTGTGAAGGCCTGAGGGTGCGAAAGGCATGAAATACAGACAATTTCCCGCTTCTCCTTCTTCTGTTAATACTCCTAGTATTACTGCTAATATTGACTGGAGGCTCTGACAATGTAAAGTGCGGTCTAGCCTATTTGTCCTCCTCCCTGGCCCAGAGCCACCGAGGCAAGTTGAAGCTCCCCATGGCACTACTCGAGAGCCGGTCAGCTAATTGAGTACAGGGACATACTCCAAGTCTGGGATCTTCCTGCTCCCAGGAGTACAATGCAACACTGGGAAAGTCATCAAAGCCTCGCTGAACCCTGTTCGGCATCATTCCAAGCATCACAGGAAAGCGTTCTGCTTACAAATATAATTGAGAGCATCTCCCTGCCTGGGAATAATAACCTTTTGTAGAGTAAAGCAATCACCTCAGAGCTCAAACTAGGACATGGGTTCAAATCTCACCGTGGCAGCCGGTGGAATTTAAATTCAATTAGTAAGAAAAACAAATTAGTTCAGTTTATTTTAAAAATCTGGGATTGAAAGCCAGTCTCAGTAATGGTGACCATGAAACTATCACCGATTGTTGTAAAAATCCATCTGGTTCACTAATGTCCTTTAGGGAAGGAAATCTGCCATCCTTACCTGGCCTGACCTACATGTGACTCCAGACCCACAGCAAAGCGGTTGACTCTTAACTGCCCCCTGCAGTGGCCGGACAAGCCACAAGGATGGGCAACAAGTGCTGGCCTTGCCAGTGACACCCACATCCTGTGAAAGAGTGAATTCAGAAGAGATCTGGGATGACATTTCTTAAATGGATTATATTTGAAATGCCAGTTCAAGTGCTCTTAAAATTAGAAGTATTTAAGGGTGGCCCAATCCTTTAAATAAAACTGCATAAATCTCTCTCTTTTGGCTGGCGTGTTGACAGGCTGAGTAAAAAGTGGCAAAACCGCTTCCTGCATATTCATGGCCCTGGATTTCCTTGTAGTCAATTGCGCTGATGTTGCACCCAAAGGTTAAGGAAATTGAACTTCTTTTTTGGCCGGCTGCCTGTTCTAGAGGCAACGAACCCCTCACCCACCCCCCCACCCCCCACCACCCCACAACCGATGTCTCCCCCCCCCACCCAGTCATTTTGAGGCCCAATTCATCCTCCAATTTGGCAGGCAAGCTGGGGATGCCAAACCAGGGGTCCTGGTGCAGCTTGTCAACCTTTGACCTCAGGAATGGCAGTCTGCAGGAACGTGGGCAGAGGCCCACGGGTGGGTGCTCAGAGCGGGAAGAGTGGGACGCGGGTTGGTTGCGGCGTTGTGGAGGTGGGGGGGCGGTGGGGGTCACGAAACTGAGTCTGGGCAAGGTTAGGCCTGTGGCAGGCCCTGTATTTTGGTGGTAGCACATTCCTGCTCCTGAACAGATTAATTTTTCCGACCTGTTTCCTACTCATAACGCCAGTAAACACAAGTAGGGCGGTTTGAATGGCAGCTCCATCCATGTGGATGGATCAAGAACCAGAGGGCACTGACTTAATGTGATTAGCAAAATAAGTTGTTGTATACTTTATGTATCTCAGCGCAATGCAGAGATGACACTAGTTTCTAAGTGCGCAACACATTTTGAGTTTTTAATGACACCTGCAATCACAAAATGTTTTCATTCAGGCTTACTGCTCAGCTTCTAGTAGCTTCTGTGATGTGTGTTTACTTTGCTCTGAGTCCACACCCAGGCTTAACCAATCAAGGGCAGTGAGCATAGATCAGTCAGCAGACTCACACAGCCAACCGCAAAACAATTGAACACAACAGAAGCAACAGCGACATGAGGAAAAACCTTTTCACACAGCAAGCGGTTAGGGTCTGGAATGTACTGCCTGAGGGGGTGGCGGAAGCAGAATGAAACAAAGCTTTCAAGAGAGAATTGGATAGTTTCCTGAAGAGAAAAAAGAAGGTGCAGGGCTATGGGAAAGGGCTGGGGAGCGGGAGCAGGTGAGTTGGCCTTGCCAAGAGCTGGCATGGACACAACGGGCCGAATGGCCTCATTCTGTACTGTAACCATCCTACGAAACTATGTGTCCCTCAAAATCACAATTGGGGTCCTAACCTTGTGATTACGAAGTATTACGAGGTACGTGGTATAAGGAAGCCAACCGCTTGTTTCAGGTTTAGGTCTCCGTCTAACGCTATAGACCCCTGTGAAAGGTGCAGCAGGCTGATTGGGTTCACAGGACGGTGTCGCTAACAGCCCCATTTCCAGACCCCGATCACCCCATGATGGTCACATGGGCCGGGATTCTCCGGCCCTGTCGCCGGCAAGGTGACGCCCCAGACAGAAGTCCCTTCACTCCTGCTAAACTGACTCCTGCTAAATTGGAGGACCGGATGGTTGACATCAGGACCCCCGTTTGGCGCCCTCAGCTTGCCTGCTAAATTGGAGGACCGGAAGGTTGACATCAGGACCCCTGTTTGGCGCCCTCAGCTTGCCTGCTAAGTTGGAGGACCGGAAGATCCCGGCGGCAGGCAGGCGTGGAAAATCTTGCCCATGGTGCCAGAGTCTGGCTGTGCCCGTGGAAACAATTGTGCACCACCTTCAGAAGAGGAAGTGGTGAGGGAGTGGCGGTGGTTTGGACCAGAAATGTGGGTTCTGGTAAACAGGGAGAAGGAATAGTGTTATTGCCTTCGTAAAGACACATGCCCTCCCTATACTTTGTGTCATGACAGCTTGGTGCCATAACTAAATAAAACCAATGCAAGTCATTCTTCAGGTCTGTAAAAGAAACTTGCATTCACGTCAAAATTGATAAAGAACAACCACTTCCATTCTGTTTAGTGTGACCATATTTGGGGCTATCACTCTTTCCTATCAGCCTCTACCAGAACCAACACCTCTATACGGAGGCATCAGATAAGATTTAGTATTTATATCAGCTCACCCTATACTACAGATGTGGTCTTTCATCTCTTGTCCTCTATTCTAGGTCTATACATAGCGCAGACAAGCACCAGAAGCAACCAACGTCTAAACATTTGTACCCACTCACTTCAAAAACGGCATTGCTGAATGTTTTTAAGTTAGCTCCACGCACTACAAGCCAGAGGTAGGTACAACATGGGCATGGGTTCAATGATACAGGATGTTGTTGTATTAATCAAACAATGAAAAGCAAAAGAATGATGAGTTGTGTTCAAATGCTCTCAGCTTCAGAATGGCCGGCAGGTAACAACCAAGTGGCGTCGGCATGAAAAGCAGTCTATTCCCAGTTCGAAAGGCTGGCACCTGACTCTACATATACACCTTGCTCAGTGGTAAAGACAATTGATTGTTGCTGAAAAAGAGACATGTGTAATGCACAAACATTGCATCTGTTTCAGATAAACACAATAAGTGACAGCCATTCGCTGACTCATTCCTCAGGGCAATTCCTTGACCAATCAGGGTCAAGCTGCCTGGATTAAATTTCAAACAGTGCTTGGCAGTTAGCTGTCAGTCACCACCAATGGTGTATTCTCCATGGCAATGCCCCTACCAATGAGAGTCCACTTGCCAACCAATCAGCACTCACATACGGTATATATTGTTGTTTTCCCCTTATACGGTATTCTTGCAAAGTGTCCTGATGAGTGTAAGATGAAAAGCTTCGAAATGTCTCTTTTTTAGCAATGCTCAAGAATTGATTGTTTCGAATTACATAGGATATACGGCACTGAAACAAGCCACTCGGCCTAACCATGCTCCCCTTTCCTGTTTTACATCGTTTAGTGAAGTTTGATCTGACTGACTTTTGTAGTGTTTCAATTCTGTGACTTTCTGTGAGTAAATGCAAGAGTGAAGTGACTAATAAAGCAAACTGCTTGTGGTGACATCAATATCCGAGGCCTGAAATCAATTAGTTACTCTTCCACGATTATACAGACAGATGTCTCTGTTTCTCTCTCCTCAGATGCCGCCTGCCCTGCTGGGCATTTCCAGCCTTTTCCATTTTTTATTTCAGATTTCCAGCACCTGCAGTATTCTGTTCCACTAACTCCATTCCACTAACTCAGCAGCAGTGTGTACCTTCAACAAGATGCACTGCAGAAACTCATACAGGCTCCATCAGCAGCACCTCCCAAACCCACGACCACTGCCATCCAGAAGGATAAGGGCAGTAAATAGATGGGAACACCACCGCCTGGAAGTTCCCTTCCAAGTCACTCACCATCCTGACTCGGAAATATATCACTGCCCCTTCACTGTCGCTGGGTCAAAACCCTGGAACTCCCTCCCTAACAGCACTGTGGGTGTACCTACACCACATGGACTGCAGCGGTTCAAGAAGGCGGCTCACCACCACCACCTTCTCAAGGGCAATTAGGGGTGGGCAATAAATGTTGGCCTAGCCAGCGATGCCCACATCCCGTAACAAATGAATTTTTAAAAACCGCAGCTACTAAGAGCTGCAAAGTTGTAAAATGAATAGGTTACTGTCGCAAAACAGCAGTGGTTTCATTTAAACTAAACTATAGCCAAAAGTTCAAGTTGCTTCTCTCTTATTTTATTCCAAAAAGTATCTCAATCATCTTTAGGGTGAAAAGCGGCATGTTAACAAGACGCCACCACCAAGGGTAATTAGCAGTGGGCAATAAATGCTGGCCCAGCCAGCGATGCCCACATCCCATGAATGAATTTTTTTTTAATATCTAATCGTGTGTTTGTTTATCGACCTGTTGACTAAGTGCGCTGAGCGCTGAAGGAGAGCCTCTCTGTGTTTTCTGCATGTGTTGAATGTGGAGTGGCCTGAAACCTATGCAGTGGGATGGAAGCTCTTAAGAGAAAGGATTTCTTCCTTCAGCTTTGTACTTACAAAGCATCAAAGGGCAGGGAAAAGGGGAAGCCATGTAACGCGTTTAGTGGCTCTCTGAGGTGTGGTGACCAGATCCCATCTGTTTGCTGCAGCAACGCGGTGGGGGTGCGGTAGGGGTTGATTTTGTGCCCTCGATGCATCTTTTCATGAAAGCCTGCTGCGATCAACCTGTGTCAGCAGGTTGCAAGGTTGCAAGACAGTTTCTTGTGGCAACAGGAAAAAGGTGAAGCCTGCCTCTCTCGTTTACTAACGGAGCCACTGTGGGGAGACCCACATCCCATAACCATTGAACCGCCCGAAGACCCCTTTAACCGATCCATCAGCTTCCTATCAGCAAAAGTCACCCCACCCCAGTGGAAGCCCCCAATTCTATTCAAGCTTTGTAAATTGAAGGGCTTTGTCCCGTGGTGAGGAATGTAGAAGTCAAGCAAGTAGGATCTCACTAGAGTTATCACTTTAAGCTCCAATATGCATTGACAGGACAGAATTGTTAAGCAAGGAACAGGGAATATTAGTTACCTCCACCACTGAAAACGGCCCAAGTTAGTATTTTCACCCCTGTTGGTTAGTCTGTTTGCCTATAAAAATATATATCTCAAAAACTAATGGGCAGATTTCAATGAAGTGTGCTACACAGAGAGGGCATGGCCCAAGGAAGAACTGATTCGTTTTTGGCAAAGATGCAGAAACAGATCCTGGAACTTGTTTTTTAAAGAATCTGTTAACATCGGGCAATAGGGCAAGTTGACATTTCCTTTTCGGGTGTTGTGGGTTGTTCGATTTAGAATGTTGTTGATTGTTTTAGAACGTTGTTGATCGTCTCGGCTACTGAGGTGGAACTTGTCGGGGCTGTCAAATGGGAGCAGAATTTTCAGAGCAGGTTGTTGAATGTGGAGTGGCCTGAAACCTCTGCAGTGGGATGGCAGCTCTTAAGAAAAAGGATTTCTTCCTTCAGCTTTGTACTTACAGAGCATCAAAGGGCAGGGAAAAGGGGAAGCCATGTAATTGTAATAGCACAGAGCCAACAGAAAGCAGGGGAGATACATGCTCTACTAAGAGTGCCCTCCTCAATTCTCCAGTTTTCATCGCTCCATTGGTAGCCATGCATTTGATTGCCTCGGCCCATTGTACTGGAATTCCTTTCCTAAACTTCTCCACCTCTCCCTCTTCCTGAGTCCCCCCATTAAAACCTACCTCTCTGATGGATCGAAATAAAAATAGAAAATGGCGGAAGAACTCAGCAGGTCTGACAGCATCCGTGGAGGGCCAAACAGAGTTAACATTTCGAGTCCGCATGACCCACCTGTCCCTAATATCTGCTTATGGGTCAAATTTTGTCAGATAATGCTCCTGTGAAGTGGGACTGGGACATTTTACTATGTCAAAGGCGCTATATAAATGCAAGTTATTGTTGTTGTGCATATCATCTACAGAATTAATTGAGAGGTGAGGGATAGTGCGTACTGTGATGAATAATCAAGCACAAACACTCAGATCCTTTGGCACTGCAAGGATTATATTGATACTACGGGTTATTAGTCAGTTACTGAACACTTTTCAGTTTATCAGAAATGATTGTGCACTCTGTGGCTGCACACGCTCCAAGTAACAAAAAGATAAGTTCAACCTGGTTCACATAATGCAGTCGGGAAAACAAATTTACATACTGCAAGTTGAAGCTCAACGCTGGTGGTTTGCCAAAGCCAACCAAACTGAGCTTGTTAACACCTAGATATTTTTTCCTCAGCTTGCTGCTGCAATATCCTGTCCATTTGTCCATCCTCCACTGTGTAGGCGTACGTGCGGGGCTATCTCAATACACCATCAGATGGGCGGCTGCTCTATTTTTGGCTTTCAGCTGCAGTGTTGAAACCTTTCAGCCGATAGATTCACTCACGCGCCCGGCACAATAGGCTTGTCAGCCCTCCAGAGTTGCCCCGGGGCCTCCAGGGCAACTGCTCTGTGACATCGTCATCGCTGGCGGGGCAGGAAGGTTTGGAGAGGGGCCAATAAAGTCGGCCGCTCCCCCCAAATGCTCCCGTCCCGCCCGCGGCGATGCTCACTCCTAGGAAATTCCCGGCCAATTCCCGGTTTTGAGTCCTTCTTCGGCTCTGAAGAGTACATACAGGGTCAAAACATTAACTCTGTTCCCCCCCCAGCCCCCAACCCCCCACAAATGCTACCAGACTGGCTGAATTCGTACCCTGTGTTCTGGCCAATACTGATTGCTCAACCAGGATATCGCCAAAACCTGTTCCCTGGTCATTATCACACATTGCTGCTTGTGGGAGCTTGCTGTGCGCAAATTGGCCACTGCTTTTCAAAAGAGCCCCATTGACTGCAAAGCACTTTGGGATCCCCTGAGGTCAGGAAAGTCGCTAGGTAAGTGCAATTCTTTCTTTGATCTCAGTTGAGACAACAACAGAAATTTTCAACCGTGTTCAATTCTGATTGTTAGCCAGTAACCTGACATGGACAGTGTGGATGTTGGTAACGCAAGGGTTAAGCTTTCTTATAGAACTCCAGAGCTAAGGGGTCAACTGATCAGAGGGGTCAATTTTAAACTTACCTGTCCATTGGGAAGCTGATGGGATTAGGTGCAAACCTGGTTTGGCACATAACCTGATTAACCCTCTATTGAAGGTAATATCAGTCAATGTAAAACCAGCAATCCACCTAATCGCATGGTTAGGTTAAACGTTTTTCACTGTATTATGGTTCTTTCTCCATTGGGAAAGTACTGTAATGCATGTGAACAATTATACAAGGCTGGACAATGTAAGAGTCAACTTACCTTTAAAGGACAGATCTCGATGATGAATCACTTCTTTAAAAATGCAGCCAGTTAGGTCAATATTAGCCCTTTGACTCATCAGAGAGTGCCACTTATTTGAGCTGCTGGAGGACTGCACAGATTGTGATCATAAGCATCTTCAGGTAGCAAGAAAAGTATTTGAAAATGTAAGGCCGAATGTATGATTTAAATAACTTAAAATGCGTTTGCAAGTATGTGAGTGAGAGTAAAATTCCATCACACCCACAGAGTGCAGACAGTAAACAGAGGAACAGTATGTGCTCTGATATCACCCATGTTGTCCCAGATGGGTCCATTTCTTTCCGCCTTCTTTGGCCTTGCTCTCTTGAATTCCTTCCCTAAACCCCCTACCCGACTCCCATTGCTTTCTCCGCTAGCCATGACGTCTGCCTGAGTGCGGAGGCACGTTTCAACGTGCCAAGGACCAGGCTTTGCTTTCTTTTGGAGGAACTCCGATTTCCCTCCGTATTCCTGACCCCGCACTATTTCCTCTGGACTTTTGGCAGGTCAGGAATGCCTAGTGTGAAATTTGAATACCCGCCCCCATGAGGTTGGGTTCCCTGTTTTAAACAGGGGACAAAAAGCTGATTTCCTCCCACGCATCATTTTAACCTGGTAGGGCAGGATTTTGGAAGCCCATGAAAAGCATGCCAGGTTTGAGAGTTTGCGAAGAAAATGGAACATTCTGGAAGGTAAATGTAAGCTATTTTCACACCTTCAAATATCACTGTTAGGTGCATGTGGGTGCATTTTTAAAGAAGTGATTCATCATCAAGATCTGTCCTTTAAAGGTAAGTTGACTCTTACATTGTCCAGCCTTGTATAATTGTTCACATGCATTACAGTACTTTCCCAATGGAGAAAGAACCATAATGCATTGAAAAACGTTTAAAATATGATGAAAAGATCAGCAGGAGATGTGGCAAAATGGGGATATAAGGAGCAGAAGGAGTGAATGAGAGAGACACTGAAAGACCAATGGGAGAGGCGAGGGTACAGCAGGGATAAAAGGAGCAGCAGGAAAGAGCGAGAGAGACACAGTGGGACCAGCAGGTGTCTCCAAACAAAATCAAAGTGTGCTGTCACAGGAAATTGTGGGGGTGGGGTGATTGGCTGGTGAATATTTTTCTCTCTTCTATTGAAACTCAGGTATTTATTTCAAATTATAAGTTTTGTTTTATCCATTCATAGGATGTGGGCGTCGCTGGCCGGGCCAGCATGTATTGCCCATCCCAAATTGCCCTTGAGAAGGTGGTGGTGAGCTGCCGCCTTGAACCGCTGCAGTCCCTGTGGTGGTAGTTAGAAGGGATGAGGCCAGGGAGGGATTTGAAAACAAGGATGAGAATTTTAAAATCGAGGCTTTGCCTGACCGGGAAAATCTGACAACACCAAATGGGAGCTGATCTCACATTTCACGATAAAGTATTTTTACTGCCCTAGAGCTTTAAACATTAAGGTTAAACATTTCTTTGCTTAGATGCAGACAGAATGCTCAGTGAAAATTCTTTAATGGGGCAAATTGAAAATTTTGTGGCCTTGTGGTAACTTGATGGCAAGAAAACAGGAAATAATAAGTGTTGATTGGAAGCAACGTGTCTGTAAATTAACTGCCCTGTTTACCTCAGCAGCAGTTCATGTGTACCTCTCTCTCTCTCTCTCGTTTTAGTTCAGTTTCTTTTACCAGAGAAAGTCAGCAAAGGCACTGAATAATTAAGAATATTTGATCACACACAACTGGGGTTTTTATCATTCTCCCACCCACCCCTCCCACCCACCTCCACCACCCCCCCAATCCCACCACCATGTGCCCTACTCTTGCTTAATGTCTGACCAAGGCACATGAACCGTGGGTGGACTTTACCCAAAATCGGCGGTTAGGTTCTGCAAGTGGACACCTCCCAGAAAGTAGAGCTACAAATTCAAACCCTGGAGCAGGACATCCCCCACCCCACCACACCACGGGCTTCTGAACCTCGCCGCCAGGCTCAAATGGGGGTCAGAAGCCCCCTGGGAAGCAGTCGCTCATTTGGGAATTTTCCTCGCATTGGCCAAAATAGTGACTGGAGGGCAGGCTCGACCCGTCCAGATTAGGGCGGTGTGTGGGGCTCTCGAAGCTGGAGGGCCCAGAGGAGGCCGTCCAACTTGACAACAGCGGGTAATTGAGGGCGAGGGCACCTCAGAACAGAGGTGGCCTCTCTTCCAACCTCCTCAAATTTGTACCAGCCACGACTGTAGCAGAGCCCCTTTCACAGGGAGGCCTGCTGCTGCTGCTGAGCCTTGGCAGGTGAGGGGGGGGCGCGGTGGTGGTGGTGGTGGGCCCTGTGCCTGCCTGGAACACTGACCTCCCAGTCTGCTGCTGCTTTTAGGCCTCAGTAGGCCTTAAATAGCATCAGTTGGCTGCGCGCTACGTGCAGGCGTGTAGATGCCCCCCACCACCCTCAACACCCCTGCCCCGAATCCGTCCTCCAGGAAAATGACCCTGGGGCGCGATGGAGTCGGGGAACTGGCGCGACAGCCTGCGGGGCTACTTTTTAGCGGCCCCCTCCCCATCTCCATTGTCAGCCTGAGCAGGGCCTAAAAATCCTGCTCCTGGCCTGATGTACGCAGCTCTTTGCGTGACTTCACGCAGGCACTGGGGAGGCCTCAGAGTGCAACGGGCATGATGCCGTGACTGAAGGACGGGAATAAAAGAATAGAGAGACCCCAGCTGTACAGTAACTGGAGACGATGCCAGGGGATGAGACCTTACTAAATTAACATGGTAATGGTGTCAGGCAGGAGGAGACCTCAGTCCAAATAGCCCATCGATACATCGTATTAACCTTGTCACACTTCTGCTGAATCCCCAGTTGTTGACAGAGCCTGTCCAGTTCCTCCTTAGGGAAATAACAACAGGAACAATCCATTTGGCCCCTCGATTAGCTGTGCTAACCCATTTAGGTGTTGTTTCACATACTTCAAATAATCCAAAAAAAGTCCTCTAATCATTTCCTATCTTCTTTTGCTGCCCTCATTCTCAGCCCCCTTTGTGCTTAAATTCTGTACACAGTAGAAACAGTTACTCAAATCCAGTTTGTCCAAACATTTCATAACTTCAGACGTTTCTGTTACACCCTCGTTCAATCTTCCCCTTTCCAAGGGAGAAAAGGCCCAAGGGAATCAATCTTTCCTCGCATGCACTTAGAAAAGTTCCCCCTGCCTACAGTCTGAAGAGCCCTACAGCAATAACACCAGTCAGCCTGTCTCCTTTCTCAGGGGAGGTGGTGGTGTAATGGTATAGTCACTAGGATGGTAATCCTCTAGAGACCTGGGTTCAAATCCTGTCATGTTGGAATTTGAGTTCAATAAATATCTGGAATTGGAAGTCTAATGGTAACCATGTCAATTATTATAAAAGCCCATCTGGTTCACTAATGCCCTTTAGCAAAAAGGAAATCTGCTATCCTCACCTGGTCTGGCCTATATGTGATTCCAGGTCCACAGCCAAGAGGTTGACCCTTAAAAATGCCCCCTGAACAAGGGCAATTAGGGATGGGCAATAAACACTGGCTTAACCAGTGACACCCACATCACATGAATGGGAAAAAAAAAAGTCATCAGTAAGCAATGATCCTTTTTGAAATCGGGAGACCAGAACCGCACACGGTATTCCAGATGTGGCCTCACCAGGGTCAGGTACAACTTTAAAATGGCCTCCCTGGGTTACACCCCTTGTTATGCACTGCAATACCCCGTCACTTTATTTATAGCCTGGGAGTGCCGCGATGATGGTTTTACTGGCCTGCCTATCGAAACCACAACCTCTCCCAGCCTGCTCCTGTGTAGATACGGCGCACAGAACATGCCAACAAGAGCAGAACCGGGCGATCAGTTTCAGTTTGTGGAAAGCAAATTTAAAATAGATTTTAGGATGAACTTCTTCATTCAAAGATCTTAAATGTTTGAACTATCCTGATAGGTAAGGTAGCAAAACATGCAGATATTCACTGGGATTGGAATCCCTGGAATTTAGACGGTCAAAGGATGATTTGATCAAAGCTTTCCAGATATTAAGGGGGACGGAGAGGGTAGATAAAGATAAACCATTTCTGCTGGTAGGGTGATCTAGGATTAATGGACATAGTCTAGAATTAGAGGCAGGAGTGAAATTAGGAAACTCTTCTACATGGAAAAAGTGGTAGAAGTTTGGAACCCACTTCTGCCAAAGCAACTGATGCTTTATCAATTGTTAATTTGTAATCTGCAATTGGTAGATTTTTGTTAACCAAAGGTATTAAAGGACATGGGGAAAAAGGCAAATATATGGAGTTAGGTCACAGATCAGCCATAACCTTTGAATCACAAAACTGGCTCAAGGGCTAAATGGCCTCCTCTTTTTCCTATGCTTCTAATGTTAAATTAGGACCTCCCAAGACACTTAGTAGAACCAGCGGCCTAGAAATTCGACTATGGGATACCCAAGTCCAAATGCTTCATGTCTCCTTCCTCTGTTGTGTTATTGAACATATTAAGTAAGTGCAGTTAGATCTGGTTTAAGAGAGTTAGGGCACTGGCAGAATACACTTTGAAGGGCTGAATGGCCTTTTCTCATCATTTTCTGTCAACTCTTCTCCAATCTATTAGTCCAGGTCAAAGTATCCTATTCCGTACAAGCAAAAGCAGGTAGGACCAGTCCCATTTCTATAGTAGTGGGGATCTAGGTTGAAGCATAGATATCAACTATAATCACTCAATCACTCTCTGCTCCCATCACCCAACATTAAGAGAACCCAAAAGGGAGTAAACAGCTTAAGAAAATATATAGGAGTGAAATACTACGGAAGCTGAAAACCTGAGGCAAAAAACAGAAAATGCTGGAAAAGCTCAGCAGGTCTGGGCTGCATCTGTGTAGAGAGAAGCAGCATTAACGTTTCGAGTCCGTATGACTCTTCTTCCAAAGAAGACTCTTCGGATCCCAAGAAGAGTCCTATTGGACTCGAAGCGTTGACTCTGTTTCTCGCTCCAAGATGCTGCCAGAACTGCTGAGTTGTTTTCCAGCATTTCCTGTTTGTTTACATAAGGAAAGATATATTCCACTCCTTTCCCTTTTTGTGGAAGCTTAGGTTTCACAGTCTTTCAGCCTCTCCACTCCATGTCTAGCTTTCTTCGCCATGTGTCTTTCTCTCACCAACAGGGCTGATCTGCCAGTTCACCTCATGCCCCTGCTAATGCCCCGAGTCAACCAGCCATGCTGTGTAAAGATGCCCTTTCAATCTTAGAATCCTGTTTTGATCCAGCAAAAGCTCCCTCTTGCATTGCAAAGTATTTACAAGGAATTTGCAGCACAGAACAGACCACACAGCCCACCTGGATCATGCCCCTGTTTCCTCCTCCCACCCTTTTCCACCTAACCCCATCAACACATCCTTCTAGTCCTTCCTCACTCATGTGCTTCTCAGTGGTAATGTCACTGGGATAGTAATTCAGAGGCCCAGGCTAATGGTCAAGGGTTCAAATCCCACTGCAGCAGTTGCTGGAATTTGAATTCAATTGATAAAACCTGGAATTGAAACCCACTCTCAGTAATGATGACCATGGAACTATCATTGATTGTTATAAAACCCCATCTGCTTCACTTTAGAGAAGGAAATTTGCTAGCCTTGCCTGGTCTGGTCTAAAGTGACTCTAAGCTCACCTGCAGTGATGTGGTTGACTCTTAACTGCCCTCTTGAAATGGTGTGGTAAGCCACCATTCAGTTCAAGGGTAATTAGGGATGGGCAACAAATGCTGGCCTTGCCAGTGATGCCCACATCCCATGAAAAAAAAAATGTATCAGTGGTATTCATCTCAACTACTCCTTGTCCCAAATTTTAACCATTCCTGAGACGGTTTCACCTAGATTCCCGATTGGATTTATGGTGCCTGGTTTTGATCTTGTCCAATTAGTATTGATTTTATTGAATCAGTAATTGATTTTGAGCTGGGTCAGGGGTCATGGGGATTGCTGACATCTCCTCTGTCATCCTGTGTGTGTTTTTTTTTCCTATGTATTCCTCAGTCCCTCTCTTGTCTTGAGGACACTATAACTCACGTTGGGATACAGAAACACTCCAGTACTCCATCCAAATGGCCTGACTGACTAGTCATCAGCATCCTGCTGGGCTTGGGCATCAGAGCAACTGCTTTGAACAGAACTGTGGGATCTTTTATGTCCACTAATGCAAATGTTATCCATATCTCAGGTCACGAGGTAAACAGTTAAAATGAGGAACCAGGCTGAGCATTCCCTACTAATCCAGGCCTAGGTTGACATCAGTTAACCTAACATTGCTCGGTGGGGTCTGAATCGGGGCACCCTTTACATCTTTATGCCTGCCTCGGCCTCTGGTGGATTAATCCCCCAACAGCACAGAAACACAGCCAAACAAGCGAGATCTATAAAATAATTGAGAACAAGATGAGCACCACTGGGCAGAGGTGTGGCTAACCACACCACCTACTCTCCAGCTAATGAGCTCATTCCCATACCCCATTTCTTGGATCAGATGTTAAACTGATGCCCAACCTGCTCTCTCAGGTAGACATAAAAGATCCCATGGTTCTGCTTAAAGCAGCTCTCCCTGAAATCCATGATAATATTTATCTCTCCATCAACATCGCTAAAAGCCGATTATCTGGTCATTGCCGTCTGCGGCTATTTCCTTTGTGAAAATTAGCTTCTGCGTTTCCCACATTAAACCAGTGACCACACTTCAAAAGCACCTAATTAATTCTGAAATGCTTTGGGACATCCCGAGGCCATGAAAGGAGCTATATAAATGCACGCCTTTCTTTCTTTTAGCATCACAATTTACACGCCAAGGATGACACCGGTTGTTTCTCTTCTCACTTTGATCTCACATACTTTCTATTTAAGTCACTGTTCTATCTTTGCATTTGTGAGCACGTTTACAGCAGTCGGCTCCAGCTAAATTCAGACACATGGCTTACCTCATCTGCTAACTTCGCGCCATAAACAACCCAAATGCACATCAAGCAGGAGGCTTTGCAAATTGTAGGTTAAAACCTCACACTGCAGCACGTGGAAGATCTGGAATTAAAAATTAGTCTGTGTAATGGTGACCATGAAATTATTGTTGACTGTCATAAAAACCCATCTGGTTCACAAATGTCCTTCAGGGAAGGAAATCGGCCGTCCTTACCCGATCTGGCCCACATGTGACTCCAAACCCACAGCGATGTGATAGATCCTTAACTGCCCTCTGAAATAGCCCAGCAAGCCACTCAGCTCAAGGGCAATTAGGGGCGGGCAACAAATGCCGGCCTTGCCAGTGACGCCCATGAAAGCATGAAGGAAAAATAACATGGGGTGTTACACAGAATCATTTGTTACGTGGAGTCAATAGCACAGGAACAGACATTGCAGTTGATCATGGCCCTGCCAACACTTATGTTCCAAGTGAGCCTACTCCCATCTCAATTCAGCTCTCCCATCTATTCCTTTCTCCCTCCTATTTACCTAGATTTCTCTTAAATGCATCTATGCTATTTGCCTTAGCTATTCCATGTAGTAGCGATTTCCACATTCTCACCCCTCTGTCTGGGTAAAGATATTTCTCCTGAATTCCCTATTGGATTTTTTGATGACTACCTTACATTTATAGGGAGTGACAAGGTATTGGAGGTGTTGGCAGGCTTAAAAGTGGACAAATCTCCAGGTCCAGATGATTTGTGTCCCAGACTGCTGAGGGAGGCAAGGGAGGAGATCACAGGGGCTCTGACTCAAATTTTTAATTCCTCTCTGGCCACGGGGGAGGAGCCAGAGGACTGGAGAACAGCTAATGTGGTTCTGCTATTTAAGAAGGGTTGTAGAGATAAGCCAGGGAACCACAGGCCATTGAGTATCACATCAGTGGTAGGGAAACTATTGGAGAAAATTCTGAAGGAGAGAATCTATCTCCATTTGGAGAGGCAAGGTTTGATCAGGGATAGTCAGCATGGCTTTGTCAGAGGGAGGCCATGCCTAACAAATTTGATTTAATTTTTTGAGGAGGTGACCAGGTGTGTAGGTGAGGGTAGTGCAGTTGATGTAGTTTATATGGATTTCAGCATAGCCTTTGACAAGGACCCACATGGGAGACTTATAAAGAAGGCAAATGCACATGGGATACAGGGTAATTTGATAAGGTGGATTCAAAATTGGCTTAGTTGTAGGAGACAGAGGGTGATGACAGAAGGATGCTTTAGTGACTAGAAGCCAGTGTCCAGTGGCGTACCACAGGGATCTGTGCTGGGTCCCCTATTATTTGTCATTTATATAAACGACATAGATGACTATGTGGGGGGTAGGATTAGTAAGTTTGTGGATGACATAAAGATTGGCCGGGTGGTTAACAGTGAGGTTGAGTGTCTTGGGCTGCAGGAAGATATGGACGGGATGGTCAAATGGACAGATAAGTGGTAGATGGAATTTAACCCTGAAAAGTGTGAGGTGATACACTTTGGAAGGAGTAATTTGACAAGGAAGTATTCAATGAACAGCATGACACTAGGAAGTTCTGAGGAACAAAGGGACCTTGGCGTGTGTGTCCATAGATCTCTGAAGGCGGAGGGGCATGTTAGTGGGGTGGTGAAAAAGGCAAACGGGTCACGCCTTTATCAATCGAGGCATAGATTACAAAAGTAGGGAGGTTATGTTGGAGTTGTATAGAACCTTGGTGAGGCCACAGCTGGAGTACTGTGTGCAGTTCTGGTCGCCACATTATAGGAAGGATGTGATTGCACTGGAGGGGGTGCAGAGGAGATTCACCAGGATGTTGCCTGGGATGAAACATCTAAGTTATGAAGAGAGGTTGGATAGGCTTGGGTTGTTTTTGTTGGAGCAGAGAAGAATGAGGGGCGACCTGATCGAGGTGTACAAGATTATGAGGGGCATGGACAGGGTGGGTAGGGAGCAGCTGTTCCCCTTAGTTGAAGGGTCAGTCACAAGGGGTCATAAGTGCAAGGTGAGGGGCAGGAGGTTTAGGGGGGGATGTGAGGAAAAACCTTTTTACCCAGAGGGTGGTGACGATCTGGAATGCGCTGCCTGGGAGGGTGGTGGAGGCGGGTTGCCTCACATCCTTTAAAAAGTACCTGGATGAACACTTGGCACGTCATAACATTCAAGGCTATGGGCCAAGTGCTGGTAAATGGGGTTAGGTAGGTAGGTCAGGTGTTTCTCACGTGTCAGTGCAGACTCGATGGGCTGAAGGGCCTCTTCTGCACTGTGTGATTCTGTGATTTATAGTCCCTAGCTTTGGTTCCCCCACAAGTCAAAACATCTTCTTTACACCTGCCTCATCAAACCGCAGCAGTTCAAGAAGGCAGCTCACCACAACCTGCTCAAGGGCAACTAGGGATGGGCAATAAATGCTGGCCCAGCCAGCCACATCCCGTGAATGAATTAAAAAAAAACCTTCATTTATCCTAACCACCTCTATTGGGTCACATCAGCCTTCTCTTTTCTAGAGAAAAAAGACCCAGTCTTATCAGCCTTTTCTGATAAGGATATCCTATCAATTCTGGTGTGGACCTTGAGAATTTCCTTTGCACCCTTTCCAAGTGTCCTTACCCTCTTTACAAAATGGAGACCAGAACTGCACACGGAGCTGCAAGTGTGGTAGAACAAGATTCTGTTTAAATTTAGCAGAACCTCTCTACTTTTCAGTCTTAGACATGTGGAAATGAAGCCCAGCACTTTGTCGCTTTTTTAAAGCCTTATTGATCTATGTTGTAATGATTTGTGTATCTGTACCTCTAGTCCAGAGGTCAGTCATTGGAAAACAGTGATTGTACCTTAGACGACAGAGTTACTAATGGAGGCAACCCTCGCTGTAATACAAACACACCACATAGCATCTCTGATAACCTTCAGAAAACAGAACACATGAGCTAACACAGGAGGCTTCCACTCAGCAACATGACTTGCGCAAGATGTATGGCCTGAAACTTAGGGCGGGATTTTGACGGGACCTGAAATTCCCACCCAAAGTTAATGGACTTTTGGCTGCTCTCCGAGTTTTCCAGTCCCACCCACAATGCTTCCCGCCCAGGGCTGGACAATCCCGGCCTCAGACAAGAACGTGACTCCATATATATCACATATCCCAACTTGCACAATAGTCCTGATCACGCATTACTCCTGTTCTCCTTGACCAACGTTGACTGCCAGTCCAGCATCTCTTCAAGTTCAAAACTCTGGTCCTCGGTATTCAAATCCCTCCATGGCCTCATCCCTCCCTATCTCTGCGACATCCTCCAAACTCACAGCCCTCAGAAACGTCTTCATTCCCCCAATTCTGGCCTCTTGCACATCCCCAATTTCCCTCTCTTCGCCATTGTTGGCCGGCCTTCAGCTGCCTAGGCCCCAAGCTCTAGAATTCTCTTGCTAAACCTCTCCACCTCTCTCCCACTCTCTCCTCCTTTAAGACACTCCTTAAAACCTACCGCAGGGGAAAAAACCTGCCCTAATATCTTTTTTTGTACGGCGCAGGGTCAAATTTTATTTGATAACCTTCTCGCGAAACACCTTGGGCAGGATTCTCGGGTCATTGGGGGGGGGCGGGGGTGAGGAGGTTGGGCCTGGGAGCGTCCAGGAAATGGCCCATTGCCCGCAATCGGCCCGCGACCACCATTTCACGTTGGCTGACCAATTAACGGCCAGCCAGCGTGTGAGGCGCGCTGAAAGGCTCAGCGCTGCCGGGACGGGGGCAGGAGGAGCGCAGGCGCTGAAGTGTGCGCGTGCGCGGGGAGAGGGGGGAGCGCACACCGAAAGCTCCCTGAGGCAGCTCTGTGCAATTTTAAAATCTAAAATAAAGACTTTTAAAATCCGAAAAAATTGTCCCGACATGGGACTAACTGACAATAACGCGAACAGAATAAAAATCCCACCCAAAGAGCTTACATTTATTTTTTATTTAATTGAAACCTCATCCCGCCCGTGGATGAGGTTTGCTAAAAAAAGAATCAAAAGGCTGCCTGGCGTTGGACGGGCAGCAAAAAATATGTTTAACTTAATTGGTTAAGGGACTTAATAGGCCTCTTAATTGTCGGCAGGCGCGCTGCCAACTCTCAAAAGCGCCCGCCGACCGAAATACTGCGCAATGACGTCATCTCGCACTATTTTGCGTCCGATCCGGTCAGGTGTGTGCCCGCCCGCGGGGCGTAAAATCCTGCCCCTTGTGTAGCTTTTAACTATGAAAATGGCGCCAAATAAATGCAAGTTGTTGTTGACTTGAGAAACAGCGAGCACTCAGCACAACACAGGAAGGGAATGCCACACCAAAACAGCGCTAACTATGCTAAAAGGGAGCTAACATGTACGTTCTTGTTGCTGGTGAAGAGCCGGCTTCAAGTCACAATCAAAGTTTTCACGTGAACAGGCATACGGAGTTCTATTTGAATGCGGCCGAAGATGTAGCCACATTAATAAAGTAGAAATGCAGCCACCCCCACAAAACTGAGGTTCGATCTCAACGAGAATATCACACCTGGTTCTGGGTGCCGTACTTTCGGAAGAACAGGAAGGCATTAGACAGGGTGTGGAAAAGATTCACGAGAACGGTCCCGGGGTTGAGGGACATTCGGTTATGTTGATGGTCTGGAGAAGCTGTGGCCGTTCTCCTTAGAGAAGAGGAGGTTGAGAGGGGGGTTTGATACAGGCGTTCAAAATCATGAGGCGCTTGGGCAGAGTAGATAGGGAGAAACTGTTTCTGTTGACAGGAGGGTCAAGGACCACAGGCACCAACGTAAATGATTAGCAAGAGAACACAAAACAACGTGGAAAATCTGTTTTACGCAGCGAGCGGTTAGGGTTTGGGATGGTCTGCCGGAGAGTGTGGCGGAGGTAGATTCAAACCTGACTTCCGAAAGGCAATTGAATACGAACATTAAGGGAAAAGAATTGCGAGGTTATGGGGAAAGGCCAAGGGAGCTGGACTAGGTGACTTACTCTCGCAGAGAGCAAGTGGGACCCCACAGGCTGAATGACCCCCTGCTGTGTTGTAACCATTCTAGGATTCTATGGTTCGATTTAAGTGTTGCTAATTTTTCACCCTGCAACCCACAGCAGTGAAGATGTCGTGTGCGCAAGATGTACATGTCAAGCAGTGTGATAACTGACAAATGTCAACATTAGCAGTTGCCGAGAGTCACTTGCGATGATAGGCTCGATATAATTAATTTGTCAATTGCACTGAATGACTTTCAGTACAGTTACATAACAGGAAATAACAGAATTAACCTGTCAAGTGCTGAGTATGCTTTGCGGCGCTTACAATGCAAACACATGGCAAAACCTTCAGTAGCCTAGCAGAGAGAAGGTTAAAGAGGAAGGGATAAAACGAAATGTATCCGAATACCTCCATGAAACTTCAGCCATAACACTTAGCTAAATTGGAGTGTGCCGCTACTCCTCGCATTTTGCAGTTGGGCTCATTAGGTTGAATTTATCGGACGGTGCTAATCTTCTGGAACATATGAATTAGGAGCAGGAGTAGGCCACTCGGCCCCTCGAGCCTGCTCCGCCATTCAATAAGATCATGGCTGATCTGATTTTAACCTCAGCTTCACATTCCTGCCTACCCCCGATAACCTTTCACCCCCTCCTTGCTTATCAAGAATCTATATACTTCTGCCTTAAAGATATTCAAGAACTCTGCCTCAACCATTTTTGAAGAAGAGTATTCCAAAGTCTCACAACCCACTGAGAGAAAAAATCTTTCCTCATCTCTGCCTTAAATGGGTGACCCGTTATTTTTAAACAGCAACCCTCATTCTAGATTCTCCCATAAGAGGAAACATCCTTTCCACATCCACCCTGTCAAGTCCCCTCAGGATCTTATATGTTTCAATCAAGTCGCCTCTTACCCTTCTAACCTCCAGCAGATACAAGCCTTACCTGTCCAGCCTTTCCTCATAGGGCAACCCGCCCATTCCTGGTTCTTCATCAGAACCTCAGATGCTGCATCCCTCCCTCAGTACTGGCACAGGTAGTGTCTCCCACAATAGTGTGAGGTGGGGAATGCCATTGAAGACCTTTGTACAATAGACCACGCCACTACACTGGTAACCATGAAATCTGGTCCTTGCAAGGAATGCATTTCAGGAAGAAGCAGACATTGAGTCTATGATTTTCTGTATGTGGCATCATACCATTTTGTTTTGCTCTATAAATGGAGGAGGAATGGAGTTTTGTTAAATGTTTTCCACTGGGCAACATAATAAACTAGAAAAATATGTCACCAAGCTGGGCCTGCTATTTAGCACATGATCAAATAGAGGGATAATTCATCTCCATTCGACCCCAGCCACATGCGCACACACTGCCTGCTCATGAGGAACCTGTCCAGCTCTCTAACTGAGCCCACATATACTGCCTGCTACATCTGAGGGAGTTATCCTTTGGAAACACTACTCCCAGCAGGCAATATAGGGCCAGGAGGCCATTCAGCCCCTCGAGCCTGTTCCACCATTCAATTAGCTCGTACCTGATCTGTATCTGAACTCCATCTACCCGCCCTGATTCCCTAGCCCCTTACCTAATAAAAAATCTATCAATCTCAGTTTTGAAATTTTCAATTAACCCACCCGCCCCCACCCACCCCCACCCACTCTCCCCAGCCTCAACAGTACTTTGGAGGGAGGGAGTTCCAGATCTCCGGTATCCTTTGTGTGAAGAAGTGCTTCCCGATATCACCTTTGAACATAGATATCATCCTGGAGCAGCCAGGCTCCAATTTTAAGGTCATGCCCCCGCTACCCCACATTCTGGATCCCACCAGAGGAAATGTTTTGTGGCTTAGGCCAGCGTTTATTGGCCATCCCTAATTGCCCTTGAGAAGGTGGCAGTGAGCTGCCTTCTTGAGCCACTGCAGTCGGTGTGGTGCAGGTACACCCACAGTGCTGTTAGGGGTGGGTGGCGAGTTCAGGGTTTGCTGTTGTCGATCTATCTAGCTCCTTCCTTTCTGTGGGCTTTGTAGCAGTTTGATACAACTGGGTGGCTTGCTGGGCCATTTCAGAGGGCATTGCTGTGGGCCTGGAGTCACATGTAGGCCAGACCAGCTAAGGACAGCAGATTTCCTTGCCTGAAGGGCATTAGTGAACCAGATGGGTTTTTAATGAGATCTTATCATTTCATATTTTATTAATTGAATTTAAATTCCACCAGCCGCCATTTGAACCCACATCCCCAGAGCATTACCCAGGGCCTTCTGGATGACTAGTCCAGTGACATTATCATCACGCCCTTCCTGACGACATTAGCGTGAAGCGATTACTTCTTATGTTATATTTGGGCCAACGGTTTCCTTAGATGTTTGTGATCATGCGCCCTCACTAAATTTGTTATAATTGTAAAACAAACTACGCACAACAACATGTCAAGATGCAGAAATTTCCCTTTAGGTTTCTGTTTCTTTTAATCAAGTTTAGCTGAAGAGCTCGAGCCTGTTGCACATTGCACACTTCGATACGGCTTAAAATTGCCTCTTATCGCACCAAAAATAAATGTTAACCTCAAACTCAGAGAAGTGTCTTGCCCTCCCACACCACTGCAGTATTTCTGCTTAATTATGCAGCCGGATGTTCACTGAAACCTCCATTTTGGTGCTAAATTTTAGCTTCATGCTCACGCCCACTAGACACTATCAAGTTACCAAGTTTTACTCAGCTGTGCCTTTGCAAGAGGAGTGTGGCACTGTAGGTGGGAGAAAGCATTGATAAATAGATAAAGGGGCCACAGACTGGCTTTCACTTTCTTTATTTCGTAAACAAAGAATGTGACCTCTGGTTTTTCGTTAAGTGACAAATGATAACCAGATCTAATCTAAGTCAAAATAAACGTAATTGGGTTCGGGTACTCCAGTGGGCAGCACCAGAAGGTGATAAGACCACACGGCCACCACCTTATCTCGGCCGTAATATGGGAATGGGATCATCTCACAGAGGGAAGAGCAGGAATTTGGTGGGAGATTCGTTCTGCTATTGCATAACTAATAGCCATCTCCAGGCAATGTAGTTGGAAGAATGGGACCAGGCTGTATGTGTGCTCACCACCATGAATGGTTGGCTTGAGGGGTATTACATGGAATGCAAGGAAAGCACTTTTTGTACTTTCCCACCACTCACTGGGCTCTCTTGTCCTGAATTTAGCGTTTGTTTGAACTTGATCTTAATCTCCTACTCTACCATGACAGCACAGGAAATCTCCCACTGCCGCACCACTTCCCATTCCCCACACCAATCTTCACCAGAACAGATGCAAACTCAGCAACAAGGGAAACCCATTCAGTGATCATCTTTCAGCGCCCTAACCCATTCACCATGGCAGGCCACCAAGCCTCATTGAATTCACAGAACAGCCTATTCAGCCACTTACAGGATGCCGGCATCGCTGGCTGGGCCAGAATTCATTGCTCGTCCCTAACTGCCCTGGAGGAGGCGACGGTGAGCCACTTCCTGGGACAGCTGCCATCCTTGAGATGAAGGTAACAGCGGGAGTGCCAAAATTTGACCCTGCCATAGTGAAAGAAAGGCTACATATTTCCCAGTCTGGATGGTGTGTGACTTGGAGGTGGTGCTGTTCCCAAGCCTGTGCTACCCTTGCCCTTCTGGGTGGTAGAAGTCATGGATTTGGGAAGTGGTCCACGCAAACCTTCTCCCACCTTATTTACACCATTTCCCCCTATCGATGTATCCTTCTATTCCTTTCTCCCTCAAGTGTTTAACTAGCTTCCTTTTCAATAGAACACTGCTATTCACCTCGACCACTCCTTGTAGGTGCAAGTTTCACTTTTCTTTGGACATTCAACTAAGATAGCAATTTAATACCAGCTCGTATGAAATTGGAGGCAGGATTGTACTCTGGGCTGCTCCAAAATGTCTTACTTGCTGCAAAGGCTGAATAGTTGACAATGTCTTGCTGATACCCTGGAGTTGTGTTTCTTGCCACAGGGAAGAAAATACTAGAAAAGAAAAAAAGAGAGAGGGACCATGGTAAAAACCAGACTCTTTACTGATGAGTGAGAGGCGGTAGTGTGGTAGTATTGTCACTCAGCCAGTAACCCAGAGATCTAGGATAATGCTCTGGGGACTGGATTCAAATCCCAACATGGCAGATGGTGGGATTTGAATTCAATAAAAATCTGGAATTAAATGTCTGATGATGACCACAAAACCATTGCTGATTATGGTAAAACCTTATCTGGTTCAGTAATGTCTGGAAACCTGTGATCCTTACCTGCTCTGGCCTATATGTGACTCCAGACCTGATGGGCAATAAATGCTGGCCTAGCCAGCAATGCCCATACTCCATGAACAAATTTAAAACATGTAACCCAGTCATTGAGCAAACCTGTGAGTGTTGCATTTTAACAAGAATTGACTTGCAGTATGACCCACCTACAGCGACAAGAACTTATATAGCACCTTTGATGTAGTAAAACGTCTCCAGGCATTTCACTCGAGAGTCAGACGCAGAGCTGTGTGAGGCAATATTAGGACAGGTGAGGCAGGATTTTTTAAGGAATGGAGAAGAGAGAAGCAGAGAGGTTTTGGGAGGGAATGCCGGAGCTTAGGATCGAGACAGCTGAAGGCACGGCCAACAACGGTGGGGCTATTAATATCAGAGATGCAAAAGAGGCCAGAGTTGGAGGAGTGTAGAGAGGTCTGGAGGAGGTTACAGAGATAGAGAGGGGTGAGGCCATGGAGGGATTTGAAAACAAGGATGAGGTGCCGGGTGCAATGGATAATCTTAAAGGCCTATCTTTAGCTTCAGTTGAGGTTATAAAGTATTCAGTCCCAAATTAAGAACAGAATGAAGCTTATTAGGCACAAACCGAACTGCGACAGTATCCTGTATCACATTTGCTCAACACACCGAAGCCAAGGTTTAGTTTCCTGTGCTAAATGTTAGATGCTTTGATAAAAGTCAATTGACCAGTCTATTTTTGCTAACAGTTCCTGTTTGCCATGCTTTAACCTTTGTGCTGCTGTGCCACAGAGTGAGCCTCAAAATTAAGGTTGGAAGTAACAATTGTCTACCTAAGTAAAGTCAGCTATTTTTACAGCAATGGCTTACATTTCTACAGCAGGTCTCAAATCGTTCTAATGGGTGAAGGGAAAGCCATTGGTGCTGACCAGATGAGGAAACCAAAAAGGAGTTGGGAGCTAAATGAAAAGTCAACGAGGAGGGTCTCTGGGAGCTTCGGAAAGGAAGATGGAAGGGTGAAGGAGGGATTTAGGGAAGGTGGTGATAGCAGGGAGGAGGAAGGAAAGTGGTGCCAGCCTGTATTTCTGTAGCAGCTTTAACACGGAAGAACATTACAAGGTATTTCACAGAAGGATATAGAGGACACCAAGCCAAAGAGGGAGGTGACCAAAAGCTTGGTCAAAATGGTGGGCATCAAGATGTGTTTTGAAAGAGGAGAAGGCGAAGAGGTTTAAGGATGGAATTCCAGTGCACAGGGCCAAATTTACAGGAATGTTGCCAGGGCTGGAAAATTGCAGCTTTGAGGAGAGATTGGATAGGCTAGGGTTGTTTTCTTTAGAAGAGAGGAGGTCGAGGGGTGACCTAATTGAGGCATATAACAGGGACCGAGATAAGGTAGACAGGAAAGACCTGTTTCCTCTAGCTTAGGGGTCAATTACTAGGGGGCATAGCTTTAAGGTAGAAGGATTAGAGGGGACATGAGGAAAAACGTTTTCACCCAGAGGGTGGTGGGCATCAGGAATTCACTGCCTGAATTGGTGGTTGAGGCTGAAACTCATTTACAGTACCTCAAGTTTATATACATGTGTTTTTCAATGTACTGAGGGCTTCTTCCTCTAGGGAAAACGGTGGCATAATGGTATTGTCACTGGACTGGTATTCCAGAGACATAGGATAATGCTCTTGGGAGCTGGATTCAAATCCTATTACGGCAGATGGTGAAATCTGAATTCAATAAAAAATCTGGAATTAAAAGTCTAATGATGACCATGAAGCGATTGTTGTAGAAATCCATCTGGTTCACTAATGTCCTTTAGGGAAGGAAATCTGCCATCCTTACCTGGTCTGGCCTACATGTGACTCCAGACCCACAGCAATGTGGTTGACTCTTAAAATGCTCTCTGAGCAAGGGCAATTAGGAATGGGCAATAAATGCTAGCCTAGCTAGTGATGCCCACCTCCCACGAATGAAAAATAAAGAAAAAATGTCACCCTTACCACCCTCTTGGAGAATTGTTACTTTAAATCTTTAAATAAGTTATGGACCTCGCTGCTAATGGAAATAGGAAATACCTCAAAAGATGCCTAGATTTGCACCTGTAGTGCTGTAACCTGCAAGGCTACGGACTAGGTGCTGGAGAGTGGGATTGAAAATGAACGGCTAATTCCTTTTTTATTGACTGACACAGACACGATGGGCTGAATGGCCTCTTTTTGCGCCATAACTTTTCTATGGCTCTAAGTGGATGAAGATATGGTCACCAATGGTGGAATGAGGGGAGATGAAATTTGCACAAGAGTCTGGAGACGAAGAAATGGATAGTTAGGTGAGGCCGGTTGAAATATTGGAGAAGGTTACAGAGATAGGGAGGGGAAAAGCTATGTAGTGACTTAAACACAAGGATGGGCATGTTGTGGTGAGAAAGTAGCAGCCAGTGTATGTTACTACTGTACCAATGATATGTTTTGAGTGCATTAATGACCCTCCTTCAGAAGGAGGGCTGTCATAGTCTGGTTGGGGCCATTTTGATGCATGTAGGCCCAGGCCTGTGTACATGATTCTTCTTCTTTAGTTCACTGCCCAAAGGCAGGTCTGACTCACAATGCCACAATCTCCATCACAGGTAGGCAGATCCCAAATCCACTCCAGCCATCCGGAACAGGGATCAAACCCCCTGCTGTTAGCACCAATCTGATCTACAGTGGCCAACCATCCCAGTTCCCAAGGGGTCTGGATTGCCTTGGCAACATACACATTCACATCCGTTTTGTAGTCTGGAGCTATGGATAGTGATGGTAGAGGCTCCAATGTTTTTTCCCCCCATCACATGGCTGATCAGAAATCTCTCCCACTCTTACCACATGCCATTGGCGTGTGTTGGAAGGATTTACAAGTTGATACTCAACCCACTTGTCCACATTATGAACACACTTTCCTTGGTTATCAAGTCCTGGGATGGGACTCAACCCAGAACCTCTGGCTCAGAGACAGGGACACTACCCACTGCACCACAAGACCACCTGTAAGTGATGCCTCTGGAAGAAACATGATTTGAATTCCCGTATTTCTCGGATTAGATGGGTAAATTATAAGAAAGGATTTTCAGTTTTGCTCTTGTTTTGTGCTTCCACAGTATTGTCAAAAGATGAGAGGATTAAGACTTCAATTTGTGCTCACTGCCCTCACAGCTTCCTTGTGGCTATCATGTCTTGGATGTCACAGTGGTGCGTAAGCAAATGTTTTTCTTATCTATTTATGAATTGTTTCCATGTTTTATAGGCTCATTCCCCTGGGAAATTTACTATTATTTTTTCTCATACTGAGGGTGAAACGGTTAAAACCACAACATCCTTTAATAATTATTATTTCTGATAAACAGCTTTAAGGTTAATGGTAAAAGCAAAAAACTGCGGATGCTGGAAATCCAAAACAAAAACAAAAATACCTGGAAAAATTCAGCAGGTCTGACAGCATCTGCGGAGAGGAACACAGTTAACGTTTCGAGTCTGTATGACTCTTCAACAGAACTAAGGAAAAATAGAAGAGAGGTGAAATATAAGCTGGTTTAAGTGGGGGGGGGTGGGACAGGTAGAGCTGGATAGAGGGCCAGTGATAGGTGGAGATAACCAAAAGATGTCACAGACAAAAGGACAAAGAGGTGTTGAAGGTGGTGATATTATCTAAGGAATGTGCTAAAGTGGACGTTAAGGGTAGAAAGCAGGACGAGCAAGGTACAGATAGCCCTAGTAGGGGTGGGGTGGGGGGAAGGGATCGAAATAGGCTAAAATGTAGAGATAAAACAATGGATGGAAATACATTTAAAAATAATGGAAATAGGTAGGAAAAGAAAAATCTATCTCAATTATTGGTAAAAAGGGGGATCGGAAAGGGGGTGGGGATGGAGGAGAAAATTCATGATCTAAAATTGTTGAACTCAATATTCAGTCCGGAAGGCTGTAAAGTGCCTAGTCGGAAGATGAGGTGCTGTTCCTCCGGTTTGCGTTGAGCTTCACTGGAACAATGCAGCAGGCCAAGGACGGACATGAGGGCATGAGAGCAGGGTGGAGTGTTGAAATGGTAAGCGACAGGGAGGTCTGGGTAATGCTTGCGGACAGACCGAAGGTGTGCCGCAAAGCGGTCACCCAGTTTGCGTTTGCTCGCTGCTCCCAATGCGGTCTCCTCTACATTGGAGAGATATCCATTATTTTTAAATGTATTTCCATCCATTGTTTTATCTCTACCTTTTAGTCTATTTCAATCCCTTCCCCCCACCCCACCCCCACTAGGGCTATCTGTACTTTGCTCGTCCTGCTTTCTACCCTTAATGTCACCTATTATCACATTCCTTAGATAATATCACCACCTTCAACACCTCTTTGTCCTTTTGTCTATGACATCTTTTGGTTATCTCCACCTATCACTAGCCCTCTATCCAGCTCTACCTGTCCCACACCCCCTTAAACCAGCTTATACTTCACCTCTTTTCTATTTTTCCTTAGTTCTGTTGAAGAATCATGTGGACTCGAAATGTTAACTGTGTTCCTCTCCACAGATGCTGTCAGACCTGCTGAGTTTTTCCAGCTATTTTTGTTTTTGTTTAAGGTTAATGGGCTTAGTAAGGTAATTGTCGAGAAGATATTTCCACTTGTGTGTGAGATCAAAACTAGGGACCATAAATATACGATAGTCACTAATAAATCCAGCAGAGAATTCAAGAGAAACATCTATACCTGGAGAGTACTGAGAACGTGGTGTTTGCTACCACAATGGTGGCGCAGTGGTAATATCACTGGACTAGTTACCCAGAGGTCCTAGACTAATGCACTGGGTTCAAATCCCACCACGACAGCTTGTGGAATTTAAATCCCATGAATAAATCTGGAATATAATGACCATGATAACTACCATGGTAAAAACCCATCTGGTTCACTAATTCCCCTTTAGGGAAGGAAATCTGCCAACCTTACCTGGCCAGATCTACATGTGACTCCAGACCCACAGCAATGTGGTTGACTCTTAACTGCCTCTGAAATGCCCTAGTGAGCCTCTCAGTTCAAGGACAATTAGGGATGGGAAACAAATGCTGGCCTTGCCAGTGTTGCCCACATCCCATGAAAGAATAAAGGAAATAAGTATGTTTATGTCATTCACCTCACCTACTCCTTATTTTAAGGGGAAGCATGAGGGAGAAAGGAATTGAGGGTTATGCTGATTGGGCTATATAAATTAAGGTGGGAGAAGGTTTATGAGGAGCATAAACACCACCATGGACCAGTTGGATCGAATGTCCTGTAAGTTCTTGGTAATTCTATGTGACTATTGACCATCCATCATTGCGCTGAGAAGGTGGCAATGAGTCTGTTCCTGGAGCTGTTGCAGTTCATGTGGTGATCGCACACTCTCTCCATCTCCAAGACCCACATGTTCACCCTCCCTATCCAAAACTCATCATTTACTTTTGTACTGGCAGCAGCTCGTTGGTGGCCTGGGGGCTTCAGCCATGTAAGGAATGAGGCGCAAGGCCCAATATCCTTGGCTCCTTGCAACTCACCATTGGCGCGTGGGCTCACTTCCCAGTGCAGAGGGTGCGATTTCCACCCAATGAAGTGACTTTGCAACCCTCGGATAATTTTTTTTCCACTCTGCTTCGGAACAGGGAACAAAGACTTGAAGTGTATTGTGAATTACCTCGACTCAATGACATGCTGCTGGTCAAGCGACGTTTCCCACACTGGCTCTCAATGTGAACTGTGGGTTGATGACCCAGATGAAAAGGATGAGGATGAGGATGAGGATGAGTGAGTGACCCTTTGTTCTCTAAGCTAATTACACCTCAGGAGGACTGAAACGCATGCACAATAGTATCTTTATGAAACCCTTTATCAGACCTTTCTTCACTGTAGATGTTCACATCAAGTGATGTGGCCATATCACTCCCTGAAAGGGTGTAGAAGCAAATTCAATAATAACTTTCAAAAGGGAATTGGATAAATACTTAAAGTGGAAAATTGTTTGGGTCTATAGTGAAAGAGCATTGAGAATAATTAGATATCTCTTTCAAAGAGCTAGCATTGGCATGATGTGCTAATAGTATGTTAGTTATATTGTTAGGATTCACAGGTGAAGGGCATTGTTTAATTAAGTGCTTGGATCACATATAAATAGGGGGCTCAAGGTGTCAGCTGTGGCTCAGTTCATAGCACCCTCGCCTTTGAATCAGAAGGTTGTGGGTTCATGTCCCTCTCCCGGAAACCAAGAACTGTGACTGTACTCGAAAGAGTTACATGCGATCTGTTGATAACTCGAAAGAGTTATAAATAGGGGGCATCTGGGACACTGGGTGTTGGGAGGAGATCTCTGAGACTGAAAAAAGTCAGTAAACTCTCTCAGTATAGAAAATCTCCGTGTTTTGGTTTCTGCTTCACCAACCAGCTTGAATCCTATTAATATGATGGGCAGCATAGCCTCCTTCTACACTGTAATATTTTACGATTCCAAACATTTTCCAGGTTGAGACTCTCACATAGTACCATTTTAGAGATGGGCCCCACAGTCCTCCTACTTAATATATTTTAAAGTTTACCCAGCGTTTTAACAATTTGAAAGTAAGTCTCGCCTTGTTCATGGAGCTTGGGACCTGGTTCAGTTACTAAAACACTCAGGAGTCACTTGCTCTGAAAGTCACAATAAAGGCTTTGGAGAGTTCCAAGCTGAGCGAGGTGGGATCATGGTTTGAGACTGATGTTTGATGTACTGACGGTGAAAGTTCATTGAAAACCATAATAACTAATGCATTCACGTCGTGAGTGTCTGGTATTTAAAACATGACCCCATTCACCTGCACAGACAATACAAGAGGATGTTAAAAATCCCATGATACTATTAAAAGAAGAACAGGGAGTTCTCCCGAGGGCCTGAGCAACATTTATCGGAACATTAGAACAGGGGGAGACCATTCAGCCCCTCTAGCCTGTTCTGCTGTTCAATCAAATCATGGCTGATCTGTGACCTAGCTCCATATACCCACCTCTGCCACATATCCCTTAATACCTTTGGACTAAAACATGACAATTAACCTCAGATATAAAATCAACTATTGATTTAGCATCAACTGCCATTGGTGGAAGAGAGCTCCAAACCTCTACCACCCTTTGTGTGTAGAAGACTCCCCTAACTTCAGTCCTGAAAGGTCTGGCAATAATTTTTAGACTATGACCCATATTCCCCAACCAAGTGAAACAGTCTCTCTCTATCGACCCTGTCTGCCCCACCTTAGTATCTTGAAAATCCTGATCAAGTCACGCCTCAACCTTCTAATTTCGAGGGAATACAACAGAATCACTTTATAATTTAATCCCTTGAAGTCCAGGCAGCATTCCAGTAAAACAAAAGTAGAATGCTGCAGATGCTGGAAATCTGAAATAAAAATAGGAAATACTGGAAATACTCAGCAGTTCAGAGGTGTTTGTGAAGATAGAAACAGAGGTAACATTTCAGCTCAATGAACTTTGATCAGGACCCTGGAAAAGCTACACTGCACTCCCTCCAAGGCCAAGATATCCTTCCTAAGGTGTGGTGCCCAGAACTGCCTACGATACTCCAGGTGTAGTCTAACCCTTGAACAATATCAGCAAATAAACAGCTCAATTGACAATTCCTCTTATTAATTAATGGATGTTATTGGTGAAGAATGACTGTAGTGGTTGCCTACATAAGAGTCACTGTTCTTCACAAATGATACCTTGGATGAAGACTTCTCAATATAAGGTGCTTGTCAGATACAGTGCCAGGAAGTATTCATTTTGAAACAACGAGGGTGCAAGGGACAAGGAAGAAGTTTAGGACCATCCACTTGGAGTTTAAGTGAAGCAAAGGAGTAATGTACGTTGTGGAGGTGGTGTGTGCACATCACTCACCCCAGTCACTGTGGCAACATGCGCTTTTGCATACTTATTGTAATCTGGAGCAATGGATAGCGATGGTGGAGGCTCCAAAATTCTTCCTATCATACGGTTGACCAGAAATCTCTCCCACTCTTACTGCCTGCCATTAGTGTGTGAATTGGAAGAGCTTGCCGATTGGCGCTCAACCTGTTTGACCGCGTTATGAATACGCCTTCCTTGATTTTCAAGTCCAGAGTTGGGACTTGAACCTGGAGCTTCTGGTTTGGAGGGGGTGGGGTGGGGTGGGAAACGCTACCCACTGCACCATAGGACCTTCACAATGTACACACAGTAGTGCTGACAAAAATGTAAAGAGTTTTACGGAGAGAGAAAGCTTGGTGGTCAAGGATGAGGGGAGTGTGGCCCCTCGGGTAATAGGTTTTTCTTGTATCTTATAATGGTGCAGGTCTCAATGGAGTATGGTGTGTAGATTGGTGCTTAAACGCAAGCCCATTGGAAACTGGGTTGAAGCATTGTCACTTTGTCACTCAAGACATGGGTCAAACTGCAAAAAGGCTGAGCCAGAGACTTGCATATATTCATCATTCACAAATAAACAGAACACTTCAAATCTCGAAAGGATTACCACACCCCACTTAGCACCCACCCCACGTGAGCTCCAAAAACAAGAAAAATATGTTTTTCAGGACATAAGGTGGTTTTTCTGGTGAACACATTTATTAAAACAAACCACTGAGGAAAGGCACATTAGCAAGTTCAGAAATACCCCAAATGGTATCAACATCTCACACACGTCTTCATAGCTCCCCAACAGTGTTATAGAGCTAACACAACCCCCAAACCTCATATGCCACACAGACGTGACATACTCACTGATGGACGCGTTGGAACTTTACACGCTGGCACCCAGATATACACACCGTCAAAAGCACAAGTGCACACATAAAAAAAAACGAGCTCATACACGAAACACACACACACAAACACACACACAAACACACAAACACACACACACACACAAACACACAAACACACACACACACACACACACACACACACACAATGTCGAAATGCAAATTCCAGGAATCAGAAACGTGCTGGAGATGGACATTAACTTTAGCCAACTCCAAAAGCGAAGGGAGAGAGTTTAGTGCGGGCATAAATCAGGTCTGGTAATGAGTAGGCGGGTCCCTGCCCACCCAATCTCAATTTCTTCCAAGTCCACCGGAAGCTCTCTCAGATGCAGGGCATTGAAAGTTGCACTTTGTGGCCTCCCCATGGCCACCCTGGAGGTTGGAGGACCTGAGGTGAGACTGGGGAGCGACTTTTAAAAAAAAAAACGAGCGCAACTTTTTTTTTGCATCCTTCAGTGATCATCAGCCCTGCAGACCCTCTGACTACTTATTTTTGGACGATGAGCAGACTGCACCAAAGCCCAGAGGGCATTGCCAGTGCTCTAGCCTGCAGCAAGAGTTGGATTTCTGATCCTCATTTCTAGGCCCAAGACCCTACCAGTCAAGTCTGTGCCCTGGGGATGTGAAAAACAGGAGTTTGCAGGTGGGCACAGTTTGGGTACACTTTGCCCAATTAAAATTTGTGTAAGGTTGGCATTAAACTGGGAAGAGGAGGATGAACAGCAGTTTGGTAGTGGGGGCTTTTGTTATGAGGGGATACGTTGTCAAAATTAGGGCGGATAGATTTTTTTGCTAGACATGACTATTTAGGGTTCCAGAACCAAGGTGGGTTGATAGAGTTAAGAGACAGATCAACCATAACCTATCTAAATAAAGGAAAAGGCTATTGTCCTCCTCCTCCTCCCTATATTCTGCAATTCTAAGGAAAATTGGTCAAGTGCAGAGGCCCATTAGGTAAGGTTGTGATATTGCTCTCTGCTCCTTGGCCTCTCACTTTCCTAAACTTTGAGACATCAAAGTATGGGGGCAAGTCATTGATCATTGAGAAAGTTGTTAATAAAGCCTACAGGATCCTGGGCTTCATAAAGAGAGGCATAGAATACAAAAGCGAGAAAGTAACAGTGACCCTTTATAAAACACTGGCTCAGCCTCAGCTGGGGTATTGTGTTCAATTCTGGGCACCACACTCAAGGAAGAATGTGGAGGCATTAGAGAGGATGCAGGAGAGATTCACGAGACTGGTTCCAGGGATGAGTTACGTGGATAGATTGAGGAAGCTGGGCCTGTTCTTCATGGAGAAGAGTAGATTAAAAGGAAATTTGTTAGAGGTGTTCACAATCATGAGGGTCTGGACAGAGTAGATAGGAAGAAACTGCTCCTATTGGCTGAAAGATTGAGAACCAGTGGGCCTCGGTTTAAGTTGATTGGAAAAAGGACTAAAGGCAACATGAGTGAAAACCATTTTTGTATGCAGCAAGTGGTTAGGACCTGGAATGTACTGCCTGAGAGTGTGATGGGGCCAGGTTCAGTCAAGGCTTTCAGAAGAGAATTGGATCATTACCTGAAGAGAAAAGTTTTGCCGGGCTACAGAGAAAGTAATGGTGGCCTTTTCTAGAACACTGAAGAGGGGCTAGGCAAGTTACTCTTACAGCAAGCCAGCACATACATGACAGGCCAATTGACCTCTTCCTGTGCTATAACCATCCCCATAATTCCGTGATTCAATGTGGTGCTCAAAAACTCATAGCGCCGGGACAAAAGGTCTATTGGTGTATAAAACAATGCACCTCTGCTTCGAGAGGCATGCCCTATCCTCATGCATAAATATGGGGGCAACGCCACCTGAATGACCTCGTTCCCCAGATGCACAGCACAGATGAACACCATTAGCGCCTTGGGGTGCTAAAGTTTTTTTTTGCAATTCTCAGGACATGACCTTCCAGTCGTAAATAAATTTAAAGCCTCGTTAATGTATTTACTGTCTCAAAAAAAGTAAAGCCACTTCCTGACTTAACAAACAACAAAATGTTCTAAACCAAAAGGTTGTCAAAAACCTCCTCAACGCTGCCTTTGGCTACAGGCCAAAAATCTTTGGTTACACGTTGAACTGAGCCTGGTTGACAGATCAGCATGGCCAAGATTAAAATTAGCACAAGACGGGCGTTAAAACAATGGCAATGTGTACTTATATGGTGCCTTTAACGTAGTACAATGCCTCAAAGTGCTTCACGAGAGCATTATGAAACAAAATTTGACACCAAGCTACCAAAGAAGATAATGGTGACCCAAGGCTTGATCAAAGCGGGTGGGTTTTAAGATAAAAGCAAAACACTTGTGGCTGCTGGAAATCTGAAATAAAAACAGAAAATGCTGGAGAAACTCAGTAGGTCAGGCAGCATCTGTGGAGAGAGAAACAGAGTTGACGTTTCGAGTCCGTATGACTCTTCTTCAAAACTGACAGGTAGGTTTTAAGGGCTGTCTTAAAGGAAGAGAGAAAGGCAGAGGGGTATTAGGGAGGGAAGTCCAGGGCTTGGGGAATAGGGCGCGGCCACCAGTGGTGTTACAATGAAAACTGAGGGAGCTGAAGAGGCCAGAATTGGAAGAATTCTGGTATCTTGGAGGGTTGCAGGGCTAGAGAGACTTACAAAGGTGGGGAGGGTTGAGTCCATGTCGGGATTTGAACACAAGGAGAAGAATTTTAAAAGCAAGTCATTGCCGAGCCAAGCCTCAATATAGGTCAATGAACACAGGGCTGATGGGGAAATAGGACCAAGTGCAAGTTAGGATGCGGGCTGCAGAATCTTGGATGAGCTCCACTTTATGCAGAGTGAAAGGTGGGAAGCCAGCGGGAGAGCATTGGAATGAGGTGGAACTGGGAAAGCGCCTACACATGCACATTGGCCTGGTGTCGCTTGGTGCATGATTGGGCACTCACTCAAACATGCTTGGTTGCCCACTGCTGGCGGCACAGGTCGACTTGATCATCCCTCCTGAGCTAAATTATTGGGTGCTCTAATGAACCTGGCAGTAACTCAGTGGAGGTGAGTTCATGTCACCCTGGCAACTATGTGCCAGTGAAGGGCAATGCTGCGAAATGTTGAAAGCCTGTCTGCCAAGCTCCAGTGCTCTGATGGTTTGCCATTGCTGGTGCTTGTGTCATGCATCCCTATTGTCTAATCCACGTGTGTCTTAAATAATAGATGACCACCACAAGCGCAGATCAGATTTTTCAGGCCCTACGAAGAAGGTGGAACCGCAAAAGCAGGTTAGCTTTGAGGTCAACTTAGAATTGTAGAATCACACAGCACAGAAGGTGGCCATTCAGCCCATTGTCCCTGTGCTGGCCCTTTAAAAGAACTATCCAATTAGCCCCACTCCCTCACCCTTCTCCCCATAGCTCTGGAAATCTTCCTCCTTCAGGTAATTATCCTTTTGAAAATGACGACCGAATCTGCTTCAGTAATGCAGGTAACATACTGCAGATCAAAAAATACGCTGCGGAAAAAAGTATTTCTTTGTGTCACCAATTATCTTAAGCCTGAGTCACAGTATCATTACAGTGCAGAAGGAGGCCATTCATCCCATCGAGTCTGCACTGGCTCTCTGAAAGAGCATCCCACCTAGCCCCCACTCCCCTGCCTTATCCCCGTAGCCTTGCGCATTATTTATTTTCAGGAAGCAATCCAATTCCCTTTTGGATACCTCGATCGAACCTGCCTCCACCACCCTTTCAGGAAGTTTATTCCATGCTCCCACCACCCTCTGGGTGAAAAAAATTTTCCTCACATCACATTTACTCCTTTTGCCAATTATTTTGAATTGGAACCTTCTAGTCCTTGGATGTCCTTGACCTTACTGCCATCAGAAATAACTTGTCCTTATTTGCTCGATCAAAATCCTTCAATATTCTGATTAAATTTCCCCTTAACCTTAACTCTACTCAAAGTCTAGCTTCTCCGCTCTCTGCACATGACTGAAGTCCGTTTTGAGATGCCCCTGTGTTTGGTCACACACCCACCGTTCCTGTAGCAAAATGAGGCAGGGGCCAGCGTTATGGAGCCAACTCAGAAGGACAATTCCAGTTTCTTGCTCTCACCTTCTTTAACCCTTTTGTGTCTTATAGGCCTGAATTTCCAAAGAGGTGTAGCCCAAAAAACAAAACACCATCATCATCAAAGAGACAAGAGAGAAGGTGCCATCTCGACATTCCATACTTTGCTGCTGCACAGGAATTTAACATCACTCTGTTGTGCTCAAGGAATGGGTCTCAGGTTACAGTTGCCTGGATTCCTGATTTTAGACCATTCCGTAACAGTAGGTGAAATTAAGCATTCTATTTGAACAATTCATTCTCGTCTTGCGAGACATGCCTACAGGCTGTATTCTGTATGTATAGTGTATGTTGCCTGCCTAAGTATTGATCTATATCATTAAATGGCATGTATCTGATGGACATCCGTGTGGCAATATAAGGACATAAAAAATAGGAGCTGGAATAGACCATTCAGCCCCTCGAGCCTGCTCCACCATTCAGCAAGATCATGGCCGATCTGATTGTGGCTTACTTCCACTTTCCTGTCTGTCCCCCATCACCTTTGACCCCCGTGTCAATCAAAAATCTAACTGAGCCTTGAATATATTTAATGGCCCAACTTCCACTGCTCTTTGGGGTTGAGAATTCCAAAGATTGACAACCCTATGAGATAAGACATCTCCATCTTAAATGGGAGACCCCTTATTCTGAAACTGTGCCCCCGAGTGCTAGTTTCCCCAACAAAGGGGAAACTTCCTCTCAGCATCCACCCTTGTCAAGCCCCCTCAGAATCTTATGTTTCACCAAGATCATCTCTCATTCTTCTAAACTCCAATGAGTATAAGCTCAACCTTTCCTCATAAGATGACACTTTCATCCCAGGAATCAGCCTAGTGAGCCTTCTCTGAACTGCCTCCAATGTAAATATATCCCTCCTTAAATAAGGAGACTAAAACTGTACACAGTAGGTGTGGTCTCAGCAATGCCCTGTACAGTTGTAGCAAGACTTCCCTAAAGTTATACTCTTATGACCCTCTACCCTCTCAGGTTGGCTTAACAGGTCCCACAGGAAAATGTTAATGCAGATGAGGGGAGTTCTATTCAGTGTCTTGGCCAATACTTATCCATCAACCAACCTCACTAAGCAAACAGATTATCACATTGCTGCATACGGGAGCTTGCTGTGCACAAGCTATCTGCTTAGGTGAGGGAAAGTTAAGGGAGGGGTGATTTAGTAAAGGTGACCTCCATGTCATACTGAGCTGTGGCACCTACCAGGTCCCTGGTCTCTACCCCTGAGTCACTCTCTCTGAATGTCTTTAGGCGCCAGAATCCTCACCCCAGTTCTCTGTCGGTTCAAAAGTGCATTCAGGCCCCAGTTCCACTTCCGCACAAACATCCCTGGTCTCACAAGCCCTTAGCTCTGTCAAAATGCTTCCAGGCTGCCACCACCTCACCTCAGCTCATACACAAGAAGATAAGCACTTGCACCTAGCCCTAGCAATAAGCACTACCTTCAAGGGAAATGGGAGAAGATTTGAGAGAAAGAAAAATGAAGAGTTGATGATTCCCACACACTCCTGGCTGATCTCCCACATTCTAACCTCCATAAATTTGAGGTCAACCAAAACTCTGCTGCCTGTGTCTTAATTCACAGTAAATCCCATTCACATATCACCCCTGCGCTCGCTGACCTACATTGACTCCCTGTCAAGCAACATCTTGACTATAAATTTCTCATCCTTATTTTCAAATCCCCACATGCTTTCGCCCCTCCCTATTTCTGTAATGTCCTCCTGTCCCACAAGCTCTGAGATATCTGAACTTCTCTAATTCTGGCCTCTCGCATATCCCCATTATAATTTCTCCACCATTGGTGGCCACGCCTTCAGTTGCCTAAGCCCCAAACTCTAGAAAGCCCTCCCTACATCTCTCCATCTCTCTACCTCACTTTGCTGCTTTAAGACACTCCTTAAAACCTGTCTCTTTGACCAAGGCTTTTGTCATCTGACCGAATAACTCCTTATTTGGCTTGGGATCTTACTTTGTTTTATAATGCTCCTGTGAAGCAGCTTAGGACTTTTCATTACATTATAGGTGCTATATAAATATAAGTTTTGTTGTTGTTGTTGTTCAAAAAAATTTGCCTCAAAAAATTGTATCAAATTACCTCAAACAAAATAGCCTCAAATTGCCTCAAACAAAATTGCCGCTAATGCCTCAAAAAATGCCTCAATTGCCTCAAAAAAATTGCCTCAAATTGCCTAAAAAAAAGCCTCAAAATTGCTTCAGAAATTGCCTCATAAAAAGGCTCAAATTGCCTCAAAAATTGCCTCTGCCTCAACCTCCAATCTGTAAGAGATCCACGAATGAACTTACTGCCCATTCTTTCAATCTTTCCAATTGAATTTGTCAGCTTAATCCCAAATAGGGAGGTCAGTTGAGTGCCTTAGGCATTTATCTGGCAGGTGACTCAGCTGAGATTGAAGAGATTCATTTCTGTAGGGCTCACAGAGGCAACAAAATGAACTTTTGCCCTGTCAATCTGCGTTTTATTCTCCAAGTGAAAGCGCATTAACAGCAACCGTTAAAAAGTATGCATCTGATATTTTCTGTTCTTCCTCGTAGTTAAACCGAAGGCACCATACAACTTAACAGTCACCAATAATTCCAGAACTCAGACAGATTTTGTCTGGCTGACGTACCATGAGTTACTTTTTGCGGATAAACTGGAATTTGAAATGAGGTACAAAACCGAGGATGAGAATTGGAAAGTAAGTAGACTCATTTGTTATATGTCTGCTTTCGATATATAAGGTTAGGTGGGGAAAAGCTGGGTCCATTCTCCTTGGAGCAAAGGAGATTTTCTTCTATTCATTCATGGGATGTGGGCATCGCTGGCTAGGCCAGCATTTATTGCCCATCCCTAATTGCCCTTGAGAAGGTGGGTGGTGAGCTGCCCTCTTGAACCACTGCAGTCCATGTGGGGTAGGTACGCCCACAGCGCTGTTAGGGAGGGGCAGTTCCAGGATTTTGACCCAACGTGAAGGAACGGCGATATATTTCCAAGTCAGGATGGTGAGTGACTCGGAGGGGAACTTCCAGGCGGTGGTGTTACCATCTATCTGCTGCTCTTGTCCTTCTAGATGGTGGTGGTCGTGGGTTTGGAAGGTGCTGCCAAAGGAGCCTTGGGAAGTTCCTGCAGTGCATCTTGTAGATGGTACGCACTGCTGCCACTGTGCGTTGGTGGTGGAGGGAGTGAATGTTTGTGGATGTGGTGTGATCCCATCACACTCCTGACTTGTGCCTTGTCGATGGTGGACAGGCTTTGGGGAGTCAGAGGGTGAGTTACTCACCGCAGGATTCTAGCCTCTGACCTGCTCTTGTAGCCACAGTGTTTATATGGCTAGCCCAGTTCCATTTCTAGTCAATGGTAATTGAGGTGTACAAGATTATAACAGGTTTAGATAAAGACATAAAAAGCCGTTTCCAGGAACCACGGGACACAGATTTGAGGCCTTGAGCATGAGATACAAGTGTGGGGGGGGGTGGAAAGTGAGGAAGAATTTTTTTACACAGCGAGTGCTAATGACCTGGAAGAGCGTACAAGGGTGGTGGAAGACAATTAAATATTTCAAAAGGAAATTCGATGGTCACTTGAGGGAAATAATCTTACAGGGGCACCGGGAAAGAGCCAGGGAAATGGGACCAACTGGATTACTTCACAGAGAGCCAGCATGGGCTTGATGTGCCAAATGGACTCCTTCTATATCATAATGACTCGATGACTTTGTATTTGCACATACGGTAGAGTCTGTGTTAGAAACTCGATCAACCCATCTGTGCACTTCAATGATTTGTAGCATTGATTAGGTTACCAAAAGAAAAGATAAGCGATTTAATCAAGTTGAGGGTGCAATGCAGGGATTGCACATGGTTTGTGGAGAGAACAGGTTTAACTAACATAAGAAATAGGAGCTGGTATAAGTCATATGGCTCTTTGAGCCTGCTGCACAATTCATGGCTGATCTTTGACCTCAAATCCACCTTCCTGCTTCTTACCTTTTGATTCCCCCTAAAGGGCAAAAGCCCATCGATCTCAGCTGTGGATATTCTCAATGACAGAGTATCCACAGGCCTCTGGGGGTAGAGAATTTCAAAGGCTCGTGTTTCCTTATGATCGTGGGGACATTATGGGCCTGGAGGGAAGGAAAGGGGACAACTGAGTCCTTCAAGACTGCCCATGCCATGATTGGTGGAGCTTCATGACCAAACCTCAACGAATCCCCTTGCTCACTCCTCCTCCCCCCCCTACCCTTGCAACCCCAAACTCTACAGCCACTCCCCGTCACCCCATAACCTTCTGGAAGAGGCAAAACACCAAAGCAAATCCCAAGCCCAAATTAGGACAAAAAGTACTCTGGAAAAATCCTCTCTGATATCCTCAGGGAATTGAGGTGAGTCCGAGGGTGGGGGTAGGAGGGCGGGGGATGGGTCATGTGGACCAAGAGTCACCTATAGAAATGCTTACCTTCTGTACGATGCAATCTCTGCCCTGGTCAGGAAACAGCCCAGCTCCCTCTTTAAAGGCAATGAAGCAAGTCAGAACCCAACAAATACTTCAAAAATTAAGCCGTGTGGCCTGGTTATCTTCTAGGCTTCAACGAGAGGCGATTTCAGATATCTATGAAATCGGGCGAAGATAGAGAACATTTTCAAAACACCACCCCCCACCCCTCCCAAATATTCTTTAGTGATTGAACACAGCTTATGGCTTGGCTACACCACACCACGTTTCACCACCAGCCATCACAGTCAGTGGAGGTTTAGCAACTCATCATACTTTCACTTTCTAGGATGCCAAGACATTGCAGATCATGCAACATGAACGAAAAGTGTCGATCGATTCGTCCAATCTGAAGGCAGTGCATCTCTACGAGGCGCAAATCCGCACTAAGATAACTGATAGAGATCCAGACGGCTACAACAGCATGTGGAGTGAATGGAGCCATGTAGTGAAATGGAAATCAAAAGTGCCCACACCCCCTGTTGGTAAAGACAAGATTCTACTAGGTCTTCAACGCTGTTGATGCTGTGACATGGCAATGAGCCTGTACTGCTGAAATTCATGTGTCCAAATCTTGCTGGAAGATTAATAGCGCATTCGCAGCCCATCTTATTATAAATGCCCAACTCAGACAGAGGCTGGAGCTAACGCTGCAGGGACATGGGTTCAAATCCAGTGCAAGCTGGGGGAATTTAAATTCAATTAATTAATAAGCCTGCAATAAAATGTTAGTCGCATTAATCACGCTCATAAAATTATTGAATTCCAAACTGGCTCACTATTGTCCTTCAGGGAAAGCAATCGGCCGTCTCTACCCGGTCCGGCCTACATGTGTCTCCAGACCCACAGCAATGTGGTTCACTCTTAACTGCCCTCTGAAATGGCCTAGCAACCCGCTCAAATCAAGGGCAAATAGGGATGGGCAACAAATGCTGGCCTTGCCAGCGATGCCCACATCCCATGAATGCCAAACAACCTCTCCAGCCCCAAGAGAGAATGATTTAAACTGTTCAACCTCAATCGTAGAATCCCAGAACGGTTACAGCACAGGAGGAGGCCATTCAGCCCACTGTGACCTGTGGCGGCTCTCTGCAAGAGCGACTCGCTCCCGCTCCCCTGCCTTTTTCCTGTGGCCCTATAAAACATTTCCTCCTGTATTCTACTATTCTGCAAGGTATTTTTTTAAATTACGGGCAGGGTTTTTCCCTCTTTGGGCAGGCGTACGCCCGACCCGAACGGGAGAAAAATAGTGCGCAATGGTGTCGGGCGAGCGTCCCAACGCCATCATGCGGTCGCGCCATATTTCGGTCAGCGGGCACGCGCGAGAGGCGGTAGCGCACCCGCCAACAGCTAAGAGGCCGATTAAGACCCTTAATCAATTCATTGAATTGAATTTTTCGCCACCCGTCCAACCTTACGGGTTGGCGGGCGGGCGAATAGGCCAAGCGGCCTTTGCATTATTTGCGAAACCTCATCCACGGGCGGGATGAGGTTTCGACCAGTGATTTACAAAAAAAAAAACTTTTAAAACTCTTTTTTTTTTGACTTGTGCCTGGTCGTTTGACAGAGTCGCAGGAGGGGACGCGTTTTCCTTATTTTTCCAACCTTTATTTTCCATGTCAAAAATCTTCAGCTCCCCGAGCAGTTCTGGGCCTTCAGGGAGATTTCACTGAGTGCTCCCGCGCACATGCGCTGACTCCCGCGCTCTCTCTCCTCCCCACAACCCCCTCCCCCCACCAACCCAGGTGGCGCTGAACGTTTCAGCGCGCAATTCAAACTGGCTGGGCGTTAATTGGCCGGCCAGCATGAAATTGTGGTTAGGGCCTGATCGCAGGCGGCAGTCGGTTTTTTTCGTACTTTTCCTTTCTACCACTCTCACTCTCTCTCTCTCGCTCGCTCTCTCTTAATCCACCTTTCTTTCTTTCCTCTCTATCACAACTTTTCCTTTCTATCCCTCTCTCTCCCTTAAATCAATCTTTCTTTCTCTCTCTTTATTTTTCTGTCTGAGTCTGGTTTGACTCAACTGCATCCTCCTTCTCTGTCATTTTTCTTTCTCAGTCCTTAAATCCCATTGGTTACAGAGTTTGACTGTTTACCCCATTGTTGACTGAAGTCCCAGATGCCCTTTTATCCTCACTGCACTGCTTTCAGAACACACTCACAACACATTTGACAGGATAAAGCGCCCTCAAGATGAAAGATAAGGAATCAAGCAGAACTAATAAAACACGCTATGACATCACCCTCTCCAGCAAGATTTGAACCATTGTTTTCAGTGTTTAATGCTTTGTCTATTCTAGATATTGGTAAATTTGCTATTATTAGATGCGGTCGTATTTTGAAAACTCTGTTTCAATAAATTTACCAGAACAGCATGGCTCTGAAAGTATTGAGTCAAGGTGTCCTTGGCTTCACGTTTCATGCCCAATTTGGGAGAAATGAAAGGTTACGGGTGCTGATGGGATGGTATCTAAAAAGTTAAGTCTTTCTTTCTCAGTGTGAAGTTTTGTTACTGGGCTATATTTTACGCCTACTTGTCTTCAGCCCACCAATGGCAAGACTGAAGAGAGTATCAACAGAAGCAGGCTGAACGGCTGGCCAGGCATCTGTTTTGACAGATGCCCTCTTTATGAATGCTTGGCTTGAGCTCCAAGTTTGACTAATGTATTCAGCCCGGCAGCAGGATGTTTGCACAACCTTGAGGGAGCTGCTAGCTTTGTTTGGTTGACAGTTTTAATGGCTTATAATAACTCGATCTTTCTTTGAAGTGGTTTTTCAATACCTGTGTGTTTATGTGGATAAGATCAAAGGCTTCCACTGCTGTGCTTAAGTGCCAGTCTTATGAGAATGTAAGAAGGGGACTTTTTCCAAAGGAATGCAGAATGCCTGATTGTTTTATTTTATTTTAACTTCATGAGCATTTCAAACACTTTTGAGTGTTTTTATATGCCCATTGGTTTTGTGCCTAGTAGATAGTGGAATGTGCTTCAAAGGCTCAGCAGATGTCAGGACATTAAATTAATGTGAAAAATCAAACCACATTGTCCCCTATATACATTCATGCCTGAATCTCCATTCTGTAGAATTGATAAGAGGACTTTATCCACTGGAGAATGTACTCCAATGCATCTGAACCCTTACACAATGCTGGTCAATTTATTGGCCTCTTACCTTTTAAGGACGGAGCCCTATGGATCAATCACTGCATTGAAAAGGCAGCTAAAGCTATACAAAACCCTTAAACACATACTTACATGCTTAAAATATACATATTTTCAGCATCTGAACACCTTTGAAGCATACATGTTAAAAGGCTCCCGAGGGTTTCTCCATGTTTCATGTCTCCTCTGAGGAGCCGTGAATCACATTTCCTGCAAAAGCTGACCTGCCTCCATCAAAATTGTGAGGAGGGGGGTGGGGGGCGGGGGTGGTGGTGGGTGGTCTGAAATGCCCCACACCGCAACGGACCCAGCAAAGGCAGGACTTCTGCCAAAAGGCTCACAATGTGCACCCGTATCCTGCACCACCAGAAATTACTGGAGCCAGGAATGGTGTGGGAATCCCGGAAACATGTCCTACCTGCCATTTCTAAAGCTCTTCCACCTGCATTCTGACCTGGATGGAGGTATGAAAACCCAACTCATGGAGCAGAGAGAGACAGGGTTGAGAGACCGGGCTGATTTATAAGGAGCCCACTGGATTCCCCATCGACCCAGATAAAAAGCTGGGGATCACCAGCTTCCCCATAACCAACTGGCCATCAATAGGATGGAGGCAGGACTCCCACCCTTCTGGCTCAGGAAGTCCCGCCTCAGAGAGCTGCTGGCCAATCAGAGGCCTGCGGCACTCCAGCACTTCAGGATAGGGGGGCATGAGGTGCTGGGTCCAGAATTTGGGTTAGTGTTTGGGGTCTTGCTGGGTGCCAAGCTAGCAGGCTCCGCAAGGGGGTGGGGTGGGGAGAAAGGGAGGCGGGGGAGCTGGAGTTGAGCAGACATGGAGCAGGGCAACCTGGGGCAGGACTGGAAAGGTGAAACCTTTGGGAAGGCCTCTGAAGGGTGCCAGGAGCTGTTAAGGAGCAACCCCTCCTCCACCAAGCCTGCCACCAGCTCGCGCATCTCCCGCCATCAGTTAAACTCAAGTGGCAGTGGCATGGAGCCCTTAAGGGGGTATTAATTGCCCACTTTTGGGCCTCAATTGGCCTATTGGTGGGTGGTCATCCACGCATTTCCGCCATTGGTACAATCGTGGTGAAGGAAGGCAGGACAGGCCACTTCCTGGAGTTAACAAAACTCCCCGACTTCAAAGCCATCAGCTGGGGAGTGGTAAATCCAGCCCACAGAGTGGGGAGTGACGGTGGGGGGGGGTGCCGTTGGAGGGTGGTGATGGGATGGGGAGACAGAATGGAGACAAATGGGGGGAAGATTTTAATAGCTGGCACAGAGTGAGAGCCTAGGGAATAAAATCTATGGAGTTCAATTAGTTTAGCAATTAAGCAGCCACTAAACAAAAAGTCTAGGAAATAATAATAGATCGATTTTAGTGTACAGCATTCTCATTTAGGTATATGTGTATGCAATTCACTTTGTATGTTTCCTTAGTACTGTCCGCACTCAGCCTGTTGGATTGTGCCAGTTGGTAGTGTTAATGTCATGTTAATTACATTATTAATGTTTGTTAATGTCAAGTCAATTACATTGTTATGGTTTGTTAATGTCTTGTCAACTATATTGTTAAGGTTTATTAATGTCAATTACATTATTAAGGTTTGTTAAAGTGATGGGTATTAATTGTCTTTGAGGAGGTGTCAGCTGTGGCTCAGTTCATAGCACCCTCACCTTTGAACCAGAGGGTTGTGGGTTCGTGTCCCACTCCCGGAAGCCAAGAACTGTGATTGTACTCGAAAGAGTTGCAATCTGTGACTGTTGATAACTCGAAAGAATTAATTGTCTTTGAGCATGTATAAGTAGGGGATGATTGGGACCCTGGGTTGCGTGGGAGAAGAGCTGTGAGACCGAGCAAGTCAATAAACTCTCTCGATAAAGAGAAGCTCTGTGCTCACCTTCACCAACTGGCTTGGATCTTAACTAAGGGAAGCACTTAATCAGAACGTGAGGGGCTCGGATTCAATTGCCAGATTTAAGCCACCAATCCAAGCTGACTGTTTCTATGGCTATCAGAAGAGGTGTCAAACTGTGGCCCCTTATCAGGTGTATCTGAAAAAGAAATCCAATGCCACGATGTAAAATGGAGGGGATTCTCCTGGTGTCCTGACTGTTAAAAAATATATATTAACCAATCACTCACCTCATTTTCCATATCTGGGATTTAGCTGTTCTTAATTTGGATGGTGATTAAATATGCTTTTAGAATGTCTAAAGGACATGAGAAAGTGTTCAATAAATACAAGTTCTCTCTTGCCGAGATGTCACCAGCACATGGCACAACAGAATCTATCAAATGTTAATCCACCTCCTTTCTCATTTTTTTTCCAGGTATAATTAGACTGACCCTGGTTAGTGCCCTTTTTGTCGTTGGATTCCTGGTTGTGGTTACCTTTTTGACCATTAGACAGCTGACCATAAAAAGGTAAGAATGTTCTGGAATGCTAATGGTTATCTCAGTGAGGTCAGTAGAAGCTGTTTGGCTACCAGGGAGCAGATTTCCTCTTTACCATTTATAACAGATCGTAAACTCTTCCTTTCTTCATACGTTTTCTGTCCTGTTAAAAACATTGAGCAAAGGATATTGTCTCCACAGACTGGTAGCCAAAGCACTTGACCAGCAAATAAGCTTTCGGAGAAGAGAATTATCCCTTCATCCAAACCCACACACCTCTTAGCATCGCATATTGGCCTTGGTGGAGGCCTCAGCACCAATTGTCAAACTATCATTCTGCACAGAAGAATCCATGAGATAAACTTCACTTGAGTCATGTGGGTAGCCATGATCACAGAATACAGTACAGGATCCCATCCTGACTGCAGGAAAATTATTATGTAGTCTCTCTTCTCTCCCATAATCTACAGTCTTCTGCAACCTAAGCATAGCATCAACTAATCCTTCCTTTCAACTTGCCTCATTACCTTTGTTTTTATTCGTCCATGGGATGTGGGCATTATTGGCAAGACCAGCATTTGTCACCCATCCCCAATGGCCCTTGAGAAGGTGGTGGTGAGCCGCTGCCCTGAACCGCTGCAGTCCCTGTGGTTTAGGCGCACCCACTGTGCTGTTAGGAACGGAGTTCCAGGATTTTGACCCAGTGACAGTGAAGGAATGGCAATTTATTCCCAAGTCAGGGTGGTGTGTTACATCGAGGGGAACTTTCACGCGGTGGTGTTCCCAGGCGTTTGTTGCCCTTGTCCTTCTAGGTGGTAGAGGTCACGGGTCAAAGGAGCCTTGGTGTGTTGCTGCAGTGCATTCTGTAGATGGTACACAATGCTGCCACTGTGTGCTGGTGGTGTAGGGGGTGAATATTTAAGGCAGTGGATGAGCAGACTTCTTTGGATGGTGTCAAGCTTCTTGATTCAACTTTGATGTTAAGTTTATGGGCCTTTGCCCTTGATCTAGATTTTCTGGAGGGCAGAAAAGAATCAAAGAATCATCACAGGTTTGAATCCAACCTTGCCACAGTTAAATTTACCTACTTTAGTTGACTAAGTTTCAGCTATTTTCAGTTAGTCTTCTTCATGGGGCAATACAACAGTAAAACACTCAACGTTAGGTGGTGGATAACCTGGCCATGGGAATGATTTCTCCTGCCTGTTAGCTATGGTGTTGGTTGGACATTTATTTATGGAAGACTGATGGAAGCAGCTCATCTCATCCCCCTCTCATCCCCCTCTCCCCCGCCCCACTTCATAGCCTTCCTTTTGCTTCCCATTGGTCTCAGCGAGAAACCAAATGGGTGACTGATCTGTTCCCATCACTTCCTTGTCAGGTTGCTGAGGTTAAGGTGCCCCCCCTATGGTTCTGACAGTGAGACTGGCAGTAGATAATTGGTGATCAGTAACTTACCTGACAGTGTCTCAACAAATGGAGGTGAAAAATGTCTCTCAAGCTTTTATTCTAACCCAAGAGCAGTCATCAACATTTTGTCGAGGGTCAGTCTTTGAGTGGTGAACTGCTCAAAGACCAATCTCACAAACCTACCGTAGCCGACTACATGCGTTTATATATTTTTATACTTTGCTATTTGCTTTTTTTTTAAACATCTCTCTCCCTTTTCATCTCTTTCTTTTTCTCCTTTTCCTTCACTCTCGTCCTCTTCTCCATTAAACTCTCCCTCTCTCATCCTCTTCTTTCTTTCAAGTGTCAGCCATAGTTAAGATGGTGGCACTCCTCTCGCCTCTGAATCAGGAGGCCGTGAGTTTAAGTCCCACTTCAGGACTTGAGCACAGAATCTAGGCTGACACTCCAGTGCAGTGCTGAGGGAGTACTGCAGGGCGGGAAGCGCTGTGTGTCGGATGAGATGCTAAACTGATGCCCCCTCACAGGTGGATGTAAGAGATACCGTGGCACTATTTTGAAGAGCAAGGGAGTTCTCCTCATTGTCCTGGACAATATTCATCGCTCAATCAACATCACAGAAATCAGATTATCCAGTCATTATCACATTGCTGTTTGTGGGAGCTTGATGTGTGCAAATTGGTTGTCGTGTTTCCGAAATTAAAACAGTGACAATACTTCAAAACGAAGCACTTTGAAGTGCCCATTAAAGGCACTAAAAAATGGAAGTTGTTCTCATTTTAACCCTCTCGTCTTTTATCTTTCTTGATATATATTATCTTTCCTTCTGTCTCTCTCCCTATGTCTCTCCTTCAGTTCTTGCTCCCAACTGTTCCCAGTTAGCACTGGTGTTAACGTTTTTGGCTGGACCCCTATTCAAATCAGTTAGTAATCACGGATCTTCATCTAAATTTAATACTATAAACTTGTTGCACGTTTAGATTTCTGATGAAAAGTTCATGAGTGTTCTATACGAGGCTCTTCCACAAACATTCACTCCCTCCAACCCCGACTCACAGTGTCAGCAGTGTGTACCATCTACAAGATGCACTGCAGAAACTCACCAAGGATCCTTCGACAGCACCTTCCAAACCCACGACCCCTACCACCTAGAAGGACAAGGGCAGCCGACAGATGGAAACACCACCACCTGGAAGTTCCCCTCCAAGTCACTCACCATCCTGATTTGGAAATATATCGGCCGTTCCTTCACTGTTGCTGGGTCAAAATCCTGGAACTCCCTCCCTAAAAGCACTGTGGGTGTACCTACACCACATGGACTGCAGCGGTTCAAGAAGGCGGCTCACCCACCACCTTCTCAAGGGCAATTAGGGATGGACAATAAATGCTTAGCCAGCAACACCCACGTCCTGTAAATGAAAAAAAAAACTGTCAGGGCTGGTGAATACTGATGTGATTAATGACATGCAAACTTCCATCTTCCATTGAGGTAACCTGGCGGGTTCAGCAACATCTGTTGAATGCTCCACTGCAGGACAACTTCCTACTCTTCCTGGAGTGGGAGTAGGCACAATGGCTCCAGTTGGGGATACTGATATAATTCTAGGTGTAACCCTTCACCACCCGCCTCCCCCTTGCACAGCTGCTGAGTGCTCCAGGACCTTTTTCCTTCCCCCTCTGCTGTTTATCAGCCCATCTGCCCTGGGATATTGCCTCTGCACTGCCTGGTTTGTGGCATTTCTGCCAACGGGACACCAGCAGTATCTGATGTTACCATGAGTCCCATTCACATTATTTCCTGGAGCCCCCTGGAAAGTCTCTATGCGCCCGTTGGGGTCCACAGGCCCCAAGTTGAGAATCACAGTCTTCGAATGCCACTCGCCTAACCATGGCTCTAACCAAGAGGCTTGTCTCTTCCCTTAGGTACAGTGTGAAGAAACTGAATTGGCTCTCCATACCAGATCCAGGCAAATTTTTCTACGAGCTGAACTCAACTTATGGTGGTAATTTTCAGGTAAGTCAGAACTTTATCGGCGCAATATCATCAACCTATTTTCTTCACAGAAATATAGAAAATTTACAGCGCTAAAGTGGCCATTCAGCCCATCGTGTCTCTACCAGCCAAATTAGAGCACCAGCCTAACCCCACTTTCCGTAGCCATGTAGACAACAGCTCTTTAGATGCATATCCAAGTGTTTTATTTCAAATGTGATGAGGGTTTCTGCGTCTACCATCCTTTCAGGGTGGCATAGTGCCAATGTCCCTTGACTAGTAATCCAGAGGTAAAAACAGAAAGTGCTGGAAAAACCCAGCAAGTCTGGCAGCATCTGTGGAGAGAGAAACAGAGTTAACATTTCGAGTCCGTGTAACTCTTCTTCTGAGCTAAAGAAAGGTAGAAATGTGATGGATTTTATACTGTATAAGAGGGGGTGGAGCAGGTGGAGCAACATAGAAGGTCAGGGATAGGTGACAGTTCAGGAGAGATTGACAAAGATGGCATGGACACAAGACAAAGAGAGTGTTAATGGTAGTGTTAAAGACTAAAGAAGGTGCTGATAGTGGCAAAAAGGTAAGATAGGAGAATGTGTTAATAGCAGAACAAGGGTCTGCGCTCTGTGAAAGCACTACATAGAAACAAGTGAAAGATGGCCCTGTGGGGGGAGGAGAGGTTTGGGAAAAATAATTTTAAAAATGAACAAATAAATAGAAGAATGAAATAACTTTTTAAAAAATTAAAACATAGATAAATAAATAAATAAAAATTATCTCGACTACAGTTCCTCACACCCCGCTTCCTGTAAGGACTCCATCCCATTCTCTCAGTTCCTTCACCTCCATTGCCTCTGTTCTGATGTTGCCACCTTCCAAAATGGCACTTCTGACATGTCTTACTTTTTCCTTAATCGAGGTTTCCCACCCACTGTGGTTGACAGGGCCCTCAACCGTGTCCAACCCATCCCCCACACCTCTGCTCTCACGCCTTCCTCTCCCTCCCAGAACCATGATAGGGTCCCCCTTGTCCTCACTTTTCACCCCACCAGCCTCCGTGTTCAAAGGATCATCCTCCGCCATTTCCGCCAACTCCAGCACGATGCCACCAACAAACACATCTTCCCTTCACCCCCGCTGGCGGCATTCCGTAGGGATCACTCCCTCTGTGACACCCTGGTCCACTCATCCATCACTCCCAACTCCTCAACCTCTTCCCACAACACCTTCGCATGCAATTGCAGAAGATGTGATGCCTGCCCCTTTACCTCCTCACTCCTCACCGTCCATGACTCCAAACACTCCTTTCAGGTGAAGCAGCACTTCACTTGCACCTCCTTCAATTTGGTCTACTTTATTCGCTGCTCCCAATGCGGTCTCCTCTACATCAGGGAGACTAAACGCAGACTGGGTGACTGCTTTGTGGAACACCTTCGCTCAGTCCGCAAGCATGACCCAGACCATCCTGTAGCTTGCCATTTAAACACACCACCCTGCTCTCATGCCCACATGTCCGTCCTTGGCCTGCTGCAATGTTCCAGTGAAGCTCAACGCAAACTGGAGGAACAGCACCTCATCTTCCGATTAGGTACTTTACAGCCTTCCGGACTGAATATTGAGTTCAACAATTTCAGACCATGAACTCTCTCCTCCCTCTTCACCCCTTTTTTAACCTAATTTTTACTTTTTATCTTATTATTTTTATTTATTACTTTTTTAAAAAATTTAAATTTTATTCCTTTATTTATTTGTTCATTTTTTTTATCCATTTTCCCCAAACCCCACCTCTCCCCACAAAGGGCTATCTGCCACTTGTTTCTATGTTGTACTTTCACAGAGCACTGACACTTGTTCTGCTATTAACACCTGCTATCTTTCCCTTATGCCACTATCTGCATCCCCTTTAGTCTTTAACACTACCATTAACACTCCCTTTGTCTTGCGTCTATGACAATCTCTCCTTAGCTGTCACCTATCCCAGACCTTCTATCTTGCTCCACCTACGTCACCCTCTTTAAAACAGTATAAAATCCATCACATTTCTACTTCTCTTTAGCTCTGACGAAGAGTCATACTGGACTCGAAACCTTAACACGGTTCCTCTCTCCACAGATGCTGCCAGACCTGATGAGTTTTTTCAAGCGTTTTCTGTTTTTATTTCAGATTTCCAGCATCCACAGTATTTTGCTTTTATCTTAGTAACCCAGAGGTCCAGGTTAATACTTTGGGAGGCATGGGTTCAAATCCCACCATGGCAGCTGGTGGAATTTAAATTTAATTAAAACATCTGGAATATAAAGCTAATCTCAGTAATGATAACCATGAAACTATCATTAATTGTCAAAAAGACCCATCTGGTTCACTCATGCCCTTTAGGGAAGGAAACCTGCCATCCCTACCTGGTCTGGCCCACATGTGACTCCAGACCCACAGCAATGTGGTTGACTCTTAACTCCCCTCTGAAATGGCCTAGCAAGCCACTCAGTTCAAGGGCAATTAGGAATGGGCAACAAATGCTGGCCTTGCCAGTGGCACCCACATCCCGTGAAAGAGTTTTAAAAATGTTCCATACCCCCCCACCACCCTTAGGATGAAAAATTTACTCCTCAATTCCCCCGTCATCCTTTGACCAATTACTTAAAATCTATGGCCCTGACTTATTCCCCTCAGTCTTTCATTCCCTGTAACTGAGACACTTTCATTTGTACTTTCCTTATTTAGCTTAACTTTATTGCTCTGTAATCCATCACTCCCAAAAAGTCTGGGTGAACTTCAGCACTGCATTTTTCTTCTGATCTTGAAAGGAATCTGTCAAAACCCTTTGGATTTCTCAGTTGCTTTTACCCTCATGATTGGATAATTAGAGAGTCACAATATTTACTTGCGTTCAGTTTACTCCTTGCCATGCTATAGTTACCACTCTCACAGCTCATCTTAAGAAAGTCCTTTAATTCATTCTTACATGGGATGTGGGTGCCACTGGCAAGGCCAGCATTTGTTGCCCATCCCTAGTTGCCCTATATAATTGCAAGTTCTCATTTTCAGTTGTTAACTTTCCATTGCTTCCAGCAGTAACTCTGGTTTTGACCAAGTCTTGAAATTCCTCCCTTCACACACCTGCTCCCTCAAAATATGACTCCAGCCATTCCGAAAAGGAAAATAGTCTTTTTCTGGTGGGCGATGGACTTGTAATAGTTGGTATTAGGAGCAGGTGGCAATGCTATTTTATATGAGTGGGTTTTCTGCAGCACTGTGAATGTGGTTGGACACAGTTGTGATACTTGACTGGCTTCTTGGCCTGTACCTCAGGGCCACTGCACAACAACTCCCAGTGAAAATTAGAAACACTTGCAAAGTGATAATGCCTGTAAAGTGCTTGCAAATGTCAGGAGCCATCCCACCAGAGCCCAGAGATGAAGTACTGTCCGGTTTAATAACTGAGCGCATCAGAGAAAATGCTGAGCCTTATTTCCCTGAGGAAAGACTTGCAAAGCTCCTCCTTCCCCGACCAAAAGAATAAAACTCCGCAGCGTCTAACTTTGTAACATTATTCCTTCCCTGGACATGGCAAACTAGTTCTCACAGTCCCTGCAGTTCATGAATCATCATGCCTTACAGCTAATTTTATCAGTTCTGCCTCTATCCCTTACGCGCTTACTTTGCTCCACTGTTTGTAGTCATGCCTCTAGCTGCCTAGCTCTTAAGTGCCAAAATGTCCTCTCTCAACACTTCTGTCCATTCTCTCTCTCTCTCTCTCCTTCTTTCTATCTATCTCTCCCTCTCTCTCCCCTCCATGAAGACACTCCTTAAAATGTACCCCATTGACCAAGCCTTTTGTCACCCTTTCCTGATATCTCTTTATCTGGCTTCACTGTCAATTACCTGCTTGATGATGTTGTTGTGCAGGTTGCATTGAGCACTCGCTCCTGACTGGATATTCATACACAACGGGCGGAGCCGGACCAGCTTGGGTTTTGCACGGATGACAGGGCGATTCACGGGTGGGGAACCCGGAGGTGCGAGTGGCAGGCCTTCCATTTGAACTTTTGGGAAAAGGGCGTCCAATTAAGAGCCCAAGATATTGGGGTCACCATCCAGTTAGGGATGGCAAGCAGGGTGACGGGCTGGGATTGTGATTGAGCACACGCAGCGTTTAAAGGGGCCACCGCAGCCTTCACACAATTAGCTGGGCAGAAATCTCTGCTGTGGTGACTGGAAGAAGCTGAAAATGGGAGAGGGACTAGGGAAGGTCTGTCACCTTGTTGCGTTGTGAATGTCCCCCACAGGAACTGTCAGCAATTTCCTTACATTATCGTTAATATCGGCCACAATGAGTTACTCCTGTCATTGTGAGCCCCTGCTTATGGCTAACCTCAGGCTTGCTGCTTTCCACCCCCCCATTGTAGCACTTAGCGTATGTCAGTTGCTGGCTTCAATGGCTTCATGCTGGGCACTCACCTCCTCTAAGCTGCCGTGCTCCCGCTGCTGTGGTTGACCCTTTCGCTTTTTGGCAAGTAGTGTTTGAAGGTGCAAAATTGTCTCAAATGCCTCCTTAACAATTTAATTCCCTTCCTGTTGCTGCCACATGGGCTGCCAATGTTTTGTTGTGTGGTAGGGGTTTAGACAGGAGTTTTGTGGATGTCTGGCCTCCCAAAGCTATGCTACTTGAGTCCATAGTCATTTTAAGCAGAACTATATGTTTACAGTAAGTATTTACACACTTGGACCTCTCTTCAATGACTCTCTTTCCTCTCAGTCATGTGATCCGACATCATTACTGCACCAGCATCATGTATGCTCCTGGTGTTAACCCTTAACTCCACAACTGCCCTCAAGTCTTTATTCTCATCACGTTTACATCTTCCGACTGCCAACTCCCAACCCGTTGCTGGGAAAGGTGGAAGGAGGCAGGAGGCTGTCGGGATACCAGCTCGATGGCTTTTCTTCCCAGTTTTCCACAGATTCCCCACCTCCATTGGCCTGAGGGAACTCCCTCCACCCCCTCCCCCACTGCCCGCCCACTCTTATTCAAAGATGTTAATTGACACATCATTCACAATTTTACTGGTCGCTGGTTTATGATATGTTCCCCAAGCTGTTGCGCACCACATAGATGATGACGTTCGAGATAAGTTCCAACATAACAACAGTGCATGGCTACTATCATGTAAATTTAAATAAAGGGATAGCAACTTGCATGACCTCAGGGGGTCTCAAAGTGTTGTACTTCTGAAGCGTAGCCATTGTTATAATGTAGGGAAATGGAGCAGCCAATTTGCACACAGCAAACTCCCAGAAACAGCAAGGTGAAGATAACCAGACAATCTGTTGGCTGAAGGATAAATGTTGATCAGGACACCGGGAGAGCTCCCCAGCTTTCCTTCGAGTAGTGTCATGGGATTGTTCACAGCCATTGAGAGAGCGGGTGATTCATTCCAGTGGTGATAGCTCCAACAGTGCAGCATCGAAACGTCAGCCTAGATAATGTTTTCGAGTCTCTGGAGTGGGGACACGAACTCAGATCCATAGCTGCGCTATGACCATCTCTGAACCAAGACTAAAGAATGTAGCATGTTGTTGGGCAGGCGGTGCAAGAGTGAGGGAATAGGAGGTCATATTTGCCTCAGTTAAGGTAGGTCACATTCTGGTTCTTCCCCTGATAGAAGCCTATATAGGTGGGCCAAATAAAGGTGCAACTGAAATCTTGCTTTGACCTTTGAAATGAGTTTGCTGATTGAGCACCGTATTGAGTCATTGTTATACCATGAGACGTTAGAGGATTAAAACCACATTTGTTTCAGAAAGGAAATATCAGTTTGATAGGCCTTTAGGTGAAGCATATCTTCAAAATATTAATAGGTATGTTTTCCTTTCTTCTTTGTGGGTTCTATTTCAAATCTATGCAAAGTCACATGCACATGTGAGGAGTAGGAGTTCATTTGTAAAATATTCTTTTAAAATGCCAGACCGGGCTCTGAGATTTGATCAGCTTTGCTTCCTTCCATGGTGGGGGGAACCTGTCAGTTACTTAGCTAACAGTTGTGACATCCACCAGTCAGACACTTTACAGAGTGGAAAGCAAAACTAAACACTCAGGTTTTCCTTTCTGACCCATTTGTGATTCTCACCATCGCCTTCATTGACACTTGATGGTTTGGTGGTGTCCCTCTGAGCCTCTGGATCACCTCGCAAAGCCTTCTCACTGTCAGCTCAAAAACGGTAAAGCCACAAACACCTTTGGAACATTTAGCCACTTCTAGCTTTCAACCAAAGTGCAATCCTCGTTTTACGAAATGGTACATTTTATAAGAAGAAGATGAGCAAGCAAAGGTCACTCTACTTGTAGGCTCTCCACCAGAGCTGGCGTACACCAGAGGCTCTCAAGTTGTTTGCTCCTGTTTGCTCCTATCTCTCAAATTCCACAGAACCCCTGTAACTCTTATGCACAAGTATCCTTTTTGTACAAAAATCAGTTATATAATGAAACACGTATATTTGTTACTCACTCACTTGCTCACTTCTCCGGAGCCGTTTTATCCAATTCAGGGTTATACCCTTTGCTATTTTAGTTTTACTTACTGAATGTGAAATTTGCTGCTGTTGGCACCCGGTCAATGAGGGCTTTCCTGTGACTGCATTAGTGCTAGGCTCAGATTGGCTGAGGACATTGGCTAATGCCCTTTAGGGAAGGAAACCTGCCATCCTTACCTGGTCTGGCCTACATGTGACTCCAGACCCCACAGCAATGTGGTTGACTCTTAAATGGAAACAAGGGCAATTAGGGATGGGTAATAAACGCTGGCCTAGACAGTGACTCCCTCATCCAATGAAAAAGAAATCAAGTGTGGATGTAAAAAGTCATTGGAACTGAATTTTTCACACCCACCAGATACTTTTGGCAAACTCCTTGGAACTTTCTGGCAACCCCTGCAGAGACCCCTGGCATCTATTCATAAATTCTCGGCAAGCTTCCCAGTTTTCCTCTTCCCCTCATTCCTCACCCCCCCCTCCCCTCCCCCACAATGCCCATCCTTTTCCCCCACCACACACCCGCCCACCACCCCTTCATAAACATTCAGAAAGACATGAATCGCGTCTGGTGAGCAGTGAGAATGTTTTATAGGTACTGGATTTAAGGAAATACACAGCGGTCACCGAGTTATCAGGCTGACTAATTAGCAAAGCATTTTTCTCGTGGACAAAAGCACTTCCTCAGATTAGAGTGATTAGCACGACAGAAGCAGTGTTGCCCGATGCTGCTGGGGTTGAGGGATGACTTGGGAATTGTTTCTTCCAACCTCACCATCTTTATATTTTGTTCTATCCCCTCAATCCCATCTGAAAGGTATTTGGCGCTGTACCCTTCACCAATTCCCCAGGCAGTAGCTGGGACAGCTTACATGCTTACAACAGCTGTGTGCTGTTGTGGAACTGTAGTATAGTGGTTATGTTACTGTCCATGGAAGCTGGTGTAATTTTAAACTTAATCTGGAATGGAAAGCCAGTCTCAGTAATGGTGACTATAAAACTATCAGATTGCAGTCAAAAACCCATCTTCCGCACTTTTTTTCTTTCATGGGATGTGGGCGTCGCTGGCAAGGCCAGCATTTGTTGCCCATCCCTAATTGCCCTTGACCCTGAGTGGCTTGCTAGGGCCATTTCAGAGGGGCAGTTAAGAGTCAACCACATTGTTGTGGGTCTGGAGTCACATGTAGGCCAGACCAGGTAAGGATGGCAGATTTCCTTCCCTAAAGGGGCATGAGTGAACTGGATGGCCTTTACTGACAATCAATGATAATTTCATTGTCACCATTATTGAGGCTAGCTTTGTAGTCCAGATTTATCAACTGAATTCAAATTCCACCAGCTGCCACAGCTGGATTTGAACCCATGGGGCCCAGGGCATTAGGCTGGGTGCCTGGGATTACTAGGGCAGCAACATTACCATTATGTCACCGTCTCCCCACTGAGGGAAGGGAATCTGCCACCCTTACTTACTCCAGACCCACGACAATGCTATTGGATCTTAACTGCCCTCCGAAAAGGGCCAGCAAGCCGCTCAGTTGCATTCAAGGGGGTTGCTCACCAACTCCTTCTCAAGGGCAATGTGGGATGGGCAACAAATGGGAAAAGCTCACATCTCGTGGACAAATAGTTCTAAAGGAAAGTCAATGAGGTACGACTCAGTGCAGAGTAAAACTTTCTTTTTTAACAAGTCCATAAGCTGAGTTACTTTCAAGGATAATCATAGGGGAGAATTTTCTCCTAGTCGGGAGGGGGGTGGTTGAGCGGGAGCGGGCACGGGCGGGCACACGCCACCATTTTACGCGCACCCGGTAGCTCTTCAGCGCTCCCTGTGCGGGTGGCGGGAAGGAGGCTGAGTCAGGGCGAAAGAGCCCCGGTGAAGATTCTGGCCATAGAAGACGCATTCAGTTGTCACAGGGGGCATCGTTGGAAAGACAAACAGGGTTGATGGGCCTGATTTTAACTCTGTGTAAGTGAATGGGTTTTGAGTGAGTTAAAACCAGGCCCAGCCTTTCAGGCCAAATGATCTGGAACAGAGCCATCAGAGGCAAGAGCAGAAATTCTATTCTATTATCTAGTCAGTATCACACTTCTGTTTGTGGAGTCTTGCTGTGCGCAAATGGATTGCCGTGTTTCCTATGGTGCATCAGTGACTGCACTTCAAAAAGCAATTCAGCAGCTGTAAAGCTCTTTGGGCTGTCATGAGGTCATGAAAGGTGCTATAAAAATGCAAGCCAACCTTTTATTTTACTAATTGTGCGCACCTTCACCTCTCTGATGTTGAACATTTTGTCTTCTCTCTTGCCTCCGCAGAAATGGCTTGGGACAACATTCCCAGCTTCATTCAGCAGCACCGAGGACCTGGGAACGGAAATCTCTTCGGTTGAGATTTCGGAAATAAAAGAATCGGAGTCTTTCATCAAACAGGAATACGTGTCGGACAGCAGTGGCTTCAAGAGTATCGGAAACTCATCCCTGGCCAGCTTTGCCAACCAAGGCTACTTCTGGTTCAGTTATCCCAGTGCTTATGAGGTGGACTCTTGCAAAGTCTACTTCAGCTATGACCGCAACGCCCTTAGGTCCGGGAGTGAGCAAAGTGGATCATATCGATGCCTCACCTCATCCAATGATTCTCTATATGACAGCAGTCATCAGTATTCACCGTGTAGCGTCTTTGAGAAAGATCTAGCTCATGGTTGCTTCTTGGCCCAAACCGGTGCTGGTGCCTTGACCGGTGAAGGAAGAGACAGTCTACCAAGAGGACCTGAGGACCCCAGAAATCGAAGGCCTCTACAGTTCTCACGCGAATTTGGAAACATTGGGCAACTGCTGAGAAATGGCTGCCCAGCCAAGGAAAGCCACGGGTGCCTCAATGCTACTGCCCAAGTCCCTCTCTTTGAAGCTTTTCATTACCCCTTCATTTCCATGGCAGACATAGCAATTAAAAAGAAACAGGAAGGTGTCAGCAGATGTGGCTCCGATGACTTCATGTTTGAGGAGATTCAGACAGACCCTTTGCCCACCAGCACCGAAACGGCACTGAGTGTACAGTGCCCTGAAGATGGGTTTAGGCAGGAAAGTACCAGTATTTTCAAGACTGCATCTCTAAATCTGGGGCAGTCTACTGATGCATATCTCTCCCTTAAGGAAGTTCAAAGTAAATACAGCAACCAGTCAATATAGAGTAGAATTCAACAATGATTCAGCAGTGAAAGTTCAAATATCTACACTATTACAATTGGGTGTAAAAATTTGGAGATACATGGATTCCTTTGCTGACCAGCTTCAGCCATCAGCTCATCTTATCAAGGACTGCATGCCAAGAGTGGAAACGAATTGAAAACAATGTACCCAACCGTATCATGGCAGTTTTAGTCCTCATTTCCGCCATTTCTTTACCACATTTTGAAATGAAGCCCATTTTCATTTTATCCTCTTGCCTTACTCCTTTATGCATCCACCATGCATCCTGCTTCACCAAGGCCAGAAGGGCAAATTGCACTTTTTCACAACTGCTTACAATTCTGGTCAGCAGCAGTATGAGCGAGACAGGGAGAAGGGCAATATCCTTCCTCATCTGAAGAAGTGAATGTCTCCCATCCCATGCCTCCAACAAAGACTTTCCTTTATTTGTTCATTAACACATTCAACTGACTAATCTGTTGAAATGCAGGCCTGAGCGGCACACCAACCCATGATGCTTCAGAGACACGGACTCTACTAACCAGCTCAGGGGCCCTCTAAAATGTGTAATGATGGCCGACAATCTGAAGAAGGTATTTTTGGGGACGAGGAGCAATGTAACTCCTAGTTGGGTGGGAGGGGGAGGAGGGTCAATGGAATTTGATGAAATGAAGACTTGTCTAGCACCTCCTATGGCCTCAGGATGTCCCAAAGTGCTTTATGGACAATGAAGTACTTTTGTTGTGTAGTCACTGTTATAATTTAAGAAACGCCAATTTACACACAGCGAGATCCCCCTAACCAGCCATGAGATCATGTCAAGATCATCTGTTCTACTGGCAGTGTTTGAGGAGTAGATAATAGCCAGAGCACAGGCTGCTCCTTTTCACCATAGTGCCTGGGAGTCTTTTACATCCAGTGAAGAGGGCAGACAGAGCCTAAATTTAATGTCTCATCCTTTGAAAATGCAGCGCTCCCCAGTACTGCACTGGAGTGTGGGCCTGAATTATGTGCTTAAGTCTGGGGAGTGAACTTGAAGCCACAACCTTCTGACTCAAAAGACAATGGCTCTACCCATGGAGCCATAGCTGACACCAATCCTACGCAGGCGTACGATTTGGATTTTGAGTGCCCCGGCGCTAATTCCCAGTTTTTACCGTTTCCTCGTCCCGGGTTGCCTCAAACTGATCAGTTGTTTGGTCATTTACAGCAGGAAGTGGCAGCTAGCCAATGAGGGAGGTGTGGAGAGAGCAAAGGTTGGCAGACCAGGGCCCACCTCCCAGCATCAGAACAAAATACACAAACAGCGTCATAGCGTCACATACATATAAACACGTCATTTGACAATGTAAATGGGCGGGAGCTTTCATTTCAGCACCCAAAACAGTGAAGGTCCCTCACACACGGTATAATGGCTATCAGTTGTAGAGGGACCACAAGCTAAGGCTGAACAACAAAGGCCAGGGAGGCCTTAGATTCCATCTCAAGTACTCTGGACCAGAATTGCATGTGGTAGAACTGACCGCTGAGGGTGAAATCAGCCAGGATCCTTACAGTGGCTGCTGCTAGAAAGTACACGTGCCTATCTGCTGACATTGGATACTATCCCAAAAAAGGCTGACCTTGTGAAACGTTAAACTCACAATTGAACGCGACGGGCGGCCATTTTTGGGTACGATGGAAGAAACTGGAGAAGCGAGCTGCATAGTAAAGACACTCGAGAACTAAGCTGAATTTTCGGGAAGGTCGAGAATCCGACTGAATCATCAGGAAACTCATTGAAGGGAAGGGAAGGATAGAATTGGAGGGAAGTCAGAACAAAATGTCACTTGGAGACAAAGTTTTTTTTTAATTATCAACCAGCTCTTATGAAATAATGGGGCTGCCTTGATTTTTTGTGTAATTAATGCAGAATTTAGCAACTTGTAGCATTTGACATATTTTTTAAAAATTAATGTCTTTGTCAATAGATTTTAGCTGCATGTTAGACATGTCAAATTTATATACATGTTATCTAGCGTCTTGCTTTAAAATATAATGTTGGGGGAAATTGATGACAAACTTGGTGATAATGCTAGTCCTGCGCCTCTTCTGTTTTATTATTCGATGGGATGGCAAGTGTCATGAAGCTATTCATATATATATAATACTTTGGAAAATAGTTTTCTTTTAAAGTAGGGATTTAGTCTGTGCGTGTGTCTTAACTGGATTAAAGCCAGCTAGTCTGGGTGCCTTGATATATACTAGTTTTGATATGTAAGAGAGATAACGTGTATTTGCATTTTTTGAATAGAGCATTCAAGAAGTGGGGTGAAAACTTGGCGCCTATCTAGCAGCAACAAGCAATATATTTATATTATTAATAAAATTGGTACTACGAAAGAGGTTTTATTGTTAAAAGGTGAAGCTTAAAGAGGCTGGTGAGACAATGATCCTTAGAATTTAATCAGTGGCGGTAGATATAACTTCACTAGTTTTCGGGCGTGCAGAGCAGAGACAATGTGAGATCAAAGGCAAGCCTCCAACTGGCTCTACAGTGAAAATAATCGCATTTTGAATTTGTAATGTGAAAATGCTTCACCTGGTGTTTGGTTAAGCCTATGGGTTGCTGCTACTATAGTGAAGATTAGTTTGGGAATTTGTTAAAAAGGTATGGCATGTGTATATATATTTTTTTAACCTGTGAAAAATTTAAAAAATGTTTCAATTGTGTTAATGTCAAGAACTAATGGGCTGATTCCTAAATTTAAAGTCACATCTCAAACATAACACTTAAAATTATAGGTTATGACCATTGTTTAAAGATTCCCCTCTGGGATTTTTAAATAACTCAGCTTTACCGTTGCATTGGTCATAACAGCAAGGCCCAGCATTTGTTGCCCATCCCTTAATTGCTCTTGAACTGAATGGCTTGCTAGGCCATTTCAGAGGGCAACTAAGAGTCAACCACATCGCTGTGGGTCTGGAGTCACGGGAAGGCCAAACCAGGTAAGGATGGCAGATTTCCTTCCCTGAAGGGGCAATAGTGAAGCAGATGGAGTTTTTAAGACAATCATAATAGTTTATGACATCATGATGGTTTCACAGTGATCATCATTTTGCAGTTCCAGATTTTTATTAATTGAATTTAAACCCCACCACCTCCTTTTTTTTATTCCTTCTACAGGATGTGGGCTTCGCTGGCTGGGCCAGCATTTATTGCCCATCCCTAGTTGCCCTTGAGAAGGCGGTGGTGAGCTGCCTTCTTGAACTGTTGCAGTCCATGTGGTGTAGGTACACCCACAGTGCTGTTAGGGAGGGAGTTCCAGGATTTTAACCTGCCACGGTGGGATTTGAACCCATGCCACTAGAGCGTAAGTTTACCAGATTACTAGTCTAGCAACATTACCAGCACACCACCATCCACCCCATACCCAATGCAACCAGGACCGTGAGGCCTTTCTATGGAAGGAAGAGGAACAATTCCTCAGCTATTTCTAACAAAACGCCACTTGTGCTCTCTACTCACAAACTTCCTCAATGTAGGGAACGAAGAATTCCTTCCTCCAGCCTCAACCCAACATCTAATAGGTTCGGGTTGACAATGCAACAGCAAACTAGCTTTGGTCCCACACAGGTTGCCACAAGGGGCAACTCGTCCATGCCGAGAGTTAAAGAACCTCGCAAGGGCAAAGTAGAGAGGGGCTTGATCATACCCAGATATTCCACTCTCCTGCACTGGTTGTTTCTCTCCTGAACGAGAACAAAATGTGACCAGATAAAAGTTACCTGTCACCCTCCGGAACAACATCAATCGAAGCAGCCGCCATATTCAAACTGACCAATGTGTTCTCAAATAAAAACAAAAAGTGCTGGAAAAGCTCAGCAGGTCTGGCAGCAACTGTGGAGAGAGAGAAACAGAGTTAACAGTTCAAGTCCAGCATGACTCTTCCTCAGAGCTTTGAAGAAGAGTAACGCTGGACTCGAAACGTTAATTTTGTTGGTCTCTCCACAGATGCTGCCCAGACCAGCTGAGTTTTTCCAGCATTTTTTTGCTTTTGTTTCAGGTTTCCAGCATCTGCAGTATTTTGCCTTGGCCAATTTGTCCATTAATGAGTTAAGCACAAGCATCTGGATTCTATTATCCACTTGGATTCTGCCTGGATGGGGCAACGGGATCCTAGTCACCAAATTGCCCTTTAACCTGCCCCCAGGGGATTGTGGGTGCTCTATTGTTGAGCATTGAAGGCAAATATGGACAGACTTTAAGTCAATCAGGGAGTCAGGGGGTATGGAGAGCAGGCAGCAATGCACAGCTGAGGCAGAAGAAGGATGGTAGCATGCTGGTAATGTTAGTGGGCTAGCCTCCCAAAGGCATGTACTCAAATCCTACTATGCCAGCTGGGAAATTTAAATTCAAGTAAGAAATGTGGAATTAAAATGCGACTCATGTCAGTAAAGATCATGAACGTGCCAGGTTATTGTGAAGCCCTTCTGGTTCACTGGTGCCCTTCAGGGAAGGGAATCTACCATCCTTACCTGGGTATACATGTGACTCCAGGCCCACAGCAATGTGGTTGACTCTGAAATGGCCCAACAAGCCTTTCGATATCAAAGCACCATGGTCAAAAAAGCACTGCGGGTGCATCTAGACCACGTGGACTGCCACGGTTCAAGAAGGCAGCTCACCACCACCTTCTCAAGGCCAATAAGGGATGGGCAACAAATACAGACCTGGGTGGAACCAACAAATCCAGGGAACCTTGGATGTCAAGGGATATGCAAGATTGGATAAAGAGAAAAAGGGAGGCTTATGGCAGATACCGAGGGCTCAAAACAGCAGAAGCCCTAGAGGAGTGTAGAATGTGTAGGGGGGAACTTAAAAAGGAAATTAGGAGAGCAAAAAGGGGGCATGAAAAAACATTGGCAGGTAAAATAAAGGAAAGTCCAAAGTTATTTTACAAGCACATTAAGAGTAAGAGGATAACTAGGGAAAGAGTAGGGCCCATTAAGGACCATAGTGGTAATTTGTGTGTGGAGCCAGAAGACATAGGTAAGGTTCTAAATAAATACTTTGTGTTGGTGTTCACAAGTGAGAGGGACAATGTGGGTATGGAAATCAGGCAGAAGAACTGTGATATAATTAAAGAAAATAGCATAGAAAAGGAAGAGGTGCTAAGTGGTCTGGCAGGCTTAAAAGTAAATAAATCTCCAGGCCCGGATGAAATGTATCCCAGGCTGTTGAGTGAGGCAAGGGAGGAGATAGCAGGGGCGCTGGCAATAATTTTCAATACCTCTCTGGCCACAGGAGAGGTGCCAAAGGACTGGAGGACAGCCAATGTGGTAGTGTTATTCAAGAAGGGAGGAAGGGATAAACCAGGGAACTACAGGCCAGTCAGTCTAACCTCAGTGGGGAAACTATTGGAAGCAATTCTGAGGGACAGAATTAATCTACACTTGGAGAGGCAGGGATTAATCAAGGGCAGTCAGCATGGTTTTGTTAAGGGGAGGTCGTGTCTGACCAATCTGATTGAATTTTTCGAAGAGGTGACCAGGTGTGTAGATGAGGGCAATGCAGTTGACGTAATCTACTTGGACTTCAGCAAGGCTTTTGATAAGGTCCCGCATGGCAGATTGATAACGAAGGTAAGAGCCCATGGGATCCAAGGCAATTTGGCAAATTGGATCCAAAATTGGCTGAGTGGCAGGAAGCAGAGGGTGATGGTCGAGGGGTGTTTTTGTGACTGGATGCCTGTGTCCAGTGGGGTTCCATAGGGATCGGTGTTGGGTCCCTTACTGTTTGTGGCATATATAAGCGATTTAGACTTGAATGTAGGAGGGTTGATCAGTAAGTTCACGGATGACATGAAAATTGGTGGGGTGGTAAATAGTGAGGAGGATAGCCTTAGGATACAGGAGGTTATAGAAGGGCTGGTCAGATGGGTTGATCAATGGAAAATGGACTTTAATCCAGTTAATTGTGAAGTGATGCACTTGGGCAGGACAAACAAGGCATGGGAAAACATGATGAATGGTAGGACCCTGGGAAGTACCGAGGATCAGAGGGAGCTTGGTGTGCATGTAAGGTCGTGGAACAGGTAGATAAGGTGGTTAGAGGGTGGTGGGAATCTGGAACTCACTGCCTGAAAGGGTGATAGAGGCAGAAACCCTCATAACATTTAAGAAGTATTTGGATGTGCACTTGCGATGCCTTGGCATACAAGGCTATGGGCCTAGTGCTGGAAAATGGGATTAGAATAATTTGGTACTTGTTTGACTGGCATAGACTCGATGGGCCAAAGGGCCTTTTTCTGTGCTGTAGACCTCTATGACTCTATGACTCTAGCCAGCAATGCTCACATCCCAAGAATTTTTTTTTAAATAGATCATGTGTATTCTTATTGAATGATGGCGCGGGCTTGGGGTCTGGATGGTCAAATGCTGCTCCTATTTCTTATTGGCTTACAATGAAGGATTTATTTTGTGACAATCGTGTTGTATGTTTTAGATATTTTGTCTACTAGAGTAGGAATTATGAAACTGAAGGGGTCCCCTCAAAGGCCCGTTTTTAATTTGTGTCTGTTTTTGAATGAAAATTATGCGTGAACTCCGAACCGTATTTCCTTTTGTTGTAAAATATATTGTACGCCCTGTCAGATTGTGTGATAGTGTTTGAATTTACTGAATAAAGGAGACGCTTGTGTTTATAAAGCATCTTTCATGACCTTAGGACATTCCAAACTACTTTACAGCCAACGAAGTGCTTTTTGAAATGTAGTTACTGTTTAGTTAATGGAGTCCAATTGATGCTGTTCCTCAGCGGTGGGCAACGTGCTGTCTATGGGCCACAGGCGGCCCATCAGGTTCTGAGTGCGGCCCGCAAGACATTTTGTTGACCGTTGCCTACCCGCAGGGCTGCCAGATTCCGCTGGTTCCCATCTGCGTCATTTTTTTCCCCGTCGGTATTACTAGAGTGACATGCACACAAAGCAAGGGCCTGTGAAGCGAGGCGCGTGCTGATCGCAAGACGACATTGACTGTGACACCCATGCGCTTCCTCAGCGTCCAATCAAAGCGGTTCAATCGGCGAGCCCCCCCCCAGCAAATCCTTATTCGTGGGGCCATGGTTAGTGCGCACACCCGGCTTCAGTCTTGCGGCCCACTGAGATGAAGGAAGACCACTCCCGCGGGCCCACTCACCAGCCCAGGTTGTCCATCACTGCTCTACATGGCCGTGTGTTATGTCTGCTTCTAGGTTCATGAATGGTGTGAATTTTTTTTGTTTCTTTGAAATTATAACCATGGCCTGAGTTTATCCCGTGTCGGGCACACTCGACGGGGGTGGTCAGGGGAAACCGCCCGCGTTCGGCTCCGCTCGGTGATTTCACGCGGGCGAGCCAATTAATTCGCCAATTAAGTAGCGCTACGGGTGCGGGCAGTGGGGGGGAGGATGGAGAGCCAGGCCTCCAGGCGTGCACGCGAAAGAGGCTCCTCAATCTCCCTGAGGCACGGAGCAGCCTCAGGGGGATTGAAGCGCTTTTTGAAAGAATTAATAACTGCAATAAAAATTCAATGAAACACGTCCCCTCGTGTGACTGTGTCACGTGAGATGGGACATGTTTTTAACTTCCAGTAGGAAGTTTTCATTTAATTTGTAAAAGCTTTAGGCAACCTCACCCCGCTCGTGGATGAGGTTTCCTAGTAAATGTAAAGGCCGCTTGTCCTCTTCGCCTGCCCCGCCGGCCGTACGGTTGGACGGGCAACGTAAACTTCAATTTAATGACCTTGTTACTGGCCTGAATTGGCCTTTCAGTTATCAGCAGACGCTCAGCCGATTCCGGCGCGCTCGCCCACCGAACGAAATATCGCGAAGGTGCGCGTTGACGTCGGGACGCACGCCCAACATCATCGGGCGTCATTTCACATCCTGGCGTGCTGGGCGCGTACCCGCACGGCAAGGGTAAAATTCTGGCCCATGAGCGTATGGATTAGGAAATGGTCATTCAGCCTATACAGTTTTGAACTGTCTCAGTGTCTCTTTCCACTGAGGGACCCTTTAGTGCCGTGTCCAAGAGATGTTTGTGCGGACGTTCTCCTTGGTACGGGGAGATGGCTATGCAATAATCCTAGGGTTCATTCTAATGTTACATCATATGTTACTCATATGTCTGACTGAAGATGCAGTTTTCCATGTCCCCAGCAGAACTGGAACTATGCTGATCTCTAGGTCATGAAAAGAAAGAGAAAATGTCATTTTATAGCACCTATCTTAGCACTTTCCAGGCAGGGTGGCTACTGTCATCATGTAGGAAATGCAGCAGCCAATTGCTGAGAGAAAACTCCTACAATCACCAGTCAGATAATGGCCAGATAATCCGCTGCTGATAATCTCATTGAATCCTACAAGAGTCTGAGGGGGTTTGATAGGGTAGACACTGAGAGATTGTTTCCACCGGTCGGGGAGTCTAAAACACGGGGTAGGGGGGCACTGTCTCAGGATAAGGGACAGATCATTTAGGACTGAGGTGAGGAGAAATTACTTCATTCAAAGGGTTGTGAACGTTTGGAATTCTCTACCCCAGAGGGTTGTGGATGCTCCATCGTTGAATACATTTGAGGCCGGGATAGACAGATTCTTGGTCTCTCAGGGAATTAAGGGATATGGGGAATGGGCAGGAAAATGGAGCTGATGCCCAAGATCAGCCATGATCATATTGAATGGTGGAGCAGGCTCGATGGGCTAAGGTGAGCTCACCAAGAAGAATTATATAAATGTCCTCATGACCACCTTACAAAAGGGGTCATTCTAAAGCTAAAAAATAAACTGGCTGGACAAATCTTTGGTGATGGAGCGGTGGGGGGTGGGGGGGGGTGGTGGTGTGTCCAGGCTATGACCCCACATCCACTCAGACAATACACAGGTCTCAAGGAAGGTTGAGGACAGGGGAACTCCACTTTTTCCTTTATCTGAATTTTTCTCCCCTCCACCACCGCCCCCCAGCTCATCCTCCTGGCCCTGTCACCCACTACTAAACCTTCAGTCTTCAGTTCCCAATCTAGTTTCCAGCCATTCTGTGGACAATCCCATGATCATATTGATGGTGGAGCAGGTTCAATGACCTGTATGGTCCACTCCTGCTCCTATTTCTCGGGCAGAATTTTGCTCTTGTTGGGCAGGCTCAGCGGGAGCGGGAGGGGGTGGGTGGGGGCGGGTGGGGGCGGGTGGGGGCGGGTGGGGGCGAGTGGGAGCGGGAGGGGGCGGGTGGGGGCGAGTGGGGGCGGGTGAGGGCGGGTGGGGGCGGGTGGGGGCGGGTGAGGGCGGGTGGGGGCGGGTGGGGGCGGGTGGGGTGGGTGGGGGTGGGGGGCGGGAAGCTGACCGCCAGCTACGATCGAGGCTGGAAGGCGACTTCACGCTGGTGGACCAGTTAAGACCCTCCAGCGTGAAATGCGAGCAGCAGTGCTCAGAGCTGCCTGTGCGGGTGGGGGGGAGGTGGGTAAGTGGGGCGAGTGGCTGAGTGTAAATGTGCGCTTGAGAATCTCCCTGAGGCACAGAGCTGTCTCCGGGAGGTAACACGGTTTTTCAAAATAATAGAGAATCGAAAAGTGTAATAAAACATGTTCCCTCGTGCCACATGAGCGGGGACATGTTATTAATTCAATTTTAAAAATTTTATTTTATGTTTACTTGGCTTAGGAAACCCCATCCCACCCGTGGATAAGATTTCCTAAAAAGTGCAAAGGCCGCTTGGCCTTTTCGCCTGCCTGCCCACCGTAAGGTTGGACGGGCAGTGAAAAATTTCTTTTAATAACCGTGATAATGGACTTAACTGGCCTTTTAATTGTCGGCGGGCGCGCTGCTGATTCCGGTGTGCACCCACCCACCGAAATATCGCACGACTCCGCGTTGACGTCGGGACGCTCACCCAATGTCAACACGCCTCATTTTACACTCGAGCGGGTCGGGCGTGTGCCCACATGCCGAGCTGAAAATTTCCCCCCTTTGTGTTTTGGTGTGTAGTGATGTTGGTTGAGGGGTGAACATCAACAGCACACCAGGCAGAACCTCCAACCGCACCCCCTCACCCCTCACAACTCCCTCACTCTTCTTTGAACTATACCATGGGATCTTTTACAGACACGGGCCTCATTTTAACATCTCATCAGTTTTGTGCTACCACAACATTCTGAATTAATGATCTGCACACTATCCAGTGAGCCACAGGTAACTCTATAGCAACACATAAACCTAACTTTATCCTGTCAATTTTCAGTCTCCGTCACAACTCCCAGTAAATATTAATCTTGCTCCTTTTCTTATTATTTATTCTTTCACAGGATGTGGGCTTCACTGGCTAGACCAGCATTTATTGTTCATCCCTAATTGCCCTTGAGAAGGGTGGGGGTGAGCTGCCTTCTTGAACCACTGCGGTCCCTGTGGTGTAGGTGCACCCACAGTGCTGTTAGGGAGGGAGTCCCAGGATTTTGACCCAGCCACAGTGAAGGAACGGCGATATATTTCCAAGTCAGGACGGTGTGTGGCTTGGAGAGGAACTTCCTGGTGGTGGTGTTCCGAGGCATCTGCTGCCCTTGTGCTTCTAGGTGGTAGAGGTCACGGGTTTGGAAGGTGCTGTCGAAGGAGCCTTGGCAAGCCACTGCAGTGTACCTTGTAGATGGTACACACTGCTGCCACTGTGCATCGGTGATGGAGCCAACTAGAAAGCAGGCTATACAAGAACTGGCATTGAGCAATGAGATAGGATTAATTGATAACCTCATAGTGAAGGAACTCCTAGGCAGCAGCGATCATAATATGACTGTGTTATGGACTTGATTTCCCAGACAGATTTCTCATTAGAAACATCGAACTTTATTTACAGGTTGCAGCAGCAGTTACATGCTTCCATCAAGCTCCACAATTAGAAGAAGAGCTCCCACTCTAAGGTTTCCCGCACTTATAGCTGATTCGTTCACAGTGTCATGTGATACGACACAACACAATAAGTCTTAAAGCTACAGTCACTACATTCCTTAAAGCTACAATTACTACAGGTTTAATTTTACATTCATTATGTGGGAGAAAAGAGTGCATCCAAAACTAGTATTTTAAACTTAAATAAGGGCAATTATGAGGGCATGAAAGCAGAGCAAGCTAAAGTGAACAGGCAAATGAGGTTAAGGGATGGGTCAATAGAGGTTCAGTGGCAGACATTTAAAGGGATATTTCAGAATACACAGAATATACATATTCCAATGAGAAAGAAAAATTCCAAGGGGAGGGCCCACCATCCATGGTTAACTAAAAATATTAAAGACAGTATCAAACTTAAAGAAAAAGCATATAATTACGCATATAAAGACGGGTAGCAGGTCAGAATATTGGAAAAAATATCAAGAACAGCAAAGAATAACAAAAAGATTAATAAGGAGGGAAAAATTAATGTAAGAGAGAAAGCTAGCTGGTAATATAAAGATGAATAGTTAGAGTTTCTATAGATATTTAAATTTTAAAAAAGTTAACAAAGTGAGCGTTGGTCCTATAGAAAATGCATCTGGGTAATTGATATTGGAAAGTAGGGAGATGGCGGATGAATTAAACAGTATTTTGCTTTGGTCTTCACTATAGAGGTCACAAGTAACATCTCGGGAATAGCTGTAAATCAGGAACTGGAAAGGAGGGAGGAACGCAGGAAAATTACAGTCACCAGGGAAGTGGTATTGGGCAAATTGTTGGGGCTGACAAATCCCCAGGTCCAGATGGACTTTACCCTAAGGCCTTGAAAGAAGTGGTTAGTGAGATAGTTGATGCATTGGTTTTAATTTTCCAAAATTCCCTAGATTCAGATAAAGTTCTATTAGATTGGAAAATAACAAATGTAACTCCTTTATTCAAAAAGGAAAAAAGACAGAAAGCAGTAAACTATAAGTCAGCTTAACATCTGTCATAGGGAAAATGTTAGAAGATATTATTAAAGATGTTATAGCAGGGCGCTTAGAAAAATTCACAACAACCAGGCAGAGTCAACATGGTTTTGTAAAAGGGAAATCATGTTTAACCAATTGCTGTGGATAAAGGGGAACCAGTGGATGTACTGTACTTAGATTTCCAGAAGGCATTTGATAAGGTGCCACATCAAAGGTTATTGCAGAAAATAAAATGTCATGGTGTCGGTGGTAAGATATTGGCATGGATAGAAGATTGGCTAGCTACCAGGAAGCAGAGAGTTGGCGTAAATGGGTCTTCATCTGGTTGGAAGGATGTGCCACAGCGATCAATGCTGGAGCTTCAGCTTTTTACAATTTATATGATTGACTTGGATGAAGGAATGGTGGCTAAATTTGCTGATGACACAAAGATAGGTAGGAAAGTAAATTGTGAAGAGGACGTAAGGAGGCAACAAAGTGATATAGATAGGTTAAGTGAGTGGGCAAAGATTTGGCAAATGGAGTATAATGTGGGCAAATGTGAAATCATTCATTTTGGCAGGAAGAATAAAAAAGAAGCTCATTATCTAAATGGTGAGAGATTACAGAGCTCTGAGATTCAGAGGGATCTGGGTGTCCTAGTGCATGAATCACAAAAGGCTAGTATGCAGGTACAGCAGGTAATTAGGAAAGCTAATAGAATGTTATTATTTATTGTGAGGGGAATTGATTACAAAAGCATGGAGGTTATGCTTCAGTTATACAGGGCACTGGTGATACCACATCTGGAGTATTGTGTACAGTATTGGTCCTCTTAGTTAAAGAAAGGTGTAAATGCATTAGAAGCAGTTCAGAGAAGGTTTACCAGACTAATACCAGGAATGGGTGGCTAGTCTTATGCGGAAAGGCTGAACAGGTTAGGCTTGTCTCTACTGGAATTTAGAAGAGTAAGAGGCAACTTAATTGAAAGCTTTAAGATCCTGAGGGGTCTTGACAGGGCGGATGTAGAGAGGATGTTTCCTTTTTGTGGGAGAATCTAAAACTAGGGGTCACTGTTTAAAAATAATGGGTCGCTCATTTAGGACAGAGATGAGGAGAAACTTTTTCTCTCAGAGGGTTTTGAGTCTTTGGAACTCTCTTCCTTAAAAGTTGGTGGAAACAAGTCTTTGAATATTTTTAAGGCAGAGCTGGGTAGATTCTTGATTAACAAGGGGGTGAAAGGTTATCAGGGGTAGGCAGGGATGCGGGGTTGATGTTACATTCATATCAGCCATGATCTTATTGAATGGCGGAGCAGGCTCGAGGGGCTGAGTGGCCTACTCCTGCTCCTAATTCATATGTTCGTAAGCCGTCCCTTGGCATCATTTCATAGAAAAGCAGGGGAATTCTCCTTGGTGTCCTGGCCAATATTTATACCTCAGCCAATATGCTAAGTACAGATTATCTGGTCATTATCACATTGCTGTTTGTGGGAGCTTGCTGTGTTCAAATTGGCTGCTGCATTTCCTGCATTACAAGCATGACTACACATCAAAAAAAAATTCCTTCATGGGCTTTAGGATATTCTGAGGAGGTGAAAAGTGCTGTATGAATATAAGCCCTTTCTTTTTAATATTTAAACCTAGAACTTTGAATATAAACCTCTTTATCCACCACCATACTCACCTTGCCGCACTTAAAAGTATAACTGAGATAATTATGCATTTCTCTCTACTCTGTCTTGCTATTTTCCAACATGTTTGTGGAAGAAAATCCTCTATTATGTAACCGTCAAAGATTATAAACTTTATTGGAGTTATCATTCTATCATAATACACTTAAATTCTTAAGTGCAACAGGATAATAGACTGGCTATTTAGTTAAATGAAGGGCATTGGCAGCTTGTTTAAAGCAATATCAATCTTTATTGCATAAGAGATAAAATCTATAAGATACATTCTTAGTTTTAAGTTTAAGTTACATCCAATGAACAAAACAAACAAATGGTAAACATTGCAATTTAGAAGGAGGCACAATGAATCTTACATTTCTACTTCAGTAAAACTTCACTTAGAAATTCATCAGTAACTGTTACCTTTCACAAGGCAATTACCAACACCTACAAAACCCACCTGTAATGTTAAATTCTGAATACCTTTAAATCTATTGCTGAAAGTTTGTTGGTTCCCCCCCGCTCTGCATTCAGTCGGTCATTTTGATGATGATGTCATTTGTCGAATCTCAGCCATATGCCTTTCTGTTCAATTTATGACATCATCCAATAGGAGCATTCTAATTGGAAGAAGGGGGGTCGATGACTTTTTTTGGTCCTGATATTAAGGTTTGTTTTCAAGAGATCCATTGATTGGAATTCTCAATTTACATTCCTCGGCTTTTGTGGTTTGACGAATGACACAACTATGTTGGAAGATAACAAGGCATCATGGCCAGGATATTTGAGGTCAGCGAGCAGGGCGGGGTGGGGCCAGCTCGCCGATGCATAAAATGACGCAGGATGACGTCGGGCGCAGCCAAATCAGCTGCGCGCCCGCCTACCTGTCAACGGCCAATTGAGGCCATTTAAAATTAATTCAACTAATTAATGGACCTGCCCGTCCAACTTTAAGGTTGGCGGGCAGGCCATGAGCCCTGGCGGGCTTCAGGAAAAGCATGAAACCTCATCCACTGGCGGGATGAGGTTTCATGAGTGTATTTAAAAATTCAATAAAAAATTTATTAAAAGTGATGGACATGTCCCAACTCATGTGACAGTGAGGGGGACATGTAGGGGAAATTTTATTTCTCTACATTTACCATTTTTAAATTTGGCGCCGATCTCCCTGAGGCAGCACTTAGCCTCAGGGAGATCTGAGCGCTCTTTCGCCAACATGCGCGAAAGAGCGCACTCCTGGCTGAGGGAATCCCCTCCTCGCCCACACAGGGAGCACCTTAATTGGCCTGGCCACATAAAATGGTGGCGGGCCCCCAATCGGGGGCGCCGATCGGAGGCGCTCCTGCACGCGCCCGGTCCTGAACTTCCCCCCCCCCACCCCCTCCAACAGGGGGAAAATTCTGCCCCATATTTCTCACCCTATAGTCAGACTCAGTTGGACAAACCTTGGGTGGCTTTGCTTCTCATTCTGAGGAGACTTATGTGTTGAAAGTTCACAGTCACAACTGAAGAGAGAGGGGGAGAGAGAGAGAGAGAGAGAGGGAGAGAGAGAGCGAATGAAGAGTCTTGTGGTTACTAGTGGAAATTCCATGCCAAGCAACTGGTTTGCCTTAAGTATATAAACGTTGGGGTGGCTTGTAGAATCGGAATCCCTCTCCAACTGGGAAATCTATGGAATATAATTTCAAAAACATGGACATGTTTTGGCCTCATGATTGGAACTATAGATTGCAAAAGATAAGCTGCAGTCAGCAGTACAGGGCTGGGCAGCAAGGGATAAATTTCAACACTTAGTTAAAAAACAGTGACTCATCAAAAGCGTTTGGACATTGACTGACTGCTATTAGGGAACAATGGTACCAGGGAAATGCCATTAGCTACCATCAACTAATGCAATCAGGAACTCTGATTACCCAATGCAATGGCACAAAGGACATATCATCAATACAATACACTCAAGGAATTATGCAACTAAGGTCTGCATCACAGACAGTAGTGCTCGAATAGGGTCATTCAAACCCTCATTAACTTTGGAACCAGGTGCTGTTACTGTGCTGTTACTGTGCTACCTCAAACAGCAGGAGAATTGCTCATACGGTGAGAACTGATGATATTCATCTGGATACATCTTCCATGGAAAACCCCATATTGTTTCAACCAACAGGAGCTGATGACATTTATCTGGACTTTGAGTGGAATCAACTAAATGGACATCGGAACAACAGGAAGTATGTTTTGACATGTCTGAGTTAAATTATAATAAAAGAAGAGCAGATCTAAGTATCTGGGCTGCAGTTAAAAGGAAGGTCAGAGCTGGTCACCTTGACTCAGGCCCACATTCTACATCAGACAGACCAGCCGTGTTGGGGATTGTAAGTGTTTTCAGTCATATCGTGGTGATATTGGCCTGAAGGTTTTGGGCTCCATTCGGAAGAAGGTTTGAGTTTGGTCACCTTGACTCAGGCCTACAGTAAACACCAGACAGACCAGCCATGTTGGGGATTGTAAATTTCAGCCAAATCATACTGATTTTGGTCTGAGGGTTTTGTGAAGGTTTAAGGCAAAGACTTGGTGTTTTTTTGCTGGTAACGAATAACTTGTTTCAGCCTTATCTTGGTGATATTGATCTGAGGGCTTTTTCTCAAGGTTTCAAGACAAGGCATGACAGTTTGCCTGTGATTATGTAAGTTTAAACTGGGGGCTTTGTGTCAGGTACTGAGAACGGGTTGTTTTAAATTTTGGGGTTTTGTACTGTGGGGTTGTGGGTGATTCAATAAGGCAATTGTGAATTATCAGAGGAAACTTGTCTCGCTGGTCATTCTGTTCGAGCCATACACTTGTGAATCTGGTATCACGAACTTGAGTGAGGGGAGGGTCTCTGAGGGAAAAGGGGAACCCTTAGAGGCTATAGCATCAGAACAGCTGTGTTTATCTAAAGTCCATCTAAACCTCAAGAGCCTCTTCTGCAACTGCAACCATAAAGCAGCGGATGCTAGAAATCTGAAATAAAAACAAAAAATACTGGAAGTCCTCAGCAGGTCCGGTAGCATCTGTGGAGAGAGAAAAGCAAAGCTAACATTTCAGGTAAATGACCTTCCTTCAGAACTGAAAGAAGAATTAAGTGTAATAGGTTTTGTGCAGGGGAAAGGTGGAGGGGGCAGGAAGGAAGGGAAAACTAAATGGAAGGTCTATGCTATGGGTAGAGGGAAGGCGAGATAAAATGACAAAAGGTTTTGTTGCGCAAAAGGCAAAGGGAATTGTAATTGTTGTAGCAATGAAATAAAAGATTTGTCCAGAGTGGGTGTGAATGAGAGAATAATGTGTCCAAAACCAACAAACATGAAAAACAAGATTAAGACTGACACATGCAAAAAAAAAATTGAGGCAAAACGAGAGGGCAAATTTATAGCCTGAAATTGTTGAGACCCTGCAAAGTACCTAAGCGAAAGATGAGACGCTCTTTCTCAAGCTTGCGCTGAGCTTCGTTGGAACACTCCAGCAGACCGAGGACAGAGATGTCAGACTGAGAGCAGGCGGGGAATTAAAATGGCAGCAACCGGAAGCTCAGGGTCATGCTTGAGGACTGAGTGGAGGTGTTCCAAAAACACGGTCATCCAATCTATGTTTGGCCTTCCCAATGTAGAGGGCACCATATTGTGAGCAGCGAATACATTAGACTAAATTGAAAGGAGTACCAGTAAATCATTGCTTCACCTGTAGGGGGTGTCTGGGGCCTAGACCGTGAGGAGAGGGGAAGTAAAAAGACAGGTGATACATCACCTGCACGGGAAGGCACCGTGGGAAGGGGACAAGGTCTCTTTCTATTAGGCGCTTTGCCTGAAATGTTAACCCTGCTTCTCTCTCCACAGATGCTCCCTAGACCTGCTGAGTATTTCCAAGGTATTTCTATTCCCCGTCCAATCTATCCTTTGCATCCAACTACGTTGTGGTGGCACCCACAATTCTATTAAAAGAAACTTGTTTTTTTTTTAAACAGTTCTGTCAAAAAGTTGCCTTAGGTTCCAAAATGTGACAATTACATGTTAAAATTTTAAAATGATAATAGTCAGGTGCAGATTTTAAACTTAAGTGGAAATGGTGCAAATGAGTGATTCCAGTGGCATCTTGTTTGAATTTCCTTTGCCCTCTGTCCTCATTCTTTGAATTCATTCTGGAGATGTGGGCATCAGTGGCATTTATTGCCCATCCCTAATTGCCCTTGAGAAGGTGGTGGTGAGCCGCCTTCTTGAACCGCTGCAGTCCATGTGGTGTAGGTACACCCACAGTGCTGTTAGGGAGGGAGTTCCAGGATTTTGACTCAGTGACGGTGAAGGAACGGTGATGTATTTCCAAGCGTGGCTGGCGTGTGGCTTGGAGGGGAACTTGCAGGTCGTATTATTCCCATGTGTCCGCTGCCCTTGTTCTTTAGGCAGTGGAGGTTGCAGATTTGGAAGGAAATGTCAAGGGAGACTTGGCTAGATTCTGCATTGCATATTGTAGATGGTACTCACTGCTCCCACTGTGTGCTGGTGGTGGAGGGAGTGAATAATTAAGGTGGTGGATGGGATGCCAATCTAGAAGGCTGCTTTGTCCTGGATGGTGTCGAGCTCCTTGAGCGCTGTTGGAGTTGAACTCATCCAGGCAAGTGAAGAGTATTCCATCACACTCCTCACAGATAGTGGGCAGGTTGGAAGGAGTCAAGAGGTGATTTACTCAGTGCAGAATTTCCAACCTCTGATCTGCTCTTCGAGCCACAGTATATACATAGCTGGTCCAGTTCAGTTTCTGGTCAATAGTAACCCCAGATTGTTGATAGTGGGGGGAATTCAGCGATGATAGTGCCATTGAATGTCATGGAGGGATGGTTAGATTCTCTCTTGCTGGAAATGCCATTTCCTGGCATTTTTGTGGTGCAGATGTTACTTGCCACTTATCAGCCCAAGCCTGAATATTGTCCAGACTCTGTTGCATGCGGACACTGGCTGCTTCGGTATCTGAGGAGTCTGAAACGGTAATGGTAAATGGTAATGGTGCCCTGGGCAATCATCAGCGAACATCCCCACTTCTGACTTTATGATGGAGCAGCTGAAGATGGTGGGGCCTCAGACACTACCCTGGTATGTAGTTAACCAAATAATGCAAACAATAGTCCACGGGGAGACGCTATTGTCATGTGTGGAATATTAGAGAAGCTTACCCTTGCATATACTGTTAGATTTAAGAAAATTAAAAAGCAAAGAAAAGCTGAGAAAGACAACTAGGGAAAGGAGGGGAAAGGAAAGAGAGAAACACGATGAATGATCAAAGAGGGAAGGAGAAACAGCTTTCTGAATTAAGAATGTAAAATGCTGCTCAGCTTTTCTAGGCAAGAAAATAATTTGCCCAGAAAGATTCTGGTTGCTGTGGCTAGTGGGGTTTTATATTTACAGTCTTTGTAAGAATGAACCTGTTTACTTTTCAATTCTAATTGGTCGGTAGAAAATCAGACAAAACAAATTTTGCTCATTGTGGGGATCTGCAGCCTCTCGCACACATGATGTGCCATCTAGTGGCAGAAGTGTGGTGCTAACGGGACACGATACCCAAGGAAGGATCTTGCATTTATATAGCGCCTTTCATGACTTGAGGACTTTTTCTTTATTTTTTTCAAAGGATGTGGGCATTGCTGGCTGGGCCAGCATTTATTGCCCATCCCTAATTGCCCTTGAGAAGGTGGTGGTGAGCTGCCTTCTTGAACCGCTGCAGTCCATGTGGTGTAGGTACACCCACAGTGCTGTTAGGGAGGGAGTTCCAGGATTTTGACCCAGCGACAGTGAAGGAACGGCGAAATATTGCCAAGTCAGGATGGCGTGTGGCCTGGAGTGGAACTTGCAGAAGCCTTGTCCTTCTAGGTGATAGAGGTTGTAGGTTTGGAAGGTGCTGTCGAAGGAACCTTGGTGAAGTTCCTAAACTCTTTACAGCCAATGAAGCACTGTTGAAGTGTAGTCACTGTTGTAATGTGGGGAACGCAGCAGATAATTTGCACACAGCTGATAAGCTGCCACAAATAGCAACGTGATAAGGACAGGGTAGTCTGTTAAAGTGATGGTGATTGAGGGATAAATATTGCCCCTGGCTCCAGGGATAACTCCCCTGCTCTTTTTCAAAATAGTGCCACGGGATCATTTACATCCAACTGAAAGGGCAGATGGTTCAACGCCTCATCTGAAAGAAGCGTAAAGAGCGTGCAATTTACAGAGCAAATATATAGAAAATTTCCATCCTCCTTTAGGTTCCTGTAGTTGTGCCCTAGTAAATTACTGGAGTACAAATTGCTGGACTGCAGCGAGTGCCTACAAGTCCCTTTAAGCACCAGTATCCAGAACCATGATGGACAGTGGTCTGAATCTGAAGGGGAGTCAGTGGTGTGGTATTGTCACTGGACAACTCATCCTGAGACTCAGCTTAATATTCTGGGGGGGTGGGTTCAAATCCCTCCCTGGCTACTGGTGGAATTTGAAATCAATTAATCAATCGAGAATTATAAAGTAATGGTGACCATGAAACGATTGATCATTGCAAAGACCCATCTGGTTCACTGATGCCCTTTAGGGAAGGAAATCTGCCATCCTTACCTGTTCTGGCCTACATGTGACTCCAGACCCACAGCAACGTGGTTGACTCTTAACTGCCCCTCTGAAATGGCCCAACAAGCCACTCAGTTCAAGGGTGATTAGGGATGGGCAACAAATGCTGGCCTTGCGAGTGATGCCCACACCCTGCGAAAGAATAAAATAGAAGTGAGATGTTGGGTGGTTCCTGCCTGTGCTGCAATGGAAGCTGAGACTTTGACCATTGGGAGCTGCATCATGGTTGGGTCAGGATGTTTTCTCATGTACTTGGTTACAACTTCCATGCTGGTAAGGATGGGCTCCAAGCTTGGCACAAATTCCTGTGTCAGGTTAGAGCTGGATATTTGAAAGAAGAAAGGCACAAGGACGGGAGAGGGGAAAAGTAAGAGCTGCACCCTTAAACCACCTGCAGCTGGTAAATGAAGAGAGTGTAGGCTGAGGGGAAAGTGGACCATTTTTATTCTTTAATGGGATGTGGGCATCACTGGCAAGGCCAGCATTTGCTGCCATCTCTAATGAACAGAATGGCTTGCAGGGGCATTTCAAAGGGCAGTTAAGAGTCAACCACATTGCTGTGGATGTGGAGTCACAAGTAGGCCAGACCAGGGTAAGGACAGCAGATTTCCTTCCCTCAAGGGCATTGGTGAACCAAATGGATTTTTACTATCAATCGATGATAGTTTCGTGGTCACCTTTACTGAGACGAGCTTTCAATTCCAGATTTAATAATTGAATTTAAATTCCACCAGTTGTCGTGGTGGGAGTTGAACCCGTGCCACCAGAGAATTAGCCGAGGCCTCTGGATTATTAGTCCAGTTTTTACCTTTATGCCACCATCACCCCCAGCTTGAGAACATGAGAAAGTGGATTAGATATAAGGGTAACATCATCTTCAGTGGTTTGAGCCCTGCACGGTCATGGGCACTCCAATAATGGTAACTATCATCTCCTTCATGGGAATGAGGATATGTCGTGGTCCATGTCTCCCTCTGTTTAGGTGCTGCTGCCTCTAGCTGTGCACCAACTGCAAGAGAGAAGCAAGTGTGTCAGTGAATGAACATATGAATTAGGAGCCAGAGTAGGCCATTCAGCCCTCAAGCCTGCTCTGCCATTTGATAAGATCGTAGCTGATCTGACTGTGGCCGGAAATCCACTTTCTGAGCTGCTCTCGATACCCTTTGACTCCCTTCCTATTGAAGAATCTATCTACCCCTGCCTTAGTAATATTCAATGACCCTGAGTACAATTCCGCTGCTGTTGATGGCCCTTGGCATCTCATGATGATCTCCCTGAGCTGCTAGATTTTCTCTAAATCTATCCTATCTAGCACGGTGGTGGTGCTGCACAACATGGTGGAGAGTTTGGGGAAGAGAATTCCACAAACTCACAACTCTCTTGGGAGAAAAACTTTTCTCCTCATCTCCATCTTAAAAGGGAGGCCTCTTATTCTGAAACTGTGTCCCCTCTAGTTCTAGTCTCTCCCACAAGGAGAAACAGCCTTTCAGCGTCCACCCTGTCAAGTTCCCTCAGGTTCTTATATGTTTCAATAATATCACCTCTCATTCTCCTAACCTCCAATAGATACAGGCCCAGCCTGTCCAATCTTTCCCCATAAAATAATCCCCTCATCCTATGATAGTGAACCTTCTCTGAACTGTTTCTAACGCATTTATGTCTTTTCTTAAATAAGGAGACCAAAACTTTGCACAGTACTCCAGATGTGGTCTCACCAATGCCCTGTACAACCGTAGCAAGACTACCCTATTTTTATATTCCATTCCCCTTGCAATAAATGACAACATTCTATTTGCCTTTGCTGTACCTGCATACTAACCTTTTGTGATTCATGTACCAGGACACCCAGATCCCTCTGTACCGCAGAGTTCTGCAATCTCTCTCCATTTAGATAACAAGCTGCATTTCTGTTCTTCCTGCCAAAGTGGAAAAGTTCACATTCTCCCACATTTTACTCCATCTGCCAAATTTTTGCCAATGCGCTTAGCCTATCAATGTCCACTTGCAGACTCCTTATGTCCTCTTCACAACTCACTCTCCTACCTATCTTTGTGTCATCAGCAAATTTAGCAACCATATATTCGGTCCCTGTCGCAATGCATTTTGAGTGGCGTGGCTGTCATGGTTGAATAGGTGGCAGCGTGTGCAAGCTGGTAGATGCTAAGTGTGGCGCTTACAGCAATGCAAAGTGTGTGAGGGTGAGGTGAAACTATGAATGTAAGGAATGATGCATTGTTGACGGAGATTGTTGGTTGGTGTGTGATGAGGGGTAGTGAATGGAGCTGTGTCTGTGGCTAGTAGCTCAGGTATAAAGGTGGGCATTTAAAGATGAATTCACTGGCCATTCGGGTGAGATCATTGAACTTAAGCATTGCTGAAAAAAGCATTTCACAGACAATGAAATCTTTTTTTGAAGTGTATTTTCTGCTGTAATGTTAGAAACACGGCAGCTGGTGCATACACAACAAACTCCCACATACACACACACACACAGCAATGGGATAAATGTTCAGCTAATCTATTTGTGTGATGTTTGAGTGAGGGATAAATATTGGCCAGGACACTGTAGAGAGGTTTATTCGTCAAAAGAGTCCCGAGGGATATTTTGCTTCACATGGAAGGCCGACCCCACCATCTCATTAAAAAAGGCAACACCGGGTAGTGCTGCACTCCCTCAGCACTGCACTGGAGCATCAGCCCAGAGTCTTGCACTCAAGGCTCAGGGATTGGACTTGAATCCACAAACTTCTGACTCAGCAACAGGCACGCAGCTGACTGAGCTACAACTAACACCTTCTACAGCAGTTCTTTTTTTTCTCATTATAACACTGACTAATAGGATAATGCAGCTTCAGAATTCTTCATGCCTCTGTTCTGTCGCAATATAATCCAGTGTGCTGGGTTCTAGTTAATGTACAAATTGTCAACGTTTTAACAATATCACAACAGACAAGTCAGGTCTTAAATTGTTCAGAAGGCCGATATCATTACTGACTGCCTCTCATAGTGTAATATCTAGTTGGCATCAATTGTCAGGCCGACACACATACACTGTTGGCTGTGGCAATGAGACAGTACCCCCACCAGCTGTCAGTGCCATCCTGGCAGGAGCGAAAACTGGCAACCTCACTCTGCCTGATATTTGCCTGTACACTGCAAATTTGCTCCCCGCAATTTGCACGAGTGGGATTTCACCACGGGGTGTCCCCAGATTCTGCTGCCCCATCGCACTGATTCTCGGTTCTTCAACACCGTGCCCTTCGAGTGAGATGAAGGGGTAGGTTTGAAGGAGCGTCTTAAAGGAGGAGAGAGGGGTAGTGAATTCCAGGACTTAGAGCCTAGATTTTAAAATTCTCATCCTCACGCTCAAATCTCTCCATGGCCTCACCCCTCCCAATCTCTGTAACCTCCTCAAGATCCACCACACTGCGAGATCTCTGCAATCCTCCACTTTTGGCCTTTTACACATTCCCAGTTTTCATTGTTCCACCAATGACAGCTGTGCCTTCAGCCAGATCCATAGAACCATAGAAAAGTTACAGCACAGAAGGAAGCCATTTGGCCCATCTTGTCCATGCCAGCCTGAGGAAGCCCAGGTGCCCTTTCTAATCCCACCTTCCTGCGCCCGGCCCATAGCCCTACAGCTTACAGCACTTTAGGTGCAGATCCAGGTACTTTTTAAAAGAGATTAAAGTTTCTGCCTCTACCACCAACTTGGGCAGCGAATTCCAGACATCCACTACCCTCTGCGTTAAAAAGTTCTTCCTCATGTCCCCCCTACACCTTCTGCCACTTATCTTGAATCTATGTCCCCTGGTTCTAGAATTCTCCACCAAGGGAAACAATTTTATCCTGTCCACTCTATCTATTCCCCTCATAATTTTGTACACCTCAATCAAGTCACCTCTCAGCCTTCTTTGTTCTAAGGAAAATAACCCCAATCTATCCAATCTCTCCTCGTAGCTACACTTTTCTAACCCTGGCAACATTCTTGTAAACCTCCTCTGCACTCTCTCCAGAGCTATTACGTCCTTCCTGTAATGTGCTGACCAGAACTGCACACAATACTCCAGTTGTGGCCTCACCAGTGTTTTATACAATTCCAACATTATATCCTTACTTTTATATTCTATACCTCTGCTAATGAAGGAGAGCATTCCATATGCCTTCTTTACAACCTTGTCTACTTGAACTGCTGCCTTCAGGGACCTGTCTACTTGAACTGCTGCCTTCAGGGACCTGTGTACTTGTACACCAAGATCTCTCACTTCATCTACCCCTCTTAGTATATTCCCATTTATTTTGTGATGCCTGTAACTGTTTGACCTCATACTTCTCTATGTTAAAATCCCTCTGTCACTTTACCGTCCACTCCACCAACCCATCTACATCGTTTTGGAGATTATGGCTATCTTCTACACTATCCACTACTCGGCCAATCTTTGTGTCATCTGCAAATTTCCCAATCATGTCCCCACAATCACGTCCAAATCATTAATATATAACACAAACATCAAGGGTCCCAACACCGAGCCCTGTGGAACACCACTTGCGACAACTTTCCATTCGCAAGAGCATCCATCGACCATTACCCTTTGTTTCCTGTTACAAAGCCAACCTTTTATCCAGTTTGCCACATTACCCTGAATCCCATGGGCTTTTACTTTCCTGACCAATCTGCCATGTGGGACCTTGTCAAATGCCTTGCCAAAATCCACGTACACAACATCCACTGCACTATCTTCATCGAACCTTCTTGTCACTTCCTCAAAGAATTCAATCAAATTTGTGAGGCAAGACCTTCCTTTAACAAATCCATGCTGACCATCCCTGACTAGTCCATGCCTTTCCACATGACAGTTAATCCTATCTCTCAGGATTGATTCTACTAATTTGCTCACCACCGATGTAAGACTAACTGGCCTATAATTGTTTGGCATTTCCTTTGATCCCTTTTTAAACAACGGAACTACGTTTGCATTTCTCCAGTCCTCCGGTACCTCCCCTGTATCTAGTGAAGATTGGAAAATCATCCTCAGAGCATCTGCTATCTCCTCCCTGACTTCCTTCAGCAGCCTTGGAAACAATCCATCTGGCCCTGGTGACTTATCAACTTTCAAGGATTTCAACCCTTCAAGTACTTCCTCTCTCTTTATGACTATCCCATCCAATATCTTGCAGTGTTCCTCCTGGTCTACTATATCTACATCCTCCCTTTCTTTTGTAAACACGGAGACAAAATATTCATTCAAAACCCTTCCCACAGCCTCGGCATCTACACACAAGTTTCCATCTTCATCTCTGATAGGTCCCACTTTTTCCTTAACTAACCTTTTAGCATTAATGTATTGGTGAAACATCTTTGGGTTATCTTTAACTTTACTTGCTAATCTTTTTTCATGCCCTCTCTTTGATTTCCTTATTTCCTTTTTTACTTCGTCCCTGCACTTCCTCTCTTCGACTAGGCTATCTGCAGTGCTTAGTTCTTTGTGCCTATCGTACGCTTTCTTTTTCTGTTTGATCTTCCCCTGTATTCCTCTAGACAAGTTGTCTAGATCCTGAGCTCAGGAATTTCAATATGTAGTAATTATGGTTTTATTTAGTTTGTAATGTACCTTTAAGAATAATACTAGTTAGGAAAGATCACATAATCTTTAGTAACCAATAGGAGAGTAGCGTGGACTACCTCAGCAGTGTAGAGATAGAGTTGGGGTTGAAAGCACACGCGTAGTTGCTGCCGAGTATATTGTAAATAAACTTAATGTTTTCACTTAAGAAGTGTCTGCGGATCAACTTTATCACTAACAGTACAGCTCGGACATCCCACAACAAACTGGTGATGAGGATAAAACTGGATTGAACAGAAGAAATCAAGTTAGAAAGAAATTGGTACTGTACCTCATCCAGTGATTGTAAATAGCAAGCTCTGTTAGAACTGAAGACACAATTTGGGAGAATTAATCCTTTTGAACCAGCCACTAATGATTGGTCTCAATACATAGAACGCCTCATATTCTTTTTTCATGCAAACAAGATTACGGGGGAAGAGAAGAGGTGAGCGATCCTCTTAAGTACATGTGGGAGCAAAACCTATGGTTTGATTCGAAGTTTGACAGCACCCAGTGCTCCAGATTCAAAAAATTCCAATGAATTGTGGACCTCATGAAGGGATATTTTCAACCAAAGCCCTCAGTCACGATGCAGATGAATCTGCGGCAGGCAGGTTGGTGAGGATGAGGTCAAGTATGTTTTTCTTTCTTGTTGTTTCCCTCACCACCTGCTGCAGACCCAGTCTAGCAGCTATGTCATATAGGGCTCGTCCAGCTCGGTCAACAGTGGTGCTACCAAGTCACTCTTGCTGATAGACATTGAAGTCCCCCACCCTGAGTACATTCTGAACCCTTGCCACCCCCAGTGCTTCCTCCAAGATGTGTTCAACATGGAGGAGCACTGATTCAGCAGCTGAGGGAGGGCGGTACGTGGTAATCAGCAGGCAGTTTCCTTGCCCGTGTTTGACCTGATGCCATGAGATTTCATGAGGTCTGGAGTCGATGTTAAGGACTCCCAGGGTAACTCCCTCCTGACTGTATACCACTGTGCCACCACCTCTGCTGGGCCTGTCCTGCTGGTGGGACAGGACATACCCAGGGATGGTAATGGTGGTGTTCGGGACATTATCTGTAAGATATGATTTAATGAGGATGACTTTGTCAGGCTGCTGCTTGACTAGCAAGTGAGACAGCTCTCCCAATTTTGGCACTAGCCCCCAGCTGTTAGTAAGGAGGACTTTGCAGGGTCAACAGGGCTGAGTCTGGCATTGTCGTTTGCAGTGCCTAGGTCAATCCATCCGGTTTCATTCCTTTTTGTGACTTCTGAGTGGCTTGCTAGGCACTAAGAGCCAACCACATCTATGTGGGTCTGGAGTCACATACAAGGACGACAGATTTCCTTCCCTAAAGGGCATCAGTGAACCAGATGGGTTTTTACAACAATTGACAATGGTTTCATGGTCATCATCAGACTTTCAATTCCAGATTTTTGTTGAATTCAAATTCCACCATCTACCATGGCGGGATTCGAACCAAGGTCCCCAGAGAATTACCCTGGGTCTCTGGATTACTCAGCCAGCGATAATATCGCTACACCATCACCTCCCCTAGTCTGGTTCACATCTGGAATGCACTGCCTGGAGCTGTAGTGGAGACAGTTTCAATCAAGTTATTCAAGAGGGCATTAGATGATTATTTGAATAGAAACAATGTGCAAGTGTACAGGGAAAAGGCAGGAGGATGGCATTAAATCATAATGCTCATTTAGGGACGGTGGGCCAAATCCTTATGCGCCGTAACAATTCTGTGATTATTAGAAATGAGTGATTTTTGCACTTCTAGCCCTTCCTCCTCATTGAAGACCATCGTGTGAGGGTAGCTCATCAGCCTTGAGTGATAATGAACATGCAAACATACAAAATAGGAGCAAAAGTAGGCCATTCGGCCCCTCAAGCCTGCTCCATCGTTCAATAAAATCATGGCTGGTCTGTTTGTGTTTCGAGTTCTACATTCCCATCTACCGCCGATCACCTTCGATTCCCTTGCCTAACAAGAATCTATCTACCTCTGCCTTAAAAATATTCAGTGACCCCGCTTCCACTGCTTTTTGAGGCAGAGAGTTCCAAAGTCGCACAACCCTCTGAGAGAAAAAAAATTCTCCTCATCTCTGTCCTATAAGGGCGGCCCTCTAATTTTACAATAGTGCCCCCTGGTTCTGGACTCACCCACTAGAGGAAATATCCTTTCCACGTCCATCTTGTCAAGGCCATACAAGATCTTAAATACTTCAATCAAGTCATCCCGCACTCTTCTAAATTCCAGTCTAATCTATCCTCATAAGACAACCCGCTCATTCCAGTTATCAATCTAGTAAACCTCCTCTGAACCACCTCCAATGCATTTACATCCTTCCTTAAATAAGGAGACCAAAACTGCACAGTATTCGAGATGCGATCTCACCAATGCCCTGTGTAACTGAAGCATAACATCCTTACTTTTATGTTCAATTCCTCTCATAATAAAGGATAGTATTCCATTAGCCTTCTTAATTACTTACTGTACCTGCACTGTTTGTGACTCATGCATGAGAACACCTAGATCCCTCTGCACTTCGGAATTCTGCAGTCATTCTCCATTTAAGTAATACTCTGCTTTTTTATTCTTCCTGGCAAAGTGAACAACTTCACATTTTCCCTCATTATACTCCATCTGTTTTCTGTTTTTTTTTTTGCCTCCCTCTCTTCTTGAATTGAAGGATTTATTTGCTACTTTCCAGTCTGATGGAACCAGAATCAAGGAAACTGGAAAATTAACACCAATACATCTACCAACTCATTAGCCACTTCTTTTAAGGCCCTAGGATGAAGTCTAATCGGACCTGAAGACTTGTCAGCCCGCAGCTCCGTCACTTTGCTCAGTACTGCTTCCCTAGTGATTGTAATTTCACCAAGTTCCTCTCTCCTCTATATCTCCTCATTTACAGCTATTGCTGGAATGTTTTTTGTATCCTCTATAGTGAAGATTCTATAGAAGCAAAATATTTGTTCATTTCATCCACCATTTCATTATTATTTACTATTAACTCCCCATTCTCACTCTCTAGAGGACCAACACTCATTTTACCAACTATTTTCCTGTTTAAATGCTCTTACACTCTAATTTCTTTCTCCTGATTAACCTACTAGTCGTTTTCGGCCGTTCTTTATATTCTGACCAATCATCTGACCTGTCACTCATCTTTGGGTAGTTATATGCTTTTTCCTTAAGTTTGACGCTTTCCCTAACTTCTTTAGTTAACCACGGATGGTGTGTCCCCCTTTAGAATTTTTATTTATAGTAGGAATATACTTATTCTGTGTATTCTGAAAAATCCCCTTAAATGTCTGCCACTGCTTCTCTATTGATCTATCCCCTAGTCATTTCAGCTAGCTCAGCTTTCATCCCCACATAGTTGCCCTTATTTAAGTTTAAAATACTAGTCTTAGACCCACTCTTCTCCCTTTCATACTGGATGTAAAATTCAATCATATTGTGTTCACTGCTACCCAGGGGTTACTTTACCCTGAGATCATTAATTAATCCTGTCATATTACACAATACCAAGCCTAATATAACCTGCTCTCTGGTTAGTTCCAGAGCGTGCTGCTCTAAGAAACTCTCTCGAAAACATTCTATGAACTCCTCACCTAGGCTACTGCTGCCAATCTGATTTTTCCAGTTTATGTGTAGACCAAAGTCACCCATGATTTTTGCCATCCCTTTATCACAAGCACCCAATATTTCTTCTTTGTTCTACATTGTGATTACTGTTAGGGGACCTATAGGCCACTCCCACTATTGACTTCTTTCCCTACTAATCCACATCTCCACCCTAACCGATTCTACATCCTAATCTCCTGAACCAAGGTCACTTAACTATTGCACAAATGCCATCCTTAATTAACAGTGCTACCCCTCCACCTTTACCTAGCTTCCTATTCTTCTTAAAGGTCATATACCCTAATATTCAGGACCCAATTCTTGTCATCCTGCAGCCACATTTCAGTAATGGTTATCAGATCATATTTATTTACTTCAATGTGCACTATCAATTTGCTTACTGAGTTATGAATGCTACACGCATTCAGAATTTAGTTTTGTCTTAATGTTATCTGTGAACTCTGACCCTTCCTGCCATCCTCCGACCCTCATTTCCCATATTACTATTTTCCTCTCTACTCTTTGATATACAACATCTTGATACCTTGCCCCCACTATTTACTTCCTCTTTACTTCCCTAGTTAGGCAGTTCACAAGAACACTTGTCCCAGCACAGTTCAGGTGTAGACCATCCCAATGGTAGGTACAGCTTTCCCCAATACTGGTGTCAGTGCCACACAAACCAGAACCCACTTTTCACACGCCAGTCTTTGAGCCACATGTTCATCTCTCTAATTTGATGTACCCTATGCCAATTTGCACGCAGCTCAGGTAATAATCCAGAGATTATAACCTTTGAGGTTCTGCTTTTCAATTTAGTACCTAGTTCCTCACCCACTATGCAGAACATGTTTCCTAATTCTACCAATGTTGTTGGTACCTACATGGACCACGACAACCGGATCCTCCCTCTCCCAATGCAAGGTCCCCTCCAGCCCTGGGCAGATGTCTCAAACCTGGCACCAGGCAGGTAGCTATGCCTCCTAAGTGTTAGTGACAAAGGACAAGACATGGATGGGAGGAGGAGATCCTCAACCATGTCCTCATCTCACAGGCCGCTGTAGTTTCTTAATTATGTGGGCGAGGACTGCTTCAAGTCAGACTTCGCATCACTCTCAATGTTGACTGGACTGTCAATTCCCAGAGCGAGCGCATACACAGGGCACCACGGATCTTTTTAGCTACCATGGCCTGGTGAATCATAAGGCTGGAAGGTTCTGAATGCTGCGAATGGTTGGACATCCATTGAGATGAAAGGGAATGGCATTGAGGGCCAGGAGAAAATTGGCCATCTCCCCTTGCCTTCACTTTACTCTTTCTGGAACCTGGCAGCGATTGAAGTGTCACGGGATCGTCTCCCTTGCTTCCTATATGGTGTCATCATGTCCAAACTCACCCTCATCACCCTCATGAGGTTCCTGGGCCTCCTGATCTTCATCCTCAGAAATGGTCTCATCCTCCTCCATTTCACCCTCTGGCCAGGGGTCACCTCTTGGCAGTGCCAGTTAGTGAAGCATGCAACACACAACGCTGATGCATGAAACCCTATCGAGTGTATTGCAGTGTGCCACCTGAATGGTCCAAACATCTGAAGTGCATCTTCAGAATCCCAAAGGTCTGCTCTATGGAGGAGCATGTGGAGTGGTGAGTACAGTTGTACCTCTCCCTGAGGGCGACGCACCGGTGTCATCAGCCAGCCTTTCAGTGGGTACCACTTATCTCCAAGTAGCCATCCCTGCAAATGTTCAAGCCCCCTCGAAAACCTCAGGTACCTGGAAATGACTCTGGATGTAGGAGCCATGGTAACTCCCAGGGTAGCTTGCACGAATGTGCAGTACGTGCTTCTGACGATCACACACCAGTTGTACATTAATAGAATGAAAGCCTTTACGGTTGATAAACATTAGTGGCTGCTGCCATGGAGCCCTTAAAGCCACATGGGTACAGTTGATTGCACCCTGCACTCTTGGGAAGCCTGAGATAGCTGCAAAGCCAGTGAATCTCACAGCCTGGCTATTTTCGCCCAGAGCAAACTTCACATAGTAATGAGTCTTCCTGTAAAGGGATGTGTTGCAGACTGTGAGATGCCGCACAGGTTCCCTGTGGTTCCCTGAAATGGCCCATAGGCAAAGAAATTCAGTGTGGTGGTCACCCTTAAGGCCACTGGCAGGGGATAGCCTCCAACTCCAGGGGGTGTCAGGTCTACACAAAGAATGTTTTTTTTAATTCATTTCATGGGATGTGGATTTTTGTTGGCCAGATCAGCATTTATTGCCCATCCCTAATTGCCCTTTTCCACAGGGCATTTAAGAGCCAGCCACATTGCTCTGGGTCTGGAGTCACATATAGGCCAGACCAGGTAAGGACAGCAGATTTCCTTACTAAAAGGCATTAGTGAACCAGATGGGTTTTTTACAACAATCAGCAATGGTTTTGTGGTCATCATCAGGCTTTTATTGAATTCAAATTTCACCATCTGCCAAGATGTGATTTGAACCCCAGTCCCCAGAGCATTGCCCTGGGTCTCTAGAATACTAGTCCAGTGACAATACCACTACACCACTGCCTCCCAAGGCTCAGGACAAGCACAGACATGCCTGGCATTGTATCTCACTCATTTGTTAATAGGAGAGTCTTCTTCAGTATACCTTTGGTCTGGCAATTTGCCTCCGTTGTCTGGGTCTGTCCTCCTGATCCTCTTCTTCTTGCTCTGGTTCCCCTTGACCCTGGGCATCAGGAGGGGACTCCCTGTGGAGCTGCACTGGGCATTGCCTCTCCCTCCTGCACCTCCACCATTGCATTACAACCCTCAGAAAGGCAGCATTGAGCCTTGGATCCATTTTTACCTTTACCTTCTCTCTGAAGTGAAATATTGAAGACATTAATGAGTAACTGGTGAAGATAGTGAAGCTCAAAATCAGTTACCTATAGCAACAGTAAATGGTCTACTGTGGTTTCTACCCTACTTGCATTATCATTGATGCTGCCTTGTCTTTGAGGTGCTACCACCCTTATCGATTACCACCAAGATACCATCCCAGAATCATTACATCTGGATCCCTCGTTACTATGAGAAGGAATGACAAGTGCCACCTAACCTGGTTCAGTCTCCAATCCCTGGTCTGACATTCTAATTAACAATAAATTGCTGATGATTAACGACTGGATGCCCTTTAGCTCGTTAGGAATACCAGTTTTGGTGATCACGTGACCGGCCTCCATTAACGGAATGCCACAGATGCTGTGCTTCCTTACCGATTGCCTGCATTCCCAAATTTGACATTCCGACGTGTTTAATGTTGAGAATGTGATGTCAAGCCATTGACTTACGAGTTTCCCTGTTACAGCGCTGATAAAGGCATTGACTTCCAATGGCTTTCTTCATAAGGAGGTCTTCCTCCCCTCTCTCGAATAAGACTCCAGTTCACTCTTGCAACACAAACAAGTTAAAGGGCACCCCCCCACCAAGGAAGGGCCCCTTAGTCCAGCAGTGCACTCCTCCCACACTGCCTCAGACCCATCCCATTCAGATTTGCTTCTACTTTTGATTTATAACCGCGCCACCACTCTGGTACAGCAGATGGTAGCTCTGCACTACTATTTCAAAATAAGCTTCAATACTCCCTCTGTCACGGTCTGTGTCCCAGTTATCTACCTGAAACCTCACGATGTGAAGGTAGACCACCCTCCTGTTATTCTCCAGCCTCCCCCAATAATACCGGATCCCATAGTTGTTGTGGAGGACATTCCTACCCTCCCACCACGAGCCCATCCCTACTGAAGCACCCGTACCCCATGTGGACCTCTACCCTCCCCATCTGGGGGCTGTATGCACAGTCAGCTACTGAGGTGAACTCCCCGGCCAGGAAAGCTTCACATACCACAACCCCCATCCACCCCCTCAACCCCATCCCCCACCTTTCTTCACATACCACTCCCCCAACCATTCCCCCCCACCCTTTATTATGTGTTCCCCAAATGCAGGCTGCAGATGCCTCCCATTGCCATCACCATACCCGCCTACTACCCAGTACAGAGACAGACAGGCCCATAGACAGCGACTGTGAGCCAGCCCTGAACACCAAGCTGTGCGTTATTCCTACTGAGCACACAGCCCTTGCCCGGAGCTGCAGTACGCCATGCTCCCAACGTTCACTCCTGCAGCATGCCCGCTACACCCCATGACTGTCTCCACTCTCTGACTGTTGACTGTGAGGTCCACCGAGCCCCAGGAGTGTCTCTACTCTCTGACTCCTCAGTGTGAGCCCCAGGCCAAGAACTTTGACTTTCACAGAGTTTCCCATTGTCCTCATGGCTGCAGACTACACTGTCTCCTTTCCAAACCACCACCCCCTTGAGTCTGCATGTGACCCCTCCTTCTTGTGGCACAGTAACAATCACCGCCCCCCCCCAACCTTTTCCTATTCCAGAGTCCAGGTGCTTCCCCTCCCATTCATCCATGTGGTATCCATTTCACCCCCTTTGTTGTCATCGTTTCAGTTTCCCTTGTTGTGCTCCAGCTTCCCACCCCTTGGTCTACCCTCTGCCTCCCATCATTCTCCCCCCTCCCCCACCTCCTTGCAAAACCTTCCAGCCCCTCTGCCTTCAACCATGCCCCTTCCTTCCCCATTTCACCCCCCCACCCCCCCAACCATGTGTTCCCCTTCCCCACCCCACCCCCCCCCGGACCTCCTCCCTGGTGAAAATGCTGGTTTCTGAATGCTCAGCCTTGTATGAGTACCGCTGCACAGTGGTGGTCCTTTCAGGCAAGGGTGGCACACACCGGGAGCAGACCACCTCTACACCCCTGCACCCCACCCCCCCGCACCCCCGGTCGCAATACTGGTCAGTGTCTGAAGTTTGAGCCCTGCCTGAGCACCGCTGCACAGTGGTGTCCTTGTGACTACAGAGGCAACCACCAGAAGTCCAGGCCAACCCTACAGCCTCAGCAGTGAGGCGTTCCACTGGCACCTCAGCATGACTGGTGCAACGCTATGGAAGGAAGGCTACTTGGGTTGCGTTGGCCTCGAAGTTGCGAGCAAAGCGGGGTCCGACGTGTGTGCGCGCCATTCTTTTTCAAACGCGATTCAGACCAACGTGATCTCCCGCTGGCGGTAAGATTGGAAGGCAGCACGTGGTTCCAGTGAGAAGCTAATTTAGTGAGGGTCCATGAGATGGAGATGAATGCTCAGCGGGGCACCCGACCCGCCATCGGGAAAATCGCAAACTATTTTCACGCTGCTGGGTTTCTGATTTTTGGCCTCCCGCTAAATTCTCCACCCCCACCACGAAATGCGCCACAGGCGGGATGGGAAAATTCCACTCAAGGATTCTACCAAATGAGGCAAGGCTGCCACTTAACTAGGATTTATTTCTGAATGCCAGGTGAGGGTTGAATCTGGTCAGTTTCTAATCCCTTGCCAGTTAAGCCTCAGACATGAAGAATAGCCACGTGATTCCAAGAAACTACTGAGAATCACAGAATCACAGAATCACAGTGCAGAAGAGGCCCTTCGGCCCATCGAGTCTGCACTGACACGTGAGAAACACCTGACCTACCTACCTAATCCCATTTACCAGCACTTGGCCCATAGCCTTGAATGTTATGACGTGCCAAGTGCTCATCCAGGTACTTTTTAAAGGATGTGAGGCAACCCGCCTCCACCACCCTCCCAGGCAGCACATTCCAGACTGTCACCACCCTCTGGGTAAAAAAGTTTTTCCTCACATCCCCCCCTAAACCTCCTGCCCCTCACCTTGAACTTATGCCCCCTTGTGATTGACCCTTCAACTAAGGGGAACAGCTGCTCCCTATCCACCCTGTCCATGCCCTGCATAATCTTGTACACCTCGATCAGGTCGCCCCTCAGTCTTCTCTGCTCCAACGAAAACAACCCAAGTCTATCCAACCTCTCTCTATAACTTAAATGTTTCATCCCAGGCAACACCCTGGTGAATTTCCTCTGCACCCCACCTCCAGCGCAATCACATCCTTCCTATATGAGAATCCCATTCATCCCCTCGTCGGAGAAGGATGTGGGGAGGCGGGCGAGAGAACTTTTCCTGAACTCAAAGAGGAGATGAGAGATCCAAATCCAAGGGGAATAATCAGGTGGGTGTGCTACACATTCGCCTGCCAGATTCCACCCACTGTCGGGCTCTGCTTTCAACTTTTGACAACACTGGGGCAATAGGACCCAGTGGAATCTAAGCAGTGCTGCTGTTTATCCCTTGGTTCAATTTGGGCACAGGTGTGTGCGGATCATTACCTATAAGGAAATCTTCTGTTGCTCTGAACGCAGCTAAAAATTCCCTCCATCAAAGCCCTGCCGGCCGAATCGAGACTTTGCCATAAACGCCAAGTGACTGAACTTCAGGGTATTGACTGGCGCCCGATTGCACAATAGGTGTGTTTTTCTCACTCCAGAAAAAAGTTCTGGCAGTTTTTCTCCCAAAAACCTCTCAACTGAAAGAGCACTGCAAATGCCAAGGAGAAAGCAGCCGGGGAATATCCAAGTGTATATCAGAGAAACTACCATGAACACTCAAGAACCTTGCAATTTTGTCCCACCGATGGATATTGTGAAGACAACTGTGACATGGAACTCCGATGCAGAAATTGTAAGTAAAGTTACCGAACTTCCTCAGACGGTTGCCGTGTTTTTTATTGCCAGCTTGCTCGGTTAATGATCCCAGTTTTAACCAAGCTGTTTGTCTCCAGTGTTTAACCGAGCCTCAGATTTATTACAGTGCTCGGGTGTCGTTGAATGGTTCAGTCAGGTCTCTGATGTGGGGTGTCAGCTGTAGCTCAGTCACACCTTTTGAGTCAGAAGGGCTCAGGACCCAGTCCAGAGGCTTAAGCACAAATTCTGGGCTGACGTTTTGGTGCCAGTACTGAAGGACTGTCTGCACTGTCAGAGGCGTTGTCTTTCAGATAAGACGTTAAACTAAAAGTCTTCCCTCTCGAGTGAACTTAAAATATCCCACGGCACTATTCAGAGCAGTGGAGTTCTCCCTGGTGTTCTGGCCCAATATTTATCCTTCACCCGACATCACTAAAAACAGATTATCTGATCATCATCACATTGCATTTTGTGGAGGTTTGCTGTGCGCAGATTAGCTGCTGTGTTTCTGATTTCAACAGCAACTACACTTCAAAAAACAGAGTATATCATTGACTGCAAAATGCTTTGAGGTCAGGGAAGGTGCTATATAAATGCAAGTCTCTCTTTTGCTGCCCCCCTTGTTCAAACACTGAGGGCAGGATTTTCGGGTCATCGGGCGGGTGTGGTGGGCGGGCGCGGGAGCAGCTGGGAAACCGCCCGCCGCCGGGTTCAGGCCCCCGATGACGATTTCATGCTGGCTGGCCAATTAACGCCCTGGGATGAGGTTTCCCCCAAAAAATCCAAAGGTCACCTGGCCCGATTCGCCCGCCCGCCAACCGTAACGCTGGACGGGCAGCGAAAAATCGCCGCTAATTGAAACGTTAATGGCCTCAATGGGCCTCTTAATTGTCGGCGGGCGCGCTAACAACCCTTGCACGTGCCCAACGACCAAAATATCGCGCGAGTGCACAATGTTGTCGGGGTGTTCACCCGACATCATTGGCGCTACTTTACGCCCAGTCAGGTTTACCTCCCGCGGGATGTAAAACTCTGCCCTGCGTGTGGTGTCTGACTCACTTGCCCTAATTCTAGTTTGGGAACATGATTTTATTTCCAGCACATTTTGATCTTCAACACAACACTAAGTTTACTAAGATCCTTTGCCACTCTTTCCCCAGGGTTAAAAGCTCTGGTGCATTTGCCTGCACTGCAGTTCTAATGAGCAAATGTTTGCAGAATCAACAGGTTGTGGGATCGTTTTCCCAAAGACTGCGGGGAAAGAAGTGGATGGCCGACGTTTGCCTCTCCTGAGTCTTTGTGCTGAACTCGCGGTTTCTGTCCCGCTCGAGTGCTCAGAGTGTATTCCTCGCCGCTCCAGTGCAGCAGGTGCAGCCCCAACTCTGCAGCTCCCCTCACAGCTCTCAACGTAATCATCGGCCCCCTTAATCCTTCGGGATTAATTAGCCGCTCCTTCCAGCCTTTCTAAACCCAGAAATGGAACCGCTTTCAGTATACATGGGCAGAAAAGAAATGATGTCTCCAAAATATTATTTCCAGTTAAAATTGTGGCTTTAGAGGAGGAACTTCAGATCTGATAAGCAGCAAATTCAGGGCTGATGTCAGAAGCATTCTTTTTTTAAACATAGACAGCGATCAACATGCAAAATAGATTTGTGTGAAGCATTGGGTTGCCAACCCTCCAGGATTGCCCTGGAGTCTCCAGGAGTTAAAGAGAATTAAAGTGAACACCCGTTGATTTTTTTTCTTATGTGTCTTTCGCACCTTTTGAACACTTTTAGATTTATTAGTTATATAAAAGAAATTGGAGAGGGGTGAAAAAAGGCTCTTTGAGTGGGTGAGGCAGGGAGTCCTGTGGTTAAAAACTCCAGGAAATCACCCAACCTTGGTTTGCAACCATACCGGGACAGTATCGCAGAATCACGGAATTGTTATGGTGCAGAAGGAGGCTATTCGGCCCGTCATGTCAGCACCAGGTCTCTGAATAAGCAACTCACCTAGTGCCATTCCCCTGCCTTCTCCCCGTAACCCTGCACATTCTTCGTTTTCAGGTAACAGTCTAATCCCCTTTTGAATGCTTCGATTGAACCTGCCTCCAATACACCCTCAGGCAGTGCATTCCAAACCCTAAGCACTGGCTGAGTAGAAAAGTTTCTCCTCATATCGCTTTTGCTTCTTTTATTAATTACTTTAAATCTGTGCCTTCACGTTGTCAATCCTTTCGCGAGTGGGAACAGTTCCTCCCTATCTACTCTGCCCATATCCCTCATGATTTTGAACACCTCTACCAAATCTCCTTTCAGTCTTCATTTCTGGGCACCGCACCTCAGGGGGGATATGTTTGCCTTGGAATAGGACGCAGTTCAGATTCACCAGAACATACTGAGGCTAAAGGAGTCAAATTATCAGGGCGGGTTGCATAGACTCAGCTTGCGCTCCCTTGGGCATAGAAGATTAAGATGATGATGGAGTGGTAATGTCACTGGACTGGTAAACAGAGGTAAAAACAGAAAATGCTGGAAAAACACAGCAGGTCTGGCAGCATCTGTGGAGAGAGAAACAGAGATAACGTTTCTTCATACATGGCCTTCATAGCAAATGGATTCGAGTACAGGAGCAGGGATGTCTTGCTGCAAGTATACAGGGCCTTGGTGAGACCACACCTGGAATATTGTGTGCAGTTTTGGTCTCCTTATCTGAGGAAGGATGTTCTTGCTATAGAGGGAGTACAGCGAAGGTTTACCAGACTGATTCCTGGAATGGCGGGACTGACATATGAGGAGAGATTGAGTCGGTTAGGGTTATATTCGCTGGAGTTCAGAAGAATATGGGGGGATCTCATAGAAACCTATAAAATTCTAACAGGACTAGACAGGGTAGATGCAGGAAGGATGTTCCCGATGGTGGGGGAGTCCAGATCCAGGGGTCACAGTCTGAGGATACAGGGTAGACCATTTAGGACTGAGATTAGGAGAAATTTCTTCACCCAGACAGTGGTGAGCCTGTGGAATTCGTCACCACAGAAAGTAGTTGAGGCCAAAACATTGTATGTTTTCTAGAAGGAGTTGGATATAACTCTTGAGGCGAAGGGAATCAAAGGGTATGTGGAGAAAGCGGGAGCAGGTTATTGAGTTGGATGATCAGCCAAGATCATAATGAATGGCGGAGCAAACTCAAAGGGCCGAATGGCCTACTCCTGCTTCTAGTTTCTATGTTTCTATGTTTTTCTATGTTTCAGTGTCCTGAAAAAGAGTCAGACGGACTCAAAACATTTTCCAGTATTTTCTGTTTTTATTTCAGATTTCAAACATATGCAGTACTTTGCTTTTATTTTAGTAAACCAGAGGCTAGGCTAATGCTCTGGGGACATGGGTTCGAATCCCACCACAGCAATCTGAATTCACTCAATAAATCTGGAATTGAAACCTGGTGTTGGTAATGGTGACCATGACAACTATCTTCAATTCAAAAACAGAATTACCTGGAAAAACTCAGCAGGTCTGGCAGCATCGGCGGAGAAAAGAGTCGATGTTTTGAGTCCACATTACCCTTCAACAGAACTGAGTGTAGTTAGGAGAGGGGTGAAATATAAGCTGGTTTAAGGTGGGGGGCGGGGGGAGAGAAGTTGAGGGTGGGGTGGTTGTAGGGACAAGCAAGTGATAGGAGCAGATAATCAAAAGATGTCACAGACAAAAGGATCAAAGAGGTGTTGAAGGTGGTGATATTATCTAAGAAAAGTGCTAATTAAGAATGGATGGCAGGACACTCAAGGTACAGCTCTAGTGGGGGTGGGGTGGAAAGACTGACAAGGTATTAGTTGTAGATTTAAAAATAATGGAAATAGGTGGGAAAAGAAAAATCTATATAAATTATTGAAAAAAACAAAAGGGAGGGGGAAGAAACAGGGTGGGGATGGGGGGAGGGAGTTTAAGATCTAAAGTTGTTGAATTCAATATTCAGCCCGGAAGGCTGTAAAGTGCCTAGTCGGAAGATGAGGTGCTGTTCCTCCAGTTTGCATTGGGCTTCACTGGAACAATGCAGCAAGCCAAGGACAGACATGTGGGCAAGAGAGCAGGGTGGAGTGTTAAAATGGCAAGCGACAGGGAGGTTTGGGTCTTTCTTGCAGACAGACCGCAGGTGTTCTGCAATTGGTCTCTCCAATGTAGAGGAGACCGCATTGGGAGCAACGAATGCTCTAAGTTAGGGGAAATGCAAGTGAAATGCTGCTTCACTTGAAAGGAGTGTTTGGGCCCTTGGACGGTGAGGAGAGAGGAAGTGAAGGGGCAGGTGTTGCATCTTCTGCGTGGGCATGGGGAGGTGCCATAGGTGGGGGTTGAGGAGTAGGGGGTGATGGAGGAGTGGACCAGGGTGTCCCGGAGGGAATGATCCCTACGGAATGCCGCCGGGGGGGTGAAGGGAAGATGTGTTTGGTGGTGGCATCATGCTGGAGTTGGCGGAAATGGCGGAGGATGATCCTTTGAATGCGGAGGCTGGTGGGGTGATAAGTGAGGGGACCCTATCATGTTTCTGGGAGGGAGGATAAAGCGTGAGGGCAGATGCGCGGGAGATGGGCCGGACACAGTTGAGGGCCCTGTCAACGACCGTGGGTGGAAAACCTCGGTTAAGGAAGAAGGAGGACATGTCAGAGGAACTGTTTTTGAAGGTAGCGTCATCAGAACAGATGCGACAGAGGCAAAGGAACTGAGAGAATGGGATGGAGTCCTTACAGGAAGCGGGGTGTGAGGAGCTGTAGTCGAGGTAGCTGTGGGAGTCGGTAGGCTTGTAATGGATATTGGTGGACAGTCTATCACCAGAAATTGAGACAGACAGGTCAAGGAAGGGAAGGGAAGTGTCAGAGATGGACCATGTGAAAATGATGGAGGGGTGGAGATTGGAAGCAAAATTAATAAATTTTTCCAGGTCCCGACGAGAGCATGAAGCAGCACCGAAGTAATCATCGATGTACCGGAGAAAGAGTTGTGGGAGGGGGCCGGAGTAGGACTGGAACAAGGAATGTTCCACATACCCCATAAAGAGACAGGCATAGCTGGGGCCCATGCGGGTACCCATAGCCACACCTTTTATTTGGAGGAAGTGAGAGGAGTTAAAGGAGAAATTGTTCAGTGTGAGAACAAGTTCAGCCAGATGGAGGAGAGTAGTGGTGGATGGGGATTGTTCGGGCCTTTGTTCAAGGAAGAAGCTAAGGGCCCTCAGACCATCCTGTTGGGGGATGGAGGTGTAGAGGGATTGGACATCCATGGTGAAGAGGAAGCGGTTGGGGCCAGGGAACTGGAAATTGTTGATGTGACGTAAGGTGTCAGAGGAATCACGGATGTAGGTGGGAAGGGACTGGACAAGGGGAGAGAGAAGTCAAGATAACGAGAAATGAGTTCCGTGGGGCAGGAACAGGCTGACACGATCGGTCTGCCGGGACAGTTCTGTTTGTGGATTTTGGGTAGGAGGTAGAAGCGGGCCGTCCGAGGTTGGGCGGCTATCAGGTTGGAAGCTGTGGGAGGAAGATCTCCAGAGGAGATGAGGTCAGTGACAGTCCTGGAAACAATGGCTTGATGTTCCGTGGTGGGGTCATGGTCCAGGGAGAGGTAGGAGGAAGTGTCTGCGAGTTGACACTCAGCCTCCGCCAAGTAGAGGTCAGTGCGCCAGACAACAACAGCACCACCCTTGTCAGCGGGTTTAATGACAATGTTGGGTTTGGACCTGAGAGAACGGTGTGCAGTAAGTTCAGAGAGAGACAGATTAGAATGGGTGAGAGGAGCAGAGAAATTGAGACGGCTAATGTCACGCCGACAGTTCTCAATGAAAAGATCAAGAGAAGGTAAGAATCCAGGGGGAGGGGTCCAGGTGGAGGGACAATATTGGAGGTGGGTAAAAGGATCCGTTGAACGGGGAGAGGACTCCTGCCCAAAGAAGTGAGCACGGAGACGAAGACGGCGGAAGAAGAGTTCAGCATCGTGCCGAGCCCGAAATTCATTGAGATGAGGGCGTAAGGGTATGAAACTAAGTCCTTTGCTGAGCACTGAACGTTCAGCATCGGAGAGGGGAAGGTCAGGGGGTATAGTGAATACACGGCTGGGGCTGGGATTGGAAGATGGGGTGGGGACGGAGGGACAAGCAGGGGTGGAGGGTCCCAGATGGGTGTTGGTGTCGATGAGTTGTTGGAGCTTGCGTTCCTTAGCACTTGAGAGAAAGCGAAAAAGTTTCTTGTTGAGGCGTCGGATGAGGCGAAGAATAAAATGAAACTCGGGGCACGTGCAGCTTTGAAAAAGGGTGCGGCGGTGCTGCTGGAGGGAGAGGTCGAGTGTGTTCATATGGCGGCGCATGGCACTGAGTGTGGATCTCAGAATGCGATGGGAACAGCAGTCCGAGAGACGTTTTATGTCCCGGAGATACCTGTAATCCTGGGTGGGTTCGAAACAAGAGGGATGGAATTTCAGTTGAAATCCACGTGGGGTGCGTCAGAGACGGAGACAGTCACTGAGAAAGGAAATATGGCTGTGAAAGCGGGTTTTAATAAACACCTTGTCAAACACCAGGAGAGAAATGGAAAGCAATGAAGGTGAACAAGGCAGAAGAGACAGGCGGAAATCCTATCGGAGAACAGAGCAATACTTCTTCAAGGAAGGCATTTCTTGAAGAGAAGTGGCAGTCAATTAAACACAGAGATAAAAACAAAGAACTACTGCGGATGCTGGAAATCCAAAACGAAAACAGAATTACCTGGAAAACTTACCTGGACAACTATCTTCGATTGTTGTAAAAGCCTATCTGGATTATGCTAATGTCCTTTAAGGAAGGAAATCTGCCGTCCTTACCTGGTGTGGCCTATATGTGACTCCAGACCCGCAGTAATGTGGTTGATTTTTAATTGCCCTCTGAAATGACCTGGCAAGCCACTCAGTTCAAGGGCAATTGGGGATGGGGCAACAAATACTGACCTTGCCAGCGACGCCCACATCCCATGAAAGAATAAAGAGGAAAAAAAATAAGATCTAACTGAGGTGTTGGAGATGATTAAAGGAGTAGAGAGGGGAGATGGAGAGAAACTATGCCTCTGATGGGAGACACCAAAAAAGGGGAAATAACCTTCAACTTAGAACTAGACTGTTTATGGGTGATGTCAGGAAGCACTTCTTCACACAGAGGGTAGTGGAAATCTAGAACTTTCTCCCGTCAAAAAAGCTATCTAGGCTGGGGGTCAAGTGTAAATTTCAAAACTGAGATTGATAGATCGTCATTAGGCAGGGGTATTAAGGATTACAGAACCAAGGTGTGTAGATGGAGTTAAGATACCCATCAGCCATGACCTAATTGAATGGCAGAACAGGCTCAAGGGATCAAGCAGAAGTGGGGCAGAGGGTTAGAGAGCGAACGAGTGGGAGGAATGTTTCTTGTCATCTGCACGCACAGACATGCAAATCCTGCGGTCATATCGGCCCACTTACCACCCGCAGCATATCTGTGCATCAAAAGAGAAGCCATCCACCAAATCTTTCAAAATGAGGGTTTTCACCACCCTCAACCACCCCAACCCCCCGACCATCTCCCCCCTTAGTAAATATTTACTCAAACAGTAAACCAATAGGACACAAACAAAAGACTCACTTTTAAGGTCAGTTCATTCAGAACAGGAATGTGCGATTAGATTACAAGGGTCATGTGAAGACAAATACCAACTCAGGCTCTATAAGTTGAGTGGCCTGATTCCGCACTTTAATATCCCATGAATCTATAAAGAAAGACTTGCATTCATTTTCTTATGATCCAGTTAGGGAACCAGTAACTTCTTTTGTAAAGTAGAAAAAATTTGAAATCCCAGTTACTTACTAGGGCCACAAGATTCCACGGTTTTAAACAAGCAGAATAATTTTTTCCTTTACAAGAGTGAGGAAAGCAAACAGTCTATACTATCTATCTTATGTTCTAACATCCGGAATTAACATGAGGTAAACGTGAATTAACAGGCAAACTGCGGTCAGGCACACCACCTACTGTACACTAAATGGCAGACACCACAAAGACAGATCCCCCTATTTTCTCAGCAGCCCACCCATGCGTCAGTGATCACTATGAATCACAAAAATCCTTCAAACTCTGTCTTCCTCCTGAGGGAATTCAATTCTTCTCCTTTTGAAGATTTAGTCTCTGATTCCCCCCAACAGTTGCTCCAAGTAAGATTGTGTCAACAACAGCTCGCCTCCCAGATGCTCAATCTCTTCTCCCAAGACTGCACCCAGCGTTTAATCACTGGCATGATCCCCGCGTTTTAGCTGCTCTGAGCAGAGCACAGCTCACAGGCTTTTCTTTGCCCCAACGGCCAGATTCACGGAGCAGACACCTCTTCAGCTTCGCTGAGCTGACACTGCCTACTGGCTGCTGCTGTTGGGCTTCTCTGAGCCCCAACTCCTAGCAGTGTGAGCAGCTACTGCCCCTCAATCTCACCTCACTCTAATGACACTCTACCTTCCCCTCTAAATTTGGAAACACCAGACCTAACCTTGTATGTAGGCAGTGTTTCATCCATAATTCAGATGGTGTTGAACCCGTGGTTGAATGCGGTGTGGTATGATAACTGAAAAGAAAGCGGGAAAGTCGAGATTACAGAGTGCCTTCCAATGGCTTTTTCACACCAGACTTAAAAGTTTGTACTGGCTCTCGGGTAGGCCATTCAATGAGGGATGGTAAGGGGCTGTTTTAATATGTCTGATTCCATTCAGATCCATAAAGTTCTGAAACTCTGTGCTGGTAAAAGCAGTGCCATTATCTGAAATGACAGTTGCAGGTAGGCCATGTGTGCTGAAACTGTGACGTAGCTTCTCTATAGTTGTGTTTGACGTTGACAGTTTGACTTCAAATACATGCATCCATTTGGAATGTTCATCTACAATTAACAAGGAGATGGTACCCAAGAATGGTCTTATGTAATCGATATGTAATCAAACCCAGCCAGGGTCGACCAGACCAATCCCATAGATGCAGGGGGAGCCAGAACAGGCAACTTCTGTTGCTGCTGACAGCGGAGACAATGCTTAACCAAGTTTTCAATATCTCCATCAATGCCTGGCCACCATAAATCATTTCGCACAAGCATTTTCATTTTTGATATGCCCCGGATGGGCACTATGGAGTTCTGTCAAGAGCGGCTCCCTGCCTTGTGGTGGGAACACCACTCTTGACCCCCACAATAAAATCCCGCCTTGGCAGCTCAATTCCGTCTGTCTGACATGGAATGGTCTCCATTCTTCAGAAAGAGGCACGTTTGGCCAACCTTTTAATACAAAGCCTCTGACTTTCGATAATATGGATCTCTGCTTGGCCAATCTCTAATTTGTTTCACACACACACAAAGGCAAAGAATCTAAGAAGTTCAATAATAGCACTAATTCCTGTGGAATGGGAGCGGGCACAATACTGTCTGGCAATGGGAGACGACTGAGTGCATCCGCATTTGCAATGTGTAGGCCAGGACAGTATATAAAAATATACTCGTACGCAGATAAAGTTGGAGCCCATCGTTGTATCTTTGCTGACGCTATTGGCGGTACGGCCTTGTCCTCGCTGAACAAACCCATTAATGGTTTATGGTCCGACACAATGGTGAAATGGCGACCATACAGGTACTGGTGGAATTTCTTCACCCTGAATACCGCCGATAAACCTCCCTTTTCTAGCTGGGAATAGCCCCTCTCGGCTGTGGAGGGGGTTCTCGAGACACAGCCAATGGGCCTTTCAGACCCATTTTCCATTTTATAGAATAACACAGTTCCCACTCCGTAGGGAGGGGCATCACATGTTAATACCAGCTCTTTCGACGGGTCGTAGTGTACCAATAGACACAATGAATGCAACAATTCCTTTGCTTTCATGAAGGCTTCTTCCTGTTGTGTCCCCCAAAGCCAATGGTGGTCCTTTTTTAGTAACGAGTGTAACAGCGGCAACACAGTTGATAGATTTGGTAAGAAACGGTTGTAGTAGTTGATCATGCCCAGGAAGAACTTGAGTTCTGTTACATTGGATGGTGGTGGTGCATCTTTTATTACCTGAATTTTGTTTTCTACCGGGTGCAGTCCCAAGGCATCCACCCTGTGTCCTAGGTAAGTCACTTCTGGTGCCTGAAATGTGCACTTTTCGTTCTTTAACAGCTGGTGGAATTTGAATTCAGTTAATAAACCTGGAACATAAAGCTAGTCTCAATAACGGTATCATCGATTGTCATTAAAAACCCATCTGGTTCACCAATGCCCTTTAGGGAAGGTAAATCTGCCATCTTTCCCTGCTCTGGCCTACACGTGGCCTAGACCCACAGCAATGTGGTTGACTCTTAACTGCCCTCTGCAATGACCTGGCAAGCCATTCAATTCAAGGGCAATTAGGGATGGGAAACAAATGCTGGCCTTGCCAGTGACGCCCAAATCCTGTGAAAGAATAAAGGAAAAAAAGGGTACACCTTTTTTGGGAAATTGGATGTTTCTTGATTGTCAATCAGCCTCTTTTCCCCTATCACCAAAACGTTACAACAAATCAAGGAGATACTCACCTGTAATACAGAATAGTCGCTTGCTGGTACAGAACTTGTGTATTGCTGAAAGGGGAGGCAGGCTATCAATGCTTTTCGTCTTGGACTCATCAGGACGGCTCACAAGAAAATACCAACAGTAAAGGAAACAACGATTTATACTGCATCATAAGAGAGTGCTGACTGGTTGGCAAGTGGGCTCTGATGGGTGGTGGCATTGCAGTATACGTTGTTGGTATTCTTGTGAATCTGTCCTGATGAGTGCAAGACCAAAAGATTTGACTGCATGGCTCTCTTTTCAGCAATACACAAATCAAAGAGAGTGGGTGAAAAAAATGTCAAAACAGAGTGTTGTTTGATGCTCCTTTCTAGCTCTTGCTCCTGGGTGTTTCTCACATTTAATCTTTAATTACGGGAGACTTCCTGGTTGGTTGGCAACCGATGGTGCGGCGAACTCAAAGGAACTCAAAGGATGCATGAACATTGCAGTGCCAATGATGGTTCTCTTTTCCCTCCAGGTGGCTCTGCCCATCAAAACTCCAGGAAGGAACAAGAGGACAATGATGCTTGTTTCCTTTATGCTAGCAGCTGTTCTTCTGGTCGTAATTGGGATTGTCCTCTGGTACTTCCTGAGTAAGTGATCTACCTGTTTCTGTCTGTCCACAGGAAAGAGTTAATTCCCAATGAACAGCTTCAAAGTTGTCATGAGGTCAACTCCCTTCCTGTTCAGTGACAAATAATTACTAACACACTATGAAATATTTGCAATTTTTGCACAATTTATTACACTCAGGTTCCCTCCCTTAAAGTTTTCCCCTCTTCCCCCCACCAAAGATAGTGGCACCCACTTTGTAGCATACCCCACAATGGGACATATCACACTGGTGGAGTACACACAGTTGGAGGTGTATTTTCACTGGAGATGTACAGATATGGGGGACATGAATATGGCAGGATGTAATCTGGGGGGTGTATACATACACATACAATGGGGGGTGTACACACACTGGGGGGGCATAGCCACACTGGGGAGAGTACACACTCTGGGGAGGGTACACACAGTGGGGTTGTACACATACTGGGGTTTTTACACACACTGTGACATAACCTTAAAATCAGAGCCAGGCCATTCAGGAGAGAAGTTCAGAAAGACTTCTTGACGCAAAGAATATTAAATGTGTAGATAAAGCAGTAGATGCTAGCTCAATTCGATAATTTTAAATATGAGATTGATAGATTTTTCTAGCTAAGGGCTTAAGGGATATGAAGCCAAGATGGGGTGAATGAAGTTAGGATATGGATCGCCCATACCAGGTATGAGAAGACATTGTAAGGGTGAATAACATGGGCTCCAAGCAGAACTATAGCTGAGTTGAGCAGAAGTAGTATAGGTGGGAGTGTTTACAAGTGTTCTTCCTTCATAGATTTATTTCTCTCAGCCTTTCATAAGGGGAGAGGGAGCTTACAGGCAGGGCTACAGGGGTCTTTGTGGTCTCCAGTATAGCGCCTGAAGCTCGCAGTCCCCAGGGGCATAGTGCGCTCTGGAGGAGGCTCCTCCAACAGTGAGGAGGAAAGGAGTCAGAGGAAGGCAGCTGTGCAGGGGCAGGTGCACCCTGCAGTCCAGGCAGGTGAGGGGCCTGCTGCTGCACAGGGGCCTGCACAAGACAGGCAAGAGTAGCAGGCACCCAGAGGCAGGAGGTGACACTATCCTGCAAACAGGGTGTAGAGGCCACGGATGACATACCTGCAGATGTCAGAGCACAAGTGCCTTCGAGGACTGCGTCTCTCCCGGGAGACAGTCACATCCCTGTGTGACATGTTGGCCGGGGGGATAGCTTCCAATTGAGTTGGTGGCCACCCTATGCCTGTCGTTTGAAGGTAATATTGGACTTGAATTTTTTGCCATCTGGGTCCTACCAGGCATCAGCTGGAGACCTTTGCAGCATCTCGCAGCCAGCAGCCCATCATTGCATCAAGGTTGTGACAGATGCAATCTTCAGGAGTGCCAATGAATTCTTCACTTTCAGCACAGACAATGCCAGTCTCACCAAGAGAGTCTGAGGCTTTGCAAGCATTGCTGGATTTCCCCAGAGTGCAAGGGATCATAGATTGCACCCATGTAACCATCAAAGCACTGCCGGATAGCCAGGGGCCTTTGTCAACATTCAGTCAATGTCCAGCTTGTTTGTGACCAGCAACAGAGGATCATACGTGTGTGTACCCACTGAGGTGCATTTATCTATACTGGAGCTAGGTGCAGCCCAAGGATGTGATGGTTCTTCGTATTTTCCTTTAAGGCTTCCTCCTCCCCCTTATAGGTTCCTCAAGGCTGGTGGCTGCAGCTGCCGAGGTTTCACCTTAGTGCAAACACGGATAATGAAAGTCACCATCATCATTTGAGATGGCTGACACACAGACACACACACAGACACACACACAGACACACACATAGACACACACACAGACACACACACACGCCGCTTCCCTGCCTCCCCCATCCCACACCTACAGCACAGTCGTTCCAGGAGAGAGCTATAATCTCACCACCCCATGGTCGTCCTCCTGCCTCTCTACAGCCAATGGTCTTACACCATTGGTTGTTGGCCGGATCCAACACTTCCTCCTCCTCAGGAGTTAATATGCCAAGGTTTGGCACTCCTCCACTAGTCCTTGACCTCTTGTGGGCAATATGTGTCCTCTTCTCCTGCAAAGAGAAAGGGACATTGTAATGCATCTTTTACTATCATTTGTATGCCCAACACGTCCGTGACCAACACTTCCCAATGATCCTTGCCATCTAAGAGGTCACGGACGTCAGAAGCACCCTCCCCTCCCGCCCCCTCCACTCCCTAAGAAAACCCCATGTCATGCAGTGTGGCATGTCAGCTTCAGTTCGCCTTCTGCACTCCACCAGACACTAAATTTATTCTTTCATGGGGTGCGGGCATCACTGGCAAGGCCTAATTTCCCTTGAACTGAGGGGCTTGCTGGGCCATTTCAGAGGGGCAGTTAAGGGTCAACCACATTGCTGTGGGTCTGGAGTCACATGTAGGCCAGACCGGGTAAGGACGGCAAATTTCCTTCCCTAAGGGGCCTGAGTGAACCAGATGGGTTTTTACGACAATTGATGATAGTGTCGTGGTCACCTTCACTGAGACTAGCTTTATATTCCAGATCATTGAATTTCAATTCCGCCAGCTGCGGTGATGGGATTTGAACCCCTGATTCCAGAGCTTGGTCTGTGCCTCTGGATTAGTATCCCAGTGACTTTATCACTCTGCCAACATTTCCTCCGATCCCGCACATCTCACCCTCAGACCCTCCCTTATAGATCGTCTGCAAAATGGTTGCACAGTCACCCTCGCCAATCGTCAGAGCTAATTCAGCCTCTTACAGCACTCGAACCTAGGCCTTTGGATGACCCCACGGCTGCTGACCTCCTCTGCGACCTCCATCGGGCTTGTTTGGGTCTGGCAGGGAGGCGTCCTCTTTCCATCGGTTGGCATGGGGACCTCCTGCCGATCACTCATAGCCTGTGGGAGGACTCACGGAGTTATCATTGAACCTCGGGGCCGTCCTTGGTGTGGGCCCCTCCATTTGCCCTGCCTCTATCCTTTGTTGCAGCTGAGGGTGTGACTGCTTCAAACTGAGCAGGTGGGGTTTCCTCCCCTGCGGAGCAGAGGTAGAATTGAGGTTTTTTTCTGAACACTTGTTATTCAGAAGCTCCCTGGCAAGAGGACATCGGTGCCAGAACGTTGGGTTCGTGACCCTGAAGCTTATCGCCCATTCAAAGGCACCCTGGCGCAGATTGGTGGCAGCTGCAAAGGGAATCCTGACTTGGGGGAGAAGCAAGAGTTGGCAAGCGTTCTGAATGAGATGTTGCTGGTACAATAGTCACCAAAACGGGAAAAGCATGCTCTTACCTGATATCAACGCTTCAATGTGTTTAGCGCTCCTCTTTCTACATTCTCCCCCAAATCAGGATTCCCTCTGCAGCAGCCACCAACCTGTGCCAGGCTGCCTTTAAATGGGTGGCCGTGGTAAGCTTCAGGGTCAGGAGCCCATCGCACTGGCACCGGGTGTCCCTGCCTAGAGCCTCGATTGGGTGTGGAGCTCCCCCTTTCCTGAGCTAGTGGCCGCCTTCCAGCAGATGGCAGCTATCTGGCCAAGGCCTGTTTTATTCAGCGTGAAGAGAGGGGGAGGCGTGGTGGGTCAGGAGTCCAGTCAGCCTCCCCCACCCTGCAGACAAACATACAAACAAGCCCCATGCTCCTAGACAGTGAGTCTTGGCAGATTAGGCGCATCACAGACGAGCTTGATCCCATGGCACTAATTTGAAGAGCAGCAAGAGAGACCTGGCCAATATTTATCTTTCAACCAACATCGCTGCAATAGACGATCTTGTCATTATCACATTGCAAACCCACGACCACTACCATCTAGAAGGACAAGGGCAGCAGACACATGGGAACACCACCACCTGGAAGCTCCCCTCCAAGCCACGCACCATCCTGACTTGGAAATATATCGCCGTTCCTTCACTGTCACTGGGTCAAAATCCTGGAACTCCCTCCCTAACAGCACTGTGGGTGTACCTATACCACATGGACTGCAGCGGTTCAAGAAGGCAGCTCACCCCCACCTTCTCAAGGACAATTAGGGATTGGCAATAAATGCTGGCCCAGCCAGCAACGCCCATATCCCATGAATGAATAAAAAGGAGCTTGCTGTGCATAAATTGTTTGCCAGGTTTCCCACAATACAACAGTGACTACACTACAAAAGTACTTCACGGCTGTAAAATACTTTGGAAAGTCCTGAGGTTGTGGAAAGTCACTATATAAATGCAAGTTCGTTTTTGTCTTTTGATCTTGATGGTGTGAGAGCTTTAACATGACAACAACAACTTGCATTTGTAAAGTGCCGGAGGTGGCGGGCGACCCCAGTGAAGGACCCTTTACGTGGGAGTCCTCCCGTTTACCATTGGGGGTCTGCTGTGGATGGTGTTGCATGCAGCAATCCCATACAATCGTAGATTAAGATGGTTAATGGACTCCCAGGTCACCTGTATTTTCTGCAGTGTTGAGGAGTCCATGTTCCGCGTTCATATGGACTGTTCAAGGTTGCAGCCCCTTTTTGATTATTTTGAAGGGGCTGCTCTTCGAATTTTGGCTGCATCTCAGCCCCATGCTCTTGATCTTTGGCCACCTGGTGCAGAGACCAATATGAAATGAAGCACATACACAAACAACAAACACAAAGTGTGCCTCTCCAACCAGGCCCTACTCCAGGCTAACATTAACATGGTAGCCTGCGCTGCACAGCTATGGGGTCCTAGAGTCATGTGATCAATCTGCTCACGTTCTCTGAAAGGGGTATTGCACCTTAGATTACCACATCCCATCCCCCTTCACTTGAAAGTATATTTTACAATATTTTAACTATTTACAAGCATAAACTATTCACAAATTCAGTCTCTCGGGAGGCTTTTTCAAACATGTTGAATGTTGTAGTTCTATGACTTCAGATGGTTTATCTGAGGCCTCCCTCTCAGGAGTAATCCATTCCCTGGGCTCCCCAATAGGAACCAGTAAGTTTGCCTCTTCGACACTCTCAGGCTCAATGGGTCCTACAGGTACTTCCATAGCAAGAGGAGTTCCTTCTATCTGTGGTGCAGACTCCAACAGGAATGTTTGGTGCACCTTTCCTCGTGGATCTGTTTCCCTTTTCCTGAGGCGATCTACAGGTCTCCTGATTATCCGACCTTCAACGGATATATGGTAGGACAGGGCTCTTGTCACTGCACTGACTTCACCTGATAGCCATTTGGGCCCCTCTCCAAAGTTCTTTGCAAAAACTGCTTCTCCTACAGTGAAGCTTCTTTCAAGACTGTAGTAATCGTGTTCATTTTTCTGGGCCTCCTGACTTCCATCCACCCTCCCCCCTAAGTTTGGCCTTATGAGGCTTAACCGTGTCCTGAGACGTCTCTTCATTAATAACTCCGTGGGGGCAATAACAGTGGTCGTATGTGGCGTAGTCCTATAGCTGAGCAGGAAATGTGATAACCGCGTTGCTAAGGAGGCCCCCTCTAGTTTTTTCATTCCAGCCTTGAAGGTCTGGACTGCCCTCTCGGCCAAACCATTGGGTGCAGGGTGGTATGGTGAGGTCTTGCCACGTGTTATGCCATTGAGACTTGTAAACCTTTGGAATTCCCCGATGGTGAATGCCGTCCCATTATCAGACACTGTTATCTGTTGTAAGCCATGTATCACGAAACTCTAACGCAACCTGTCTATGGTGGCGCAGACATGAGTGATTGCACCTCGTATACATCCATCCATTTGGAGTGAGCAACATTGTAACCAAAAAATGGCCTCACGTAGTCAACGTGGAGGTGGACCCATGGCCTTCCTGGCCATTCCCAAGGATGCAGTGGGGCAGAAGGAGGCAATTTCTGCACCTGTTGGCACTGCATGCACGTCTTGACCATGTTTTCAATTTAAGTGTCCATCCCTGGCCGCCATAAGTAGCTGCGCACCAACATTCTCATTCTGGAAATGCCGGGGTCAGCGCTATGCAAATCTATCAATAATGGTTGTCTTCCTCTGGGAGGCACAATGACTCTCGCCCCCCCACAGTAAGATGCCAGCCTGGCAGGTGAGCTCGTGCCTTCTGTTAAAATAGGGCTTCATTTCATCCAACTTTGGCTCGTTAGACCATCTCTGCAAGACTTGTTCCCTGACGTGAGACAAACTGGATCGTGGTTTGTCCATTCTCTGATCTGTTTGGCATTCACCGGTGATGAATCTAGAAAGTTTAGATGGGGACGTTCACATTACTGTCTTTTAGAGGTAATCAGCTCAGCACGTCAGCACTGGCAATCTGGCTTCCTGGCTGGTGGATAATAGCATATCTGTAAGCAGCTAGAATCAGTGCCCACCTCTGGATGCGTGCCGAGGCGATTGGGAGTATTGCCTTATCTTCCCCAAACTAGCCTAGTGGTGGCTTGTGATCGGATACAATGATGAAGTGGCAACCGTGGATGTATTGGTGGAATTTCTTAACACCAAACACATTGGGTATCTTCGTTCTGCCACACTGAGTGTTCTTGAGACGTAGCCAATGAGCCATTCGGAGCCATCTGCCATCTGGTGGGAGAGTACTGCCCCCATTCCATACAGCGACGCATTGCAGGTTAAAATCAATTCTTTCTTTGGGTTGAAATGCACCAACAGGGCCGATGAATGTAGTAACCGCTTTCCTGCTGTAAAAGCCTGTTGTCGTGGGGCTTGCCAAGTTCACCTGTGGTTTTTCGAGTGACCTGTATAATGGAGCCAGTACTGTTGACAAATTTGGGAGAAAACTACCGTAGTAGTTAACAATTCCCAAGATGTGGCATTTTTCGGGGCTGGTGCCACATGAATAGCTCTCACCTTGTCTCCTACTGGGTGAAGGCCCTGCGAGTCGACCCTATGACCAGGTAAATAATTTATTTTGCTTGGAAGATACATTTTTTCCCTTTTCAAGCGTACTCCGGCTTGTGAGAAATGCTTCAATACCTCTTCCAAGTTAGCCAGGTGTTTTTTATCAGTTAGTCCTGTTACTAGGACATCGTCGAGATAAACCATCACATGGGGTAGACATTGGAGTCAATTTTCCATCGTCCATTGGAAAATGGCACAAGCCGAAGAGACTCTGAAGGGTAACCTGGTATACTGGCATAACCTCCTACGTGTATTAATAGTCACAAAATCCCGAGAGGCCTTTTCTAGCTTGACTTGCTGGTAAGTGTGGCTCATGTCGAGTTTCGGATATGCGGTTCCCCCTCCCAGCTCCCAGGAGTACAATTCATCAATTTTTGGCATAGGATGCCTGTCTAGTCTGGCTACTTTGTCAACTGCAATCCCTGCATATTCGCACACTCTGGTCAGGCTTTAGTACTGGGACTATGGGCACTGCCCGTTTGGAAAATTGTACAGGTTGTAAGACTCCCAGCCTTTCCAGCCTGTCCAATTCAATATCCACTCTTTCTCGTAATGCATAGGGGACTGGCCTCACCTTCAAATATCTGGGAGTTGCTCCAAGATCCACGTGGATTTTGGCTTGCAACCCCTGAATCTTACCAAACTCTTCCCTGAACACAGAGGCATATTTCTGTAATAATTCTAGCAGATCTTTCATTCTGAGTTGGAAAATCTCCGTCCACTCCAACTTTATTTCCTTAAGCCAGTTCCAACCAAGTAGAGTTGGACCCTCCCCTGCTACCACTATCAGGGGTAGGTTAGCAGACTGGCTTCTCTATTGTACTGGAACCTTGCATATACCTTTTACTGGCATGTTTTCGCCAGTATATGTCTTTAGTCTGGCATCTATTAATCCAGCTGTAGTGAGTGTCCTCCATTCAGATACTTAAACGTTTGTTCCCCTATGACTGTCGTGGATGCATCTGTATCCACTCCATTCGAAGGGGTATTCTGTTGTCTTCTACTGTCACGTAGATTGGCTCTGTTTTACCCATTTTTAAGTTGTGTAGCGAGTATGAATCTGACTCTGTTTCTTCTGGCTCTTCCATTATATAAATTTCACGATTTCTGCCTTATTGTTTGAAATTTGGCCTCAATCTTTCTTTCAGGATATCGCATAATGTGCCCTTTGCGATGGCCGTAGAAACACTTGGTTCTTTTAAATTGTTGTTCATTTGTAAGCTGTCTGGTTTCAGTTATGAATGTGGTTTTTATCCGTCAAGCCATTGCTTTTTGCTGGTCTGTTAATGGCGGCTGTTTCCTGCCTTTCCACAGGGCCCTGCGTTTCCACGCCATTCTAGCCAGTGCCTCCCTCTCAACGTAAAGAACAGCACCATTTTGTGCTCCCTTGATTTCTCCCAAGTCCCTGAACCACACTCTCCAATGCAAGCGCCAACTCCAGCACCTTGCTGAAGTCTAAATTTGTTTCTGACAACAACCTTTCTTGAATGCATCTTCGTTAACACCACACACACTAATCGGTCTCTTAACGTGTCACTAATCGACATTCCGAACTCACAGTTGCTCTGTCGATTGTTTTAAGGCTGCTACACAGCAAGCCACTATCTCTCCAGGGGCGCGACACCTCGAATTGAATTTAAAACGCCGCGTTGTTACTGAGTGTTTCAGCTGAAAGTGGCTTTTCACAAGATTTACCAACTCGTCAAAGCTCTTGGAATCTGGGGTTCCCCAGAATGAGGCCGAATGTTTTACTGCCACACGTCGATCAGGGAATCGCCCACCTCTGTCATTGGCCAAAAAGAAAAACGCAAGGCGTTCAAGATAATGTGACCAGTCATCAGTGGTCTGGTCAAAAGGTTCAATGCGGCCAAATTGTGGCACACTGGAGGGTGATAGCTTCAATGACCTATGGTGAAGGCTTACAATTGTACTGTACTTACAATCGGCCTGCAAGGTACGGCTGATTCACTACAGTTGAGTTTTTGTGTCTTTCCTTGGTGTCATCATGTTTTGCCTCGTCGCCAGTTGTTATGTTCTACTATGGGGCTGCTTTGCTCGCGAACCATTTGCACGTTTATCTGATAGCAGGTGAGTCGATTATAATATACTGCAGGCACAGAGACCAATATGAAATGAAGCACTTACTACTTATTTACACAAACAACAGAGCACTAACATGATATGTGCTTCTCCAACCAAACCCAACTCTAGACTAACATTAACATGGTAGCCCGCGCTACACAGCTATTGGTTCTTACAGTCACGTGGTCAATCTGCTCACATTCTCTTAAAGGTGTATTACACCTCAGATTACCACAAGTACCTTTAATATAATAAACATCCCAAGGCTCTTTACAGGAGTGTTGTGAAACCAAATTTGACACTGAGCCACACATAAAGATATTTGGCCAGATGACCAAAAGCTTGGTCAAAAAAGTAGGTCTGAAGGGGTATCTTAAAGGAGGAAAGTGTGGAAGAGAGGCAGAGAGGTTTAGGAAGGGAATTCCAGAACTTTGGGTCTTGGCATCTGAAGGCATGGCCTCCAATGGTGGAGTAATTAAAATAGAGGATGCTCAGGAGGCCAGAATTGGAGGAGCACAGATATCTCAGAAGGTTGTGGGGCTGGAGGAGATTACAGAGATAGGAAGAGGTTAGGCCATGGAGGAATTTAAAAACAAGGATGAGAACTTTAAAATCGAGATACTTGCTTGACTAGGAACCAATGTAGGCCAGCAGGGAAGGAAGATGCGTGAAGCGTGGCTTGGTGCAAGTTCGGACATGGGCAGCAGAGGTTTGGATAACATCAAATTTGCAGAGGGCGCAATGTGGGAGGTCGGCCAGGAGTGCATTGGGATAGTCGAGTCTACAGTTAACAAATGCGCAGATAAGCATTTCATCAGCAGATGAGTTGAGGCAGGGGCAAAAGTCAGGTGACATTATAGAGTTGGAAATATAACGTGCATCCCCTAAGATGTAACATTACGTAGGTTTTATTTTAGTCGCGATCAATAAATATTTTCACATTAAACTTGTGACAAATGCCAGTGATGCTCATGGTGTGTTACTTGTTTTTGACATCATTCCACTTTGTTTGTCAGGCCATTAGGGTAGACAACCGTGGAATAAACAGCCAAAGTTATCCCTTTGGGATGTAGAAAGCAGGTGTGAGTCACTGAGCATAAATTACACTCGGCTAAAGTAAATCAAAAGGCCCATTCGGATTTGCATCACTGTGGTAACCAGCAAACGAGGGAGACTTTGCAACCACTCAACACCAAAATAACTAAGTGGCTTGTTGTGATTATTTAGCTGATTTGTTGTCCATGAGACAGCGGGGAGGCCACAGGTGGGCAGACAGCAGAGCAACATGGAGTTGCCAAATTCTCCTGGATTGACTCTGGAGTCTTCATGGCTGAAAGACTAATCTCCAGGTCACTGCTACAAGAAACGTCTGGGAGAAAAATCATAGTGTGTTTATAAAAAAAAGATTGTGCGTCTTCTTTTTTCATTTACTTTGAACACTTTCACTTATTGAAATATTAGAGAAGGGGCTGTTTGACTGGGTAGGGACCATTGGAGGCAAGAGGTCATGTGGTGGAATCTCTAAGAATGCTTTAACCAGAGTTGGTAACCCTGGATCCAATGTCCATGCAAACTGCTCATATCTTGCTCACCGTTCATAAATGGTGGCCATTTTGGGTTAACAATGGTCATAAGAAATGCTGGAAACTCTCAGTAGTTCAGGATGCATCTGTGGAGAATTCAGAAAACCTGTTTCACAGCCTCACATAAATGAAGAGGAACTGGTCATTTACATCCTTTTCAGTCCAACTGGCAGCTGGACTAAAAATTCTGGCTGGATATATTCCTGGAGGTTCTATCGCGCGGCCCCCTAGCCTTTTGATGGCCCAGCCCCACACTCTCACCATTGGTCACCCATACTCATGATGTAGTACATTCCCCTACCAACTGGAAAATGAATCAATTCCATACCCAGTTGGATTAATCTTCAGTGCGAATCAAACAGGCTTTCTTTTCCCCGCTTCCAATAAAAATCATGAGGGAGTTCCGGACAGAGTCGAGAGTGTGAAATTGTTCCCATTGCTGGAAAGGTTGAGAACCAGAGGGCACCGACTTGGCAAAAGAACCAAAGGCAACATGAGGGAAAACATTTTTATGCAGCGAGCAGTTAGGTTCTGGAATGCAGTGCCCGAGAGAGTGGTTTTCAGAATGGAATTGGACATTGACAGGCATTGACAGAATGGGCCGAATAACCTCCTTCTGTGCTGTAATCATTCTATGCTTATATGGTTTCAACAAATGAATGAAAGGTTTAAAAGAAAATGGGGAAATATGACTTTGTTTAATAACCCGAGGATTTTTCTCCAGATTTTGACTCATAGCAGTGTCCAGGTCATTAATCTTTTAATCGGGATTTCAGTTTAATGGTTGCGAGGCTAGCCAGTCAAATGGAGGCGGTCTCTCCCCTGACTTTTAGGTGAGGAGCAGAACCACCACGATCAACATAAAGTTCAGCCCTTGAGACGTAGTTTTAAATATAGACCAAAGAAATGAGATATCTCCTCATGCATAAAAATCCAAACCGCTGGCCTAGGTACATTATTGGCTTGAGTTAAACTGAAACTTGTGTCAGTACTTGTTTTATAAGCTTGTTTTAAAAAAAAAATAAAAGAATAGTTGAGGCATGGCTAGGATCACTTGCAAGCAAGCAAGACAACAGAGCACTGGCATCTATTTCTAGAGAGATAGAATTGGAAAGCAGAGGAGTGTGTTAAACTTGTATTGAGCTTTGGTTATACCGTACTTTAAGTGCTCCAAACAGTTCTGGTCTCCATACTATAAAAGAATACAGACACATTGGATACAGACACATTGGCAAAGGTAATAAAAAAAATATTTACTAGGATAATACCAGCAAGCAGAGATTATACCTATCAGGGAAGATTGAAAAGACTGGGACTTTATTCTCCGATAAGGGAAGACTGAGGAAGCGTCTTCAAGGTTATGAAAGGGTTTGATAGGGTAGACATAGAAATATTTCTACTTGTGGGTGAGTCCTGAACTAAAAGGCATGAATATGATAATCACTAATAAATCCACTGGGTAATTCAGGAAAAACTTCTGGAACTCGTTACCACGGGAAGTAGTTAATAGCATAAGAAATGGGGGCATGATTGGGCCATTCAGCCCCTCAAGCCTGCTGCACCATTCAGTAAGATCATTACCGATCTGATCTTGGCCTCAATTCCACTTTCCTGTACGTTCCCAATAACCCTAGACTTCTCCATCGTTCAAGAATCTGTCTTGAGTTGAGGCGAGGTGAATAGTTTCCTCCAGGAGTAGCCACACCCCTAGCCAAGCTGATCCAGTACAACTACCAGCAAGGTGGAAAATTGCCCAGGTATGTCCTGTCCGTAAAAAGCAGGACAAATCCAACTCGGCCAATTACCACTCCATCAGTCTACTCTTGATCACCAGCAAACTGATGGAAAGTGTCATCACGAGTGCTATCAACTGGCACTTACCCAGCAATGACCTGCTCACCAATGCTCAGTTTGGGTTCCACCAGAGTCACTTGGGTTCCAGACCTCATTACAGCCTTGGTCCAAACATGGAAAAAAGAGCTGAACTCAAGTGGTGAGGTGACAGTGACTCCCCTTGTGAACAAGGCAGCATTTGACCAAGGCATCAAGGAGCCCTGGCAAAATTGAAATAATTGAAAACATCAAGATGGGGGGCATGTTGATCAACCAGGATATCTGGCCCCGTCCAATGAAAACCTAACAAAAGCTTTCTTTTTAATCTTTCTCTCAGTTGAAAAGCCGAAAGTCAACCAACCTAAATTCCCGGTAATCTTTGTGGCAAACCTCCATATATTGAACAAAGACTTTAACAACAATTATGCAGACAAAGCATCTGAAGTGTTTGAATCAGCGATGAAGGAGGTTGGTGAAAAGGTGAGCTCATAAAAATGTGTTCATTTGATTGTTTTTTTTTTAAACTGCTAGACAAAATTCACCTGTTTTAAACTTTAATGGGGAATGTCACTTTGCAGTTCTGTAAAGTCTGCTGGATGGAATTGGTGGGTAGATTATCAGATCGTTTTCGCCGATTAGGATGCGCAAAGAGTGCGTGTCAGGAAAATGGGTGTTGATCCGATACCTCAGAGTTTGGCCTAGTTGGTCTCCCCGGAGCAGCAGTCAGTTAATGATCTTGAAATAAGGCCTTGCCCACATCGTTTAGATGTCTACGTAATTTCCTGGGATCTTAGGGCAGCATAGCTCTCCTCCTGTCTATATAAAATAACACCTGAGCCTTCGCGGGCCTGCCGTAGTGCAATATACTGCAAAAACCCTTGGCTATTTTAGAACCCCTTTGACTTGCTTTTTTTTTTCATTCTTAATTTCTTTCCCATTTTCACTTGGTTGGCCTCTGGTGTTTTTCTATTCCTATGTCCACAATGCACAACTATTGATTCCATTATTTACCAGGAGTTCAGTGGCCTCGATTTTAAACTCTCGGCTGACTGTCTGCAAGGCACATGCCATAAGGCCGAGAGTGGCATTTCTGGCGCCCTGCGACTGCTGCCCGGTCCTGTCAGCCCTGACACTGGGAGTGACCTGCAACAAAAAGAGTGACTGGCTAAGTTTGGTTCAAATGTTTCTCTTTTAGGTCAAAGAAGCTTTCACCTCTTCAGCCATCAAATCGTACTACAATAAATCGAAGGTCTTCACTTTCGGGTGAGGAAACGTTTGTTTCTTACATTTCCTATCTTCCAACCGTTAAATACTGAAGCCACAGTATAGCTGGGTTGACACCATCTAACATGGTATGTGATCAGAGATTGGTAACCTGTGGCTCCAGAGTCCCATGCAGCTCACCAAGAACTCTTGTGCAGCTCCCAACCTTGATCAATCAAACTCATTTTTTTGTCACGATCAATTTTATTAGAAAATAGTTATCTCAATCTCTTTCTAATTTTAAAAAGAGACATCAAATAGCTAAAAAAAAAAATCCCCTCGACAATGGATATTTTAACAGATAACAGCTAGAGGTTGTGAAAGGTTTAATCACAAAAATATGAAATTCCATCGAAAAACTTGCTCGAATCAGAAGTCATAACAAGTTACAGATGTGCTATTTTGCCAGCCGAAATGACATCGTGAGCCATCGCGTTAACGGCTTCTGCTTTGCCTGCTGTCCAATCACAATAGACACTCAAAAACATTGATGCTCATTGAAAGGCTCGGTTTGTTTTAAAAAACTTCTATTTACATGGTACTTGTGAGAAAGTATCATTCAGTTAAAACTTCTCTGTAAAAACCTTTTAAAAGGGTGGTGATAATCATATGCCCTCTTTAGTCGACGCTAATACATTCATGTTTACGAGCATCAGTAAAATGGTGTTGCATCGAAATCCATAAATGTGTATCTGTCTTGTTTGCATTATTATTATCATTTGAGTAATAGCATTGCAGCCCCTAAAGTATTGCATTTTTGAATAGATTTTTAAAAGGGCTCTTGTTTTTAAGGTTGCTGACCCCTGCCCTAGGTCTGTGTGTGGGATAGGGAACAACACTCAGGCTCGGTATTTAGGCAGGTTTCCTGCTTTGAACCATTATCCAGTAACTCCCGTTGTAAAGTGCTGCGGTGGACACTTGATGAGGACTGGGCCAGGTTCAGTTCAACGCTTTCTTTTGTTCAACAGCCTCATAGAATCACAGGACTGTTACAGTCCAGGAGGAGGCTGTTCGGCCCATCGTGTCTGCACTGGCTCTCTGAGCATTTTAACTTAGCGCCAATCCCCTGCCTTTTCCCCGTAACCCTGCACATTGTTTCTATTTAAATAATCATCAGATGCCTCAATTGAACCTGCCTCCACCACACTTCCAGGCCGTGTATTCCAAACCCTAACTACTCGCTGCGTGAAAAAGCTTTTTCTCACCTCGCATTTGCTTCTTTTGCAAAACACTTTAAAACCGTGCCCTCTGGTTCTCGATCCGCTTACGAGCAGGAACAGTTTCTCCCTGTCTACACTGTCCAGACCCCTCATGATTTTGAAAACTTCTATCAAGTCTCAAGTCTCCTCTTAGCCTTCAATGAAAACAGTCCCAACTTCTCCAATCTTTCCTCATAACTGAAGCGTCTCATCCCTGGAACTATTCTCGTAAACCTCTTCTGCACTCTCTCCAATGCGTTCACATCCTTCCTAGAGTGTGGCACCCAGAAATGCGTACAATACTCCAGCTGAAGTCTAACCAGTGTCTTTTATAAGTTCATCAAAACCTCCCTGCTTGTGTACTCTATGCCCCTATTAATGAAGCCTACAATACTGTATGCTTTAGAAACAGCTCTCTCTACCTGTGCTGCCACCTTTAATGACTTATGTACATATACACCCAGATCTCTCTGCTCCTGCACACCCTTTAGCATAGTATCCTTTATTTTATACTATCTCTCCATGTTCTTTGTACCAAAGTGTATCACCTCACACTTCTGCGCATTGAACTTCATCTGCCACCTATCTGCCCACTCCACCAGTGTGACAATGTCCTTTTGAAGTTCTACACTGTCCTCCTCACAGTTTACAATTCTCCCAAGTTTTGTGTCGCCTGCAAACTTTGAAATAGTCCCCTGCACACCAAGATGTGTATATATATATATCCACTACAAACCTTCTTCCAGCCCAAAAAATACCCATTAACCATTACTCTCTGTTTCCTATCCCTCAGCCAATTTTGTATCCACAATTTTGTAGCCCGTCAACAATCACTAGCTGGTTAGGCTGGGCACTAAAGGGTGTCTGTGAAACTTTATCCCATGATGTCATACAATCTCTAGGAGGAAAATTCCTTCAAACTCAGTCACTCACCTTCCCTCTCTGCAAACTTGGTAGAACGGTGATCCATCAATCCATAAGGAAAAGTGACATTTTCCGATGCTGGGATTAGTTGTGATTTTACAATTTTAAACATTTTATTTTTTTTAAGTCAACAAGACGACTCAACACCTTTATAGGGAGTGTAAAGGGTCAGCTTGGCTCCATTCTGGGGTTGAGTCCCACAGCAAAGCTTGAGAACCTAACCCTAGGCTGATCCTCCAGTGCAGCATTGAGGAAGCGATATTAAGCCAACTGGATGTTCAGCTAGGTGTTAAAGATGCACCTGATTGAAGTTGAGTAGGAATTCTCCTCACACCCTGGTCAACTCTTCTCCCTCAGAGATTGTTATAAGAGCAACTTCAGCTGAAACGTTCACTCGTATTTTTGTTACCTCTAAACTCGACTATTCCAATGCTGAGAGGCTGGCCTCTCACCTCTGTAAACATCAATCCATCCAAAGCTCCGCTGTCCATATCCTAACTCACACCAAGTCCTGTTCACCCATCATCCCTGTGCTCGTGGTCAGGCAATGCCTCAAATTTAAAATTCTCATTTTTGATTTCAAACCCCTCCATGACCTCACCCTTCCCTATCTCTGAAGCCTCCTCGACCCTCCAAGATCAATAAATAACTCCAATTCTGGCCTCTTGAATATCCCCAATTTTCTTTGCTCCAGTTTCGGTTGTCTTGTCTTCCCCTGCCTGGGCCCTGAACACTGGAATTCCCTCCCTAGACCTCTCTGCCTCTCTAGCTTGCTCTCTTCCTTTAAGATGCTCCCTAAAACCTACCCCTTTCACCAAGCTTTTGATCACCTGCCCTAATATTGCCTCGTGGCTCAGTGTCAAAGTTTGTCTATTAATGCTCCTGTGATAGGCCTTGGGGTGTTTGGCTCTGTTAGAGGTACTATCTTAGGGTTACCAACCCTGCAGGAATTGAAGATCAATCCCTGTGTGCAACCCTGGAGAAAAATCATCAAGACATTGAAAAAAGATTGTTTTTCTTGTCATTTTCTTTGAACATTTCTCTTTACCAGATATAAAAATATTGAAAATGGGGAAAAAAAAGGCTGTTTGGCTGACAATCAAGCATCATCCAATTGGGTAATGAGTCTTTTTACTTTCCACTTGGTGTAGGGAGGCAGTGTGTCACAAGGATGGATGTGTTGGCCGACTAATGGCTGGAGCGTGGGGGCAAGTCATGTGATGAAACCTCCAGGTTTCATTTAATCACAGCTGGGAAACCTATGCTATGTAACACAAGTTTTTGTTGGTATTGAATAAATACAATTTTTTTCTCCTTTAAAGTCCGTGCTGTGGAGGGAATTACACCTGGAGCAAGGAATCCACAGGATTAGATGTTTAATATTTAGTGTTGCTCGGAAATCAACCCTCTCACAAATGCACTTCTGTCCCAACAGTAAAGGCAGTCTGTTGCCATATTTCTGGATGGATTTTCGAGTAACAGAACAGCAAAAGAAAAATCTGACCACGGACTTGGTGAAGTCAACCCTCAACAAACATTTTCTGACTGAATCAACTGACTACCAGATCAGGCCAACAGCAACCTTTATAACCAGTTAGTAGTTCCACATTACGTCCCGATATATGATTTCAGCTACTGTCCTGTTAGGCAAGATTGTTAAAAGTCTTAAAGATATTAATTAGTCAGGGTTATAGAGTCAAGGCGGGTAATATGAGTTAAGAGGCAGATCAACCATAATCTAACCGAATGTTAGATCAGGCTCAAGTGGCTAAATTATTGGGGGTAGATGGGAATGTGGAAATCGAAATACAAGATGATCAGCCATGATCTTATTGAATGACGGAGCAGGCTCAAGGGGCCAACTGATCTACTCCTGTTCCTATTTCTTACGATATTACTCATGTTCCTGTGTTTCCTTCTTACTGACTTGGACATTTTTCCTTTGACCCTTCCCTTATTCTTCAAATTTCCGTTTTGCTCTTCCCACTCCTTCTGGGGAGATAGACGGCTTCGTCCGTGCCTCTGTCAGAGCTGATGGGAAACTGGTGCTTTGCAGCCCAACGAGAGGCCACAAGAGTGGCTCATGAAAGCATGCACATTGAGAAAAAGGGAACTTGGTTCGTTGTAGCTGCTTTGCCCAGTGACCATTTACAATACTCCATTGATTGAAGCTATGAATTAAAGCTTTCAGAAAGATTCTGCAAGTTTTGTTCACAACCTTCCAAAGGCAGATCAAGCCAAACTCTCGAATATCTCTCTAACCCAACAGCAAACATTATCGATCCCAGACCAGTTAGTTCCCTTCTGTTGACAAGACACTGCCATTGTCCCAGTGTACTCCACGCAGCTTAGAATTATCTCTGTAAACATTTATTTTAACTGTCGACCTGGATTTTAATCAGTTACTTATCCAGCTCTTTTTGAAAAGTTTTGGTTGATTCAACATCCTGGGGGATACCATTGACCAGAAACTGAACTGGACTAGCCATATAAATGCTGTGGCTACAATAGCTAGTCAGAGGCTAGGAATCCTGTGGCAACTAACTCAGCTCCTGACTCCCCAAAGCCTGTCCACCATCTACAAGGCACAAGTCAGGAGTGTGATGGAATACTCCCCACTTGCCTGGATGAGTGCAGCTCCCACAACACTCTAGAAGTTTGACAGCATCCAGGGCAAAGCAGCCCACTTTATTGGCACCCAATCCACAAACATTCACTCCCTCCACCACCAATGCATAGTGGCAGCAGTGTGTACAATCTACAAGATGCACTGCAGGAACTCGCCAAGGCTCCTTAGACAGCACCTTCCAAACCCACGACCATTATCATCTAGAAGAACAAGGGCAGCAGACGCATGGGAACATTACCACCTGGAAGTTCCCCACCAAGCTACTCACCATCCTGACTTGGAAATATATCGCCGTTCCTTCACTGTTGCTGGGTCAAAAGCCTGGAACTCCCTCCCTAGCAACACTGTACCTACACCACATGGACTGCAGCGGTTCAAGAAGGAAGCTCACCACCACCTTCTCAAGGGCAATTAGGGATGGGCAATAAATGCTGGCCTAGCCAGCGAAGCCCACATCCCGTGAATGAATAAAAAAAATTCACCATTAACCACTTTGGCTTCTGTGAGGAGAAACATTCTTTTTCATTACAAGTCATTCAAATGAATATGGAAATGCAGAAATATAAAAACATCAAGACAGGAGATAAGGCCATTCAACTCCTCGAGCATATTCTGTCATTCACTTAGATCATGGCTGCTCTGTATCTTGACTCCATCTACCTTGTTTCCATAAGCCTTAATACCTTTATGTAATGAAGGTCTGAATTTTCGCTCCTGGGTCAGGTATGCAGAGTCGGGACATTTCCTGGCTCTGCGATCCCAACCCAGGAAAATGAGATTTGCAAGGTTGGATTTTTGTTTTGGGGTGGGCGGGCTGGATTAGAAGTGGGGCCCGCTGCTCCTGGAATGAGTGCGGAGACTGCCGGGTGTGGAGGCAGGCTGAGCGGAAGGCTGTCAGTGCAGAGGCGGGCTGAGTGGAAGGCCTGCCTCTTCGCACCAACATTTTGTTGGAGTTATAAAGAAAATGAACAAAACTATAAACAGCCCTCCAACCCTCACACTCCCTCACCTGTCACACAATCCCCATACCCCAACAATGCCAATCCATTCTGACTCATGTCCCTCAGCCACCACCCCTCCATCCCCATGGTCCCTAATAGCCTCCATACCACCCTATGCCCCTCTATCCACCCCCCATGGCCCCTCATAGCCCCTATGCCAACTCATGCCCCCCTCTTGCTCCCTTGGCCCTTTATAGCCTCTATGCCAATTTAGAGCCAACTGATGTGAACCCATGCCCCCTCCAACCCCTTTCCCTTATTCCTCCATGCCAACTCACCTAGTATCCACCACTGACAAACTTCAGGAGCCAAGCTGATACAAAATAAGGTTATGTGTCTATTCATGAAATCATTATTTAAAAAAACACTCTGATTAAATTCTTCAATACATTGAAATTCATTCAACTAATCTCTTATGAAAACAAACATTTCTATTCTATCCACTTGGAGCGTAACCCACTGTGATAATATTAGGTTGTAAAATTATTCATGCAGCACAAATCCTGTAATGATAACAGTCTGGCTTATGTCAACCGACAGAGTGAAATATCAAGCACTGATTTTTTTTTAAACTCCACAGAGTTAAATCCCTTGACAATCTTGACAGTTTCAATCAGTTTTGAAGTTTTTTGACAGTCCCAATGAGTTTATGCGCTTTTAACACACAATCATGTCTACTTTTAACATAGTAAGCCACATATCATCCTGACTTGGAACTATATTGCTGTTCCTTCAGTATTACTGGGTCAAAATCCTGGAATTCCCTCCCAAACAGCGCTCTGGGTGTTCCTATAACACATAGACTGCAGCAGTTCAAGAAGGCAGCTCACCACCACCTTCTCAAGAGCAATTAAGGATGGGCAATAAATGCTGGCCTAGCCAGCGATGCCCACGTCCCATGAACGAATAAAAAAAAAGCCACTGTATTTAAGTGGCTAATTGAGACATTAACAAGACCCTATCTGCCTGCTCAGATAAACATAAAAGATTCCAAAGTATTATTTCGAAGAAGAGCTGAGGAATTATCCCCAGTGTCCTAGATAACATTTATCCCTCAATCAACATCACAAAAGCAGATTATCTGCTGTTTGAGGGAGCTTGCTGTGTGCAAATTAGTTGCTGGTTTCTCTACATTACAAGTGACACCTTAAAAATACATTATTGGCCATAAAACACTTTCAGACACCCTGCAGATCATGAAAGATGCATGATAAATGCAAGTCTTTCTTTATCCTTCCAAAACTTCCTATTTATTACAGCATTCAGTTGTTTTTCAATTGAGTTCAATCTCCTGCCTTCAACCACTCTCCCCAATAACCTGCTCCAGCTATTAATCAGCCTCTCGGTACAGGAATACTAATTAACTTCATCTCCAAATGTGCCCTGCCTAACTCTGAATCTGGACCCCCTTTCCCTTGTGTATCTGAAAGTACCATTCTGGGTCAGCTTTCTCTGGCCCATTAAATATATATTGTGCATCTAAATGATTCTTCTCCATCATTAGCAATGACTTTTAGCTGCCTGGGCCCTAAGGTCTGGAACTCTCTCCCTAAACCTCTCTGCCTCTCTACTCTCTCTCATACTTTATCCCTCCTTATAAACCTACATCGTCTACCAAGTCACCTTCCCTGATATCACCTTATGTGGCTCAGTGACAATTTGTTTTTGTCCGCTGTCGCTCCTTGAGATGTTTCTAACTCTGTTAAAGGTAATAAAGAACGTGAATATTGCTGAAAAGAGAGACATGTTGCCGAAGGTTTTCGTCTTGCACTCATCAGGACAAATTCAAGAATGCCAAATTTCAAACACAATTTATACTACAGGCGAAAAGGGTGCTGATTGGTTGGCAAGTCAACTCTGATTAGCCGAGGCATTGCCATTAGGTATTCTTACATTGGTCCTGATGATTGCAAGATGAAAAGATTCAGTAACATTTCTCTCTTTTCAGCAATATGTTAAAGGTACTATATAAATGCAAGTTGTTGTTCCTTTTTAGATGTCTCTTTTAAGACTGAAACAAGTAATCACTCACAGATCTTCTCTCAGGAATTATCCTTTGTTGCCTCCTCTGTAACATAATACCATTGACTTTAATTAGTTATGTCTTTTTTTTATTTTACAGAGATATCAAAAGTAGATTTGAAAACCTTGACAGCAGCAACAGGTAATGGATTCAAGAGTCCATGTTGTGTCAGTTTGAAAGCTGGCGCTGAGCTACAACACTGCAATTCGACTTCTGAAAAGTTCTATGCAACTTTCATGCGCTCTTCACCTGTTAGTGGTGGTTCCAGCTGAGTTACGTTTCTAGTGGCCTCATCAGTCGCAGCCCTCTTATACCTACCTGGGTGGTGTGTCAGCCTTGGCACAATGGGTTGCACTCTCATCTATGAGTCAGAAGGTTATGGGTTCAAGGCCCACTCCAGTGCAGTACTGAGGGAGTGCTGTACTGTTGGAGGTGCTGTCTCTCAGATAAGACATTAACCTGAAGGCCTGTCTTCCCTCTCTGGAGGATGTAAAAAAAAAAATCCCACAGTGCTATTTTGAAGAGGAGAAATGGAGTTATCTCCGCTGTCCTGTCCAATTCTTATCTGTCAATCAACATCACAAAAACAGATTATCTGATCATCAGGACATTGGATGCCACATTTGCTACATTGGGGGCAGGTGGAATGTGGAGTTAAGGCCACAATCAGACCAGCCATGATCTTATTGAATGGCACAGCAGGCTTGAGGGGCCTAATGGCCTACTTCTGCTCCTAATTCATATGTACATTCCAACAGTGACTACACCTTGCGATATCTTGTGGATAAATGCAAGTCTTTCATTCTTTCTGGAGCCCACTTCACCCTGTTTGATCAGTGGTGTGATGGAAAAGCATGGGGTTTTTCTGATTTCACACCCAAGCATTTGATTATGGTGTGTGGCCTGGCGCAACGGCCCCTCTCATTTTTAATTGCTCGCGTGGCTCGTTTGTTGCACTTGCGTGGTACATTCCGGAATGCTGTCTGGCTGCGCACCCACACGGCTTAGAGGGAACAGTGGGTTGGAGTTCAAACTGGTATGTTGCTTTGATCTGTTAACTCAGCCCTGACTAAACCCAGGCATACTGGGATTATACTCACCAGGAACAACTGAACAGGCTGAGGTTCTTTCTCTTTAGAGAAGGGTGACCTGATGGAAGTATTTAAGATTATGAAAGGGGGTTGACAGGATAGACGTAAAGAAATTTACACTTGTTGGGGGGGGAAGACCAAAACGAACAGTCATAAGCATAAGATAGTCACTAACAAAATAAGGAAATCAGGAACCACCTTTTACCCAGCAAGTGGTGAAAATGTGGAGCTCACTACTACAAGGAGTATTTGAGGTGAATACATTTAAAATATGATGCATTTTAAAATTTAAAATGGATACCTTTAAGGGGAAGCTAGATGAAGGAGAAAAGAATAGAAGGATATGTTGATGGGATATGAAATAAAGAAGGGTGAGAGGAGGTTTGTCTGGCAAATAAGCGCCTACAGAGTCCTTTTGGGCAGAATAACCTGTTTCTGTGCTGTAAGTTCTATGTAAATCATCATATTCAAGGATACTTATTAGTCGTTGATAGGGGGTACCTGCACAGGATAAAGCAGAGTGATAACTACGGATTTAAAGGATTAATAAATATTTGGAATGAAAGAGTAGATTTTCTGTTCCTAGCAAAGTGGCCGGGTGTTTGCTGAGCTCCTGTGTCACCTGCTGCTATTTTCCAGAGTTGGACAGCTTAAATACGAGTACCTGACCTAACACCTACCTGTAGTCAGATCTCACTCCAGCAAGCGGGTGTGGGGGCGCACGGCGAAAGTGGGTGGCGGGGGCGTGGAGCTGGTGGGGGTTGTTGGGGGTGCAGGGGTGGGGGGTGTGGGAAGACTGGGGGAGCGGTGGGTTGGGGTGGGGGATAGTGGGGAGGTGGGGGGTTTGCAACACAACCTATCCTCATGATGCGTGGTCACACGCTGATACCTAGGGCATGGTGGGGTTGGTTACATGATTGCCACTCTGGATGAACTTCAACTTAAAGCATTTTAAGACTCCTCTACTTGAATGACACATAATAGAATAGAAGGGCTCAGAAATCAGAAGCACATTAATTTTGATTTTTTTTTGCAACACATTTTGCAAGACACCTTGGCATTAAAGAGCATGAAGGATCTACGGGAGGGCAAAGCAGAAGGTCCAATCTTGTTGTTTTACCATTTACTCACTACCACAAGATCAAATATCATCATCAACAATGTCCAAAATGCACTTGCAGGGCAACAATGCAATGCACAATCCTGGCATCAAAAAGCTGACAAATTGAGTCAAGGTTTATTTTACATATTGTAAATAAATGCTAGAGATAGGTGGGCATAAACTCCTTGGTATTCCGAGAGGAAGAAACAGTTCAGACCAGTACTCTTATTTCCCAGTTTTTAACTGGTGTTCCATTTTAAGGTATACCAGACCAGTTCACACCAGTATTCTTCTTTCCCAGCTTTTACTGGGTGTTTTTTTTTGTTCTGGATAAGCCTGAGGCCTAGCTACTCCCTCAATTTCCTGAACCTACTGGAAATTTATGGGATCGTATGCTCTCCGGGATTGACGGTTCCTTTCTGTTCTGTTTCCTTTAGGCTGCCACAGTTACAGCTACATCCGCTCTGAGCGAAGCATCGTGCTGAATGGACCCGGATCAGACTCCAAGAGTTGCTTCTGGCACCTCCAGGGCCCCAGTGGCCTATTAATCCGACTGCGGGTGGAATGGTTGCTCATTGGCTGTAGTGACTGGATTGCAATCTATAACCAGGTTGCAACCACCGACAAAACACTGTTAACTTCGTGAGTCGTTTAGCTTTGTTTTCCACACTTACCTGTGGGATCACATTTCTCCTGGTTGCCATGGGAGCGGAAACTGTAAAGACAGCTCTTTATAAATTGCTCCCTTCTGATATGCCAGGGATAAAAGGGTCCAGTCATGAGGACGGGTTGCACAAACTAGGCTTCGAGAAGATTAAGGGGTGACCTGAAAAATTAGAGTTATCGATTGTTCAGGGTGATGTCAGAAACCTGCTACCAGATTCCAGTAGCAATCTGGAACTCCCTCCTCCAGAAAGGCTGGAGGGGCCAATTTGAAAATTTCAAATCTGAAACTATTTTTTGGTAGCTAAGGTTATTAAGGGTTACGGAACCAAGGCTGAATTCAGGAAGTTATGCTAAACCTGTATCAAACCTTGGTTAGACACACTTAGAGAACTGTATGCAGTTCTGGTCACCACATTATAAAATATAATGGGGCACTAGAGGGTGCAGAGAAGACTTACAAGAACATAAGAAATAGGAGTAGGCCATTGGACCCCACGAACCTGCTCCGCCAGTTAATAAGATCGTGGTTGATCTGATTGGGGCCTAAACTCCACTTTCCTGCCTGTCCCCCATAACCCTCGACTCCCTTGTCATCAAAAATCTGACTAACTCAGCCTTGAATATATTCAATGACCCAGCCTCCACTGCTCGCTGGAGGAGAGAATTCCAAACACCTACGACCCCCTCAGAGAAGAAATTCCTCCTCATCTTAAATAGGAGACCCCTTATTTTGAAATTCTGCCCCCTAGTTCTAGATTCCCCCAAGAGGGGAAACAACCTCTCAACATTCACCCTGTCAAGCCCCCTCAGAATCTTATAATGTTTAAGATTGCCTCTCATTCTTCTAAACTCCAATAAGCATAGGCCCAACCTGCACGACCTTTCCTTATAAGACAACCTCTTCATCCCAGAAATCAACCTAAAGAATCTTCTCTGAACTGCTTCCAATGCAATGCAGTGTACGTCCCTCCTTAAGTAAAGTGACCAAAACTGTACACAGTACTCTAGGTTTGTTCTCACCAATGAGCTGTACAGTTGTAATAAGACTTCCCTACTTTTATACTCCATCCCCCTCGCAATAAAGGCCAACTTTCCATTTGCCTTCCTAATTACTTGCTGTACCTGCATGCCGATTTTTTGTGATTCATGTGCAATGATACCCAGGTCCCTCTGTACCAAAGCATTCTATAATCTCACACCGTTTAAATAGTGCTGTTTTTTATTCTTCCTGCCAAAGTGGGCAACTTCACATTTTTCCATATTATTCACCATCAGCCAAATCTTTGCCCACTCACCTTAACCTTTGCAGACTCTTCGTATCCTCCTCACAATTTGCTTTCCAACCTATTTTCATATCATAAGCAAGTTTGACTACAATACAGTTGGCCTCTTCCTCCAAGTCAAATAGTTGAGGCAAATAGTTGAGGCCCCAGCACTCCACTAGTTACAGCTTGCCAATGTGAAAATTATCCCATTTATCCCAACTGTCTTGTTTTCTATTACTTAGCCAATCCTTTATCCATGCTAATACATCCGCCCCCAACACCAGAAGCTCTTATCTTGTGTAGTAACCTTTTATGTGGTACCTTATCGAAGAATGATAACAGAAATGCATGGGTGTACATATCAGGAAAGGATTGACAGGCTAGGTCTTTTATCTCTGAGGAAGGCTGATGGGAATAGAGATTTTTTAAATGATGAAAGGTTTTGATAGAGAGGATAGAGAGAGAATGTTTCCTCTTGTGGGGAAGAGCATATTAGATAGTCACCAAGAAATCCAATCGGGAATTCAGAAGAAACTTCTTCACCCAGAGACCGGTGAGAATGTGGATCTCACCACCACAGGGAGTGGTTGAAGTGAACAGTATAGATGCATTTAAGGGGAAACTAGACAAGCCCATGAGGGAGAAGGAAATAGATGGTTACAATGATGGATTTAGACGAGGAAAGATGGGAGGAGGCTCGAGTGGAGGATAAAATCCAGCAAGGATTGGTTGGGCTGAATGGCCCAATGTGACTGGGCGGAACAGTCACAAATTGTTTTCCATCTGCCCAGTTTCATTCTCTATTCTCTCTATCTCGGTTCAGGATCTACAAGTGCAGCTGGAAAGAACCAGTGGTGGAAATATTCTCATCTGCCAGTGTGATGTCGGTCATTTGGAAGCAGGGGCAGTACAGTTACTACGATCCATTTAGGCTATCTGCACAGGCCGTGCCAATGCTCGGTAAGAGAATTATTGTGCACCCAGTTGACACTTGAAGATTCAGCCAAGGTTTCCAATTCCGATCCTTGAACCCTGTTGGAAAATCTGCACATTTGGATGTTGGGAAGTCCCTGGGTGGGGGGGTGGGGGTGAGGGGTGGGGGGGTGGCAGATGAGGCAGAAGGGGAGGGGCATTTCCTTGAGGGCAATGCTCAATGGCACTGCTTGCCTCAGGATTAATTAATCTACGTAGGGGAGGGTAACTGAAACAAGCATTTAATACGCAAAGATCTTCAAGGCTGATTCAAGCCGTTGTAAAGGATGCTTCTTGTGCAGCTTTATCCAATAAGCTGATAGCAAACTAGGTGGAAAGGTAAGCTGTGGGGAGGACACAGAGAGGCTGCACAGAGATATAGGCAGGTTAAGTGAGTGGGCAACATGGTGGCAGATAGAGTATAATGTAGGGAAGTGTGAAGTTATTCATACTTATAAGTGTTGATGTTCAAAGACACTTGGGTGTATTTGTGTAAGGAACACAAAGTTAGCAAGCAGGTGGAGCAAGCAATTAGCATGCAGGTGGGGCAAGCAAGCGGCACATTGGCCTTTATTGCAAAGGGATTGGAGTACAAGAATAAAGAAGACTTGCTACAGTTGCACAGGGTTTTGGTGAGACCACATCTAGAATAGTGTGTGCAGTTTTGGGCTCCATTTTTAAGAAAGGATACACGCATTGGAGGCTGTACAGTGAAGGTTCACTAAATTAGTCCCTGGGATAAGGGGGTTGTCCTATGACGAGACGCTGAGTAAATTGAGTTTATATTCTCTGGAGAAGAATGAGAGGTGATCGCATTGAAACCTAAAATATCTGAGGGGCCATGGTAGGGTAGACACTGATTGTTTCCCCTCGCTGGGGAATCTAGAACATAGGGGCACAGTCTCAGGATAAGGGGCTGATCATTTAGGACTGAGATGAGGAGAAATTTCTTCACTCAAAGGGTTGTGAAGATTTTGAACTCTCTACCCGAGAGGGTTGCGAATGCTCCATCATTGAATACATTGAAGGCTGGAACAGACAGATTTTCTCAGGGAATTCAGGGATATGGGAGCAGGCGGGAAAGTGGAGTTGAAGCCCAAGATCAGCCATGATAGCACTGAAGGGTGGAGCTGGCTCGGTGGGCCGTCTGGTCTACTCCTGCTCCTATTTCTTATGTTCCGAATATGGCCACTGTCACTCTTCCAGTTTGCATCCTGCCTGCCATTTTGAGGTTAGTCGGCCGTGTAGCTCATGGAAAAGTGGCCCTGTTCCCGGGATATATCTTCTGGATAGCGGTAAGAGCTCAAAAATGTAAAATTGCAACTGAGAGCAGGTGGAAAAGTTAGGAGAGATTTATTTTTGTTGAATATTGCTGAAGGGTGGAGTACTTTGCCACAGGGAGTGCCTGAGGCAGAAACCATTGGGTATTTTCGAGGAAAATTTGGCAATGATTTGAAGCAGAGGAATATAAAAGGTATAACGAGGAGCATGGCTGCAGAATTAGTGCTGTGTGGCTCTAATAAAGAGTCAAAAACAACAATAACTTGTATTTGTATATCACCCTGAAAGTAGTAAAACATTCCAAGGAGCATAATCAGGTGAGCTGTGACAGTCAGCCACATAAGGGGTTATTAGGGACAGGTGACCAAAAGCTTACTGAAAGAGGTAGATTTTAAGGAGCATTGTAATGGGGGGGCAGAGCAGTGGGTAGATGTAGAAAGGGAATTCCAGAGCTTGAGGCTTAGGCAGCTGAAGGCATGGTTACCAATGGAGAGGCTGACGAAATCAGTGATGCATAAGAGGTCAGAATTGGAGGAGCACAGATATCCCGAAGGATTCTAGGGCTGGGGGAGAGTACAGAGATATAGAGGGACAAGGCCATGAAGGGATTTGAAGACATGGCTGAAGATGTTAGTATCGAAGCATTGCTGGACTGGAAGCCAATGTACGTCAGGGATGATGAGTGAACAGGATTTGGTGTGAGTTAGGATACAGGTAGCAGAGTTTTGGACGAACTGAGGTTTATGGAGTAAGGTGGGAGGCCAGCCAGGAGAGCATTGGAATAGTCAAGTCTAGAAGTGCCCTGAACATGTGATCACAATTAGGAAAAGAGCTGTGTAATTTAAATTCTTGTTGCTTTTAATTCCAGATTGTTCCGCTAATATCACACTGAGAGAAGGATGGGAAATCCAAGGGAATGGAAGCACTCCGTACTTCCCCAGCTACTACCCACCCAACACTCAGTGCATTTGGCGTTTTACTGTAAGTACAGAGAATGCCAATGAGTGGCGGGAACTCCTCCTACTTTTAAAACATTTTTTTTTCCCAATATATATACAAGTTTGATGATAAGAGCATGCGTCAGCCTTGGTCAGTGGGTAGCACTCTTGCCTCTGAATTCCACTGGGTTCAAGTTCCACTCCGGAAACTTGAGCACAAAATCAAGGCTGACACCCCAGTGCAGTACTGGAGGAGTGCTACACTGTCGGAGGTTCCCTCTTTCAGATAAGACAGTATATCACGGGTCTGTCTGCCCTCTCTGTTGGGCATAAAAAGTCCCATGGTAATATTTTTCCCCAGTGAGTTGGACAATACTTATCCCTCAATTAGCATTGCTAAAACTATTGATATCTAGACAATTATTTTGCTGTTGTCTGTGGGAGCTTGCTGTGCTCAAAGTAGCTGCACTTCAAAAATGCTTCATCGGCTGCAAAGAGCTTTGGGACAACGTTAGGTTATGAAATGTGCTAAATAACTGCAAGTTTCTTTCTGATTGTATAGAACATGCTAAGATTATATGTATAATTCTACACAGAGAAAGACTTATTTTCATGGCACCTTTCACAATCTCAAGGTTTCCCAAAGCGCTGTACTGCCACAATGTCCTGGTAAGAGATCAACTTATTAAAATATTATGTAGGGTACCAATATGGAAAGGGATTTTTATCTATTGGGGGACAGTTATTTAAAATGTCAGCCCAGTGCAAGCGCTGAAAAAGGTGCCAGATTGCTCCAATAAAGGGTTAGAATGCAAATCAAATTAAGCGATGTTGTTGCGATGTGAACCATTGCTTAGACCCCATCTGGAATTATGTTTGAGGCATTGGTAACATGTTTACAGAAGGATCTATTACGCTTGAGAGAGTGCAGCATAGGCCAACAAAGATCTGTGATTAAGGAGAGTTGATTTGTGGTTATTGGATAAAACAAGGCTCCAAAGTGACCTAATTCACAAGGTCCTTACAAATGAGGAATACCTTTTTGACCCATCTTCGTTGCCATAGAATGACCCTAAAGCCTATCCATTACTGAATCCAATTGTTTTTTTTTAAATGACTCCAGGGCTTTACCCTTTAGTATTCTATCCAACAACCTACTCAAATTTTGGGAAGGGAAACAAAAAAAATAATTTTCCTAATTTTCCGTGCCCTTTTCAATCTTGCCTACCCAGAGAAGATTGTCTCTTGGAAACCTCTTCTCGAGTTTGGCAAGATCAACTTTCTCATGCTTTTCCTCAGACCAGTACTGCCTCTCCATCATAATTGTCTCATTGACTCGAACTGGGAGCGTAACTTAAGTTTGCAAAATTAAGAAGATGGACAAACCCAGCTGAATTGTTTAAAGGTTTCATAAACCAGGGGATATCTTTAAAAAGGATAGGATTGGAGGTAAATCTGGTTCACACAAAAGTTAACAGACATTAGGAGTAATATAGTCAAAAAGTACATGGGAGGGACTACTGTGATTTCAGGAGGCACCATTTGTAAAGAAGGGTTGAGTGATGTGACGAGAAAGTGGGGTTATACCAAAACAGAATAGGCGTATTGGGTGAAATGGTTTAATATACAGTCTGATATGGGTCTACTTTCTTACTCAATAGTTTAGAGTCTGTCTCAAATGTGTGAATGTGGAGTTGAGGTCACACTCAGGTCAGCCATGATCTTATTGAATGGCGGAGCAGGCTTGAGGGGGCAAGAGGCCTACTCCTGCTCCTAATTCGTATATTCGTATGTGAGTCTAATGAAGTATGGGCGAAGAAGGTCATTTGTCCACCTTGGCTCATTCATCGAAAAAATCATAACAGATCCACCTTCCAGGGTTGCCAACCATGGTTGGACATATCACCACCTCCAACCACCTGGCCCAGTCTAACAGACCCTTCAGCCAACCTCCCAAAACTTTAAAAACTAAGTAACACAATGGCTCAAAGAAAATGAAAAAAATACACCAACTCTTTGAATGCCTGCTACGATTTTCCTCCTGGTTGTTGCTCACAGTATGTGCCCTGGAGATTAATGCTTAATTTCTGGAGACTTCAGGACAATCCTGGAGGGTTGACAACTCATCTTCCCCCAAAACTCCACCACCCATTCCCCATCTCCCCCGCCACCCCACCCTGCCTTTTTTCAGTATCTAATAGCTTGTTAGATAAATAGTTCATAAAGGGGAGGCGGTGGCGAAGTGGTATTGTTGCTGGGCTGGTAATCCAGAGACCCAGGGTAATGCTCTGGGGACCTGGGTTCAAATCCAAGCAAATGGTGGAATTTTGAATTCAATAAAAATCTGGAATTAAAAGTCTAATGATGACCATGAAACCATAGTCAATTGTTGTAAAAACCCATCTGGTTCACCAATGTCCTTTAGGGAAGGAAATCTGCTGTCCTTCCCTGGCATGCATCACTGTTTCGGCAGCCTCTCCATTGGTGGCCATGCCTTCAGCTGCCTAAGCCCCAAGCTCTGGAATTCCCTCTCGACACCTCTCCACTGCTCTCTCCCCCATACCTAGCACAAAGGATGAGCGGAAACTCACCAAGTCTCCATAGACAGCACCTTCCAAACGCACAACGCTACCATCTAGGAGGACAAGGGCAGCAGATGCAAGGAAACACCGCCACCTGGAGGTTTCCCTCCAAGTCATTCACCATCCTGACTTGGAAATACATTGCCGTTCCTTCACTGTCGCTGGGTCAAAATCCTGCAACTCCCTCCCTAACAGCACTGTGGGTGTACCTACACCACATGAACTGCAGCTGTTCAAGGCAGCAGCTCACTACACCTACTCAAGGGAAATTAGGGATGGGCAACAAATGCTGACTTTGCTAGTGATGCTTACATCCTCAATGCATGAAAAAAGTGCTTTACGGAGGGGGAAAATTAATCAGAAGTGAGAATCCTTGCTGCGATGTAGAGGTCAGATTGTGATTGTGTGTGTGTGTGTGTGTGTGTGAGAGAATATTGGATTTGGGCGAGATCAAGTTCAAGTTGGAGAGGGGGCTTGCTGGATGGTGCCAGAGCTATGAGAGTGGGCAAACTGGAGGAGAGTGGGTGCTACTGAATGGAGGGACAATAAGTGTCCTGGCACCATGCAAACCAGGACACGGTACAGTGACCTCAAATACTGGACAAACCCATAAAATAAGGGACAGTTGGACAGAGATGAGAAATTATTTCTCTCAGAGGGTTGTGCGACTTTGGAACTCTAAGGTGGTGGAGGCGGGGTCATTGAATATTTTTAAGTCAGAGGTAAATAGATTCTTAAGCTTTAAGATTCTTAAGAGATAAATAGATTCTTGTTAAGCAAGGGAATTAAAGGTTTTCATGGGTTGGCGGGAATATGGAAATCGAAACACAAACAGTTCAGCCATGATCTTATTGAATGGCGGAGCAGGCTCAAGGGGCCGAATGGCCTACTTCTGCTCCTATTTCATATGTTCATATGGTTACTCTGGTTGCTACTGTCACCCACCCATTTCATATACTTTGTCCTGACTGCAAACATCCAAATTTATCAATCCAAAACTATGCTCCACCGTCCTAATGTCAGAAACATAGGAACAGGAGGAGGCCATTCAGCTCCTCAAACCTATCCTGCCATTCAGTGAGGTACATGGCTGATCTGCTGCCTAGATCCATATACCCACCTTTGCCCCATAGCCCTTCATGCCTTTGGTTAACAAAAAGCTGTCAATCCCAGTTTTAAAATTAACAACTGATTTAATGTCAGTTGCGACTTATGGGAGAGAATTCCACACATCTACCCACTTCGTGTATGAAAGCGTTTCCTCATTTCACTCCGGAAAGGTCTGGTTCTAATTTTTAGGCTATGACCCCCCTAGTCCTAGACTCCCCAGCTAACAGAAATCTACCCTATCTGTTTCTCTTAATGTCTCAAAAACTTCAATCAAATCACCCTTAACCTTCAAAATTCCATCAGGATCATTCTGGTGAACCTACACTGCACTCCTGCCAAGGTCAAAATATTCTTCCATGGTGTGATGCCCAGAACTGCTCACAGTTTCCCAGTTGTGGTCTAACGAGGCCTTTGTACAGTTGCAGCACATTTTCTATATTTAAACTTGAAGTCCTCTAATTTACCTTCTCTGCAATGTTTCCAATCTCATATTCAGGTGCCATCCCTGGACTATGGTATCACTCTGTGGTTTGATGGTTATGAACTGGACACACCAACCTTCACAAAACCCTGCTCGCAAGGCCAGTGGAAGATACAGAACAGGAAGTAAGTTCAATACAAAAACCTAATACCGTGAATGCTGGAAATCTGAAACAAAAACAGAAAATGCTGGAAGAGCTCAGCAGGCCTGGCAACATCTGTGGAGAGAGAAACAGAGTTAACATTTCGAGTCCGTATGACCCTTCTTCAGAGCTGAAGTTCAATATCTTTTTTAATTGCCTTTTTTTTTTGCTTCTGAATTATTGTTCCTCAACCGTCTCCTTCCTTAATTATTTCTGAGTCCGTAATAAGTTACGTTGTCAAATTAGTGTCAAATTATGGACATTAGAGAAATAAAAAAAACACAAGACTTGTGTTTCAATAGCACTTTCACAACTACAGGAAGTCCCAGAGTGCTATACACCTGATGAAGTACTTTTGTTATTTAGTTGCTGTTGTAAAGTAGGAAATGCAGCAGCCAATTTGCACACAGGAAGCTCCCACAAGCAGCAAAGTCATAATGACCAAATAATCTGATTTTATTGATTTGCTATAAAGGGCCAAATATTGGCCAGGATGGCAGGGAGGACTCCACCTCCACTCCAAAATAGTTTTGTGACATCTTTTATGTCTACCTGAGAGGGCAGGTAGGGCCTCAATTTGACATCTCATCTGAAAGACAGTACCTCCAATGACACGGCACTCCCTCAGTACTGCACTCGAATGTCAGCCTAGATCTTGTTCTAAAATCTCTGGAGTGGTTCTTAAACCGACAACTTTCTGACTCCAAAGGTGAGAGTGTTACTGACTTAGCCACTGCTGCCATTTATTATCCTCTTCACCAATACTGCGAATTGGATTGAGAAGTCCCCACTTATCCCATGTAGGAGCCATTCAGCTGGCGGAGGGGAGACCTCCATCCTCGGCACCAGAAATGGATCCCGACTCAGGGAATGATATCTTGCTAATTCGAGCCCAAATTCCTCCACGAGGGAAATGAGTAAATCTGGAAATTCTAACATGTCCCTATGATTATAAAGATGCTGAAAGTGGAAATGTTCCAGGACTGTATACTCAAATGTCAGACTTGTCTCAGTGGCAGCAGCATCTTCAGTCCAAAGGTTGTGGGGTCAAGTCCCTCTACAGAGACTTGAGCTTGTAAACTAGGCTGTCACTCCAGTGCAGTGCTGAGGAGGTGCTGCACTGTCGGAGGGGCTGCCTTTCCAATAAGACATTAAACCTTTCCAGATCCTGACAACTCTGAGTGAAAACGTTTCTCCTCATCTTGCCTCTAGGTCTTATCGCCAATGATTTCTGCCCAATCACCAGTGGGAATACATTTCCTTTATCTACTCCAGCGAAACCTTTCAACATCTTGTAAGCTCTATTAAATCACACCTCACCCTGCTCAGTTCCAAAGAGAACAATGAATGGATGAATTTTAGAACAAGTGCTGGGTTATTACATCCAGTCTCTTTCAACAATATAAAATTATATTACATATCAAACAACACATAATTGTTAGATTTTCCTCCCACCTAACCCTTGGGACAGTTGACACAAAAAAAAGGACTTGCATTCAGATAGCACCTTTCACGTCCTCGGGATATCCCTAGCTCTTTACAGTGAACGAAATGCCTTTTAAATCGTAGTCATTGTTAGAAGGCAGGAAATTCAGGAACTAATTTGCGCATAGAAAGCCCCCACAGACAGCAATGTAATAACAACCAGATAATCTGTTTTAATGATGTTGACTGAGGGATAAATATTGGCCAGGGCATTGGGGATAACTCCCCTGCACTTCTTCAAAACGGTGCCATGGAATCTTATACCTCCACCTGAGAGGGCAGACAGGAAGTCGGTTTAAGGAGTCATTCAAAAGACATGCACCTCTGGCAGCACAGCACTCCCTTAGTACTGCAACGGAATATCAGCTTCAATTTTTTTTTGTGTTCGAGCCCTGAACTGGAACTTGAACCCAGAACCTTCAGAGGTGAGAATGCTGCCTACTGAGCCACAGCTGGCACAAGCTCATGAGCCTATAGTTTCCAGGATCAGTTTGTCTCCTTTGTTAAAAATATTGGTACTACATTTGCTTGCCTCCAGCCCCGTGTAGCCTCACTGCACCCCAATGATTTTCTCATAACTCAAATTTACTTCCTAGTATCTTTTAGCATCCAAACCTCCTCCAGTATCTCAATACTGTCAACCTAGGTAAATCGCCAGTGTGCAATTTTCACTTGGTATTCCCCAACAGTTCCCAGATAGCATCCTGGAGGTCCCAGATCAGTTTACTCCGTGTAGTTAGCTGGTGTGAGCAAATGTTGCTATAATTGACTTCAATGGTCCAGGTCAAAATGGAGAAAGTTAGCTCAGCTTTCAACACCCATTGCTCCTGTTGAAGGAGAATCGAGCATGGAATGTTCCATGTGTGACTGCCTTCAGGAGTGAGGTTTATTTTTAAAAACAAGGGAGGCCCACAACCTGTAGGCCTAAGTGAGGCCTACTCCAGGCTGTGCTGCGATCCCACCTCCTTACCGCTTCTCCTCTCTTCTCAGGCTGTGTGGGCGGAGGGTGCTGCAACCCTATGCACAGAGAATCTTTGTCGTTTCGCTGACCACAACGGTGACCTTTACGTCCGAGGTGATCCTCACAGGGCCTGGAATACAGTTCTCCTACAGCCTCTTCAACCAATCGGACCGTACGTCTGAACCTTCCCTGTCTTCAGTCGGAGGGTGGGGGGAGCGGGTATCTGCTTACGCTGTGATACGCCTTGCAACGCTCCTGATAAATAGGAGACAGGGTTCCCAAACACTTCTGGCAAATCTTCACGCCTCCCCACCCATAGGCAAATTTCCCGATTATGCTATTGACCTGTCCAACCACCCGTTCAGGCTGTCCATTCCAGATCATAGCAACTCGCTACAGAGAAAATTTCTCTCATCTCCCCTCTCACTATTTTACCAATCACCATAAATCTGTGCCCTCTGGGTCCCGAACCTCTGCTATTGGAAACATTTTCTCCTCATCAAACCTGCTCATGATCTTGATCTTGAATGCCTCTATTAAATCTCCCCTTAACCTTCTCTGCTCTAAGGAGAACAATCCAGCTTCTCCAGTCTCTCCACATAACTGAAACCCCTCATCCCTGTTCCATGCTAGTAAATCTCATCTGGTAAATTATCCCAATTATAAAAATAAGTCAAAAATCTATGAAAGATGTGCACTCTTGGTGGAATTGCCTAAGGAGGCAAGCTGCTCAGGCTCACCTGGGGAGAGTGGGAACTTGGTGAGAGGTGGTTGTGAAACAATGGGGTCGATTCTTACTCCTGGATGGGAACATGACCAAGTAAGTTAGCCGGATCCATCCTAGAGTGGGAGTAGGGAGGTCCTAGCAGATTTTAAGTCAGAGCGTCATCAGTGTCACTAATTGACCTCCGGACCAAAAATGCCTACAGGTGGTTGGGAAATATCCGCTTTAAGATTTCCAACCCCCGAGGACTGCCTGGGAATCTCCAGGGATTGAAAAGAAATCTCTAGGGCACTCGCTGTGAACAAAACCCTCGAGTGAAAACATAAGGACATGAAAAAATTGTGTTTTGCTACACTTGTTTAGTACTCGGTACATGAGGAAACAAAGCACGAACCAATCAGATAGTGAAGAATTTTCCAATTGGTGAAGGAAGGTGGGGCATTAAGAGGATGGACATGTCAGGCAGCCAGTGTAGGGAGTGTGGGGGAAGGCAGACGGTCATATGATGGCAAATCCAGCGAGTTTCGAAACAAAGTTGGCAACTCTCTTCCTCCTGCCAGTTAAAATCAGATGGACTTGAAATCCCTGATTCAGTCCTTGACAAGGCGAGCGAATTGGGTCAAAGAGGAGAATAGAGGACAACGGGAGAGAGGGAGAAGCCCAGGATGGGGGAAGACTCACGGTTACATTGTGAGGGTCAGAGGAGTCCACATAGACCCAGTAATTCAGCCAGAGTCAGCATGTTCAGAGTTGGGAGTATGGTGGTGGTGTGGCGTGTGGCAAGGGGAGTGTCAACCCTGAGTTATCGGCCAGTTGACTTTGTACAAATGCATAGCATCATCCCACTGTCTGCTTTACTCCTTCTGTTGCAGCCTGCCCCGACGAAGTCTTGTGTTCTGTATCTGGCCTGTGTGTCACAGAATGTGATGGTTTGAAGGACTGCAGCAATGGAGTGGACGAGAATAATTGCGGTAAAAGAACAATTTACATTCTGTGGTCAAGTATGGGGAGTCGCCACGAATCTCATGCACTGCAGAATGGATCAGTCTGTGACACTCTCAGATAAAGTACGTCAGAATGTCCAGCCATTTTAAAATTCCCATTCTCATTTCAAAACTCCCCTCTCCCCTATTTCTGCAACCTCCTCCAGCCCGACGACCTCCTGAGATCTCTGTGCCTCCAATTCTGGCCTCTTGCGTATGGCTGGTTTTCATTGCCCCACCATTGGTGGCCCTGCCTTCAACTGACTAGGCCTTTGGATCTAAAATCCTCTCCCTAAATCTCTCCACCTCTCTCTCCTCCTTGAGGAATCTCCTTAGAAAACTGCCTCTTGAACCAGACTTTTTGTCACCTGTCCTAATAACTCCTTATGCGCCTCGGTATCAAATTTTGTCTGCCAATGTTTCTGTGAAGCGTCTTGGAATATTTTACTAAGTGAAAGGCATTATATAACTGCAAGTTGTTAAGTAGGAGATTAGCTTGAAAATTCCATTAATACAGGTAACACAGCTTAAAGTGATGCTCCTTTGATCTACATTGCATCTTTAACGTCAAAATATCTCTCAGAATTTTGCGCAATCATTTATCTTTTTTTGGCTTGTGGAGGTTACTGTTCAGAGTAACATGGTGGGTGTCTTGTTTTAGGAATGTGAGATAAATGGCCAGTTAATGTGGGAGATTTCTAGTCGTATTTGCTGAGGAAGTTATATTGGGTCACTGAAGAAAATTCCCTGCTCTTTTTCAAACAATTGACATCCACTTCAACCAGCAGGAGCCCAGCCAAACACCTCACCAAAAAGGATGGCACCTCCAATAATCAGTACTGCACTGGCTTGTCAGCTCAGATTATGTTTAATCTGAGTCAGAAGGGTTCAAGGCTTGAATACAAAATCTAGGCCGGCAGTACTGAGGGAGTGCTGCACTGTCAGAGATTCAGTTTCATTGAATCCGATTTCATCCCCATTTGGTTGTTTGAGGTGATGACCAGCTCCCTCGTCTTTTCCAAGACAACAAACACTTATTAACAAAATATGAAAAATATTAAGTGCCTTACCCACAATGATGGGAACTTTACCATCAGATGTGTTAGCAAGAGAAGAAAGAATAGCTAATGGTTAACAAAAATCTATCAATTTCAGACTCAAAATGAAAAACAGACCTAGCATCAATTGGCATTTTGCTGAAGAGAGTTCCAAACTTCTACATCCGTTGTGTGTATTGTTTTCTAATTTCACTCCTGGAGGGCCTGACTCTAATCTTTAGACTATGCTCCTGAGTTCTAGGTTCCATTGCTCCTCTGTGTGTACCCCAGCTCTTCAGTATTTCGCTTTTGCCAATCTGTTCCCTTTTAGTGCCTTGAAAACTTCAATTGAGTCATCCCTTAACTTTCATAATTCCATAGAATACAACTATAACTTGTATAATCTCTCCTCATAATTTAACCCTTGGTAGTTCAGCTACCATTCCAGCAAACCGGTGAGGTACTCTGACCTTTTGTTCCATGCTGCAACGTATTGATTATTATCTTATATTTATTTAGGTGTCTGTAAATATTGGGACTTTACAAAGGACACATAACAAGGGTAAGGAGAGCCTGAAAGCCAGAGGCCGATGGCTGCTGCTCTGTTCCCATGCTGTGCCCCTTGCGCACAGTATAGCAATTTTTGTTTATTCTTTCATGGGATGTGGGTGTCTCTGGCAAAGCTAGCATTTGCTGCCCATCCCTAACTCCCCTTGCAGTGTTATGAAAGTACAGAAGGCCAAGAGCATGAAGCACAGCCATACTGGGCCTGTCTGCTAACAGAAACAGCAAGGTCAATATTAACTCCATTCCCCCAGCGTTATTTCATTCTTCACCCTGCTTCAAGTCAGCTGGGGCTCCTGCCACCAGCTCCTTGTGTTAATCGGGGTTAGACTTGGGGAGGAATTTGGAAGAGCTATCTGCGGAGGAGATATGACACCTTCCTCCACTGTTCCCTCATCCTAAGAGGAGAATTGCTGCCTCCACCAAGACAGTCCCCACTTGGCGCAGTTCAAATCATGTGCTCAGCAGCGTTGGAATTGAATCCTACTCACTGCCTTTGGCACTCAGGGCCATGGCACTGCCACACCTCACCATCAAATAGGGCACTAGCTACGAGGTATTTCCTCATCTAACTCCCAAGCATGACCCAGTTCTCAGAATCCTAGAGCTCGACCCAGCTGAGAAAGAACTTTTGAGTTCAGCTCGACTGCAGTGATTCAAAGGGACTGGTTGTACTCATGAGTTCGGTGGGCCCGGGGTCACTTCAGGATGCCAAGGAAAACAAAACCAGGTCACTGCTGATAGGAGGTAAATACACAAATGCATATGACAGGTTTGTCTCACCCTGTCTTACTTGATTAGACCAGTGTATCTTTCTCCATAAATTACCATAAAATCCATGTGTTAACTCATCCACCATATCTGCTCTCTCAATAAACTTTGGCAACTATTTCAAATAAAAAATTACGAGAGAGTTATGCTAAAATCATGTAATTCCCCCCCAACCCCGCCCCTCAGATATGGGAATAAATGTTGATAAACTATTTAAAGTATTGCTGGTTTGTAACTGTGTGTGATGCTCTTTTCTCATGTTGAGACTACTCTCCAACCCTTGCCTTCTGGATTCTGCCTTTTTTTCACCCTCCCCTTCTTAACATCTTCTTAGTTGGTTGTTTCCACTTTTTTTTTCCTTCTCTTGTTCCTTCTTTCTGCTGCACATAGAGTTGGAGTCTCATTCCTGAGCTTCCTTTCTCTCGTGCTCCATCTTTCTCTCGTGCTCCATCTTTCTCTCGTGCTCCATCTTTCTCTCGTGCTCCATCTTTCTCTCGTGCTCCATCTTTCTCTCGTGCTCCATCTTTCTCTCTTGTGCTTGTTTCTTCTTTCATCCTCTCTCTCTCTCTCTCTCTCCTTCCTTAGTTTGTCCTATACAGTTCCACTGCGCCGAGGGAAACACCTGCCTATCCTTACTCGACGTCTGTGATCAGAACAAAGACTGCGAAACGGGGAACGACGAACAGAACTGTGATGAGGGTATGTGAAGAACGAAGTTCAGCACTCATCGTTAGCGCAGTTAAACCATCCTTTTTTTCTAGAGAATCTCATTTTCTTTGGCGTAGTGGCTTCAAAAAATGCAGTTAAAGAGTATTGGTGAATCTGGATCCAAATCTGTCGCTCATCGTGCGGTTTGCTCAGTTTGTATTTTGTTGTGTGTTCAGTGTGTCTTTTCCTCATAGTCTGCTTATGCATGTGCGAATTTAGTGTCTCTTTTCTTCACCGTTTGTGTGTGTATATATAGCCTGTGTATCTATGTGGGTTCCGCATGTGTGATCACTGTATGTGTGTTTAGTGTCTTCTGTTCTGTGTGTGTGTGCGCGTGTGTGTGTGTGGTTTGGTGGGGGTGGGAGATATGTTTTCACCTGTGGTTCAATGTTGCTAAATAATTCTGTGTTATTCTGTATCCTGTAGCTGTGCCCTGTGACCTGTTCACCTACACGTGCGCCGATGGTTCTTGTGTGAAGAAAGCAAACCCTCAGTGTGACTATGTGTCAGATTGTCCAGATGGAACCGATGAGAAAAATTGTGGTAAGGCGTTGAAAAGGTGGAGCAACTGCCACTGGCAAACAGAGCTCAACGGTTAAATAGACAACACAATTGCTCTGGAGAGAGTAGAGAGGAGATTTACAAGAATGCGGCCAGGGCTTGAAAATTGCAGCTATGAGGAAAGATCAGAGAGGCTGGGGTTGTTTTCCTTGGAACTGAGGAGGCTGAGGGGTGCCTTGTTTGAGGTGTACAAGATTATGAGGGGCCTAGATAGAGTAGACAGAGATGCTCTGTTTCCTCTAGCTGAGGGGTCAGTTACCAGGGGGCACAGATTTAGGGTGATTGGTAGAAGGATTAGAGGGGACATGAGGAAAAACTTCTTCACCCAGAGGGTGGTGGGCATCTGGAATTCACGGCCTGGTTTGGTGGTGGAGGCAGAAACCCCTCAACTCATTTAAAAGGCATCTGGATCTGCACCTAAAGTGCTGTAGCCCGCAAGGCTACGGACCGGGTGCTGGAAGGTGGGATTAAAATGGGCAGCCAGTCTTTTTATTTTTTCTATTTTGGCTGGCGCAGATGCGATGGGCTGAATGGCCTCTTACTGAGCCTTATCTATAGGGTTCTAACAATAATCGCCCTAAAATAAAGGTCTAAATCTCATGTTCAGATGTCAAGGTGTTCTGAACATAGTGGCAATCCTAGATCTTCTGGAATCAGAAAAGATAACAGATGGTAACCAACCAATGGTGAAGGCCTGGATGTATTAGCTGTGGAAAGCCAAGCACGGGCCTAGTGGGTAAAGACAATGCCTGATGCAATATTCAGGGCCTAGGTTTGATTCTGTGCCTTTTCTCTTGATTTATTATCTATCCCTAGCTGACTTGAAGATGCAGTGGGACCTTCCTCTTGAACTCTGTAGTTATTTTGAATACAACCAAAGGGCCACTAGGCTACTTCAGAGGCAGTTAAGAGTCAACTATGCTGATGAGTCTGGAGTCACATATAAGGAAGGTCAACTTCCTTCCAAAAGGGACATTATTGAACCAGTAGATGTTTACGACAATCCAAGATCTATGATCCCAGCTTTTTAATTCTGATTCTCAAACTGCCTTGGTGAGGATTATGAATTTATATTCTCTAGATCACTAGTCCCAGTAACATAACTACCAGAGACTACCACACCCTTTGTAAAGAGAACTGATCACTGTCAATATGCCAGTATGGTCACTACAAGGGATTTGGGGGAGGCAATTTGTTGCAGTTTGTGAATGCTACCATGTGATCATTGATGCATTGGGAGGGGGAACGTCTCAGCTTTGATGCTCCCCACATCAACTCATCTGCTGAAACAAAACCAGAAAATGCTGGAAAAACTCAGCAGGTCTGGCAGCATCTGTGGAGAGAGAAACACAGTTAACTTCTTGAGTCAATATGGCTCTTCTTCAGCTGATGATGGCTGTCCAGGTCACTCATGAGATACAGGTAGACTCTGGCACCACTAGAGCTCTACTTTAACATATGAGTCCATTGTTTGAGGCAATCATTGATTACATAGAATGTACAGTACAGAAACAGGCTCAACTGGTCCAAGTAGCTCCACTCCAACCTCCTTCCACCCCTCTTCATCTAACTTTATCAGTACATCCTTCTATTCCTTTCTCCCTTGTGTTAATCTAGATTTTGCTGAAATACATCTACATTATTCACCTCAATCACTCCAGTAATGAGTTCCATATTCTAACCACTCGCGGAGTAAAGTTTCTCCTCAATTCCCCGTTGGATATATTTGTGACCATCTCATATTTATGGCCCCAGGTTTTGGTCTCCCCTACATGTGAATGCCTCTTCTCTATATCTATCCTCTCAAAATTTTAAGGACTGCAGAGGGATTTAGGCAAGTACATAAACAGGACATTGTAAATAAGGCCATAAAAATGGCAAAAAATTATTTCTTGGTTTCACATCCAGAGGCACAGAATGCAAAAGCACGAGGCTAAAGTTCAACACTCAAGATGTTAATTAGACCACGGGCGGAGTATTACATACAGTTTGGGGGTACAGAAAGGAGGTAAACACATTGGGAAAGAGACATCTTGGATTCACCAGGATGTTCTAGAGACGGCAGATTACATTTAATAAGAGAAGCTGGAGAAGTCTAGGACATTTTCCAGTAGAGGAGAGAATATTGATCAACCAATCGGCAGAGGGCTTTGGAATCATGAACGGCTATGACAGAACAACTGGTGATAGATTTGTTCCACTGGTTCACAAGGGGATACAGGAATAAGAGAACCATAAAAAAAAATGCCTAGACACAGAGGGCCGGTAGAATACGGAATCTGCTGGCAAAAAATGGTACTTGAAGCAGAGAGTATAATCAGGTAGTTGCTTGAAGAACAGCTGTAATAAAGGGGCTTGGGAAATAAGCAGATCGGTTGGATCAGACTAGTTGGTTCATATGGAAGCACTGGCCCAGGTGTGATGGCTCAAATGGCTTGTTTTTTGCCCTGTAACGTCTACTGGTTCAGTTGCAGCCCTGCCAGCCATCCAGCTTGTGCATTCAGAGAGTGAGAACCATCATAGCTGAACTTGATCCCGCCCAAGTCCAATACTCACACGCACATATACACAATCTAGTGGTGATCTCTACATCGCAGCAAGGATTCCCACTTCTGATTAATTTTCCCCCTCTGTAAAGTACTTTTTTCATGCATTGAGGATGTAAGCATCACTAGCATGGCCAGCATTTGTTGCCCATCCCTAATTGCCCTTGAGAAGGTGGTGGTGAGCTGCCTTCTTGAACCGCTGCAGTCCATGTGATGTAGGTACATCCACAGTGTTGTTAGGGAGAGAGTTCCAGGATCTTGACCCAGCAACAGTGAAGGGACAGCGATATATTTCCAAGCCAGGGTGGTGTATGCCTTGGCGGGGAACCTGCAGGTGGTGGTGTTCCCATGTATCTTCTATCTTTGTCCTTCTAGCTCATGAAGCTTGCATGTTTGGGAGATGCTGTCAAAGTCACTGCCAACACACCTCAGAACAGCTAACTGAGCATCAGGAAAGGGTTAAACCTGGGACCAGGGTGGTAGTATGACTCTACCCCAACCTACCACAGATATATCCACTAAGCCACTGCCAAAGTCGAGGTGACAGTACTTGAGTCCACAGTGATTTACACAAACTGGATTGAGGCTAATCTGAAATTCTGACCTGATATAAAAGGGGGTTTGGAGGCCCCAAGTTTCTATGAGGACTTGATTCTGGCAATTGAATCAGGATTGCTCCCACTGTTAACATTCAACACCAACTTTACTGAAGTACCCAGAGTCAATGGGAGGGCACATCATGTCCTTGAGTCACTGTGAGATGGGCACTCACGCACTCCATGTGCCTCTTAGCTAGAAACTCCAGTTCCTTTCGGACATCTGGCTGGGGGTGGCATGGTGGAATTGAAAGGGGAGGGGTTGGTGTGGGAGGAGGGTGTAGTTGGAGATTGACCATCCTCCAGAAAACTAAGTGTTGGCTTTTACACAGACCCCCCCCACCACCCCCCTCCACCCCCTTTTTAAAAAAGGCTGATGAATTTTTAATTTAAAAAAAAATCCTTTCTTAAATGGTGCAGGCTACTTCTCCTCAGGAGACCTCACCTCACTGGGAATACTGGCCTTCATCCAATCTCATGCTGGGTCCCATGGAGGCCAGGGAAGTAAGAATTCCCACAATAAAGGAGTCCCTTAACCCTGGCCCCACCCCACTGAAGCAGTGAATGGTTTGGGACAGAAAGAGATTTTACTTCAGACAAGATCCCTGTCTCCAACCCCTCATCCCAGAAATTTCAAACAGTAGTGTATCTGGGCCCCAAACCTATTTCCCAGGTCCTCCACCTTTGTTGTGGCAGGAGTTGACAGGCAATATGATCAGCGCAGGCTTGGAGGGCCGAAGGGCCTGTTCCTGTGCTGTACTTTTCTTTGTTCTTTGTTCTTCGAGTTCATCGGACAATCTTGTGCGTTTTTTGGGGTCAGCAGGTTTGTGTTACGCTCTAGTGTTAATATATAAGGGACAACTTATTTCGGAAAAGAGAATTTCGTCTCCATCTAAGATGGCATCACTGATAGGTAATTAAAGGTTATCCACGGTGGGCAACCCCGTCGACATCAAACACCTTCAGCCAAACATTGCTCCCTCTACTCAAGTCTTAACCCAACAAACTCAAGCTCCCCAAAGGTGATATTTTATCTCTTACACACAGTCATCATGAGGCATCTCTAAGTGAGACTGCCAGTTTGTGCCAAATTTTGGGCAGGGTGTTGTAGGTTAATTCATGCCCAAGGACCGGGATCAAGGCTGCTCCCGAATTCACTTTGTTCTAGATCCTTCTGCCTATCGGAATTAAAAGGGGCAATGCGTAACCCCACCATCTGGGCTAGCTCAATCCTATGACCAACAAGTGAGGTGGTTTGACCTATTCTAGTTTCTCATTCACTGTAAGACGCTCTTCGGATTAAAAAAAACTTACAGAAACTTCAAAACTTACAGAATACTGAAAGGCCTGGATACAGTGGACGTGGGGAAGATGTTTCCATTAGTAGGAGAGACTAGGACCCGAGGGCACGGCCTCAGAGTAAAGGGAAGACCTTTTAGAACAGAGATGAGGAGAAACTTCTTTAGCCAGAGAGTGGTGAATCTATGGAATTCATTGCCACAGAAGGCTGTGGAGGCCAGGTCATTGAGTGTATTTAAGACCGAGATAGATAGGTTCTTGATAGGTAAGGGGATCAAAGGTTACGGGGCGAAGGCGGGAGAATGGGGTTGAGAAACTTATCAGCCATGATTGAATGGCGGAGCAGACTCGATGGGCCTAATTTCTGCTCCTATGTCTTATGGTCTTAATGAGTCGCCTTTCCTTCCTCAGATTGCGGCCTACAGACCTCCATGAGCAGAATTATCGGGGGAACCAATTCCACCGAGGGCGAGTGGCCATGGCAGGCCAGTCTACAAGTTAGTGGTCAGCACCTTTGCGGCGGCATTCTCATCAATGAAAATTGGGTGCTTTCTGCAGCTCATTGCTTCACTAGCAGGTAGAAACAAAAATTAAAAAATCAAAATTGCTATATAGATTGTTTATGCAACTCGTGTCAGTCCCCAGTTTGTGGACATGAGGCAGTTTCTGCCTCACCAATGTATTCTTTAGTAGGGTCCTAGAATTCAGGTTGGGTCCAAAGGCCCATGAATTTTCAGGTCCTGTCATAAGTTAAAATTCCTTTCTATATTTCCTTGCAGATATACCCCACCAGATCAATGGACGGTCATCCTCGGCAAGTTCAAGCTTAATTTCATTGGCTACCATGAGCTCACCTTCAAGGTGCGAAAAATCATCTCTCACCAGTATTACGATGAAGACAGCTATGACTATGACATTGCTCTGCTCCAGTTGGACCAAGCTGTGCCCATAGTGCCATTCACGTATCCCATCTGCCTACCCGCCAAGACACACGTGTTCGAAACGGACAAAACGTGTTGGGCCACAGGCTGGGGAACAACTGAAGAAGATGGTAAGTGGACCTTCTCTACAGCCTTCGCTTTGTGTGGGTTTTCCTGCCCCACTGAAAACGCAGGAGTTGTACATCTGTCGGTATAACTGTATACGCTCTGTTACAGTCTAGCTGTCAGTATTCATGTTGCAGGGTGGGGGAGAGAGAGTTCCAGATTTCCACCAGCTTTTGTGTGAAGTGCTTCCTGACATCACCCCCGAATAGTTTGGCTCTAATTTTTAGGTTATGCGCCTTCATTCTGGACAGACTAGTCAAGCAACAGCCTGACACAGTCATCCTCATGGAATCATTATCTTACAGATAATGTCCCAAACACCACCATCACCATCCCTGGTGGCACTACAGTGGTATGCAGTCGGGAGGCAGCTGCCCTGGGAGTCCTCAACATTGGCCCCGGACCACATGAAGTCTCATGGCATCAGGTCAAACATGGCCAAGGAAACCTCCTGCTGATTACCACATACCGTCCTCCCTCAGCTGATGAATCAGTGCTCCTCCATGTTGAACATCACTTGGAGGAAGCACTGAGGGTGGCAAGGGCACAGGATGTACTCTGGGTGGGGAACTTCAATGTCCATCATCGTGAGTGGCTCGGTAGCACCACTAATGCCCAAGCTGGCTGAGTCCTAAATGACAAAGCTGCTAGACTGGGTCTGCGGCAGGTGACCTCAACCTGCCTGCCACTGATGCATCTGTCCATGACAGTATCGGTAGGAGTGACCACCGTACAGTCGTTGTGGAGGCGAAGTCCCGCCCTCACATTGAGGATACCCTCCTTCGTGTTGGGTGGCATTACCCCACCGTGCTAAATGAGATAGATTTCGAACAAGTCTAGCAACTCAAGGCTGGGCATCCATGAGGCACTGTGGGCCATCAGCAGCAGAATTGTACTCGAACACAATTTCTAACCTCATGGCCCGGCATATCCCCCACTCTACCATTACCATCAAGCCAGGGGATCAACCCTGGTTCAATGAAAAGCGCAGGAGGGCATGCCAGGAGCATCACCAGGCATACTTAAAAAGGTGTCAATCTGGTGAAGCGACTGGTGAATCTGGTGAACACAGGACTACTCGCTATACATCATAAGCAGCAAGTGATAGACAGGGCTAAGCGATCCAATAATCAACAGATCAGATCTGAGCTCTGCAATCCTGCCGCATCCAGTTGTAAATGGTGGTGGATAATTAAACAAGTTACTGCGGGTAGAAGGCTCCACAAATATCCCCATCCTCAATGATGGAGGAGACCAGCACATCAGTGCAAAAGGCTGAAGCATTTGCTACAATCTTCAGATAGAAGTGCCAAGTGGATGATCCATCTAGGCCTCCTCTGGAGTGTCCCAGCCATCACAGATGCCAGTCTTTGGCCAATTTGATTCACTCCATGTGATATCGACTGAAGGCGCTGGATACTGCAAAGACTATGGGACCTGGCAAGATTCCGGCAATAGTACTGAAGACTTGTGCTCCAGAACTTGCCACGCCCCTAGTACAGCTACAATACTGACATCTACCCGGCAATGTGGAAAATTGCCCAGGTCTGTCCTGTACACAAAAAGCAGAACCAATCCAACTCGGCCAATTACTGCCCCCGTCAGTCTACTCTCGATCATCAACAGTGCTATCGAGCGGCACTTGCTCAGCAATGACCTGCTCACTGATACCCAATTTGAGTTCCGCCAGGGCCACTCAGCTCCTGACCTCATTTCAGCCTTAGTTCAAATATGGACAAAAGAGCTCAACTCCCGAGCCCTAGCAAAACTGGTTTCAATGGGAATCAGGGGGAAAACTCTCTGCTGGTTGGAGTCATACCTAGCACAAAGGAGACAGTTATGGTTGTTGGAAGTCAATCATCTCAGTCCCAGGACATTGCTGCAGGAGTTCCTCGGGGTAGTGTCCTCGGCCCAACCGTCCTCAGCTGCTTCATCAACAACCTTCCTTTCATCATAAGGTCAGAAGTGGGGATGTTCGCTGATGATTGCACAATGTTCAGCATCATTCGCAACTCCTCAGATACTGAAGCAGTCCATGTCCACATGCAGCAAGACCTGGACAATATCCACACTTCAGCTGACAAGTTGCTTGCCATTTCAACACATCACCCTGCTCTCATGCCCACGTGTCCGTCCTTGGCCTGCTGCAATGTTCCAGTGAAGCTCTACGCAAACTGGAGGAACAGCACCTCATCTTCCGACTAGGCACTTTACAGCCTTCCGGACTGAATATTGAGTTCAACAATTTTAGATTATGAACTCTCTCCCCCATCCCCTCCCCCTTTCCGATCCCCCTTTTTTCCAATAATTTATATAGATTTTTCTTTTCCCACCTATTTCCATTATTTTTAAATGTATTTCCATCCATTGTTTTATCTCTACCTTTTAGCCTATTTCGATCCCTTCCCCCCACCCCACCCCCACTAGGGCTATCTGTACCTTGCTCGTCCTGCTTTCTATCCTTAATGACACCTATTAGCACATTCCTTAGATAATATCACCACCTTCAACACCTCTTTGTCCCTTTGTCTATGACATCTATTGGCAATCTCCACCTATCACTGGCCCTCTATCCAGCTCTACTTGTCCCACCCCCCCCCCTTAAAACAGCTTATATTTCACCTCTTTTCTATTTTTCCTTAGTTCTGTTGAAGAGTCATACGGACTCGAAACGTTAACTGTGTTCCTCTCCACAGATGCTGTCAGACCTGCTGAGTTTTTCCAGGTATTTTTATTTTTGTTTTAGCCATATAAATACTCCGGCTACAAGAGCAGGTCAGAGGCTAGGAATCGTGCAACGAGTAACTCACCTCCTGATTCCCCAAAGTCTGTCTACCATCTACAAGGCAGGAGTGTGATGGAATACTCCCCACTTGCCTGGATGAGTGTAGCTCCTACAACACTCAAGAAGCTTGACACCGTCCAGGACAAAGCAGCCCACTCGATTGGCACCACATCGGCAAATATTCACTCCCTCCACCAAGTAGCAGTCTGTACCGTCTACAAGATGCACTGCAGGGATTCACCAAGACTCCTTCAACACCACCTTCCAAACCCATGACCACTACCATCTAGAAGGACAAGGGCAGCAAGTAGATGGGAACACCATCAACTTCCCTCCAAGTCACTCACCATCCTGACTTGGAAATTTCTCGTCATTCCTTCACTGTCGCTTGATCAAAATCCTGGAACTCCCTTCCTAACAGCACTGGGGATGTACCTACACCATGTGGACTGCAGCGCTTGAAGAAGGCAGCTCACCACCACCTTCTCAAGGGCAACTAGAGATGGACAATAAATGCTAGCCCAGCCAGCAAAGCCCATATCCTGTGAATGAATTTTTTAAAAAACTCAAGGAGCTCAACACCATCCAGGACAAAGCAGCTCATTTGATTGGCACCCCATCCACCACCTTTAACATTCAATCCCTCCACCACCAATGTAGAGTGATAGCAGTGTGTACCATCTACAAGATGCACAGCAACAGCTCACCAAGGCCCCTTCCACAGCACCTTCTTAACCTGTGACTCTACCTAGCAGGGCAAGGTCAGCAGATGCATGGAACACCACCACCTGCAGGCTCCCCTCCAAGTCATACACTATCCTGACTTGGAACTATATCGTCGTTCCTTCACTGTTGCTGGGTCAAAATCCTGGAACTCCTTCCCTAACCTAACAGCGCCGTGGATACACCTACACCACAGGGACTACTGCAGTTCAAGAAGGCAGCTCACCGCCACCTTCTCAAGGACAATTAAGTATGGGCAACAAATGCTGGCCTAGCCAGTGACACCAGCCTCCCACAAAAGAATTTTTAAAAAACAAGGCAGATAGATGAAGTTAAATATACATCAGACATTATCTCATTGAATGGTGGAACAAGCTCAATGGGTTGAATATTCTCCTCCTGATCGCAGATTCCATCTTCAAAACTATTTCTTTTATTATAATGGCATTGGCTGCAATGCAATGATAAATACAGGGAAGACAGGGATCTGCACTGAACAATAAGTGCAGAAGGAATCAACGGTGACTATTTCTCCATTTCTTTTAGGTTCCGTTGCAAATGTTCTCCAGAAAGTAGACATCAAACTGGTCGATCAGTCTACTTGCAATAAAGCTTATTCCTACACCATTACTCCCAGGATGATCTGTGCTGGTTACGATGAGGGAAAGAAGGATTCCTGTCAGGTATTGTGCGTTATTTCTGAGTTTCCAACAAAAGAAAAACATTGACATGGCAGCTTTCTGGCTTCAATAAGACTGAGTTGTTCAAGTCATTGGGTTGAATTTTCCTAGCCCCGTGGAGTTGGCTGTGGGGCGGGGGAGGGAGCAGAAAATGGGGGGGGAACCTGTTTCCAGTGGCAGGAGAGTCGGTAAGAGTTGGTAACCAGAGGACACGGATTTAAAAACAGGGGGAGATGAGAAGGAATTTGCTTACGCAGTGAGTTGTTGTGATCAGGAATGTGTTGCCTGAAAGAGCAGTGGAAGTACATTCAGTTGTATCTTCCAAAATGGAATTATTCGCATGCATAAAAAAGAACAATTTGCAGGGCTATGGAAAAAGAGTAAGTGAGTAGGACTAATTGGATATGGTCGTTTGGTAGTACAGAACTTGAGAATTGCTGAAAAAAGAAACATGTCGAAGCTTTTTGTCTTGCACTCATCAGGACACTTCACAAGAATACCAATAAAGGGAAAACAACAATTTGTACTGTATGTGAAGAGAATGTTGATTGGTTGGAAAGTGGTATTGCCATGGAGAATGCATCAGTGATGGTGATGCCAAGTATTGTTTGAAATTTAAACCAGGCAGCTTGAGCCTGATTGGTCAAGGCATTGCCCTGAGGAATGAGTCAGTGAATGGCTGTCACTTATTTTTTTTAGCTGAAACAGGCGCAAGGTGTGTACATGTTCTTTCAGTCTGCAAAGAATAGGGCCGTGTATTAATATATGTAGCTTCCAGTACATGCAAATGTGCCACAATGCAAGTCTGACTGACAATCTTAAATTGGTTGTCAGCGTAATTCTTAGCACACTGAGGATTATTTAGCTAATGTTGTCCAATCACGGAATCACATCTAGTGTTGGACACTGTTCTGAGTTTTGCAACCACATTGCAAACAGCGGCTGGGACATGCTGTTTGATATGGTCCGCCAGTCTTTGGGATGTACGGCCTACACACCTAGCATCACATTGGCACTGAAATTCATATACCACATCACTCATTTGTGTGATAAGCAGAATGCCTTTTTGGCTTGACAGCAGCATCCTGTTAGCCACTAGCTCAGACATGTCTCTTTTTTCAGCAATACTAATTGGATAGCTCTTTCACAGTAGGCCAAATGGCATCCTTCTGTGCTTTATTAATTTAAGATCACCAAATTTAGTGGTCACTGAAGCACTACATTAGGTCTCAATCTCAAAGGTTAGAGAAAGGATAACCAGCCATATTTCTTGTTGCCGATTACCATTCACTAATCTCTGGAAAGTATAGACATTAGGTGAGACCAGCAATGGGCTGCCTGGTAAATATCCAGTTGACATTCACCGTCTGCTTGAACACGAAGGGTGACCACTTTGGTGCTCAAGGAACTGATCTGCCCACCGGGCTTGATGTCCTCCAGAGGGAAAGGAACATAAAGCCTTTTCCTGTGTTAATTTTATTAAAGTACTTCAGCTACTAGGTCCTCTCTCAGCCCTCCTCGTTTTCAATATGGGTGGTTGAATGAATATATGACAAAGTGTTCCAGTAGACCACAGAACAGCAGATGGTCCCCAGGAACTATCTCCAATCCATACTGAGTGAGCTGATCTCAGTCGTAATGGGCTAATGGAGTGATAATTTTTAAAAAACAGCTCAGGCTGCCTCTCCCAAGCACTCTTTCCTGGTGTATGCATTTTTTTGTGGATGTTGAGTAACAAGTTTCAGCTCAGCATTGATTTCTCTCTGGTCAAATAAAAGAAAGAACTTATTTTATAATATATCACACCTCATACACTCTCAGGACGTCCCAAAGTGTTTGACAGCCAATGCAGTGCTTCTGAGATGTGGGCACAAATAGTCTTCTGTCATTCGATGTCCAGGGACTCAAATGAAGAATGACCATTAGGCCAAGGACTGGAGGGCTCCATCACCACCAACATGTACATTTATATATTGCCTTTAATGCGACAAACCATCCCAAGTCACTTCACAGGAACATTATGAAATAAAATTTGACACCGAGGCACGTAGGGAGATATATTGGGTCAAGTGACCAAACATCAATCACAGAGGTAGGATTTAATGAGCATGTTGAAAGAAGAGAAGGAAAGGCAGAGGTTTAGCAAGGGAATTCCAGAGCTTAGGGTCCAGGCAGCTGAAGGCACAGCCACAATGAAGTGATGAAAATAGGCAATGAGCAAGAAGCCAGAATTAAAGCAGAGAGATCAGAGAACATTCTAGGACAGGAGTAGATTACAGAGGTAGGGAGGGGCAAGACCGCAGAGGGATGTGAACACAAGGCAGAGATTTTTAAAACTGAGGTGTTGCCAGAATAGGGGCCAATGTAAGTTGGCAAGCACAGGGGTTATGGGTAAATGGGGCTTGGTGCGAATTGAGAGATACAGTTTCCCAGAATCCCAGTCAGGATAGGAGGGAAGAAGGAAAAGCTCAGAATGACTTATCCGCACTTGTTAAATATCAATAATGCAAGAGTTCTTTCCAAACTATGTGGGGCGAGGTGCAGTGTTATAAAGGTCATCAGTGCTCCCAAGGTTAAATGAGTAGCGATGTGATAAAGTGCAACTGCCCAATAGCTCATGGCTGGGAAAATTTACTCTCATTTAGAGAGGCAAACATTCTCAAACATGTACAATTGTACTCCCGTCAAATATTTAATATTCCTCATCTTTGCATGACTGTTTTTAAGCTGAGGTTTTCGATTATTCCTCTTGATCTGGTATAGTATGTATCCTGGTCTGTGTCAAGCTGAGAGATTTTTGTGGAACCCTTTCCATTTCAGGCAGTCTATCTCAACAACAGGTCAGATACAAGACCATTAAGTGCAATGCAAAACCCCTTTAGTCTCTCACAACAATGTGCCCTAACCTCAGTATAGTTCATACGCCATCAATGTGACATTGCCCTCACAAGCTGTCCTATGACCCCTTTGTCAGATTGCTAATTTGTACTGAACTAAGGGACGATTTAAGCTCTGTGTTCATGCCACGCTGGTTTGAAATTTCCTGCTGCTTATCATTCAGCCTAGACTCTATAGGCTATTAGGACTCTTATAGCCTATAGAGTCTAGGCTGAATGATAAGCCTTTATACAAGGCACTGGTTAACCTTCAGTTGGAGTATTCTAACCACATTACAGGAAGGATGTTAAGGCCTTGTAGAGGATATAGATTTACTAGAATGATAGCAGAGATGAGGGACTTCACTTGTGGAAAGATTAGAGAAGCAGGCATTGTTCTCCTTAGAGTAAATTAAAGGGAAAATTAATAAAGGTGTTTGAAATTTCTGATGGAAAGGGTGAAATTGTTTCCATTGGCAGGAGAGTCAGTAACTGAAGGACAATTGGCAAAAGAACATGAGGGATAATGAAGAGTTTTTTTATCATAAACACAGCGAGTTGTGACCTGGAATGCACTGCCTGAAAAAGTGATAGAAGCAGATTCATTGTGACTGCCAAAAGGGAATTGGGTAAATCGTGATTCCGGACCATTCTCAGGGCTGAGGGAAAGAGCAGGGGAGTGGGACTAATTTAGTTCTTTCAAAGAATCACAATGGAAAACGAGGCTATCAGATAAGGCAGAATCAGACTCAACAGTGATGAGGTACATACAGGGTAAGAGATTTGGGTGCCCTTGTATCTCATCCATTAAGGGACTCAGATGAAACACCAGGGAGAAAAAAAATAAAAGCAATAAAATGCATAGAACATACAGCACAAAATCAGGCCATTTGGCCCAGCGGGTCCATGCTGTGTTTATGCTCCACACGAGTCTTTTCCCACAATACTTGATCTAAACCTATCAACATATATTTCTAATTAAAACATGAATGCAGTAATATTTCCAATTTGTGAATTCCCTCTTTATCTACAGGGTGACTCGGGAGGGCCACTCGTCTGCAAAGAACCCAGTGGGCGGTGGTTTTTAGCCGGAATCGTGAGCTATGGTTACGGCTGCGGCCGGCCAGAATATTACGGAGTCTACACACGGGTAACCAGGTTCATTGATTGGATTCAGGCCAATGTTTCATAACCAAAGGGAATCCCCACATCCACCAGAGACAAGAGGTTTGGATGTGCAAGACTGCCAGAGGTAGTGAACCTGCTCCCACAGAACTATCACTCGTAACCTGGGTCATTGGCAACTTTTGATGGTGTCAGTCTAGTGGTCAACCACTGAGATGTCAATGTGGTCTCCTCTGTAAATAAGCTATGCAGCCAATGAGCCGACCAAGCTGACTGGGCGGCCATTTAAAAAGGTTAGAGGAGGGTGGGGAATTTAGCAATGCTATTGTTACTGAATCTTTGGAAGGTTTGTGCTATTCAGGGCAAAGAACTTTAGAAACAATTTCTATATCAGACAGCCAATGTGAGGATTTTAGCAGCTGATCAGAAAAGCAGACTCGCAGAGAGAAACCTCAGCCAACTGTAAAGGCCAGGCCTAATTTTTTTCCCACCAGCCGAAACTTGGGCTGAAGCATCCGAGCAGCCATTGGGAACATTGGGAGGCATTCAGGCCGCCCACCACAGATGGTCTGGCGAGGGTGGGGAGATGTAGGTTCCAAGGCGGTCAGGAGTACAGGAAAAAGATCATGCCCAGTCTGTATCTTCACTCCATCTACCCACCTCAGTCCTGTAACCCTTAATACCCTTACCGAGCAAAGATTTATCAAGCTCAGTTTTGTTCTGAACTCCTCCCCCCGCCCCCCTCCACCACCCCCCTCCACCGCTCACCAGAGGAAATAGTTTCTCTCTGTCTATCCTATCAACTCCTTTAATCATCTATGATGACCCCTTAATCTTCGCAGATCTGTGGCCTCTTGAACGATGCATTTAGTCTGAAATTCAAGGGAGCTTTTTGTTCTGGGTCCCTCACAATTCATTTCAGATTGAGTCAGGAAGAGACAACATCCTGGCTCACGAGAGGAATTGGGTAGAGAAACAATGATAATACAAACACTTCGAGCACACAGCAGTTGGTACAACACCAGTTAATTATTTTCATCAAATGATGCATGTCAGCTTGAGATTCAACTGTTTCATCCCACACCCATTGCCCCAGTCTGTGCAGGCTACATTGCTTCGGTGAGTGAGAGGATGGGCTAGCCCAGATACTAGTCCCAATCGGTGTTGCTGAGACCCAGAAGCTAGAAGTGCCCAAGGGCGAGGCAAAGGGTGAACATATCGCTGTTGCTCAGTGGGTAGTGCTCACACATCTCAGTCACAAGATGGTTGGTTAAAGTCCCATTCCAGAGGCTTCAACACGAAAGTCAGGCTGACACTTCAGTGTAGTACTGAGGGAATACTGCACTCTCAGAGGTGCTATCTTTTGGTTGAGATGTTAAGCCTGAGGCCTGGTTTACTCTCTCAGGTGGACACAAAGATCCCATGGCATTATTCATAAAAGAGCAGGGGAGTTCTCCCTGCTGTTCTGGCCAATATTTATCCCTCAAACAACTAAAATCTGATTAACCTGGTCAACACCACAATACTGTTTGTGGCAGATTGACTACTGTGTTCCCTAAATGACAACAGCGATTCTTAATTGGCTGTAAAGTGCTTTGAGAAGTCCCAGGTCATGAATGTCTCTATATAAATGCAATTTTTTTTGCCTATTCCCACTCAGTTTTTGATTATTTTGTCTCCATAATATGGATTATTGAACTTCTGATACCATACATTGATGCTCCAGGGGGTTCTGCTACTATGACCCCTTTTATTTCAATTCTAGTTGCCATCCAGAATTGTAGAATGATACAGGAGGCCATTCAGCCCATCATGCCTGAGTCAGCTCTTTGAAGGAGCTGTCCAATTAATCCCACTCCCCAGCCTTCTGCCCATAGCCCTACATTTTTTTTTCCAATTCAAGTCTTTATCCAATTTGCTTTTGGAAGTTACTATTGAATCTGCTTCCACCACCTTTTTAGGCAGTGTGTTATAGATAATAAGGCACTGTTTAAAAAAAAACAAATCTCTTCATCTCCCCTCTACAAATCACTTTAAATCTTCCACTTCAGACTACCCTCCTCCAACTACTGGAAACATTTTCTTCTTATTTATTCCATTAAAACTTTCACAATTTTGAAACTCTATTAAATCGCTCCTTAACTTCTCTATAAGAACCACAGTTTCTCCAGTCTCTCCACATTAACTGGAGTCTCCTCATCCCAGGTGCCTTTTTTGTAAAAGAATAAAAAATATATGGGATCATCTCAAATGATTTTGTGTTTTATAAGATATTTGGAGCAGCCCAAGTTCTGTGTCTATTTGAACCGGAGGGACTTAATTTAAATTATGTAATGTTCTTGCCTATTGGTGCTTAGCAAGGAAAGCTTATGAAACAATTATTTTGCACTACTGTAACTTCAAACCAGGGGCAGAAGGCCCAGCTTGAAACAGCAAAATTTAAATGACTTAGGAACAGGAGTAAGCCACTCAGCCCTTCAAGCCCGCTCCACCATTCGATAAGGTCATGGCTGATTGAGATCACAATTCCACTTTCCTGTCTGCCCCTCCCCCCTCCCCCCATCACAGTTGACTGCCTTGTCTATCAAAGATCTACCCAACTCAGCCTTGAATTAGTTCAATGGGCCCAGCCTCCTCTACTTTCTGGGGAAAAGAATTCCACAGATTAACTAGCCTCAGAAAAAAAAAATTCTCATCTCTGTCTTAAAAGACCTTATTTTTAAATCTTGTCCCCCCCCGTTCCATTCTCCCCCACAAGAGGAGACATCCTCCCGGTCAAGTCCGCTCAGAGTCTTATGTTTCAATAAGATCACCTCTCACTCTTCTGAACTCCAATGGGTACACACCCAATGTGCTCAATCCTTCTTCATAAGCCCTTCATCCCAGGAAAGAGTCGAGCGAACCTTCTACGCTTTGCAGAGGATGGTGAAAGCGTAGAACAGGTCATCACGGAAGACCATGTCAATAAATTCAAGGGGAACCTGGAAAGTGACTGTGGCTATGAGATATAGTCTGGTAATTATTGAGGACAGGTAGAAAGCTCACAAAGTTATTGTCTGGTCCCATTTCTATGTTCCAAAAAATTTGATTTTGGCAATATATCTGATTGTTTTGCTGGTGTTTCCTAAACCTTTTGGACATGAATAACACACCTGTTGTTTGGTATTCCTCAGAAAACTGTCCAACTTAATCCAATCAACACAGTGATTGCTGGCTGTGCATTTATAGAAACATTACACCTGCAATGCATTAGCACAGGTCAATCGAGGATGGGAGGATGAGCTGCCTGGGAATCTTAGTTTGCCTTCTCACCTCCCCAACTAAGGGATACCGAGGCTAACTGCTGAGATAATTCGGTTGAGGTCTGCTAACCAAGGATCTTCCTTGATCTACAACCTACTCTTAATTCAAAGTTGCTTTCTTCAATTTATTAAATAATTTAATTTTTAGCTGTCTTCTGAACAATGAGGAAGTTAATCAATTAAATGGACCAGTTCCAAAGTTCACTTAGATAAAAGCAAAAAACTGCAGATGCTGGAAATCCAAAACAAACATAAAAATACCTGGAAAAACTCAGGTCTGGCAGCATCTGCGGAGAGGAGCACAGTTAACGTTTCGAGTCCCAATGACCCTTCAACAGAACTAAGTAAAAATAGAAAAGAATAGAAATTTTCTATTTTACTTAGTTCTGTTGAAGAGTCATACGGACTCGAAACGTTAACTGTGTTCCTCTCTGCAGATGCTGCCAGACCTGCTGAGTTTTTCCAGGTATTTTTATTTTGTTCCAAAGTTCACTTAGTGTGTGTAACACAAAAGAAAGTGTCACAGAACCACTGACCCAGCTCAGTACAAGAACTCTTTTTACAATCCTCTCAGGTTCCCACTGTCACCTGTCATGGGACTAGAAAGATGAAATCACAATCTCTTTTCTCCAAAGGTGATTTTATTGGTTTGGTTAGTGGAGTGTGAGCACCAGCAGGACCTGGGTTTATATCTATCCTAGACAGATGGATGTAAGTCTTGCCTCTCTCTGTTGCTGCTTGCCTAAACAGCAAAAGTTGCCTCACTCCGAAAACATCAAATAGATTTTAGGGCATTTTGCAGACAGGAGGGTTGAAATTTCATGTGGACTCTCCTAATCTCCCACCGTAGCTTTTAGTGCATTCCCCAGAATGTGCACCTATCTTCCATCAAAGTTGTGACAGGAGAGCTCACCCCAGAGAAATTCTGCCCCAAGTTTTAAGTACTTTAAGGTTTGCCAGTTATCTGGCATCCAGTTCCCAGCAGGTTTGGGTTCCAAAATGTCATTTGGCACTAAACCACCAAGCTGCCCTGACAGCAAGTGAAAACATAGGAACAGTTGCAGTGGAGCGTGCTCTTCTGAGATTAAAGGTCAAGCATGGTGTTGAAGGAGGGTAAGAGGGAACTCTGCTCTGAATATAAGCTGTGCTATATCTGACCTGGGGGTGTCTGACGTTGCTGTTGCACAGTCCTTTCCCCAGGGCTGATGCCTCTCACCTTGGAATAGCATGAAAGAGAGAAGCCCAGCATATTTCTAGACAGCCCCTCAATCCTTAGAAACAGCAAAATGATCCAATTTTGGCAAACAGTTTAAAACGTTTGAGACTCTTCCAGTGCTGACAATATTCAATATTGATGTGATTCTGAAACTGCTGTGTTTAGTGATGCTGCAATTCATGAAGCAGCTGCTGTATATTTTTTATAAAATGAATTATAAAATGACGGTGTCCGTATTTTTATTGTGACGGGTATAAAGATGTGAAGTGTGTGCTGAGGGGTGGTTCTGCGCATTATATGATTCAAGGTTGCAGATTGAAGCAATGGAAAGATCTTGCAAACATATTTTAATTTCCCCTGATTTTAATCAGGGTGGGGGAAGTGGGTATGGGAAGCATAAGCCCTGAAGCAGGAACAAATCTCAGAGCAGCGTCCAGAGACCTGGAGGACCAGCTCATACAACAGCTGTGACTTGCTTGAATAACCATTCTCTGACTCCCCAGAACCTGGCTTAATCCACTACTTGACCAATGGGTGGTGGGAATCCGACCATCAGTCTGGGCTTGGGACTCTGGAGACAATCAGATAGATGGTGAAGAGTGTGCAGGGCAAGGGAGGATCAAGGGTTCCTCGTCAAGCTCAGAGGGGCACCACTGTTTCTCTTTTCCCATATTAAAACTACAAGTTAAGTTTGTCCAACTTAGCTCATAAGGAGCTGGAGTGGGTAGATCTCCTGCCTCTGAGCCAGAAGGCCCTGGGCTCAGCCACTGGTGGCAAACCAGTGTGCTTCAGTGCCAGTCCCCAGCCTGGGTAGATGGGTTGTGAGGAGTGCAAGGCACTGAGAACCTGCCAGAGACCCAGTGGGCTTCGTAAACTTCAGCTCATCCAAAACTCTGCTGCTTGTATCCTATGCTCGCTGATCTCTGCCTGGCTATACCTCTAGAGATCAAAATTCTCACCCTTGTGCTCAAGCCCCTTTCTGGCTTTGCCCCCCTCCATCTCTAAGCTCCTCCAGCCTTCCCAAATTCTTTCTGTTCCTCCAATCCTGGTCTCTTGTGCATCACTGATTTTTCTTCAGTCTACCATTGGCGGCCGTGCCTTTGACTGCCTAACCTTTAAAGCTCTGCATTCCCTCCTAAACCTCTCCATCTATGCTCCTGCGAGCCATTCCTTAAAACCTACCTCTGAGCAAGTTTTCAGCCACCTATTCTAATATCTCGACGTGGTTCAGTGTCAGATAACACTCTGTGAAGCGGCCTGAGACATGTTGCTATGTTAAAGGTGCTATATAAATGCAAGCTGTTGTCACTGTGGAAAGTGCCAGATGCCACAGCAGAAAACATTCTTGAAACGTGGGGCAAAACGCTGACCAATGCAACTCACTGACAATGTAACAAGAGTGTTCCCACTTTCCTACTTCCCTGGCCTCTTCAACCAAAAGCGACTTTTTTTTGAAAAAAGGCTGCCACTCTAATTTCCAGATCATATCCACACCAACATCACCACCCACCCCACCACCAACCACAGTACTCCTGCTTTATAGCAACAACTCCTCCAATGCTTATGGGAATGGGCTGACCTTTGAAATTCTGCTACAATTAACTCTCCCAAGCATGAGGGCACAGCATGGAGCTCAGTGGGGTAAAGCCAGTGCAGCACAGTGTGGAACTTGCAGTGGGGAGTTACACTTTGGCAAAAGTAAAACCCTCACTCCATGAGGCAACTATCATCAGAGACTAATTTCAGTTCTGTTCTTGGTCACAACATTCAAGCCGGTTTCCACTCTGGTTAAACATTTACTGTGCTTGTTCAACATTCACGCCCAGAAGGTTATGTAAATAGGACTAGCACATCAAAGGCTGATGTATTAAAGCAAACTACAGTGGAGGAGAATGTAACCACCACACTTGACATTCCCACAGATAAACACTTAATGGGCCAGATGCTGAGTTACGCACATGGGGTTGCCAACTCTCCAGGACAGGACTGGCCTGGAGTTGAGGAAATAAAGATTGCTACAAGCAACATCTAGGACAAAAATTATAGGTGGCATTAAAAAATATTGTGCGCTGTTCTCATTTTCTTGGAACACTCATTTATTAGTTGTAAAAATATCAGAGATGGGAGCGTTGGCTTGCTGACCTTCAGTCAAGAATCAGCCAATGGAATTAGAGTCTTTTCACTTCACACGGTGTGGTAAGGTCGAGCATTGCAAGGATGGACATTGTAGGGAGACCAATGGAGTACAGGATGAAAACTTCCGGAATACATCCAACCAGGGATGGCAACCCTATATACACAGAGAGAATGCCTGTAGATCTGGGTTGAATTATGCGACTCTAGCCACAGCAGTACTGGGACTCTACAACAGGCTTCAGTCTGTGTGTTGGAGTGGCAAGGGGGAAAGGGGAAGGATATCACCCAGGCTTCCTGATCATTATCCAGTGAGATACGTGTGACCCTCGGGAAAGCAGGAAGGTAAAGGAGAGAAAAGGAGAAGTGTGGAAGGGACAGGACAGCAAGTGAGAGAAGAGTAGAGGCACACAGATGTTCAGGGAGGGAATTCCCAAGCTTAGGGGCCAGCCAGTTGATGGCAGGGCCACCAATGGTGCAGTGACGAGGGTCAGGGCTACACAAGAGGCCAGAATTGGAGATAAGCAGAGATATCGCAGGGATGTGGGGCTGCAGGAGATTACAGATGGAAAGAGAGGAGAGATTTGAACATGTAGATATGAGCTTTAAATTAGGATCCTTGAGTCGCACTATCATTGTCCAGCCATTAGGTAGTAAGGCAAATCCCAGATCAGAAGGTGGATGGAGTCCACTTATGAAAATGATCAGTGACACTGAAACCAAGATATTTATCTAGTGCAGACAAAATTTGTAGCAAATAATTTTTTTAATATACACCACCATCTTCAAGGGTAATTAGGGATGGACAACAAATGCCAGCAATGCCCACATGCCCCAGCATTTATTGCTCATCCCTATGCAACTGAAATGCTTGTTAGGCCATTTTCAAAGAGCAGTAAAGAATCACGTTGCATCGCACCCAAAGCATCATACAGACCAGGTAAGGACCATCCCTAAGGCACACAAATTAACCTGATGGGCTTTTACAACCATTCAGTTGTTTCATGGTCATCATTACTGACACTAGCTCTTTATTCCAGATTTATTTAATGGAATGAACTTCAAATTCCCCAGCTGTCCTGGAGGCATTCGTGTTTTTGGATTATTAGTCTAGTAGCTTAAACGTTATGCTACCGTATACCTAAATAAATTCAGAACTTCAATTCTTTAGTAACACATAATGCGTAAAGTTAACACATGGCTGGAAGAATAGCCCTCACTTAAACTGAGAGGAACCAGTGTCCTTGGAGGAAGCACGAGCAGGGATCTGTGGAAAAATTTAATCTAGTCAACAGAGTGAAAGGGAGAAACTGACACACAGACAAAAAGTGAGTGAAAAAGACCATGAGGACATATGGGCAGAGTGGACAGCTCCCAAAATGAGTTCCATACACCAATTCCCACAGAAGAGGTCCTTAGCAGCTATGAAACTGCATGGAATTGGAAGCAAAATGGATTGGTAATTGGTTGGAAGGCAAGAGGCAGACAGTAACGAGAAAAGGAATGCTCTCTGATTGACAGCATGTGACAAAGTGGTGCTGCCCAAGGGATCTGTACTGGAGTTACAGCTTTTCATAATTTGGATGTAGAAATTTCTTCATCCAAATTTGAGGAACTAAATTGGGAGGGACAGCAAGTTGGACAGATAGGAGGAGGTGGGTACAGACGGACTAAAAGGAGTGGAAAAAAAATATGCCAGTTGGAATTTAATGTACAGAAGTGTGAGATTACCCACTTTGGTTCAGAGAAGAACAAATTGGAATATCTCCTTACTGGCAGGGAGCTACTAACAGTGAAGGAGCAGAGAGATTAGGTTGCCCATTTCCACAATCACAAAAAACTGATGCACAAGCACAAAAGAAACCCAATTAGGCCAATGGAATATTGGCCTTTACCTCCAAAGCAAGAAAGTAATTGCATTTAGGAAGCACCTTGCATGCTCGTGGATTTATTGACGTACTTCGCAACCAATAAATTACTTCTAAAGCAGTGTGATTGTTGTTATTCAGGGAAGCAGCAGCCAAATTGCACATCACAAGGTCCAACAACCAGGGAGGACACAGATGACCACCTAATTGGTTTTGGTGGCATGGGCCTGAGGAATAAAGTTGATCAGGGCAACAGCTTGAGATACCAGGAGCTTTATTCAACTGAAGTCATGAATAAACAAAACAGTAACATAAAGGAACGCATGTTTCCTCAGCAATGTGGACGACAACCAGTTTGGTCAAACAACTCCCCAATAAATGATTCCCATCAATACAGGACACATGCAAGCCACCCCTGGAAGATTTGGATGGTACCAACAATTGTCTTCAGGAAATATCTCCAAGCAGAGTTTTGGTGTGCACAGACAACTGTTCACCTTTGGAAAATCAGAGCCAGCTATACTTTTAGTGCTGACAACCACTTTAAGTTTTGACTTGACCTTCAAGATTTTAAAAAATGCTGAAACTACATGGCACCTGCTGAGAGAGAACGATTACAAGATACTTACGGAGAAAAGCCATCCAGTCCATTATAACTCAAGCATAATACCAGAGTATTCTCCTCCACCACTCTACTGGCAAGTCCATTCCAAGTGTTGATCATTGTGTGTGTGAAGAACTCCTAAAGTCAGCACCTTTTACCTTTTAACAGTTTGAGCCTGTCCTACTCCCACAGTATTATTCTAAATTAGCCTCACCATATCATTAATATACCTCCGAACCTTAACATACCTCCATCACATCCCCTCTGAAACATCATCTTTCCAGGCTAACTCCCTGAATAACAATAGTTTTGAGCTTAAGTAGTCCTCTTTTGTGTCTTTTCAAATTACAAATTCTCAATGCCATGGGTTTACCAGTCATCTTGCGTCATTTCCTTAAAGAAATCAAGAATAGTTCAACTGAGGTTGGAGGCAGGATCACAGCCTTTGTGAAGTTTTGTTGACTGCTGTTTATCGGGCTGTTATAGAGCTAATCCTCAACTTTACTTCTAATAATTAATTCCATTTTAAATTGAAGCAAAACTAATTGATCTCGTTATAATACATTTAACTCTGTTATTGGAAAATCACATTCTTCAGTCAGTTCTCATTACCCAACGGGATCCTGCATTGTTGGAGTCTGTTTTGCCACGCTCTTTGAACTTGGGCGCCCCATTAGCCTGTTTCTAACATATTAGCACTTCCTGGAGTCAGATTCCATCGACCCCCTTCGTAATAGTCAGTGCCTCATAAAGCTCTTCCCTCCTCTCTCTCAGCACTCTTGAATAACTACCATTTGCCCCATAGAATGCATCTGATATAAGACGTTCCCAGCTTTTCTAAGAAGCATTGCCCATCTCAGTTATACTAAAGTATTTGAATTATACTTCAGTTCCCTTTCAGAGGGTTGGGTGAGGGGGTAGGGAGGGCCACTTTGTTCATGTCCTGCCTTGGGAACACTTTAAGGAAGTCATTATAATGTTGCCTGATGTGCTCATCAGCTTCCAGCTCATTTGGAGTTCAAATGTTCCAGCTGCTTCTCCAACAGCCCCCTTGCTACTACAGTGCTGAAAGGTTTTAATGTCATGCTATGCTTTAGCAGCCATGCTTTTTTCCAGGTGCTATCACATCCATTGTACGATTTCCAACTCGTTTACAAACACCAGATCAAATGGGCAATGCTTCTTGTGGCTTTCATTTGCACAGAAGCAGGCTGGCTTTTCCCAAATTATATTGAAGTGAATTTCTTATGGACAATAACATTCCTGTTCATGCACCCTTTTCACTTCTTCATAGAGCAAACAATCCTACTTGCCGAGTTAAAAGAGGTCAGTATTTCTGGGGGTTGGGGTAGGGGGGAGGGGAATGCATGCTCTGTTTTGGTGTAGGTTTCCACCTGAAGAAGGTGCTAACCCTCCAAGATTAAGGTTTCATCTCCAGGGCACCGAATAGCACCCAGGAGAAGAAACTTAAAGGAGGCATTAATATTGGGTTTTTTCCCCTGTTTTTCACTGAACACTTCTGTTCATTAGTCACATAAAAATATTGGAGTTGGGAGGAAAAGGTTGTTTATGCTGGGTGATATGGGTGGTCATGTGATGGAATCTCCAGAAATACGCCCAACTGAAGCTGGCAACGCTAACACCCAGGACATTACTAACCTGTCATTCTACGTGCTGACCAGCCTACACATTTCCAGCATTTTATTTTTCCACTATGGATATATCAAGTTATTCCACCTTTACTTGTGTGAGAAATGGAGGCTTTTAAAAATATTTTGGGGGAATATTAAATTATTCTGTAAAGAAGGCTGTGTGCGTGTATAATTTAATTAAGCTGGGTAGAGGCTATTAGGAGAAAGGTTGTCTGAGGGGTTTAAAACATGAGAAAGAATAGAAGTGTTAGGTTTGAGGTACAATAGGTTAGATCTAGCATTTGCATTTTTAAATAAGTTGATAGTTTGAATATTAAAGGGAAGTCAGAGGGAACAAGAAACATGTTTGCATCTTGCAGGAGTTTCACAGGTAAACAGAAGTGGGGATATATTTTACTGGCTCGAAAGCAAAGACAAAACAAAGACATGAAAGGTTTTATATTTGGAAGGATTTGAGCTTTAAAGAGGTGCGAGAACAATGGAACCTGAGATGAAAGGAGACAAAAGATATTTTAGAGTTACTGTAGCTGGAGCTGAGCTGGTAGCTCTGGGCAGGGAGAAGATGCAGTTTGAATCAGCCATAATGTCAAGCCAGAAAAGTCTTGAGCTGCAACAAGCAGTTTTGTTCTGAAGCCTTGGATGTCCATAGCAGAGTGGAAAAGAGTTTAAGGGGTCGTGTGGTGTGCCTTTAATAAAGCTACAGCAGTTTGCCTTGGGTATTATTACTGCGTTTTTATAGTTAAACATCTATAAGGGAATGTTGGCTGAAAGGCGTTTACTTGTGGGTCTGATCAAGTAGAAAGTCTTTTAGGGGGAATGTGCTGTAAGACTAATACTAAGTATAATCTTGTGTGCTTAAGTTTTCTTTTATTCTTGTTAATAAACCTTTTACTTTTCATTTTTAAAATCCCAAAAGTGTTCCTGGACTTCTTGCTGATGAGATCAATACGTTACCTGCTCGTTTTCAGAGTACAAAATAAAAAGGGTAAGCTTTGCGCAGCAATTAACATCGGCTGTGGTCATAACACTATGAGTCGTGATATCTTGCCAGTCGAAGTATTCCAAACCACTCAGCTTTGTTACACGCGAAGACTGGAAATGAGCTTGTTCAGCCCCATTTCAAAACCTGATGGAGTGCACAAAGGCTCTGAGTTGGGGATTTTTAAAACTCTCCAACGTGAGAGAGGTATACTCGCTTCAACAACCCCATTTCATTAAAAACAAAATCTGAAATTCCATTAAAAAAAACACAGGACCAATGAGTAAAAATGTATTTCCACACAATATTTATCCACATTACTGTTGTATTATCAATGCTATCGCCGAAACTAAATAGCTGGCAGTTCAACCTAAACCCTCAGCCAGCCACCTCAAAACTATTTTATTTTTAAAAAGTGTTCACTATAGATTAGTCTTACCTTTTATTTATAGCTAAAAGCTAAAATGTACCAAAAAATTCTCATTTAAAAAGTTAACATTTTCAAGTACACTCCCCAGTCCCAGCACCTCAACTACTCAAAGCTTTGGCCCCGACCATCTGTAAACAAAAAACACAAAACCGGGGAGAACACAATGGCATCTTGTTAATATTCACTTGCTCTACGGTGTCTACATTGATAACATGCATTGCAGACCTCAAAATGGCGGCTGAGGCGTCCAAAGTTTTGCCCGTTGCGGCGAAGTCCAATAGTGTTACCACCACTAATTGTTCCACTTTAAAAAAATAAATTAGCTGCCGTTATCCTGCCAGCATCAGAAATGCCTTTGGTACAAAAGTACCACAATGTCCTTTGTGTAAGGAATCTCCAGCCTTCTGCAATCAACAACACAGAAATAAACGTATTCCCCAAGAAAGGCTGCATGTACTGAGATTGCGAGGAGTGAACCCGCACCTGTCCTCTTAAACCCGAAGAGGAAAGAGAATCTGCTTTTAATATCAAAAGGAGAATTTAAAAAGAAATAAAATCGCAGAAACGGTTGTGTGTGTCCTGCTATGGCTTTTGGTGTTGTGATATGCTGTAGAATTCCACATTGTCCGTAGAGTGGGATACACATCATTTATATAAAAAGGGAAGAAAAGGTGGATTGAACGCATCCTCTCACATTGTTGAGCCTTTTGCTTGTAAAAGCTGTGGGAAGGAAGTTAGAAAAAAAAGGTTTGTAATTGCAGGCACCAATAAAAAGCTTCTTTTAAAAAGAAACAGTTTGGTTCACAGCCTTTGCTTAGTAATCAGGTGATTCGTAAAGAGACCAAGAGAAAACGATGGGTCTAATGTCTCAGTGACTTCCCTCCAATATTTTTCACTCCCCTTTTTAGAATCAGAGATCACTTTCAGTGCTAGGGAAAGGTGACAGCAGGCAGATAAGTCACTCTTTTACGCTAACATGCTCACTGGTTTCTGGCAGAGCTGCTCCATACCTACCTGCACTAAATAAAGAACAAAATTAATGCCTCCACCAATTGTCTGACTGTTATGGGGAAGCACCTTGACCTTGTTGCACAAAACAGGACTGAGGAATTCTCAGAAAGGACAAAGTTTCATCAAGATCATCTCAGGCAAACTTAAACCAAATAAATAGTCAAATACTTATATACTGAAAGTGGTGCCTCCAAGCCAAAACTTGTTTAAAAAAAAACGTATATAAATAATTTCAGCATGGATTTGTTGGGCTGAATGGTCCCTTTCTGTGCAATTAATACTTTGTATTATATGGAGGGAACTTAAAAACAACGACTGGGCAATACAGGTGAACACAGGGCCTTAAATCCAGCAGTGTCACATCAGAAGCATGTTCAGTTTTCATTAGTCCTGTGGAGAACTGAAACAATCCACACATGAAACTTTCATGGTTTAGTTTTATACTGCACTATATAATATTTCTCCATATTATGTTATGTGTTGAAAACAGGAACTGTTGGAAATAGGTCAGACAGTATCTGTGGAGAGAGAAACAGAATGAATGGGCTGGATCTTACCGCACCCTGTCAGGCATATAAAATACGCCAGGTGCCTAGCCCAGCTTCTTCCCACCCACCCTGAACTGTTCCCTATAAAGGGGGAAGCAGGGGGGAGGGGTGCATAAAACACCCACTACACCACCAGCCCTTAGGCCTTTTGAGGCCCTAAACTCCCCAATTACGTGGCAATTAAGGACCTCAATCCACATTCACTGCGATGAAGTGCTGGCCAGTGGCAGGCAGGGCCAGAGTGCAAAGGCCATTCTTGAAATAACTTCTTGAAAAAGCGGGAGGAAAGGAGGGGGGGTTCATTATTTGGGGGAATATCTTGTGGGCATTAGGGGTGCCACCTCCCCCCTCACCAAGATGCCACAACACCCACCCCCCCCACTTATGTTCCTCCCTGCCTGCCCTCCAACACCAACTGCCCTCTCCCCACTCAGCTCTTGAACCATCAGCTTGTTTAGCCCGCCAGCAGCATGTTATTGCTTCGAGACAGGCTTTCTATAAGTTGTCCCATTCAGGACCGACTTTCCTTCTGGGCCCGGGGGGCGGGTGGAGAAACAGTCCTCACCACCCCCAAGAAATCCAGCCTAATGTTTCTGGCTGATGACTTTTCATGAGGAGTCTGACAAAAGGTCAAACGCTTGCATCACAAGATAAAGGTCATCGCACTAAAGAGAATACAGAGAAGACTCAAACAGATATTGCCAGGAATGGATAATTCTGGCTATGGCAGAAGGGTAGAGAGGCTGGGGTTATTTTCTTCTGAACAGAGGAGGCTGAGGGAAATCTAATTGAGGTGTATAAGGTGAGGGCCTATATTGGATAAGAGGGACCCCTCAGCAGAGAGATTAATAACCAAGGACATAGATTTAAAATAATTGCAGAAGGATGAGACACGAGTTGGGGAGAAATGTTTTCATCTCGAGGGTGGCCGGGGTCCGAAACTCATCGCAAGGGTGGCAGAGGCAAAAACCCTCATCGCATTTAAATATACTTGGACATGCAGCTGAGGTGCTATTGGCCAAGAACTAGAAAAGTGGGATTAGGCTGGTTAGTTCTCTTTCTGCTGGCACAGGCACAATGGGTTGAATGGCCTCCTTTTGTGCCATAGTTTTTTTCTGTTTCCCTGCTTTTAACTAACTTCCCATTGGCACTGCGGATCCAGAGCCCAGCACAGGTTGAGAAGTCAATGTTCTCAGGCAAGTTGCGGTTTAAAGGAGCATCCCAACAGCTTGTGCTCAAATATTCCCCATAAAAAAATGGCCAAAGAATCCCAAACTGATTCAGCCCATTCCCCTTTCACCCCCATCTGCCTGACGAGCTGCATGTATTGACCTGTTACAGGCACTTTGAAGTGGCAAGCGTACAAGACTGTAACCAAATCATGTTTCTCACCCATTTATTTGTAGAAAACAAAACTCTGAAGTTAAACCATTCTCAAGGTAGGCAAATACGCACAATTTTCTGTAAAAATATTTAAAGCATGCACTAAAAGTACCAGTCACTCGCAGAGCACCCATCCTAGCTGCACTGCCTGGCTAGCCCAAACATACACAAGCTTACCAACCGTTCATTCATACCACATTGTAAGTGTGCCAACAGGCAAATATAGAAAGATGGAAAACAAGAGCTATGCAGAGAAAGGAGTGAAGGAAGGGTAAAGAGAATGACAGAAAATAAAAAACAAAATTGCGACAGGGCAGACAAAACACACAAAAATCAAACTCATACCAAAAGCAGTCAAATCAACGAGCGCACACTGACACCCGAACACAAGAGGGGCGGCTGCAAACACAAGGGACATAAGCACACATGCAGGAGAGTACCCATATTCAGAAAGACGTAAATGTGCATGCATATACAAATGGTTGCGTATACACAGGAGAGGCATCTGCCTCTGCCATCTACCCATGACAGAGGTACACAAACAAGTAAAAAGATGCGCACACAAACAGAAGCGTTTTCGGCACACACGACGCACACAGGGGCTACGTATATCCATGTGCGCCAATGAGGGAGAAAGCAGGTATGTGACAGGGGTGCATACATTTCGCTCATTCAGACACACAGACATGAGAACATGCAAACATGAGGAGCTGGACAAGGTTACAGATTTGGGAAGGGGTGAGGCCAGAAAGAGATTTAAACACAAGGATGAGAAATTTTAAATTGGAGGCACTGTGGATAAGGAAGAAGGACAACAGGACTGAATGCAAACAGCAGAGTTCTGGATAAGCTGAAGCTGATAAAGGATGGCAGATTAATCTGGAAAGCAACAGAATGGTCGAGTTTGCAGGCGATCACAATGGGCAAGGGTTTCAGCCACAAGTGGACCGAGGGAGGGATAAGGGGGTGGAAGTAAATGGTCTTTGTGATGGAAACATGTTAGATTGGAAGCTCAGCCTGGTAATTGTCAGATTGTGAACAGTCTAGTCCAAGATGAAACAATGACTGGGAGGGGGTGGAATTGGTGGCAGGGGCTGAAGATGATAACTGCAGTCTTCCCAACGTTTAACTGAAGGACAGCACAGATGAAGTAGCAGGGTCAAAAGAATTGATGGAGAAATAGTCACATATCCTAGTGTCCACGTAGAAGCAGAAAATATCAAAGTGCAGCACAGAGAGGTGACCAAGGGCAAATCTGTAATCATTCTGGAGGTAATGGTGCACAGGTAGGGAGAAAGGCTGCTGTCTGAGATATCTGGGCTGCAGTCATATAGGTAAGAGTAAAACTAAGCGCGGACAATCCCATTGAGCTGGACAATGAAGAAAAAGCTTTGGGGGAGATCGGATCGTGGCAAACGTTGAAAATAGTGAGTCTCGCTCACATATATGAAAGGGTTGCACCTACATGCATTCATTTACACACAAAGCATACAGGCAAAAGGTACACGTGAATGCACACAGGTGCTGAAACTTATGCACACACTAAGTGACATAAATATAGACAATCTCGTTCACCCTGAGGCTAGACCAGGTCTTCGTTTAAAGATGGCTTATTTTCATAATTCACAACACATGAATGCTGAAACGATACCACCACCAACTCATTGTAAATCACTACCAGTTCTCACCACCGTGTATGTGAGTTACATTTTATTCCCCGTCATTCATACCACAATCAGCTTCCTCGTCCTCGCCCTTTATCCAGCATGCAGCATGCACAAGGGGTCAAATGTTAAACAGAAAAAAAGAGTGGCTAAAGATTACGAAACAATAACTTTTACACTTAAAACGTTTTGCAGTTTTAATTCAGAACGTGCACAATTTACCAAGTAGCTCAGCGGTTCACAGGCACTCTGTCGAATTTAGTGAATGGGGAACTGGGAGGTCAACTCTCAATGCAGAGCTGCCATGACTTAATATGCAACCTTGGAAATGGTATGGGGAAGGGCAGCCCCAGTTATTGGCTGACAGACTTTAAATAAAAAGGAAGTATACTTTTCACTCACTAACAGAAGGAATATGAGAAATAGGAGCAGGAGTAGGCCATATAACCCCTCAAGCCTGCTCTGCTATTCAGTAAGATCATGGCAGAGTTTCTACATCAACCCCACTTTTCCACCCTATCCCCATCTTTCATTTCAGGATAAGGCTTGTATTGCTTTAAAACACTCTTTGAGCTAGAATACTTACTGCTAAGGTATCACATTAGATTTTTCTTCTACTTTGCAGTATCACAGTACACAGCTCAACAGTGACACCTCGGGGTAGAGCATCAAAGGTCAGAGTGAGCTGGCAGTACCTGGTATCCAGGACATGCCAATTGTCAGTCTGCATAACTCAGAGGGTCACTGACTGACAGACAGAAATGCCTCGCAACATCTTTCATTTTAAGATTAATGCAGCGAGTCTCCATCCAGTAGCACCAAACTGCCCTAAGAAAGCCACTGAGCAACTTGAAAATCAGGACACAATTCATCACCATATGTAAAAGATTACCCAAACCTTCATTAAATTAGACTACAGCTGCATTTTATCTACAACAAATTAATTGCACACAAGCCAATTTAAATGGTTGCAGATCGCCCTGCATTGCCTCTCTCTGCCAGCCTGAATCTCTCATTATACTTTTGCCTCACCTTAGCTTTCCGGCTTGGTTCACAGCTTATCCCGTTGGTGGTGTTATGCAGCTCCTTGGAAACAACACACAGAAACTCTGCCTGGTCTTCATTCCCATAGCTGTAGGAAGATCCAATGCTGACCAACTGTAATAACAACAATGTACGTTTGGACAGAACCTTTGGCGTAGAAGAAATCCTATAGTATTCTCGAGGGGCTCCCTTAAAACAGACACGTTTTAAGCGAAAGAGGTGGACATTAAGAGGAGTAACTAAAGGCTTTGGTCAAAGAGCTGAATTTTAAGGAAGGTCATAAAAGAGCAAGGAGGTGGATGGACTGACAGGTTTAGGGAAAGGTACTGAGGGAGGTGGGCAAAATTTAGGGAAAAATTCTTCAGAGAGAGGGACCCAGACAACTGCCAATATGCAAAGGTTGGGGGGGGGTGGGGGTGTGTGTGTGTGTGTGTGTGCACGTGGGGCCATAGTCAAAGAATGCAGATGAAAAGGGTTACACATGGAAATATAGAAAAGGTGCAATATGGCAGAAGGTTATTGGACTCAACCAGGTTGTATCAATGCATACCCTGTACTCGAGCAAACAGATTTAATTCCATTTACCCATCCTGCCACCAAATCTCTTCAATCCCTTTTCTCTCATCCACTCCAATTCGATTTTTAATGTTGACGCTTCCTGCCATCACCCATTAACCATAGAACTGAATTCCACCAGTCTCCCAGCTATCTTATCCCGTGCTAAATCTCACAGGGATTTGCTCTGCTTTGGGCAAGGGAAAGGAATATGTTTATGTTATTATGCCCTGCTATCAGGAATTCTGGACAAAACTATGGTCAGACTTGCCAGCCTCACCTGTTCAAACTTCCAACCGTCAGACATGGTGGAAACCATCTGGGTCAGCTCTTCCTCCTGACACTGAAGAACTCGGTAAACATGTTTGGTGGGAATCTGTAGAAATGGAGAATACTGACTGTAGTTAGTCTCTTCCATTTAAACCCCACACGTAGCAATTCACTTTATTGGGTCCACGCTAATGCAGTCATCTTAAAATTATAATTATAATAAACCATCATTACAACAAGACTGTTTTGGTTGCCAACCTAAATCTGTTTTATAAAGAGTGCAATGAATTTCTTGGTCAAGCGCCTAAGCTCCTCTGTGTGGGTTCTAAAGGAGCAGTTTCCCTCTTGTATAAATGGGAAATTATTCTTGTAAGACACCACTTTCAGGGAGATTAGCTATTAACAGAACAATTAAAGCACTGTCTTAAATGAATAAAGCACTCTCTTCGCTGAATATGTAACACACCAGGGACTCACCAATGCTTCAGTAATTTCTTTATACCACAGATTTCTGATAACTACAATCACTGAATTTCAAGGCACTAAACCAGTTTCCCATGCAAAGTGCTACAGAAATATACGGTCTGAATACGTAGCCAGATGATTTTGCATCGTGCACCCACTATGGTTAACCTACAGTCCAATTTTACACAGAGGCTTTTCGAAGGAAAAGCAACCTTTGATTTTTTTTTAATAAAATGATTTAATTCCTCAGATTGTTGATGAATGATCACATTGAACACAAGGTGGGGGAGAGTAGTTTAAATCAGAAGTTCAACAAAATCCTGATCCAGCTTTTGGCAATCTCACTTTGTATTTCATCAGAGTTTAGCTGTACTACTGCTACATATACTGCCCTGTCTCCACAAACAGGTTTTCACAACAATTAAGGGACTTAATTCTTCCTATCTTTTTATTCTTTCATGGGATGTGAGCATCACTGGTAAGGTCAGCATTTGTCAACCATCTCTAACTGCCCTTGAACTGAGTGGCTTGCTAGGCCATTTCAGAAGGCAGTAAGAGTCAACTACATTGCTGTAGGTCTGGAGTCAGATGTAGGGCAGACTGGGTAAGCACAGCAGATTTCCTTACCTGAAGGACGCTAGCGAACCAGATGGGTTTTTACAACAATTCACAATGGTTTCATGATAACCATTACTGAGACTAGCTTTTCAATTCCAGATTGTTAATTGAAGTTAAATTCCACCAGCTGACATGGTGATATTTGAACCCTTGACCCCAGGACATTAGCCTGGGCCTCTGAATTACCAGTCCAGTGACATTACCACTACACCACTGGGATACTACATCCCAGGATTCGAGTTAAACTGTTGGACAGGAGCATATGAACACTTAAGCTAACAGAAAATTTCTCATTATTCTAACAAAATCATCAGCCCACTTCATCTTTAATTAAAATTTTCCATCTATCTAATGTGTGTACATATCTGTGCGTCACACTCCGGATGTTACATCTCGATGTATCACAATTCAGATGTCAGTTGTTATAAGTGGAAAAACAATCAATTAAAGAGTCAGCCATTGCAAATTTAAGTGTAGTCAAACAGCTAATGACTGCCCTTTGAAATGCAACATTTACAAATGTGTTTACTTAGGGAGCTCTTCAGCTGTGGGCTTGTATAGGCCACATCAGCAGCCAAACGTTACATGCACTAGATGAGCAGCATAGTTGTGTTTAAATTTTAATTCAAACTACCAACTCCTCCTTTAAAATAGCAGAGAGAGGAATTTAATACCAGCAAATTAAGCATGCAAACCCTGCTGACTCACAACGTAGCTTGCTTTTTTTAAATGTTGGTGTGTCTAGTTTCCCCACCCTACAGTGCACTTTCCTTACCTGTGCAGGTTTACAGTCTCGCTCTTTGATCTTCTCTTTCACTAATTTAATGAGAGGTGCTATGTTGTAAAACTCGGCTTCTTCTAGAACCCCTGCAACAGAGAAACATTACAAACGCTGAACATTCCACATAAGTGTCAGCTTGATTGACACTGCCACCCCGTCAGAGTTATAGAGGACACATAAGAAAACCTAAATCTATCCTTTTCAAAACCTTATCATACTTAATTCGAGTATTTTCCTATAGTTTACAACCCTGACTTCCTCATTCATTCTACTGCTACCAACCAAGAGGACACTTTGCTCTACTTTTATATAACTGTAGCTACCTGTACCCAATACCAACACGTATTTATATAGTGCCTTTAATGTAATGAAACACCCTTGTCAAGTGCTTTGGGATATCAAACAAAATTTCATACCAACCACATGAGGAGATATTATGAATCAAAACAGAAAATGCTGGAAATACTCAGGTCTGGCAGCAGCTGTTGAAAGAGAGAGAAATAATAATAATGTTCAGCTCAGTGACCTTTCGTCAGAACTGAGGCCAATGTAGGGTAGGGGGAACTTTCAGTGTTGGCATAAGAGCAGTACAGTACAGGAGAAGACTTGACTGTTGGCCCGGACATTGATGAAGTACAAACTGCGTTACAGCTGATGAATTTCTTAATTACAGCAATGTGTTTCTGAAGCACCAAGTGTTGAGATCTCCTCAGAAAGAAAAAGGGAAAGTCCCACTCGAATGACACATATGTTCTAATGAGACGGGTGGTCACTCCAGGGTGGTGACCTGCCTTCTCAAAAACAGGTCCCATGCATCACAGGGCGAAATATAGGACTATACCCCTGAAAAAAACCACAGTTGACCTGCATTGGTTTATATATGAAACCAAGTAGATTTTGCTTTTAACCAGGAAAAAATAATATTCTTTAATATGGGATGACTATTATTAGTTGATGCAGGGACCACCCAGTGTGGACATGGGTTCAAACCCCACCACGGCAGCTGGTGAGATTTAAAATTCAATTAATAAATCTGGAATTGAAAGCTAGTCTCAGTATGGTGACTGTGAAACTATCGGTTGTCGTAAAAACCCATCTCGTTCACTAATGAGTCATACAGAATTCCTGGACTGTGCTGATCTAACTAATTTCAATTGGAGCAGTAATTTAAGAAACTGCCTTAAGACAGTGAAGAGGTATTATTAACCAGGATTTCTGCTCCTGACCACAATACATTAAGCCCTGCTAGAAAGTGTAGGCTTGTACATCAAGTAAGGAAGTCTGAGCTCAATAGATAAAAGGCCTGCAGGCCAGGCCTTCAAATGATGGATAGCCACTTGGCCAAGGTACCAGATGCCAAAGAAAGGGAAAGAATACAACTGAAAGTCTAAAAGGTTATTCATCCAGTTCTGCAGCTAGGCTATGGGGGATAAAGAAATAGGGAAAAGATCAAATTACATAAAATTCACAATGCACAGAAACAGGCCATTCAACCCAACTAGTCCATGCTGGTATCTATGCACTACACAAGCTTCCTTCCACCCTACTTCATCTTGGGGAGATGGTGGCATAGTGATAGTGTCACTGGACTAGTAATTCAGAGGTCCAGACTAATGCTCTGGGGGTGATAGGTTCAAATCCCACCACAGCAGTTGATTAGAATTTAAATTAAATTAATAAATTTGGAATATAAAGCTGGTCTCAGTAATGGTGACCATGAAACTATCATCGATTGTTGTAAAAACACATCTGGTTCACACTATTGTAGGGAAGGAAATCTGCCATCTTTACCTGGTCTGACCTACGTATGACTCCAGAACCACAGCAATGTGGTTGACTCTTAACTGCCCTCTGAAACGCCTTAAGGGCAATTCAGGATGGGCAACAAATGCTGGCTTCGCCAGTGATGCCCACATTTCATAAAATAATAAATTTAAAGAAATTCTATCAGCACATCATTTTATTCCTTCTTCCCAAACTATTCCAGCTGCTCCTGAAATGCATCTATGCTATTCATCTCAACTATTCTACGTGGTAGCGATCCACATCCAACCGCTCTGGGTTTCTCCTTAACTCCTTATCAGAATTATTCAGACTTTTTCGAACTTTTCATTAATACAAATCAAACATTGGTACCCCAGCTCAAATGACTACCAACCAATTTCCTTCAACAGGGATGCTCATCTCTAGTCTTAGCTAGTTACCAGATGGTTTCCAAGCAGGTAGGATCCTCTTAGCAGGTGCAAAATGGTTCCTCTCAAATGCTGTTCTTTCAAAACAAGGCAGGACAGAAACCATAAAGCACCAGGGAACTCATCAGAAAGCTGAGCAGACACATTATTAACAACAAATATCAATATTTGAGAGATTCCATTCGACATGTGAATACTTTGTATAAATGCAAATAAAGATTACATTTAGCCCTCTACTAGATCTCCTATGCAACTCCAGTTGATAAGACAAAAAGATTGCTAGGGAGGTGGGGTTGGGGGGGGGGGGAGAGAGAGAGAGAGAGAGAGAGAGATAGAGAGAGAGAGAGAGAGAGAGAGAGAGAGAGCACAAGCAGAAGGAATAGTGAGAGAAAAGATAAAGCACAGATTGCTTAAAAAAAATCAGAAAATGAATCTTGCACAAACAAGCTAGCCCTTTCATTAGAACAATTGAAAATGCACTAAAGTTTTTTAGGAGCAGGAACGGACAATTTGCCCCTGCAACTGATCAACTACACTCACTGAGCTTCTTGCGATAACCCAACTTTGCATCTCCTCTCTTCCTCCCTCCAGAAACACATCCAATTGTCTCCTGAACACAATTATGCCACCCACTTCAATGGCTTTTCCTGGGACTTGTTCCAGTACTCAATTACAGAAGCAAAATACTTCAGGTGCTGGAAATCTGAAATAAAAGAAAAAGTGCTGGAAAGAGTCAGGTCTGTGGAGAGGGAAACAGAGTTAATGTTTCAGCTTGATGACCTTTCTGCCACTCAGGTTCTCGCTATACACATGTAGCCTGATCTGTTGAATATTTCCAGCATATTCGCTTTTTATTCTGTAATGCTATTGGGCGACTTCTCTATTTTAGATTTAAGTTTGTATTTTGGTAATTGAATCCTTCCTCATCATTAACAATGTGTTGCAATCAGTAGCCGTCAATCTTGAAAACTTCAGCTAGCTTGTCTAAATCTGCTCCTTCCAAAGAAAGGACATTAATGGCATGGAGTACATTCACCAACATGAATTAGTCAGTAATGGGAGAACAGATGAGAGATACTGGACTATTGATACTGAAATGGAGACGGTTGAGAAGGGATTTAATTATACTTTTTAACATTGTGGAGAGTTTTATTACAATAAATAAGGAAAGACTATTACCTTTGGGACGAGAATGAGACACAAAAGATCAATACTTTAACACTGAGGAAAGCATTTGGGAGAGATTTCCTTACAGAGTTGTTGCAGCATGGAATGGTTTGCCACAAGAAGTGTTCAAATCAGAGACTGTTGCATCTTTTGAGGGTGAATTTAATAAATTTTTGTAAAAGATACAAGGCAATAGGGAGAGAATGGAGCTTTGGATTGTTTCAACAAGGGGATGCCAGAGACATGATGAGCCAACAGCTTCCTTCTATGCTGTAATAGTTTATGGTTCAACAAATCCAGCCTCATTAGCCTTCCTTCACAACTTAAACCCTCAGTACCCAGAATTCTTTATAAATGACCCAAAAATACTTGACTGTGGGATCCTTGTTAAACAGGAATTTGGAGGAAGCATGAAAAGACAAATTGCTGAATTTTATTCCCAAATATCTATAAATATCCCAAGATGCTTCACAAGAACCTCAAACAAAATTTGACGCTGAGCCACAAAATGAGGTATTATCTACATCCTGGGGGGTTCCCACTGGCCAGAAACTTAACTTGTTCAGGCATATAAATATTGTGGCTACAAGAGCAGGTCAGGGGCTGGGAGTTCTGTGGTGAGCAACTCACCTCCAGACTCCCCAAAGTCTGTCCACAAGACACAAGTTAAGGAGGGTGATGGAATACTCTCCATTTGCCTGGATAAATGCAGCTCTAACAACGCTCAAGAAGCTCAACATCATCCAGGACAAAACTGCCCATTCGAGAGGCACCCCATCTACCACCTTAAACATTCACTCCCTACACCACCGAGGCACAGTGGCAACAGTGTATACCACTTATAAGGTGCCCTGCAGCAACTCACCAAGGCTCTCTCAACAGCACCTTCCAAACCCACAACTTCTACCAGCTAGAAGGGCAAGGGCAGCAGAAACATGGGAACACCACCACCTGCAAGTTCCCCTTCAACTCAAACACTATCCTCACTTGGAACTATAGCGGTGCTCCTTTCACTGTTGCTGGGTCAAAATCCTGGAACTCCCTCCCTAATAGCTCCATGGGTATACCTACACCACATGGACTGCCGCGATTCTAGAAAGCAGCTCACCGCTTTTTCAAGGGCAGTTAGGGGTTAATAATAAATGCTGGCGATGCTCACACCCCACAAATGAATTAGAAAAAAAATAGGGCAACTCTCTTTATTTATATTAAATTCATCCTTAAAAGATTCAACGATCTCTTACTCAAACACTCCAACAAATCTCTCCAAAGGAAATCTTTATAAATGATCCAAAAAACTTGACTGTGGGGTCCTTGTTAAATGGGAATTTGGAGAAAAGCCGAAAAAACAAATTGCGGAATTTTATTCCTAAATATCTATAAATATCCCAAGGTGCTTCACAAGAACTCTATCAAACAAAATTTGACATTGAGCCACAAAATGAGGTACTTTCTCCAAAAATTAGACCAAAAGCTTGGTCAGGGAGATATGTTTTAAGGAGATTTTTAAAAAGAAGAGGATAAGTGGAGAGGTTTAGGGAGGGAATTCTGGAGCTTAGGGCTGAGGCAGCTAAAGGCACAGCTGCCAATAGTGGAGTGGTGAAAGTTGGGGGTGCACAAGATGTCAGAATAGGAGGAGTAAAGAGGTCCTGGAGGGTTGTAAGGCTGGAGGGCATTACAGAGATAGGCAGAACAAGGCCACTGAAGGATGTGAAAATGGGAGATAAGGATTTTAAAACCAAGGTATCGCTGGTCAAGGAAGCCAATGTCAGTCAGTGGGCGCACCAAAGAAGAGTGAACAAGACCAGTTGCGAGTTAGGACACAGGCAGCAGAGTTTTGAATGAGCTCAATTTTGCCCAGAAAGCAAACTAAAAATCCAGCAATATCTGAAGTACTAAGTTACTCTTTCAATACCACTAGCAAAATGGAAGGGGCCCATGAGACATCAGTGAGCTTGGTTAAACTGAAGCCTTCTATTGCCTCTCAGTAATTATGAAATTTCTTGAGCAATCGCAATTAATAATTTTAAGCTAAGACAATAAATGTTAATGCTCCCTTTCACAGTTTTTATTGTTTTTTACACCATCAAAATGTTTCACTTGGTAGAAATGCTGTTAAAAGAAAGGTGAAAATGAATTACAAGCAGCAAAAAATATTTTACAAATAGACACAAGATATTTGGGCCTGAAAAGAGGCCTAGTCCAACAAACTTTTAGATTGAACCAACCCATCCATTTGTTTTTTTTTATTTATTTTTTCACGGGTTGTGGGCGGCACAGGCAGGGCCAGCATTTGTTGCCCATCCCTAATTGCAGAGTGGTTTGTGAGGCCATTCCAGAGAACAGTTAAGAGTCAACCACATTTAATGTGAGTCCATAGTCACAGGTAGGCCAGATCAGGTAAGGATGGCAGATTTTCTTCCCTGAAGGGCATTAGTGAACCAGATAGGTTTGTATGTCAATCAATGATAGTTGTCATGGTCACCATTACTGAGACTAGCTTTCAATTCCAGATTTCATTAGCTGAATTTAAATTCCGCCAGTTTCAGTGGGATTCAGGCCCATGTCCCCACAACATTAGCCTGGGCCTCTGGATTACAAGTCCACTAACACTGCCACTACACCACCATCTCCCCGTCTCTGTCAAATCCACACTCTCCCAAGTAATTGTCTCTTCAATTCTGAAACAATGACCTACCCTGGGAATGCACTCCTCAAAATATTATTCTTTGGGTGAAAATTCTACACTCAAGTGCTTTACCTTTTTCCAACTGAGGCGGTTGTGACAAATCATTTAAGTGAAATCCTTCTGCTGCTGAGTATTAGTCCTTTGCTAAAGATCCACCTTTTACCAAGAGATACGTGGAAAAGTCAGGATAAAGTTTCTCGAAACCCAACCTGCCTGCTCACCAATAATTTAACATTTATAGGATAGTCACTCTTTACTAAATGAACGTTATTTCATCATGCTTAAAAGAATGAAAACTGCTTTATTTCATGTAACTGACCCACCTTAAGGGTGCTGTTAAATTAGTCCTGAGTTTGTGAAGAAGAATCAGGGAGTGCAACCAAGCAAATCTTCAAGGTTATTTGCTCTATGACCCATTGGAGAAAGTAAAAAAAAGATACTGAAACAGATGGATTTTTGTACAGGTATCTACTTGGGCACTGCGCCTTAGAAAGGATGTGCTGGCCTTGTAAGGAGTACACCGTAGATTCATCAGAATATTACCAGGACTCCAATGGCTACATTAAGAGGAGATTACATAGTCTTTTCTTCTATGAAATATGGAAGTTGAAGGGGAGATCTGAGATTTTAGGTTTTGGAAAAGAATCAAAATGATAGATAGAAGGAAACTTTTCCCGCTAGTGGGGGAGGTTAGGACAAGTGGATATAACCTTAAAATCATAGCCAGGTCACTCTCAGGAGAAAAGTTTTGGAACACTTCTTTCCACGAAGGGTGGCAAGAGAGTGGAACAAACTCCCACAAAAAGAAATCTCAATTAATGATTTTAATCCGAGATCAACAGACTTTTGCTAGCCAAGGATTTAAAGGAAATGGAGCCAAAGTGGGTATATGGAGTTAGGATAATGCTATGATCATAATGAACACTGGCTCGAAGGGCCGATTCCTGTTCCTACAGTTCCCAAGTGTACAAGGCTAACTAACCCCCTTACCTTCTTCAGCTAGTTCCTTGTTGATGACAAGTTTGCCATGTCGGAGATAGTTCAGTATTGGCCCAAAGTATGTTGGATCCCGGTCAATTAGGTACGCTCCCGTCTCATCCTGAGGGACAAAATCACTGGTTTACTTTTTTTTTTGAAGACACCGACTACTCAAAGGCGGGAGGGTGAGTACTGCCTGGCAGGTAGTAAGAGCACAATCTTGCACAATTCCCTACCACTGAAGTTATCTTGGATGCACAGACATGGAAGGTGTAGCAGAGGTTCCCCAACAGGGAACACAATGCTGTCACCAGGCATATTTACTGTGCTGACACCAATATCTAGACAAAAAGTAATTACAGCAGCACACAACACTGTTGTGCACTAGGCCTCACGTGGAACAGATGCGGCAAAGAGAGGTAATACACCAGAGACTCACTCATACCTCGGAAATGCCATTATGCAGCTGATTTCTGGTAAACACACAGTGAATTTCAAGGCATTACATCCATTTGCTTTATAAACAGGCACAGAATTATACCGTCTGGAAAAAGTAGGAGGAAGTGCAAATTTGATAGCTCTTGTAAACAAAGTGCCAGCACAGACACAATGGGCCAAATGGCCTCCATCTGCATGTAAACGTTCTATCTGAACAGAACTATACAATTAGCCAGATTTTACTGGCTCAGCCCATGGCCCAATTTTACACAGGGATATAGCAGCATTTAAATGTAGAGTCAATCTGTGAAGACGCTCCAGCGAATTAATTTCTCAAGACTCTTATTGGCAAGTCATCACAAAAGCAAAAATAATTATTAATCAGCTCATTTTTTCAATTCTGAAATGTAACAAAACTTCTAGCCAGGATTTTGCCAAATGCATTTTGTGTTTGAATGAATTCAATTCTTCCCACCATTGTTAAGAGCCAGGCCTTCAGCTTAGAATCACACAGTACGGGAGACGGCCTTTCGGCCCGTCATGCCAAGACTGGCTCTGTGGTCAAGTTATCCAATTAATCTCACTCCCCTGCTCTTTCCCTGCTATAATTTTGCAGAATGTGCTTTCTCCAATGCTCTTGATTTATCACTACAAACTCCACTCCCCCCACCATGCCCAAACAATCACCACATCAAAAATTAACTCAGATTCCCCCAGGTGAAACCCATAGATATGTTGCTGGATGTTACTCAGCGGAGATGAATAAAGCCAGAAATTTTACACCGGCATTGTTATTACTAGGATTTTACTAAAACTCAGTCCAGCCACACTCCACACAACACTGTTAACATTGGGAGTCTGTTGGGAAGGGAGACAGAGAAAGGGTAGGCCAGGGGCCCGCAACCTGCGCCTCGGGAGTCACATGCGGTTTTTTAACATCTGACTTGCAGCTTCCAACCTTTTCCAGTTGATTTGCATTAACATGAAAAATGCCCCAAAAAATAATTAAGTCAAGAAAAGTAAGAGCCATGTGTTTATTGTGGGGGTAATCGTTATGCTGCACTTTACGTTTCAAATAATTTTTAAAATGAAAACATGCTTTAAATAAAACTGCTCTTGTGGTATAGCTACACTATAGTTGTAGATAATGCTTTTGATTCTAAGAACAGGTTTTACTGTTTTGAACATTGTTTCTAATACTGGTGAGATGATAAATTATTCTGAACGCGCTATTAGAAGCTATTTTTTAAATTATGAGAATGAATAGCTGAAATAATTCTTAAGCTTGTTCTAAAGATGACAAAATTATGGTTAAAAAGTCGAATAATTCAGTTAGGCCTATTCTAATCTTGTTTGTTTTTCTATTGATACATAAATTCAATACATGTATTTTGTCACATGTGCAAATTACGCTTTCTACCATAGGTACTTGACAGTATTTGGTTTAGAAATGCTGAATTTCCAAGCCGTGGCTCCCAACCGTATTTAGCTTAGGCAAATTTTTTTCAAAAGGCTCTTCAGGTAAGAGAAAGGTTGCCAACCACCTGGGTAGGCTGTTAGTTTTAAAAGGGATCAGCTCGGCTCAGGGCCGCTGTCTCCCAAGCCAACTAAGCCTTGGATTCAAGCCTCACTCCAAGACTTGAGCACATAACTTAGGCCGTCACTTCAGTGACTAAAGTGCTGTATTGTCAGACAAGATGTTAAACTGGGACCACATCTAACCGTGCAGATATAAGATCCCACAGGTGCTTTGCAAAGGGAATCAGGAAATTTTCCTGGTATGTTGGCCAACTCTCACTTATACCACCACCAAAAAAAAATTAACCAGTCGTTCACCTCATTTGTCATCATGGGAGCTTGCTACACATAAACTGGCTGCTGTATTTACCGATTCTAGACTTAGTGACAAAGCTACAATTCCCCAGGATGTGAAGGGAGCCACATAAATGAAAGACAGTTTCTTCCTAAAAATATTTTAAGAGCAATAAAAATGAAAAGCTTCACATTCTTCAACTGTGCGGGGTTGGGGAGAGGTGGACGGTGGGGGAGGATCAGCCATTCCCAAGGTCGATTTCTGATCAATGCCGAGTTGACAGGTCTCAGGTGGGGCAGGAGTTGGAGAACCACAATTAGCCTCAATATCTGTCTCCGAGCAAGAGGAAAAGAATGACCTGGGTCCTCACTTTCCATTGCCATCCAATGACTGTTGCTGGAAGAAACAGTTCCGGTAATACTGTGGTGCCTTCTGTGGCCACATACCCATCCACACTCAGTGCCCATGTGCACAAATGCAGAGTAGTGAAAGATTGCATGGTTGCCCAATCCATCAAGTCACAGAATCTCACAGCACAGAAGGCAGCTATTCAGCCCATCATGTCTGTGCTGGGTCTTTGAAAGAGCAGTTGTGATTAGGCCCACACCCTTTTTTTTTGTATCCATAACCCTGCAAGTTCCTCAACCTCAGGTACTTTTAAAATCATTTATGGAATCAGCCTCCACCAGCCCTTCAGGTTGAGCTTTCCGGATCCCGACAACTCCGAGTCCAGTGGAGCTAAATGCCAGCAAAGGTCAGTGAATTCAAGAATTGAGGACTTTTTTTTGGATAGCAAGAAAAAGTACTATGAATTTTCTAGACTCGGGATCCCATAAGTCATCATGGAGTTGTGCTGGTTTGATGCACAGTCATGTTAAATTCACATCATTAAAAACACCACACATGGAATGTCAACACCCCAGATGTTTGGATTCTTGAGTTATTTTTGGCAGTACGCCTGAGAATTTCAATGAAGAGCTTCAAATTTTCAGATGCTTGTTAACTCCCACAGTGCATACTGTGGCACCGATTTCCGCAACAACAACCTGCACTTATAAAGCACTGTTAACACCATTAATCGTCACCAAAGCACCTCACAGGGGGGTAATTAGACAAAAGGTGACACTGAGCCATGCAAGGAAATATTAGGGGCAGGTGGCCAAAAGAGGTAGGTTTTAAGAGCCTTAAAGGGGGAAAGAGGGGTTGAGGGAGGGGATTCCAGAGCTCGGAGCCTAGGAAGCTGAAGACACAGCCGCTTATGATGGTGCAAAAGTTAAAGAAGGTTAGAGAGACTGGGAAGGGCAAGGCCATGGAGAGATTCAGATACAAGAGTAGAATTATAAAATCAAGGCATTACTGGACTGGGAGCATTTGTTGATCGGACAGCAAAGGGATAAAGGCTGAACGAGACTTGATGCAGGCAGCAGAGTTCCAGATTAACTGAAAGGCAAGAGGCCAGCCAGGAGTTGCTGTGTCTGGAGACGGCAAAGGCGTGGACGAGAGATTCAGCCACAGATGGGCTGAGGCAGTGATCACCACACTGGCACCCCAAGTAAGTTGTCCTTGTTCCAAATCCAAATGCAGCTTGGCCTACTGACACTTTTTCTCACATTGGCAAGAAGGCATTTTTCAGCCACCCACAGTCACGCAAAACAGCAAGAAAGAGTGGCAGTCGTGAAGAAAGCTAAACTTTTCAAAATTCCATTGACTCAGGTAAGAAAACAAATATGAAAAATAGACAGATTCAAGATTAAGTTGATCTTTAGAGATAGGTCAATAGTAAGTAATACTAGATTCTTAGAATTACAGTTCCTTTACAGGAAAGCAATTATTCAAATTGCCTAGGCTGTGCTAGAGGCTCCGTATCCTCAAGGTAGGATGGAAGAGATGAAGAAAATGACTCCCGAGTTCCTGTGCATTAGTTACTCTCTAGTGATTTGTGCCAGAGTACATGTAGGTGCCAGGTAAACATAAGAACAGAAGACCATTTAGCCCCTCAAGTCTATTCCACTATTCAATTAGATCATATCTGATCTGTATTTTACTCCACTGACTAGGTTCCATAACACTCAACACCCTTGTGCAAGAGCAATCAGTCAAATTTAGTTAGAAATTTTCAATCTGGGCGATTCTGTGATTCTTTAACAGCCTGACATTCACAATCTAGAATAACCGCTCATTAGGCATCCATAGAACTGGGTTCCAGCCTGTCCCCATCTTCAAGTGTGCCACATAAACCCAAATCCTCAGCTTCGCAGGAACTGTACAAATCACAGTTCTTGTCCCATGCCACAGCAGAAATAATCATCTGGCTTCTGGAAGGACACAGACCGGAAAAGTTAATTCTGTTTCTCACTCCTCAGGTGCTGCCAGATCTGCCGAGAATTTCCAGCATTTTCCATTTTGATTTCCAGCATCTGCAGTATTTTGCTTTTATATTAGTGCACTACTTTTCATTGCCCACAAAAGCCAATGCAGCCAACGCCTGGTTCTCTTAAATTATACGAGGATCCACTTCAGATTTGATAGAGTTATTCAAAATCATGAGGGGTTTGGACAGAAGAGATAGGGAGAAACTGTTCCCACTCATGAAATGATCAAGAACGAGACAGCACAGATTTGATGTGATAGGCTACAGAAGCAAAAGCGACATGAGAAAAAAACTTCTTCACGCCGCAAAAGGTTAAGGTCTGGGATGCACTCTGCCAGAGATGGAGGCAGGTTCAATCAAAGCATTCAAAAGAGAACTGGACTGTTATCCAAAAAGGAAGAACACACAGAGTTACAGGAAACGGTGAGAGAATGGCACTAATAATTCGGTCATTCAGAGAGTCGGTGCAGACATGATGGGCTGAATGGCCTCTTCTGCGCTGTAACAAAATTCTGAGATCGCTGGACACCTTCAAATCAGCCAAATAACAAATTGCAGAATGGTTCAGAAAAGTAGCCCGGGCCATCAAGTTGGCACCAGTGATTATCTCCACTAGTTGCCTAGTCTAAACTGGGCGAGATTAAGGTTCCTATTAAGACTAAAGTTGTACGTTCAAGATTCATACCAAAGTTTGAGACCATAATCTTGGTGGCCGTTTTAAGGAATATTGCAATGCCCATGCTAAGGTGCCCAAATGGGCCTTTAAACTTCAGTCCTACATCGGTTCTGATGAAGGGTGCACACTAAAAATGTCACAATCTGCATTTTTCTCTTTACAAATGCTGACACACCTGCTATGTATTTTCAGCAGTTTGTTTTCATTTTCAGTTTACACTGACTGGATTTGATTACTACCTCCTACTGTACCTATCTGCAGCCTCCCAAGGTTTCAGAATCACGCTGCTTACTGACAGTCACTCTTTGTACAGCCTCTCCTAACAGCCTAGATGAGAACTGATCCACATTTTATACAGACTCTTTTGTTCATTGCTACTAGAGTCAGAGTTATTGAAGCAGTCAACCTCTCCAAAGTTCCTTCGTTGTTATACCCGATCTGCGACACTGTCACTGCTGCTCTGGGGTACCCCTTCTGAGCGTGAGCAATTCTTCTTGCACTGACTGTACCAACAGCTCATACCCTGGGGTGTCCCCACCTTTCACCACCACGCTCCCAGGCATGAGGGTCTTCTCCTCCTCACCTGATTTTCCATGGTTCCCCACGCAACCCCTTCTCCCCCGCCCCCAAAAAATTCTGCTGTAACCGTTCACACTTCCTCTGGACCCAAATTTTGTTTCTTTATTTGTCCCATTACCATCTACTTCACCTTGCGCTATCCTCTCTTTTGTCACTTAATCTCTCCTGCCTTCCATTCCAACACAGACCATTGTCTTCTTTCTGCCCCTTCCCCGCCCACCCCCCCCATCTCTATTCTTGCTTAAGAATGATTAAATATCTAGCAACTTTTGTCAGAATTGGAAGATATCAACCTGAGCCTTGAAATCTGATGCTCTCGCCAAAAGTGCTGTCTAGCCTGCTGAGTGTTTTTTTTCAGAATCCCGCATCCACAGTATTTTGCGTTTGCACTTCTCCTAATTCTCTACACCAACAGTATTAAATTAAGCTCTCGGATCGGCATCAGAAAGTTGTGGGTTCAAGTGCCACTCCTAGACTTGAGCACAAATCTCAAAGCACTGACGCTTGGAGTTGTCATCTGTTGGATAAGACTTTATACTGGGACCCCCTGATGCCTTCGCATGTGACGTAAAATATCCCCTGGCACCATGTAGGAGAGCGGAGGAACTCTCCCCGGTGTCCTGGCCAACAACCAACAACACAAAAACAGATCATCTGTTCGTCACCTCATTCCTGTTCGTGGGAGTTTGTCGAGCACAAATTGACTGCTGCGTTGCCTATGAGGGTGACTAAACTTCCAGAAAGTATTTCACTATGAAACGCTTCGGGACCGCTTTTGATCAAGAAAGGTGCTATATAAATGCAAGTATTTTTTTTTCTTTCTTTAACACACCAATCTCCCTGTTTCAATGGTGAACCGGTGTCAGGATTTCTCCCTTGTGTTGATAAATGGTAACCAATAGTTTCCAGGCCCGGAGTGTGTGAGGGCTCCCCCTGCTCCTGGGGCTCCCCCTGCTCCTGGGGCTCCCCCTCCCCCACCACCACCCAACACCCCCTACCCCATACACCCCCCTACCCCCATACACCCCCCTCACACACCCACACCCCCCCCAAAACCACCACCCAACACCCCCTACCCCCCCAAACCCCCCTCACACACCCACACACCCCCCCTCACACACCCACCCCCTACCCCCATACACCCCCCTCACACCCCCCCCCCCAAAACCACCCTCAAAACCCCCTATACACACGCCCAAAAGCCCCCACCCCCCCCACAAACCCACCTACCGGCCTAACCCTCCCCCCCACCGGCCACACACCCAGCCCCTGAGCCCGCTCGCTCACTCACTCGGTCCGACAGCAGCTCCCCCTCCTCCTGGCACAGGCGGTACAGGAACGACTTCTCCTCGCGGCACAGGGTCTGCCGGGTGGTCAGAAAGTGGGTGCCCCCGACATTGAGCCGAACCCACTTGTTATTCGGCTCCTTCCCCTCCGCCATCTTCCGTTGCCATCTGCCGTCCCACCACCTCCTCCGCAACGACGCAGGCGCAAACCGGGCTCCTTACCGCACGCACGCACCAATAGGCTCCGCCCCCCCTCCCTCGATACACGCACATGGCGTCCCGCCGCGCTGCTCCCTGGGAGTTGTAGTCGGCCGCCCGAAAGGCAGGCTGGGGGTTGTAGTTAAAGGAGGCTGGTCTCCTGCTGGCACCAGGCTTTGGCTTTCCTCCAAGCCAAGCCAAGCCCCAACAGCAACATTAATAAGCCACATTAGAATCACAGAATTGTTATGGTGCAGAAGGAGGCCATCGTGTTTGCACATGAGCCTCCTCCCATTCTCTTCACTCACCTTTATCAGCAGGTCCTTCAATTCCCTTCCCCTCTCATGCAATAATCTAGCTTCTCTGTTATATTGTTGTAAAAATGTACATCCAGCTGTGCCTGCTTACTTTCAGAGTCACACACACAATACCAACAATGTTGAGGTAAAAATGTCAAACTTTATTGCAGCCACAAAGAAAAACCAGTAAAACCTGTCTGAACTAGTCTTGTATACCTTAAAATGGAACTCCAGTATCACTGATTTTTCCTTGGATTTCACAATTGTGAATTGTTTTTTTTTCCTTCTGGTCTGGTAAAAAAATGATAATACAATGAGACGAGATGGCTGCACCCATAAGGGACTTCCCAGCCCCAAGAAGGCAATAACCTATCGTGGCATGGCATCTTTCTTTTTATCTCATCTGTACATCACAAAACCATCTTGTACAATGTCCCCAAAAAAAAACAACCAAAATGACTACGTGTAAACAATATTCTCGCATCAAAATGCACTCAGAAGTGAACATATGCAGCTAAAGAATGCAACATCATAAACGTGAGAAACAAAAAACATCTTTGCAAAAGGCAGAGTCCAAACACATGCACTAGAATCGCAACAAATGGTGCGCTAGGGACATGAACACATTTCACAGGGGTGAACTATCCTGTAGCCACAGGGGTGAACTACCCTGTAGCAACTGAGGTTTATTCAGCACCCGACTACCTCAGTCAATTGAGAAGTATGAAATCTCTAGCCGGGCTTGGGATGTCCCTGATGAATGGAGGCATTGAGGAAACAGAGCTAGTGGTACACGTAGATGGCTACGAGTAGGAGATAAAGACCATCACCCTGGATCGGATATCAGCGTCTCCACATCAGGCAGCTCAGGATTCGTCCCGATGGCAGTGATTGAGACTGGACCTCGTTGTAGGAGTTTGCGTGGTTGACCCAACAGCTGACGCTTGACACCACTGGAGCTGTGGCCAGTGCAGATAGCTCAGCCGGTATGTCAGGGTTTACAGGAACAAGCCAGATGGGCAGGGAAAATTCACCATGTGTGGTAGGACCATAGCCAGAAGTGGAGCAGATCGCAGAGACAGAGCAGAAGGAAGCAAGCTTGTAGCATTTAGATTCCTTTACTCGGTAAGTTGTGCTACCAAGCTGGGAACCGATGTCTTTGCGAATATCGCACCAGCTGTTATCGATGGAGGTGGCCAAGTAACATTGGCGGGCCTGTGAGTTGCTGTGATCAGTGTGTTGGTAGACCAGATCACTATCATCAACTGAGGCAAGTGTTGGCTGTACTCTTAATGGGGGGGTCTTGGACTTCTGACTGTGCGAGTGGTTGACCTAATAGAGCCACTGCTGAGCCTCAATAATTCTGTCATTGGGTGAGGAATTTGCACATTGGTGAGATGTCTCTCTGCATCCATAATTCTCCAGCAGAAAGGCCTTGAGAGCAAAGACATGAGTTGAGTGGTGCAGTGGCCAAAGATGTTTTAGGGCCTCCATGTGGTTCATGGCATAGGAGCTCATCCTCCCATTCCATACTGCCTTCTCAGCTACCTGGTTCTTCGATCTCCCGAACTGGATGGCAATGCAGGGACCCTGAAGCAGCTCGGCTCCTAACAGGGCAGAAAACCCGCTGGCGGTATCAGTCCATCTGACAGCTGGGAGACCACCCAGTTGATGAAGCCCAACACACAACTGGAGGAGAACATCCCTCAAGGTATCATGTTGCTCAATGGCAATGATGCAAGTGGCATCAGGGTCACTGGGAGACTGGGGGATGACAGTATGAGGGATGGTCTGGGCAGCAGCATATATAATGGAGACATCGATCTCGAGAGCATAAACTTATTGGTGGGTGACCAATTTGAGCTGATAACGGATGACCGAGATGTTGGTGGAGAGCGCTGATAAATACTTCTAGAACATCATATGGAATGATAACGCATTCCCTGGAGGGGCCAAAGGGCTCATCGCGCCAAACAACAGGCAAAACCATCTCATGCAATAGTAGCGACCCAAAGGTAGCGTTTGACATCGTGAATGTTGGTAAGCGTCTTTGAAGGGCAGGTGCCATGCAACGGCTGGGTATGCGTGAGACGAAGGAGAGGTCTGCTGGTGAAAGGGAGGCTACGGAGGCTGACAAAAGGTCACCTGGTGAATGGTGGAATTTTATGTCTGGTGTACAAAGGAACAGACTTGGCATGTGGGGTCCTCAGCCAGGCACACTGCAGCTGGCGAAATCCAAAGGGATGTTGACAGGTCCAGCTAGGTGTTTGACAGGGGCAATGCAGCAACTGACTGTGGAGAAGGAAGTAGTGACACAGGGACTGGCAGAAAATTCTCCCCTGCACAGTTTCTCAGAGGCCTGCACACAAGCTTTGCTGTCTGTGAGTACACAAGGATGGCACTTGGACTGCACAATGTACAGGCTGAAGTGTTTGATAGAAGCCATGATGAACAGAGCTTCAAATTTGCAAGGCAACCAGGTGATTTGACCAGCACACACGGTTTTGGTCATGATAAAACCCGGCAAGTTGGAGTCTGTTGCCACGGGTCACATACAGGGTGGATGCAATGCCATGTTTCTTAACAGTGCCATCTGTGACAAACCAGAGCTGATTGTCTAGGCAGGGAAAGGTAATGGTTTTAGTGGACGAAAAAGCAGACTGGACGAAAAAGCAGACTGTGCCAACTGAAAGCTTTATTGTAGATCATCTGTCCACTTGATCCTTTCATTGGACTGATGACTGGCAGTGACAGCACCAAGGGGGGAATGTACGAGTCACACCAAGGGAGGACACTTGAAAGCGTCTCGTAGGCTCCAATGGAAGATCTCATGCCAGAAACCTGCCCTGGTGGAGAGCAGGTACAGAGGGTGGCACCGGGGTGAGGGCTAGCTCGCGAGGTGCCCTGGGACCAAATCCATCCCTGAATAGTCTCAGTCTTTGGGAAAGATGACAGTTTTAGGGGCAAATGGGCGTAGGTCACATTGGGACGGAGCATGTAGTAAATGTTGCCAATTGTGAAGAAGTTCTTCAGAACAGTTATCACCCCAGCGGAGATCATCTGCAAGTTTAACAACTATACCCTTAACTAGAAGGTCACGAGGGCACAGCATGTCAATTTCTCAAGGGCATTTTCGGATCCAGGCAGGCCCACGGCAGATTGACTGTATATACGAATACCTTTGTAGGGTGTGACTCCTCCACAATACTTCATGGAAGATCATGCGAATGGAATCTGGTAAAAGGCATTGGTTAGATCAGTTGTAATTATGTGCTTCCACTGGGCAATGTTGCATAAGGTTGAGTCAACACCTGGCATGAGTGAAGGTTGCAGCTTGCTGTGGTGCCCAACATGGGCAAACACCCTATTTGACTTCTTCACAAGAAATGATGGGTTAAGGTACTCCACAGTGATCCCCACATTTTCAGGCTGAGCAAAGACTCCAAGGCTTTCAAGGTCGTCAAATTTTCATTGCGACTCAGCGAGTTTGTCTCTGGCGTACTGGGAGAGGCGACCATTTCATTGTGGAGGTTGTGCGGGTCCCCATGTTGACACTGGCCTTACCAATTGTAACCTGGGAACGCTAGATCGAAGATGTCATCACACTCCTGAACGTGTGTGCTGAGGCAGGGTGCAATCCGGATCCACAGGAACAGATTCAGAAAACAGCCGATGATGCTTGCATTTGCATTGCTTGGTATGCGGCTGTGCCTTGGCGTCCTGAGAAGGCCGAGAATCTTGGTTGCTGCGGGTGAAGACAGGTCGCATCCGAGCAAAACGTTCATTGCCAGACAGGACTTATGGTTGAAGGGAGAGGTTTGCGATGTGAGTCTCATCAGCAATACTCATCAAAGTATGCGGCGGAGGCCAAGTGTGGGGTGGTTTGGTACACTTTGGTCCTGAAGGAAGAGAGGACAGCTCAATGCTGTGTCTTTGGTGATCTTGTGAGGTCCGCAAGATCATCAGGTAAGGATCATCTCGATGAAATCCTCTTGCCAGATTGTTGTTGACCTTCAGGGAAGGCAAAGTACATGGGCTTGTTTCACTCTGCATGACTAGAGGAAGGATGGGATCCATAAGCATCGGTGGTGGAGTCAGCAACTAGCTAGAGGCGTTTGGCCGGTCGAGTTGACACATCATTGGCTCCCATGGACAGGGCGCCTACAAGTACCTCAACATCAAGTTTCTCCATGAGCAGGCCTTCAAAGGCAAGGTTATGGTCGTCTCTGGATGGAGAGAAGCATGCTTCACCAACTACATGTAGCAGCAATAAACCAGCCTGTTGTGCAGATTGGAATGAACTCTTGACTGGGACACTGAGGATCATAGCTGTGGAGGCACGGGTCATGTTGCCAGCGGTTCCACTGTCAATGGTCACTCGAATAGCTTGGTGCTCGAAGAATGTGTCTAAATAGGATCTGTACACAGGGTGAAGTGATTCCAACAGGATATCAGCAGGTTCCTCATCCTCTTCATCTAAATAACCATCCATGACGCTATCATTACCCCCATTGTGCAAGACGGCTGCTATCCTACATGCTTTGGCCATGTATTCACAGTTTTGATCTGGCAGAAGATTACATTTGCTGAGAAAATGCCTACCTGGTCGGCCCACTTGTTTACATAATGATTAAACGTCTCTTGTGTGTGTGTGTGTGTGTGTGTGTGAAGAAGAGAAGCTATGGAGTCTGGTCTTGTTTGGTGAAGCTGAAACAGTCCAGCATTCCTGGCAGGAGGAAGTGGCAGTGCGGAGAGCCTTGGCATCAACAGGTGTGCAAATCTCATCTTAACAGCAAATCCAAGGCTTGGGAGATCTCTGGCTTGATGGATGCCAGGGTGCCGCATCTCTGCTTCACTAGACATGGTGGACTAGAGCTTGAATGAGTTGTAGCCAACTTAGAACCACTATGTTCTCTAGTGAGGGTGACATCTCATCATCCTTGTCACAAGGTAGGCCATGTTTACTGAGCCCACCTTTCTGCAAGTGGTTATTCTCAAAGAAGGCCATCAGACATTGATACGGATCCTCATGTCTCTCATCTGATTGCAACCCCTGGCCTGGAAACCATAATGTAGGCAGAGGATCTGCCATATTGAAGTGAGTGACGTAGATGCTTTAATTCAGATTGGCACATACACAGGATCACAGTACCAAGGTGCTGAAGTGAACTTGAACGCAGCCACCAAAACAATGGCACAATACAATGAGACAAGATGGCCGCACTCAGAAAGAACCCCCAGGCTCTCAACCACCAGAGGGCAATAACCTATAGTGGCACAGGATGCCTCGTTCACTGTCACACTGCAGTCAGGTACTGATCAACAAAGTACCAGTCTACCAGCGACATGGAGAACTGCAAGAAATACAAGCGATGAAGCTGTAGCATTTCTAGTGTAAAAGAGTGATTATTTCAAATGTATAGAAACCAGAAGACAACATGGTGGCAGCGGCTGTCTCTGAGTAAATCCTGTTTAAAATGTTTTGAGTCTTAATGTTGAATTAGATTGAGAAAAGTCAACTCAAATTAGTGCCAGAGAGAGAAAAACCGAATGAATCATGTGAAGAGGGCGTTTCTGCCAGAGGAGGTGATCCTTATCAGGGCAGGGCCCTCCAGGCCTCGAGCCACCAAGGTCATCACTGCCTCCAGCTCTGCTGCGGATATCAGGGCTGCACCCAGGCATAGAAAAACTGATGTCACTTTTGGGTTACAGGTGTGCTAGGCATGTAACCAAATTACACTTTTATTAATACATTTGATGATTATGTGAATGTTTTTGTCAACTGAAGGCGTTGTGATTTTGTACTTTGGAATCCTCTTATATTGAGATTTAGCCTTCCCACATTCACATCCCTGTGATGTCAACCTCAGTTGAACTAGTATCTGCACCCCTGTGTGATGTCAGGGAGATGTGTTTAAATCTTTATTTGGAGTGTGCGATGTAAGAGTTTCTAACTCTTCTTTCTCAAAGAACACCATTGAGTGAGGGCAGCTCATCAGCACTGATATTCTAGCACCATGTGTGTCTCCTCAGGGGTAGTGGCAGAAGACAAGACATGCACGGGAGGAGGAGATCCCGAGGCACGTCCACATCTCAGTCGCAGCACTGCTTGCATCATTAGATTACAGCGAATGCTTCAAGTCTTCTCTTACATCAATCTCGTTCCTAAGTGGGCTCTAAGTTCCCAGAGTGAGCTCACTCACAGGGCCCCATGGACCAAAGCAGAGATCATGGCCTGACAACTTGTGGGACTTGTTCTTGCTGCAAGTGGGTGGATATCCCCTGAGATGAAAGGGAATGGCATTGAGGGCTGGAGAGATGTGGCCATATTCCCTCAATTAACTTTACTCTTCCTGGAACCTGTCAGCGATTAACGTATCTTGGGCATGTCTCGCATGTCTTCCTTCCTCCATGGCGTGATCACGCTCATACTGACCCTCAGCAGCTCCTGAGCCTCTGGATCTTCATCATCCAATGAGCTCTCATCCTCCTCCAGGTCATCCTCTGGCAGGGAGTCACCTCTTTGCCAGATTGTGAAGGGCGCAACACAGTGTGGTGATGCGGGAAACCCTGTTGGAAGTGTGTTGGGAGTAAGCCACCTGAGAAACAAATCTTCAGAAGCCCTATGGTCTGCTCTATAAGGGAGTGTGTGGAGCTGTGAGCAGTGTTGTACCTCTCCTTGGAATAACTCTGAGGGCGATGCACCGGTGTCATCAGCCAGCGTTTCAGTGAGTACCCCTTATCCCCAAGCAGCCATCCCTGCAGACGTAATGGCCCCTTGAAAATCTCAGGAACCTGGGAGTGACTCAGGATGTAGGAGCCATGGCAACTCCCAGGGTACCGTGCACAGACGTGCAGTATGTGCTTCTGGTGATCACACACCAGTTGTACATTGATGGAATGGTAGCCCTTGCAGTTTATAGGCATTAGGGGCTGCTGCTATGAAGCTCGTATAGCCACATGGGTGCAGTCTATTGCACCCTGCGCTCTTGGGAAGCCTGGGATGGCAGTGAAGGCGGTGAATCTTGCAGCTTGGCTATCTTCATCCAGAGCAAACCTGACATAATGATGGGCCTTCCTGTAAAGGGCAACTGTGACCTCCTTTAGGCACCGATGAGTTGCGGACTGAAAGATGCCGCACAGCTCACCTGTCAATCCTTGGAAAGAACCAGAGGCCAAGAAATGGAGTGCAGCAGTCACTTTCAAAGCCACTGGCAGGGAATACCCTCCAACTCCACGTGGCATCAGGTCTCCATGAAGAATGTGGCATATGTGATGTACCAGATCTCGGGACATGAGCAGATGTGCATGGCATTGCCTCTCACTCATTTGTAAATAGGAGACTCTTCTACAATAAACCCTCAGTGTGGCGATTCACCCCCATGTCTGGGTCTCTCCTCCTGACCCTCCTGTTCAGGCTGTGGCTCCACTTGACCATCTCCCTCGGGCGTGGCCTCGAGCTGGAGCTGCGCGCGGAGTCACCTCTCCCTCCTTCGCCTCCTCCATTGCATTATGACCCTGACAAAGGCAGCATTGAGCCCTGGATCCATATCTGCTTTTGCCTTCTCTCTGAAAGGAAACATTGAAGACATTAATGATTCAAGGGGGCAAGAAAGCGAAGCTCAGAAGATGAAACGTATGGAAACTGTAAGGGTCCATAGTTTTATGTCCTACTTGCATGGTGGCTGATGCCACTTGGCCCTAGCACACACATAGAGGTGACCAAGATGGCATCACAGATATGTAACATCTTGAATGGAATGCTAATTTAAGTGAGATGATTGACCCAACCTAGCTCTCTGCTCCAATCTCTGATGAGGCATATTAATGACCAATCAATTGCTCATGGTCAATGAGAGGATGTCCTTTGTCCCAATTGGAGTGGCACATCTGGTAAACACGTGACAGGCCTTCATTGATGGAATGCCATATACGATACAGCCGTGCCTCCATCACTATTGCCCGTATTCCCAAATTCTACATTCCTGTGTGTTACACTTGAGATACAATGACTGTGATATGGGGCCACTGAGTCCTGTGTTGTCCTTTAACAGTGCTAATGAAGCCATTGGCTTTCATCACAAGGAGGTCGTCCTCCTTTCTTTCTAAGCAGCCTCCTGATCACTCTGGCAGCAAAAAGAGCTTAGAGGGCAACCCCAGAAAGGCCCCCCCTCGTATTTGCCCTTCCTCCTCACTGCCATTCCATAGTCTTCCCTCCCCAAAGCCCCCCCTCATGTTTGTCAGCCTGACCCCTCGCCTCACAGCCCACCCCTGGTTGAAGTGCTAGTCTCTGAAAGTGGAGGCCTACATGAGTACCACAGCACAGTGGTGTTGCTTAGGACAATGGAAGCAAATAGTAGGAGCAGTCCAACCCTACAGCCCCAACAGAGCGGCGTCCATCGCAACAAGACCGGTGCAGCGCTATGGCAGGTATGTTCCGCTCACCTCGGCGTTACCAGCAAATTGAGGTGCGACTTGTGCATGCCACCCCTTTTCAAATGGGTCTGATGCCGACGTAATTTCCCACTGGCGTGACGGAAGGTTGGAAGACGTAGCAAGACTCCGGCGAGCGGCAGTTTTAGTAAGCATTCATGACATGCTAATGAACGCAAATGGCGTTTGCGCCACTTGTTGGCGGGATGACTGACCCACCATGAAAACACCGTCGGGAGAATCGCGACCTGTTTTTATGGTGGCAGGTTTCTGATTTTTTTGCTGGATTCTCTGCTCCCACCTGCCACGAAACCCATCACAGGCGGGATGGGAGAATTCCGCCCCAGGTTTAACTCATTTATTAGAATTCTCTGAGAAGTAACAAGCAACGTGGATTAAGGGGGACCTGTAGATGTGGTGTATTTGGATTTCCAAAAGACATTTAGTAAAGGTTGCTACATAAGGGAGCGAGGGAGTAACATATTAGTATAGATAAGGAATTGGTTAGCTAACAGGAGGCAGAGAGTAAGGATAAATGGGCCTTTTTTGGGTTGGCAATTAGTGACATAGGAATCAGTGCTGGGACTCAACTATTTACAATCTATATCAATTACACGAATGAGGGGACCGAATTTATGGTCATTAAATTTGCCAATGACACCAAGATAGGTAGAAAAGTTGTCAAGAGGAGATAAAGAGTTTACAAAGGGATTATAGATAAGTTAGATGAATGGGCAAAAATTTGGCAGGTGGAGTATAATGTGGAAAAATGTGAACTTGTCCACTTTTGCCAGAAGGACAGAAAAGCAGCATACTATTTAAACAGAAAGAGATTGAAGAACTCAGTGGTACAGAGGGATCTGGGTGTCCTGGTACATGAATCACAAAAAGTTAGTATGCAGACACAGCAAGTGATTAGGAAGGCAAATGGAATGTTGCTGTTTATTGCAAGGGGAAGGGAATATAAAAGTAGGGAAGTATTACTGCAGCTGTACAGGACCCTGGTGAGACCACATCTGAAGTACTGTGTATAGTTTTGGTCCCCTATAATTGCATTAGAAGCAGTTCAGAGAAGGTTCACTCAACTAATTCCTGGGATAAAGGGCTTATCTTATGAAGAAAGGTTGAGCAGGTTAGGTCTATACCCGTTGAAGTTTAGAAGAATGAAAGATGATCTTATTGAAACAGATAAGATCCTGAGGGGGACTTGATCATGTGGATACAAGAAGGATATTCCCTCTTGTGGGGGGACTAGAACTAGGAGTCACAGGTTAAAAATAACAGGTCTCCCTTTTAAGACAGAGATGAGGAGAAATTTTTTCTCTAGTGTCATAAGTCTGTGGAATTCTCTTCCCCAGAAAGTAGTGGAAGCTGGATCATTAAATTTATTCAAGGCTGAGTTAGACAGATTTTTGATAGACAAGGGTTATGGGGGACAGACAGGAACATGGGCCGGAATTTTCCAGCCACCCCTGCAGCGGGTTCCCCTGCAGTGGGGCCAGTGAGCCATTAAAATCTTCATTCACATCGGTTGGACCAGAAGATCCCATCAGCGTGATGGGCTGGAAAATTCCGGCCGTGGAGTTGAGACCACGATCAGATCCATTGTGATCTTATCAAATAGTGGAACAGGCCTGAAGGGTCGTATGGTTTACTCCTGCTCCTAAGTCCTATATTCCTGATCATATCAAGGTCTACGGTATAGATGAGAAAGATCAGGACTATCATGTACATGAAGCCATGGAGAAAACCAGGAAAGCTGGGATCAAGACAAATGCATTGTGAAGGTGACAGAATGCCAGTTCTTCGGAACGATGTACACACCTGACGGAGTTAAGTCGAGTTCTGACAATGTCACAGCCATCTAAGATGGAAGCTCCAAGAGACAAGATAGAATTTCCTTGGCTTGATCCAGTACATGCGTTCTTTCATTTCTCACATGTCAGAACACACAGCAAATCTACAAGATTTGACGAGAGATGGTGTTGAGTACCAGTGGTCAGAGTTATATGAAAGGAGTTTCTTCAAACTCAAAGAAGAGGCAAGGAGACAAGTCTGTCATACTAAACAAAGAAACCTGTCACTCTGCAAGTCGGTGCTTCTACAAAAGGACTGGGATCAGCCCTGGTGCAAGAGGGAAAGCCGATAGCGTTCACATTCAAACCTCTAGCATCAGCTGAGACCAGATATGCCAACATAGAAAGAGAGTTTTTGGCAGTCATGTATGGAGGTGAGAAGTTCCATACATATCTGTATGGGAGAAAGATATAGTGGATAGTGATCGTCACCCACTGCAGCAGATCTACAAGAAAAGATCTCGGTATAAAAATCCATCACCTAGTGAACGCAAACCACCAAAACTGAGTCAAATTAGAGATGAGACCAGCAAAGATAGAGTCACAGATGCTCTCTGAGCAATTGATCAAGGGATGGCCTGACAAGATACAGCAAACACAGCCAGCAATACAGCAGTACAGGTCTATCAGAGATGACACCTCACTGGAAGATGGTGTTCTGCTAGCCAGATCCAGAATAATCATCTCCAAAACAATGCAGAAAGAACTTCTCTGAAAGATACATGAAGGCCACATGGGAATGGAGAAGTGTAAGCTCAGAGCCAGATCAGCTGTGTACTGGATTGACATCTAAAAAAAACATTGAAAGAACGGTGTCTACATTCAATGTATGGCAGAAGTACAGCAGTGCGCAGCAGAAAGAGGAGATGATAGCTACTGAAGTACCACCCAGACCATGGCGTAGAAACTGATTTATTCATAGACAATCAAGAATGGTACCTCATAGTTGCAGGCTACTCCTCAAAGTTCCCTTTTATCAGAAAGGTAAAAGATCTGAGAGCGACAACAATCATCTCAGCAGAACGAGTTCTGTTCGCTGAGCAAGGTACTCCTGAAAGAGTAATATGTGACAATGCAACCTAATTCACTTCCAGGGAATTTAAGGAACTGTGCAGCATGCTAACTCATCACTGAGGGTGATGAATGCCAGATCTGCAAGATGGGGGCACGACATCTGACCACCTAAGTGATATCATGCATAATGTTTTTGAGAAAAGAAAACAACCTATAAAAGACTTTTAAGGTGTTTAGTTTAATTATAAAGTTGATAATGTTTAATTTAGAAAAAAACTTAATGATTGGACAATTATATTGATATAAAGGCATTATATATATATATATATATTTCTTATAAGAGTGATTTATACTGTTGTATTATTTGTTAAGAGTTAGGAACTAATTGTTATGAGGATGTACATCCAGGGTGCCACATTTACTACTGTACTGCAGTCAGGTGTCAAGGAGCAATGTACCAGTCCACCAACCACATGGAGAACTGCAACAAATAAAATGATGGATCTTCACCGAGTGTGAGTCTAAGTGTGATTATTTCCAATTTATGGGAACAAGACATTAATATTCCCCTTATTCCTATCTCTGCTATTTACCTCAACTGTATACTGAGGTCCACATTCTCATGACTGTGTCTAAAGATCGACTGCTTCACGTTCATATAAATAAAAACCAGGTGCAGGAGTTAACCTTTCAGTGCCTCCAGCGCCAATCAAGATGATCACAACTGATCTTCTGCCTCAACTCCACCCGCTCTTCATGGCCCCTGGTTATAGAAGGAAAATGCTAATGAAAAATGGAAGAGGTTGAAATTATAATTTGTTTTTAGAGACAGGGCAGACATTAAGGGAAAGGCTTGTGATGCAGAAGGGTGCAAAGCAGGTTGAATAAAAGTCAAAATTGTTTCACCTCCACGTAAATGATGTTTCTGGGATTTATATTTGACCCTTAACGTTACTAATAATAATAGCTCCTCTGACATCAGAGCAGCATTGTTAATACAATTTTAGTGGTTGTTCCAGTGCCACAGTGCACAAGCTGAAATATCCAAAGCTGGTGGTTATCCAAATCGCGAGGATTTGGTTATTTCCCTAGACCGGCCAACACTCTAAGAGAAATAGTTAATTAGTAAATAGTCGTTTGGTAGTACAGAACTTCAGTATTGCTGAACAAAAAGAGACTTTTTTTGTTGAAGCTTTTTGTCTTGCACTCATCAGCACAATTCGCAAAAATTCGCAATTGTATGTTGCTCCCTTCACATGGGTATTCTTGCAAATTGTCCTGATGAGTGCAAAAGGAAAGCTTCCACAAAAAGAGTCTCTTTTTTAAACAGTGAGTAAATAATTAATAAAACATGAGCAAGCTGAAAGTACAGACTCAGTATCATACAGGGGGGTAATTGGGCCCATTGTGTATGTTCCAGTTCTTTGAAGGGGCAATCTAATTAGTTCCACTCACCTGAACCCTTCAAAATTTCTCCTTTTCAAATATTTATCTAATTCCCTTTTGAAAGTTACTACTGAATATGATTACGTTTGGTTTTTCAGGAAGTTCATTCCAGATCACGACAACTCAGTATACCTTAATAAAATTGCACCATGTCCCTCCTGCATTTATCTTTGCTGATTATCTTAAATCAGTGTCCTCTTCTGCCAGTGGAAAGTTTCACCCTCTCTACTCTATGAAAACTGACCCTCTTCTGCCAGTGGAAAGTTTCACCCTCTCTACTCTATGAAAACTCTTCAGTAGGAATGAAACTCGATAGGATGAAAGTGCGAGTACGATGTGAGACGACCGCCAAATGATTCAATATTGACAAGTGATCTCAATGTGGACTCAGTTCCTGTGTGAACTTCCCCCAATCCCCTCCCCCCTCCGCACTCCATGACGATTTCATTCTTTAAAAGCAGAGAGGTGCTCCCTGCTGAATGTAAAAGATCCCATATCATTAATTCGAAGAAGAGTAGGGTGCTCTCCCCGGTATCCGGGTCAATATTTATTCCACAGCCGACATCACAGTAACAGTCGTTCTGGTCATTATCACATTGCTATTTGTGCAAGCGTGTTGTGCGCAAAATTAGCCGCGTTTCCCACATTTCAACAGTGACTACACTTCAAAAGTACTTCATTGACTGTAAAGTGGTTTGGGGCGCCCTGCAGTTGTGAAAAGCGCTACATAAATGCAAGCGTGTCTTTTATGAAGCCGACGGACCCTGCAGTCTCTGGTTTATGGTAGAGGCAGAGGCTGGTTATAAAATTCCCAGAACGACTCGTCCTTTTCAACATTTCTCCCAGCTGGTGTTTTGATTTCTTCTCGGTGCTCGGTCACCACTGCAGTCCCCGGCTTTGCGGTGGTGCCTTCTAGCTTTGGGGTGATTTTCTTTGGCTTGGGGATGGCCTTCCTCAGTGCTTTGGGTGGCCTGGGCTGCGGTTGCACAGCGGGATCGCCTGGTCCGAGTGTGGAGATGACGGAAGGCCAGTTCTTTGTTAATTTCGGCCGCTCTTCAAAGTCCTGCTGGAGGGTTCGCGACAGCCTCTCGCAGGCCAGCAGCTCTGTGGTCCAGACACCTTTAAACAGCAGAATGAGGAAAGTGACCCAAACAATCCTCCAGTTTCTCAAATGTCAATCTAATTTTGCTCTCAGATTTTCCCCGCAGTGACATTCATCGTCAGCTGTGGCTCAGTTGGTAGCGTGCTCCCTCTAGCCTCTAAGTCAGAAGATTCCAGGGTTCACATCCCACCCCAGAGACTCAAGCAGAAAATCTGAGCTGACACTCCCCAAAATCTGAGCTGACACCCCCCAGGCAGTACTGAGGGAGTGCTGCACTGTTGGAGGTGCCATTATGAACGGGACATGAAATCAGAGGTACCATCTGTCCTCTCAGATAAATGCAAAAGTTCCCTTGACACAGCCTGATGTATGAGGGAGTTCTCCCTGGTGTCCTGGTTAATATTTATCCCTTAACCAACACAGTAACTACACCGAAAAATGAATAAGAACATTCAGAATATAAGAGTTAAAACTTCAGAACGTATCTACATAAAATTATAGTAAGGGTACAACTGGAGACTGTGCGCTCTTTGTTTTCCATGCTTAAGATAAAGAACGCTAAGGAAACAAAGAAAGAACAAAGGGCAAAGAAAAGTACAGCACAGGAACAGGCCCTTCGGCCCTCCAAGCCTGCGCCGATCATATTGCCTGTCAAACTAAAACATTTTGCACTTCCGGGGTCCGTATCCCTCTATTCCCATCCTATTCATGTATTTGTCAAGCTGCCTCTTAAACACCACTATCGTACCTGCTTCCACCACCTCCTCTGGCAGCGAATTCCAGACACTCACTACCCTCTGCGTAAAAAAACTTGCCCCGCACATCTCTTCTTTAGTTTTCTCCTCTCACCTTAAATCTATGTCCCCTAGTTATTGACTCTTTCACCCTGGGAAAAAGCTTCTGACTATCCACTCTGTCCATGCCACTCATAATTTTGTAAACTTCTATCAAGTCGCTCCTCGATCCTCAATCTCCGTCGAAACGTTGAGGAGTAACAGACATTTCCTAGGATGCTACAACAGAAATAAAATACTACAGATGCTGGAAATCTTAAACAAGAACAGAAAAAAGCTGAAAACACTCAGGCGGTCTGGCAGCAGCTTTGAAGAGTGAACAATGACGTTCAATGGTCTTCCATCAAAATTTCTGAAACGTCAACTCTGTTTCCCTGTCTCTCTCTGTCTCTGTCTCGGTCTCTCTCTCTAAACAGAAGCTGCCAGGCCAGCTGAGTATTTTCAGAATTTTCTGCTTTCCTTTTCACGGAGGCTGCCTGGGATGAGGAAATACAAATATAGAAAGCTTATTAAAAATTGGAGCCATTTCCAAAATGACAGAGGCGGTGAGGGGATGATTTGATGGTTTAATTTAAAAGTTTGAAGGGTTGGGATAGAGTAGAAGGAACAGGCTGTCTTGTGTAGTGGAGGGATCCAGAATAAAAGAGCAGATACGATTGCACTAGAGAGGGTACAGAAGAGGATAACAAGGGTGTTGCCTAGACTGGAAAATTTTAGTTATGAGGAAAGATTGGATAGGCTGGGGTTGCTTTCTTTGTAACAAAGGGAAGATCTAATTGAAATCTATAAAGGCCTAGATAAAGGTCTAGAGAGAGTGGATCAGAAGGATCTATTCCCTTTGGTTGAAGGGTCCATAAATAGGGGACATAAATTTAGCATAAGAGGTAGGGGCTTTAGAAGGAATGCTAGGGGAAATGTTTTCATCCAGAGGCTGGCAGGACATTCACTGCCTGAAAAGGCAGTCGAGGCAGAAATCTTCATACCATTTAAAAAGTACTCAGACAGGCATGAAGTACCGCAACCTAAGGGCTATGGGCCAAGGGCTGGAAAGTAGAGTTAGACTGGATGGCTCTTTGTCAGTTGGCATGGACACGATGGGCTGAATGGCCTTCCTCCACTCCATGAGCTTCTACAATTCTGTAATTTGATGGAAGTACGATTAATTGCAAAAAAGATTTAGGGCAGAGAGCAGAAGAATTTTTTTGTGCCTAGGGTTGCGAGGCTGAGTGATATTCTGCTACAGTCACTGATTGAAGCAGAGGCTGTCTCAACTTTTAAAAGTAGGCTAAATAGGAAATGGGGGAATTAAGGAATATGGGGGCAGGGCAAATGCACCAGAACAGGTTTAGTGCTCAAGTAGAGGGTAAAGGACAACATTAACAGCGTGAACTGAGAACCTCAGTCCCATACTGTAATTCTTGCGTGAGTTTAATGAATCACACCAGAGAAAAACTAGAATTCACCTCATTAATACATCAGTAAAACAGCTCACAGTCGGACAAGTGGAAAATTTAACAATACATAATCAGGATTTTAAAGCTGTTGGATAAATTTCCACAAAGGAAACTACTTGCCTGACAAAAAGTTCATAACTAAATTAGATGTGTCCTTTAAAGCCAACACTTTCACAGTCTCTAGTGACAAAGACTGGTAACCACAACTATTCTGTGCACAAAGTCCATTGGACACCAACCTGTGTTCTTCCCAATGATACGCCTGTGGCCAACAGCACACTAAGAACATAAGAAATAGGAATAGGACCCTTGAACCTGCTCCACCATTCAAGACGATCATGACCTATCTAGCTCAAGTCAACTTTCTTGCCCCATCCCTATAACCCTCGATTCCATTAGTGCCCCAAAATCTCAAATATACTTCTGGAGTGAGCATCCATAACCATTTCCAAAGACCTTGGTGGGGGCGGCGGTGGGGAAGGGAAGAAATTTCTCCTCAACTCAGTGCTAAATGGCTGACCCTTTATCCTGATACTGGGACTCCTAATTCTCAGCTTTCCAGCCAAGGGAAACAGCCTTTGACAGCATCGACCCTCAAGGGCAATAAGGGAGGGACAAATCCTGGCCTAGCCAGCAACACCCACATCCTGCAAATGGATTGTTTTTTCAAAAAGCCAGCAATGCTCATATTCCATGAATGAATAAAAACCTTGTTAAGCCCTCCAAGAATTGTATACATTTCAATGAGATCACTTCTTATTCTTCTGAACTCCAAGGAATATAGATTTGTTCTACTCAATTCCTCCCCATAAGCCAACCATCTCAACCGAGGAATCAAACTATTGAAGCTTCAATGCACTCCCTCCAAGGCAAATATATCCTTCCTTAGGTAAGACCATAATTGTACACAGTATTCCAGGTGTGATCTCACCAAATGTACGTAGGGCTCCATGGTGGTTTTGAATACTTTGCTTTTAATTGGTGCTCTCCATTCAAACCCAGGCCAAATAACTCGTGATTTTATGGTGATGGGGAGGCAAGTTTTAAGAGTTGAAACTCTTTTATGTAACCCAAGTTACTCACTAGGCTTTTGTAGAAGGCCACAATCCTAATTAGGGCCTTGCCTGAGACCCACTTTCAGAAATACTCTGGTACAGGCTAAAGTGACATTTGTCAATGACTAACAACCCCCACCCCCCACTCCCACAGCCTAATCACAATCGCTTTGCTAAGGGTAGTTGTCAAGTGGAGGCCAGACACCTCACTATCAATAGAGAAAAGAGCAGATGGTTCAACACAGATCCTTCATGTTTTCCATTTTGGATGCAAGATGGTGTTTTGTAGTATTTCCCTGCCGCCTCTCATTATGGAGCGAGAAACGAGAGTGCGCAAAAATGCAATCCAGAACTCAACATCACTTGAGTCAGGTCATTAACTCTGAGAGACCACAGATAAAGGGAGGTGAGTTTGCAAATGGGCCCCTAGCCATGCTACATATATAAGGCAAAAAATAAAACAGTAATTCCCTGGTTCATTCCCCAAGGCAATGGCTTGACCAATCAGCGTCGACCTGCCCAGTTTGAATTTGAACAAAGCTAGGCAGTTAACTGTTTCACGCTGCATTCTCTATGGTAACACCTCCATCAATCAGGCTCCATTTTCCAACCAATCAGCACTCTCTTCTCATGCAGTATAAATCGTTGTTCACCTGTTACTGTTGGAAAATTCTTGCGAGCTATCCTAAATGAAAAGCTTTGATGGCATATCTCTTTTTTTCAGCAATACACAAGTTCTGTACTACCAAGCAATTATTTGTAAAAATAAAACTAAAAATAGCTGTGAAATGAAGGTTCCCCAGGCTTATTCCTGTAATGGAAGGGTTGCCCTATGAGAAGATATTCACTGGGTCTATATTCCCTTGAATTTAGGGGAGAGGTGGTCTCACTGAAAATTATAAAATTCTTTACGGTCATAACAGGAGCAACACAGAGGATGTTTCCCTGACTGGGAGATCTACAACATGGGATCACAGTCTCAGAATAAGGGGTCAATCATTAGGATGAGGCGAAGAGAAATTTCTTCCCTCGAACGGTTGTGGATCTTTGGAATTCTCTACCCCAGGGGGCTGCTGATGATCAGTCGTTGAGTAGTCAGAAGTCAGAAGATTCTTTGGATACTAAAGGATTCAATTGATATGGTAATAGTGCAGGAAGGTAGCGTTGAGTAGAAAATCAGCCATGATCTTATTAAATGGCAGAGCAGGCCCAGGTGGCAATTAACTTACCCCTACTCCTATTTCTCATGTTCTTATGTAATTCATACCTCATGAAACTCACTGCATAAAATAAACCAAATCTGTAAAACAGCTCTTTATTAATGACCAGGTTCCCAGAGCCTAATTTTACACGTTTGGGTAACTCAATTCTGAAGCCAGATAATCTTGAGTTTAGACTGGATAGATCCAGTCAGACTTTTATCTTTCCAAGGCAGGTGAAATGAGGACCAGTCTTGGAATGTTTGATGTTGGATAAGGGTCTCAGGGACCAGGCGACAGCCATATACTCCCTGGCTGTCCAATGGACGCAGGAAATGGAGAAATGGGGATGGGGACCGCCGCAGATGGTCTCTGCCCGATGAAGACCCATGTCTGCTGGAACCATCTTTCACCCTCATGCTTATCTTACAATTTCCCTCATTCAAAATGAGAATGAGGTCACGAGAAATTCTTTTTAAATCGCACAAAACAGACAAACGAGACGCGATTTTGTTTCATTGTTTTATGTCCTTGGCTGTTCTAAGTGTTCTCCAATTGTTTCTCCAGCTCCTTTAGTGCTTTCTTCATTTTCTGATTAACAAGACTCAGCTCAACCCAGCGACCTAAAGAGATGACAGACAGCCTTGCCAGTGTCAAGATGCAAACGTGTGAATTGAATCATTTTCCTTAACCTATTTTTTTTTTTAAAAAGATGTAAAAAGGAGGGAAGGATTCCCCCGTTGAAGATCTCCTCAACTCACTGGTAGGCTTTGAATGGAAAACTCCAAGGCCTCCACCTCACCCACAACCCTCCCCCACTCCCTTCGTGCACCAGTCCGAAAAATATTCCAAAAGCACAGGTGCGGCCATCTCCTAGAGTCTTGCTGGGCACCACTTTGAAGAGTAACAGTTGGCCATTGTTCACAATCCCGTCATCCCCTTTGTAGCAACCAAGAGATGAGTTAACAGCAGCCTGGGGCCACTCTCGCACCATTCTGGGGAGAGGAACCGTCCGGGCTCCACTCAACACATCCCCGGACCAACAACTGAGATCATTGAACGGACTGGATGAGATTAAAGACTTTTAAAAAAGGGCCTGGTAACTCCATGTGGTGCTGTGTTTATGGAAACATTGTGTGGCTACGAAAGCAAAACGTTGCAGATGGTGGAAATCTGAAAATAGGAAGAGAAAATGCGGGAAATGCTCAGCAGGTCAGGCAGCAGCTGTGGAGAGAGAAACAGAGTTAATGTTTTAGGTCCAAAACTTCTTCCAGTTCTGTTGAAAAGCTAAGAGGAATAACAGCTTGTAAGAGAGTACAGAAGCGAAGAAAAGCAGGTGAGACCAGGAAAAGAACAAAAGGGAAGGTCTGTGATAGGGCAGACAGCAGGAGGAATTAACCGACATGAGAAATGATAAGAACATCAGAAAAAGGAGTAGGCCACTCAGCCCCTTGAGCTTGTTCTGCTGGTCAATAAGATCATAATTGATTTGATTGAGCCTTAACTCCACTTTCCTGCCTGTTCCCATAACCCTTGACTCCCTTGTTGATCAAAAATCTGTCCAACTCAGCCTGGGGTTATATCCAATGATCCGGCCTCCACTGCTCTCTGGGGAAGAGAATTCCAAACACTAATGACCCTCAGAGGAGAAATTCCTCCTCATTTACATCTTAGATGGGAGATCCCTTATTTTGAAACCGAGTTCTAGATTCCCCCATAAGGGGAAATATCCTCTCAGCATTTACCCTGTCAAGTCCCTCAGAATCTTCATGTTTCAGTAAGATTACCTTTCATTCTTCTAAACTCCAATGAGTGTATAGGCCCAACCTGCTCAACCTTTCCTCATAAGATAAGCCCTTTCATCCCAAGAATCAGCTGAGTGAACCTTCTCTGAACTTCCTCCAATGCAATTATGTCCCTCCTTAAGTAAGGAGACCAAAAGTGTACACAGCACTCCAGGTGTGGCCTCACTAATGCTCTGTACAGTTGTAGCAAGACTTCCCTACTTTTACACTCCATTCCCCTCACAATAAAGGCCAATATTCCATTTTCCTTCCTAATTATTTGCTGTACCTGCATACTAACATTTTGTGATTCATGTACAATGATACCCAGGTACCTCTATACCACAGCATTCTGCGGTCTCTATCCATTTAAATGATAATCTGCTTCTCTATTCTGCCAAAGTGGACAACCTCACATTTCCCCACATTATATGCCATGGGCCAAATTTTTGCCCACCCGCTTAACCTATCAATATCCCTTTGCAGAATCCTGTGGCCACGTGACCACCAGAAGGAGAGAATAGCTGATTTAAGCGTTTGGCTGGTATACAGCTCAGAGGAATGCGCAAGTTATCAGAAAGAATGGGAAAACAAGAATTACACACCCACGGATGCTACCCGAGCTGCTGAGTGTTTAGAGCATCTTATTTCAGCATCTGCGACAGTTTGCTTTGTGCTCTCTTGATGGCTTCAAAAAAAAAAAATGCAATCAATCCTTGCCGTCCCCCAATCTTTGCTGGTCTGGTCAATTTCAGCAGAGCCAGTGGTAGAAACACCAATAATTGGCTACAGCCACCCAGGGGCTAGATAGCAAGAGCCAAAGTCCCTGATCCTAACCAACGACAGATACATAGGTACAGGACCAAAAAATGGATTCCTGTCAAGACTCACATGTGGATAGGGCATTTGTGTGTAGGTTCAGGGATGGTGGTGACTAACAAAGCCAAACTGTGGGATAACTGCGGAGGGGCATGGCAGTGGTGAAAAGGGTACAACTAGTAAGAGGCACCTCCCCATCTCACCCCATCAACTTTACTCATTCAGATCCTTGTTACACGGTGTCATTGACGAGGCAGGGAATCATGTCTGGAACAGGAATGACACGCGGAGGGGACACAACTGGTGAGAAATTATACATACCCAATTCATCGGTCTTTCTACCATGCCAGTGCTCTAGGTCGCGTTTGAAGCGGTGATGCACCTCTTTTGTGTAGGTGGATTGTGCCTCACTCTGCCATTCATCCGAGGGGCCTAACATCCCAAAATAAAGCATCAATAACAGTTTACCACGCGTGACAGCAGAACTTTACTCTGTACCATTCACACACGTTAGGCTTCAATTTACAAATTAACACAGCTATTGAGTAACAGCGTCAGAAATACACCTTCCCACTGAAACTGACATCAGACTCGATATGTAGTGAGGAAAGTCCCAACCCACAGAAATGAGTGTTGCAGAAACGCACTCACCAATGATTTGCAATTTTGAGCTTAAGAGTGGCTTGGAAATCTAATGTGTGGCATTCCAGCCCTCAAAACATTTTTTTTGTTCCTGGGATGTAAGCAATACTGGCAAGGCCAGCATTTATTGCTCATTCCCACTTGCCCTTCAGAAGGTGAGCTGCCTATACAACTGAGTGGCTTGGTAGGCCATTTCAGAGGGTGGTTAAGAGTGAACCACATTGCTGTGGATCTGGAGCCACATGTCCGCCAGACCAGGTAAGGATGGCAGATTTCCTCTCCTAAAGGACATTAGTGGCCCAGATGGGTTTTTACAACAAATCTGGTAGTTTCATGATTATTGCTAATAAGACTGACATTTTATTCCAGATTTATTAATTGAATCTAAATTTGCCTAGCTGCCGTGGTGGGATTTGAACTCTCATCTCCAGAGCAAAAGTCTGGATCTATGGATTACTAGTTCAGAAATAACACCACTATGCTACCATCTTCAAGTCTGTGCTTAACGGTTCCTTTTGAGAGATGCCAATTAAAGCCCCCGTCCCATCTCCCCTCACCCCTCCTTCCCCGTCGTTCACTTACATTTTACAGTATATAGCGCGCAGTCAGATAGTGCAGCTGTGCCAAAGGGAATGGAAACTCTTTCGAGTTACCAACAGTCACAGATTGCAACTCTTTTCGAGTACAATCACAGTTCTTGGTTTCCGGGAGTGGGACATGAACCCACAACCCTCTGATTCAAAGGCGAGGGTGCTATGAACTGAGCCACAGCTGACACCTCCCCAAAGGGAATGGAAGAAGCACTTGTTGACATGGGCAGGATATTGGATACTTGTGCACTTTAATAAGATATAACTATAGGTCAGACTGTTCAATAATTTTCAACCCCGTTTACAAAGAAGATGCAGTTGAGATTCTGAGGTGTAGGAAGTCCAGACGTCATCCATCATGATCGTAATGCTACCCAAGCATGCTGCGTATCAAAGGAGCAGGACTAGGGAAGAGAGAGAGGCTTTATAGATCAATACATGGCCAACAGAAGATTGTTTGGTCCATTATGCCTGTGCCAGTTCTTTGGGAGAGCTATCCAATTAGTCTGATTACTTTGATCTTTGCCCATAGCCCTGCACAATATTTTTTCAAGTATTCATCCAATTCCCTTTGGAAGTTCCTAATGAATCTGCTTCCACCACTCTTTCAGGCAGTGCACTCCAGATCATAAAAGTATCTCCATCTCACTTTCTTTTGGCAATTATCTTAATTCTGTGTCCCCTGGTACTGACCCTCATGCAAACGGAAACAGTTTCTCCAGATTTACTCTATTAAAATCCCTCGGTTAAATCTTCCTTAACCTTCTCTGCTCAAAGGAGAACAACCCCAGCTTCTTTAATCCTTCTACACAACTGATCCCTCATCCTTGATACCATACCATTACTGGTTGGCTACCTAAAGGATTGAAGTGGAGATTAAAGTATCTGTGAGATGCACGATCTTTGCCAGGTGAACCTGGGAGCTGAACATAGGCAGTCGGGAATCGGGAGTGGTATAAATTGAGCCCGGGGATTGGAGTGCGACCTTTCCCACCTGGGAGCTGAACAGAGGTATTCAGGAATCGGGAGCGACATAAATAGAGCCCGGGGATTGGAGCGCAGCCTTTCTTACCTGGGAGCTGAAAAGAGGCAATAGGGAGTTGCATCTTGGCTGCTGGAGAAACAGAGTAAAAAAGACCAACTGTGACACCACAGGAAACTAGGAAGTTAATTAGCCGGTAAGTGTTTTGTGTAAGGGACAGTGTATTAATAGGCAAGTTAGGACACAGCACTTAAGGTGGATCTATAAATTAAAACTAAAATAAAATAAATATAAAATAAAACAGTCAAAATAAATACCTAATATACATACCAGTGCAATTAAGAATTGTATAACCTTTAGTTTTATTGTAGGTTGTACTCCCCTAGTATGTGGCTCGCTACAACACTAGTCCCAGTACAGTTCAGGTGTAGACCGTCCCAATGGTACAGCCCCCACTTTCCCCAGTACTGGTGCCAGTGCCACACAAACCACAACCCACTTCTCCCACGCCAGTCTTTGAGCCATGTATTCATCCTTCTAATATTTGCCCTATGCCAATTTGCACGTGGCTCAGGTAATAATCCAGAGATTATTACTTTTGAGGTTCTGCTTCTTAATTTGGTACCTAGCTCCTCACACTGACAATGCAGAACCTCCTTCCTTGCCCTGCCTATATCATTGGCACCTACATTGACCACGACAGCTGAATCCTGATCTTCCCATTGCAACTTCCTCTGCAGCCCTGAGCATATGTCCCGAGCTCTGGAACTAGGCAGGCAACACAGCTGTCTGGACTCTCACTCTTTGCAGAGAACAGTGTCAATCCCCCTCACTATACTGTCCCCTGCTGCCACTATATTCCTATTTGCTCCCCCAGCTTGAATGGCCTACCATGCCATGGCCAGCCTGCTCATCCAGCTTGCAGTTCTCCCCTTCGTCCGCACAAGTTTTGAGCACCTCAAACCCTTTGGCAATGGCAAAGTCTGAGGCTGCTCCACTCCTGACTCTCAGTCCCTTTACCTGCTTCACTCATGGTCATATCCTCTTGTCCCTCATCATTGGCCAAAACAGACGACCCTATTCTAATAGGTGTGACCGTCTTCTGGAGCAAAGTGTCCAGGTATTTCTCACCCTCTCTTACTTTGCGCATTGTCCCTCAGTACAGTAAATTGCAGCATACATGGGAATTATTCTAAATTAATTAAGAGAGTAGTTGAATTAACTAAATAACATACCAATCCAAACAGGTGTTATTTTGCAGCTGTGGAATGTGGGCACTTTTGGATGCCAAGGCGATCCAGGACAAAGACGCCTGCAGAAAGCGTAAGCAGCTTGAGGAATTCCGGATCAGGATTATTGATCAGGAGGCCGAACTGCAGACAATGCACAACGTAAGAGAGGGCGAGAAATACCTGGACACTTTGCTCCAGAAGACGGTCACACCTTTTAGAATAGGATCGTCTGCTTTGGCAAACGGTGAGGGACAAGAGGATATGACCATCAGTGAAGCAGGTAAAGGGACTGAGAGACAGGAGTGGAGCAGCCTCAGACTTTGCCATTGCCAAAGGGTTTGAGGTGCTCAAAACTTGTGCGGACGAAGGGGAGACCTGCAAGCTGGATGAGCAGGCTGGGCATGGCATGGGAAGCCGTTCAAACTGGGGGAGAAAATAGGAGTATAGTGGTAGGGACAGTATAGTGAGGGGGATTGACACTTCATTGCAGCAAAGAGAGAGAGTCCAGACAGCTGTGTTGCCTGCCCAGTTCCAGACATCTCGGGACATCTGCTCAGGGCTGCAGAGGAAGTTGCAATGGGAGGATCAGGATCCAGCTGTCGTGGTCAATGTCGGTGCCAATGATATAGGCAGGACAAGGAAGGAGGTTCTGCATTGTCAGTATGAGGAGTTAGGTACCAAATTAAGAAGCAGAACCTCAAAAGTAATAATTTCTGGATTATTACCTGAGGCACGTGCAAATTGGCATAGGGCAAATAAGATTAGAGAGATGAATGCGTGGCTCAAAGACTGGCGTGGGAGAAGTGGGTTGTGGTTCGTGTGGCACTGGCATCAGTATTGGAGAAAGTGGGGGCTGTACTGTTGGGACGGTCTACACCTGAACCGTGCTGGGACCAGTGTCGTAGCGAGCCACATACTAGGGAAGTAGAGAGGGGTTTAAACTAAACAAAGGGGGGTGAGGGATCAAGCTTGGGCAGGTGTTGCAAATCATGGGGTAGAGTTAAAGCAAGGGAGCAAAGTGGTAATATGAGAAATGAGGGTCAGAGAATGGCAGGAAGGGAAGGGGAGAAAAACCTAAAAATGAAGCAACAGTCAAGACTAGATGTTACAAACGTAACAAAAAGGCAAAACTAAAGGCTCTGTATCTAAATGCAGATAGCATTCATAACAAAGTAAATTAATAGATAGCACACATTGAGATAAATAAATATGATCTGATAGCCATTACAGAGACATGGCTGCAGGATGACAAGGATTCAGTCCTCAATACAGAGGGGTATATAACATTCAAGAAGAATAGGAAACTAGGTAAAAGTGGAGGGGCAGCACTGTTGATTAAGAATGGCATTGGTGTAATAGTTGGAAATGACCTTGGTTCAGGAGATCAGGATGTAGGAGCGCTTTGGGTAGAGATAAGGAATAGTAGGGGAAAGTCGTCACTAGTGGGAGTGGTCTACAGGCCCCCAAATGTAGTAATCACAATGTAGGACAAAGTACACAAGAAGAAATATTGGGTGCTTGTGATAAAGGGACGACAATAATCATGGGTGATTTTAATCTACACACAAACTGGAAAAATCAGATTGGCAGTAGTGGCCTAGCTGAGGAGTTCGTAGAATGTTTTCGAGATAGTTTCTTAGAGCAGCACATTCTGGAGCCAACCAGAGAGCGGGTTATATTAGACTTATTATTGTGTAATGTGACAGGATTTATTAATGACCTCAGGGTAAAGGCACCCCTAGGTAGTAGTGACCACATAATTGAAATTTACATCCAGTTTGAAAGAGAGAAGAGTGGGTTAAGACTAGTATTTTAAACTTAAATAAGGGAAACCATGTGGGCAAGAGGGCTGAGCTGGTTGAAGTGAACGGGATACTAGGCTAGAGGATAGATCAATACAGGAGCAGGGGGAGACATTTAAGGGGATATTTCAGAATATGTCTATTCCTACTATAAAGAAATATTCTAAGGGGAAGACACACTATTCTTGATTAACTAAAGTAGTTAAGGAAAGCATAAAACTTAAGGAGAAAGCTTATAACTGTGGCAGGTCAGATGATTGGTCAGAATATAAAGAACAGCAGGGAATGACTAAAAGGTTAATCAGAGAGGAAGCTAGCTAGAAATGCAAAATTGGATAGCAAGAGCTTCACGTATTTAAAAAGAGTAAGTGAGTATTGGTCCTCTACAGAGTGAGAATGTGGAGTTAATGGTAGATAATAAGGAAATGGCGGATGAAATGAACAAATAATTTGCTTCTTTCTTCCCTACAGAGGATACAAAACATTCCAGTAATAGCCACAAATCAAGAGGTGGAAGGGAGAGGGGAGCTTGCTGAAATTACAATCAATAGGGAAGCCTTACTGAGCAAACTGTGGGATGACAACCAAGTCCTGATGGACTACATCCTAGGGTCTTAAGAGGTGGCTAATGAGGTAGTAGATGCGTTGGTGTTAATTTTCCGAAATTCCCTAGATTCTGGAAAGGTTCCATTAGACTGGAAAGTGGCAAATAAAACCCCTCTAGTCAAGAAGGGAGGGAGGCAGAAAACAGGAAACTATAGGCCAGTTAGCTTGATGTCTGTCATGGGGAAGGTGCTAGAATCGATCATTAAGGAGGTTATGGCTGGGCACATGGAAAAACTCAAGGTAATTGGGAAGAGTCAGCATGGTTTTGCGAAAGGGAAATCATGTTTAACCAATTTATTGGAGTTCTTTGGAGGAGCAACTTGGACCGTGGATAAAGGGGAGCCTGTAGATGTACAGTACTTGGATTTGCAGAAGGCATTTGATAAGGTGCCACATCAAAGGTTATTGTGGAAAATAAAAGCTCAATGTAGGGGGTAACATATTAGCCTGGATAGAAGATTGGCTGGCTAGGAGAAAACAGAGAGTATGCACAAATGGGTCATTTTCTGATAGGCAGGATGTAATGAGTGGATTCCCACAGGGGTCTGTGCTGGAGTCTCAACTATTTACAATTTACATCAATGGCTTAGATGAGGGGAGTGAAGGCATGGTAGCTACTTTTTTCTTTATTCATTCACGGGGTGTGGGCATCGCTGGCTGGGCCAGCATTTATTGCCCATCCCTAGTTGCCCTTGAGAAAGTGGTGGTGAGCTGCCTTCTTGAACCGCTGCAGTCCATGTGGTGTAGGTACACCCACAGTGCTGTTAGGGAGGGAGTTCCAGGATTCTGACCCAGCGACAGTGAAGGAACGGCGATATATTTCCAAGTCAGGATGGTGAGTGACTTGGAGGGGAACTTCCAGGTGGTGGTGCTCCCATGTGTCTGCTGCCCTTGTTCTTCTAGATGGTAGTGGTCGTGGGTTTGGAAGGTGCTGTCTAAGGAGCCTTGGTGAGTTCCTGCAGTGCACCTTGTAGATGGTACACACTGCTGCTACTGTAATCACAAGTGGGCCATATCAGAGTGGAGTTTGCAAACAGTTTTGAGGGTTTTTCTTTTAAACAGGATTGACAGAACTGTCTTCTGATAGGGAATGCAAACAGAAATGCTGAAAAAATTCAGCCGGTCTGACAGCCTCTGTAGGGAGAGAAAAACAGAGTTAACGTTTCGAGTCCAGTATGACTATTCTCCCAAAGAAGCATCATATTGGACTTAAAACGCTAACTCTGTTTCTCTCTCCACAGACGCTGTCAGGCCTGCTGGGATTTTCTTCAGCACTTTCTGTTTTTATTTCAGATCTCCAGCATCCACAGTATTTTGCTTTTATTTTAGTGTTGTCTTCTGATAGGGTTAGATAGGGGCAGGAGGGGGATTGTATTGAGCATAAACAACCACATAGCCCAGTAGAAACTGTTGCTGCGCTGTAGATATTATGTCATGTGGCGTAATAGTACAGTGCTCGAGAGCTGAAACTAAAAGATCCTCTCTTCACCCGATGTCCATTACTAGGAGCGGGTCACTGGAATTTCCCCTAATCCAAGGGTAGCCCTATTGTTACTCTGGCCAAGATCAAAAATAAACACAGATTGGGAATCAAAGCCATAATTATCCTGATCTACATAGAAGCTCACAGCAAGCACACAAGGCAGCCATTCGGCCGGTGAAGTCTGTGCTGGCTCTTTGAAAAAGCGGTCGAGTTTGGTCCCACAACCCCCGTTTGTTGTCTGAAACCGTGCAAGGTCCCTCATTCTCAAGTACCCATCCAACTCCCTTTTCAAATCATTTACAGAATCAGCTTCCAATGTGCAGCTTGAGTTTCAAGCGGCTGGGAAACTCAATGGGGTTTCAGCTGTTGCTCTACTCTTGCCTCTGAGTCAGGGGGTCTTGGGGTTCAAGTCCCACTCCAGAGGCTTAAGCACAAAAATCTCGGCTGATGCTCCAGTGCAGCACTGAGGGGCTGCTGCACTGTGGGAGGTTCTGTCTTTTGAATAGGATGTTAAACCAAGGACTTGTCTGTCCTCTCGGATGGACGTTAAAGATCTCACAGTACTATTTCGAAGGAGAGCAGGGGACTTATCACCAACGTCCCGGGACTAGTATTTATCCCTCAATCAGCATCACTAAAAACAGACGCTCTGATCATTATCACATTGCTGTTTGTGAGATCTTACTGTGTGCAAATTGGCTGCCACATCTTCCACATGACAACAGTGACTATACTTAAAAAGTGCTTTTTTGGCTGTAAAGCACTTTGGGACGTTCTGAGGTATGAAAGGCCTTGTTTTAGAATCATAGAAAGTTTATGGCACAGAAAGGGGCCATCCAGCCCATCGTATCTGCACCGGCCAATAAACGAGCCTAATCCCACTTTCCTGCACTTGGGCCATAGCCCTGCAGGTTACGGCACTTGAGATGCACATCCAGACACCTTTTAAATGAATTTCTGTCTCTGCTACCCTTTCAGGCGATGAGCTCCAGGCCCTCATGATGCTTTGAGAGAAACGATTTTTTTCTCTTCTCCGCTCTAATCTTTCTACCAATCACTTTAAATCTATGCCCCCCCTAGTCACTGATCTCTCTGCTGAAGTAAACAGGCCCTTCCCATCCACTCTGTCCAGGCCCCTCACAATTCCATACATCTCAATCAAATCTCCCCTCAGCCTCCTCTATTCAAAAAAGAACCACCCCAGCCCATCCGATATTTCCTCATAGCTGCAATATTCCAGTCCTGGCAACATCCTCATAAATCTCCTCTGTACCCTCACTAAGCCAATCCTTTCTGCAATGAGGTGAGCAGAACTGCACACAGCACTCAAGTGTGGCCTAACTAACCTTTTATTATAGTTCCAGCATAACATCCCATGTTTCAGATTGGCACCTCCAACAGTGCTGCACTAGAGTGTCACCCAGATTTTTTTGTGCTTAAGGCTCTGACGCGGGAGTTAAACCCACAGCCTTCTTCCTTTGTGGCAATCCAGCCATTATACTTGCAATGGAACAGCAGGAAAATCTTCTAACTTCAAACACGACAATTCGAGCAGCTGCTCTCTCTGCTGTAGTTTTTCCTTTTCCTCCATCCCTGACCTCCCCCAGACTTGCATTCACCCCAGTCCCAATCTTGTGTCCTTAAGTTTTCCCCTTCCCCCGCCACAGTCCCTCACCATGCTCATCTCTGTTGAGGACAACCTAGCTCTCCCTCAAACTGATCTAGACCCTATGCCTGGCCGCTTACCTACCTTTAATTCATTGGCTGTAAAGCGCTTTGGGACTTCCTGAGTTTGTGAAAGGTGCTATGTAAATGTAAAGCTCTTCATTTCTCTTTGCTCATCAACATGGTTTAACAGCTCAGCTTTTCCACAGGAACTCTCTCCACCCACCCGCCCCCCCCGATCCTCACAACTGCTTTTATCGCAATCCCTCATCAAAAAGCCCGGGCATCATTTCCGTGAAGAGGAGTCACACGGACTCGAAACGTCAACTCTCGTTTCTCTCTCCACAGACGCTGCTGAGTTTTTCCATCATTTTCTGTTTTTGTTTCAGATTTTCAGTATTTTGCTTTCACCATTTCCGAATACTCTTTTCGTTCTGAGGACTTGAGTGTTTTCTCGTTAACGCCCCACAACTCCTTTCCATCGAGCTTCGGCCCTGCTTATAGCCTCGAAAACCACCTTGGTCCAAGTTACCAATGACAATGAAGTGGCCATAGCGCCACTGTCTTGCTCGGCCATTCCATGTTCCTACAGCCAAGGTTGTTCTCCTTACATCAGAGAAGGTTAAGAGGAGGGTTGATAGTGGAGATTCAAATCATGAAGGGTTTAGACAGAGTAAATAAAGAAAAACTACTTTCAACAAAGCTCAATAACCAGTGGGGGCAGATTTAAGGTAATTGGTAAAACAACCAGGCGTGACATGGAGAAAAGCTTACACAAGTGGTTAGGATTTGGAATGCATTGCCTCTTAGGGTACTGGATACAGATTCAATAGCTGCCTTTAAAAAGGGAATCTGACAAATACTAAAAGCAAAAAATTGCAGGATTGTAGGTGGGGGGGAAGAGCCAGAGAGTGGAACTAACTGGATTAGAGGACTTGACCAGGTGAATACCAGGGGGATGTTTCCTCTTGTGCAGGAGACTAGAACGAGGGGACACAGTTTAAGAATCAGATGGAGCGGAGGGGAATTTTTTTTTTTCTCTCAGAGGGTCATTAGTCTGTGGAATTCTCCTCCCCGGAAAAGAGGCTGGGTCATTGAATTTATTCAAGGTTCGGTTAGAGAGATTTTTGAAAGACAAGGGAGTCAAGGGTTATGGGACAGGCAGGAAAGTGGAGTCGAGACCACAACCAGACCAGCCATGATCTTACTGAATGGTGGAGCAGGCTCGATGGGCTGAATGGCCTCCTCTGCTGTATTATTCTATTATTGCTCTGAAGAAGAGTCAGACGGACTCAAAACATTAACTCTGTTTCTCTCTCCACAGATGCTGCCAGACCTGCTGAGTTTTTCCAGCATTTTCTGTTTCTGTTATGTAGGAACTTGCTCATTTCACCTTCTCTCTAACTGAATTAAATGTTTCGGCAATAACAAAGTGAATATTTTACATCAGACTTGTAGCAGGAATTGGTGAATTGGCAGTACCTGGAAAGATGTTACATCGGAGAGGATAGCCTATTTTTTCATACCAATTTATATCATCAGAGGTGTTCTCCTGTGGCTGTGCCGGGGAATCCTCCAAATCCGAGCTCTTTGATGACGACTTCTGTTTCAAGAACTTATTAACCTTCAGAAAAGCAAGAAAGTCTCCAAGATGACTGTATGAACAGATAAATCAAATAACATCCTTTTTCCCGCTTTCTCTTGGTGTGGTGGGGGGAGCAGAATCCCTTGGGAAACAGCTCAGGCATATCAGCTATCTCCAGTAACTCACGCAAAGTGACCAATCTTCACATGTCAAACCACTGAACATTTGAGGCTATTTCTTCACAGGCACCATCACCATTGATCAAATCTGGACCTCATTTACTATCTACTTTCCCCTGTGGGAGATGGGTGCTCACCGACACCAGCTCAACTCAAGTGCGAACCTGCAGCAATGCAATTTACTGATAGTCCAAGTCAGGGCATAAGACGCATGAGCTGAGGTAGGCCATTCAGCCCATCGAGTCTGCTCTGCCATTCAATGAGATCATGGCTGATCCAATCATCCTCAACTGATCCCTTACTGATTAAAATTCTGTCTATCTCAGCCTTGAATATACTTAACATTCCAGCTTCTACAGCCCTCTGCGGTAAAGAATTCCACGGATTGACTACCCTCTGAGAGAAGAAATTCCTCCTCATCTCTGAGATTATGCCCTCTGGTCCTGGACTCTCCCACAAGGGGAAACAACCTCTCAGCATCTACCCTGTCAAGCCCCCTAAGAATCTTGGAAAAACTCAGCAGGTCTGGCAGCGTCGGTGGAGAGGAATACAGTTGACGTTTCGAGTCCTCATGACTCTTCAACAGAACTAATTAAAAATAGAGAAGGGGTGAAATATAAGCTGGTTTAAAGTGGGGGGGTGGGTTGGGACAAGAAGAGCTGGATAGAGGGCCAGTAATAGGTGGAGATAACCAAAAGATGTCACAGACAAAAGGACAAAGAGGTGTTGAAGGTGGTGATATTATCTAAAGGAATGTGCTAATTACAGGTAGAAAGCAGGACAAGCAAGGTACAGATAGCCTTAGTGGGGGTGGGGTGGGGTGAGGTGAGGGAATCGAAAAAGGCTAAAAGGTAGAGATAAAACAATGGATGGAAATACATTTAAAAATAATGGAAATAGGTGGGAAAAGAAAAATCTATATAAATTATTGGAAAAAACAAAAACGAGAGCATGAAGCAGCACCGAAGTAATCATCGATGTACCGGAGAAAGAGTTGTGGGAGGGGGCCGGAGTAGGACTGGAACAAGGAATGCCTCTTTATGGGGTATGTGGAACATTCCTTGTTCCAGTCCTACTCCAGCCCCTCCCACAACTCTTTTTCTCCGGTACATCGATGATTACTTCGGTGCTGCTTCATGCTCTCATCGGGACCTGGAAACGTTTATTAATTTTGCTTCCAATTTCTATCCCTCCGTCATTTTCACATGGTCCATCTCTGACACTTCCCTTCCCTTCCTTGGCCTCTCTGTCTCAATTTCTGGTGATAGACTGTCCACCAATATCCATTACAAGCCTACCGACTCCCACAGCTACCTCGACCACAGCTCCTCACACCCCGCTTCCTGTAAGGACTCCATCCCATTCTCTCAGTTCCTTTGCCTCCGTCGCATCTGTTCTGATGATGCCACTTTCAAAAACAGTTCCTCTGACATGTCTTCCTTCTTCCTTAACCGAGGTTTTCGACCCACGGTGGTTGACAGGGCCCTCAACCGTGTCCGGCCCATCTCCCGCGCATCTGCCCTCACACCTTCTCCTCCCTCCCAGAAACATGATAGGGTCCCCCTTGTCCTCACTTATGATCCCACCAGCCTCCGCATTCAAAGGATCATCCCCCGCCATTTCCGCCAACTCCAGCATGATGCCACCACCAAACACATCTTCCCTTCACCCCCCCTGACGGCATTCCGTAGGGATCGTTCCCTCCGGGACACCCTGGTCCACTCCTCCATCACCCCCTACACCTCAAACCCTCCCACGGCACCTTCCCATGCAACTGCAGAAGATGCAACACCTGCCCCTTCACTTCCCCTCTCCTCACCGTCCAAGGGCCCAAACACTCATTTCAAGTGAAGCAGCATTTCACTTGCACTTCCCTCAATTTAGTCTACTGCATTAGTTGCTCCCAATGTGGTTTCCTCTACATTGGAGAGACCAAACGCAGACTGGGTGACCGCTTTGCAGAACACCTTCGGTCTGTCCGCAAGCATTACCCAGACCTCCCGGTCGCTTGCCATTTCAACACTCCACCCTGCTCTCATGCCCACATGTCCGTCCTTGGCTTGCTGCATTGTTCCAGTGAAGCTCAACGCAAACTGGAGGAACAGCACCTCATCTTCCGACTAGCCACTTTACAGCCTTCCGGACTGAATATTGAGTTCAACAACTTTAGATCATGAACTCTTTCCTCCATCCCCACCCCTTTCCGATTTTCCCCCTCCTTTTTGTTTCTTTCCAATAATTTACATAGATTTTTCTTTTCCCACCTATTTCCATTATTTTTAAATGTATTTCCACCCATTGTTTTATCTCTACCTTTTAGCCTATTTCGATCCTTCCCCCCACCCCACCCCCACTAGGGCTATCTGTACCTTGCTCGTCCTGCTTTCTACCCTTAATTAGCACATTCCTTTAGATAATATCACCACCTTCAACACCTCTTTGTGCTTTTGTCTGTGACATCTTTTGGTTATCTCCACCTATCACTGGCCCTCTATCCAGCTCTTCTTGTCCCAACCCACCCACCCACCCCCCTTAAACCAGCTTATATTTCACCCCTTCTCTATTTTTAATTAGTTCTGTTGAAGAGTCATGCGGACTCGAAACATTAACTGTGTTCCTCTCCACCGATGCTGCCAGACCTGCTGAGTTTTTCCAGGTATTTTTGTTTTTGTTTTGGATTTCCAGCATCCGCAGCTCTTTGCTTTTACCCCTAAGAATCTTATATGTTTCAATAAAGCCACCTCTCATTCTCCTAAACTCCAATGAGTACAGGCCCAACTGACTCATAAGAAAATCCCTCCATCCCTGGGATCAATCAAGTGAACCTTCTCTGGACTGCCTCCAATGCCAGCATATCTTTCCTTAGATAAGGGGACCAAAACTCTCAGTATTCTAGATGTGGTCTAACGAGTGCCTTGTATAATTTTAGCAAGACTTCCCCATTTTTATACTCCATTCCCTTTGAAATAAAGGCCAGCATTCCATTTGCCTTCCCTATTACCTGATGAACTTGTATGTTAGCTTTTTAGGATTCATGCACGAGAACCCCCAAATCCCTCTGTGCTGCAGCCTTCTGCAGTCTTTCTCCATTTAAATAATATTCAGCTCCTCTAGTCCTCCTGCAAAAGTGCATAACCTCACATTTTCCCACATTATATTCCATCTGCCACATTTTTGCCCGCTCACCTAACCTGTCTATATCCCTCTCTAGACGCTTTGTGTCATCCTTACTACCTGCCTTTCCACCTATTTTTGTGTCATCCGCAAACTTGGCGAAAATACATTCACTTACCTCATCCAAGTCATTAATATATATTCTAAATAATTACTGAGTCGAGACTCAGAGTTAACGGCTGGTCTTTTTGCTAAGAATGTGCTTTTGGAGCTTTTTATTCCCTGCAATTACTCAGTGCTTCAAGATCAGGAAAAGCCTTAAAACATACATGAATATCACAATTACTATGCAGTTTAACAAAACACTGCCCTAAAACATAGGTACTTAATGGAAAGACAAAAAAGGGGTGGGAGGGGAGAGGGAGAAAGGGGGACAGGAGGAAGGGAAAAGCGGAAAGGGAAAAGGAGAGAAAGAAATAGTCACTGTTGTGATGTAAGAAACATAGCAACCAATTAGTGCACAGCAAGATTCCAAAAACAATGTGATAATTACTAGATGATCTGTTGGTGGAGAGATAAATAACAATAATGCTCATCTTTTAATAGCGTCATACGAACATATGAACAAGGAATAGGAGTAGGCCATTCAGCCCCTCGAGCCTGCTCCGCCATTTAATAAGATCAAGGCTGATCTGATGGTAACCTGAAATCTGCATCCCACCTACCGCCGATAATCTATCACCCTTTTGCTTACCAAGAATCTATCCATCTCTGCCTTAAAAATATTCAAGACTCTGCTTCCACCACCTTTTCAGGAAGAGTTCCAAAGACTCACTACCCTCTGAATGAAAAAATTTCACCTCATCTCTGCTTTAAATGGGCAACCCCTTATTTTTAAAACAGGGACACCCTAGTTCTAGACTCTTCCACAAGAGGAAACATCCTCTACGCATCCACCTTGTCAAGACCTCTCAGGATGTTATATGGTTCAATCAAGTTGCCTCTTACTCTTCTAAATTCCACGGATACAAGCCTAGTCTGTCCAACCTTTCCTCATAAGGCAACCCACCCATTCCAGGTATTAGTCTGGTAAACCTTCTCTGAACTGCTTCCAATGCACTTACATCCTTCCTTAAATAAGGTGGCCAATATTGTACAGAGTACTCGAAATGTGGTCTCACTAATGCCCTGTACAACTGAAGCATAATCTCCCTTTCAAACACTCCCTTAGTACTGTACTAGGAGTGCCTGTTTAGATGGTGCACTCATGTCTGTGGAGTGTAACTTAAAGCCTCTACCTTCTTGCTCCAAGGCAAGAGCGTTGCTCACTGAGTCATGGCTGATTTAAAAGCAACAAAACAAGCCCGATGGAGATTAGAAATTTTGGGGGCGGCGGGCAGGAAGTTTCTAATGCAGAATAAATAGAACCGATTCCCATTAAGATGATAACTCATTACTTCCAAAAAGAAAGGTGCTTCATAAATCAGTTAGTAATTGAAGAATTACTGGGACAATGTGTAGCCGAATGGGTTCAAATACTACATAGAAAATAATGGTTTTCCATTCAGTATGGGGACAGGATGCTGCAGAATACATGCGAAACCCCCAGTATTAAACTACATAGCTCAATTAGCTTTGGAATCTCAGAATACTAATGCAATAATTTCCTACATAGGCAACTTCTCGGAGTGAAAGAAGGGAGTTAAGCTTGGAGACAAGTGAAATAAAGGACAGTAGAGAAATAAAAAGAGGGGAGAAAGGTTTAAAAGGTTGGACAATTGGGTTTACTTTTCCTTATTGGAATGAGTGTAACTGGCAAGGCCAGCACTTATTGCCCATCCCTAAGTTCACATAAAAAGATGGTGATGAGCCACTTCCTTGAGCCACAACGTCCATTTGACTTATCTGCTGCGGTTTGATACAACTCAGTGCTTGCTAGGCCATTTCAGAGGTCAGATAAAAGTCAGAGCGTTGTGGGTTAGAAGTCACATGTAGGCCATTCTGGGCAAGGATGGCAGATTTCCTCCCCTAAAGGACATTACTGAACCAGATTGTGTTTTTTGCTTAAATGACAATCTGGTCATTTTATGGTCACCATAACTGAAATTGGAGATCCAGATTCACTAATTGGTTGAATTTTAATTCCCCCAAGCCGCCATGGTGGGATATGAACTCATGTTTCTGGAGCATTGATCAAGGCCTCTGGATTACTAGTCCAGTAACATCACCACTATGTTACTGTCCCCATCACTCACTGAGTTAGGAGTACAAACCAACTCCACACGTATTCTTTCCACACTAACCTCGTCATCCGTTAGCAACTCATCCACAACATGGCTCCCAAACTTATGTTTAATATTTTTGGGAATTACACCGCCCTCTTCTCGATTGGGAGTCTCACGTGGTGACTGTACACCATCAGATATCGTTGGAGGGGTGCTAGGCACAGGGGACCTGTCACCATCAGTTTGCACCTCAGTGTTTATTCCGTCACAGCTAAGGGGCACTCTTTTGAGGGACTCCTTTAGTTCAGGCTTGCAATCCTTGGCGTCATATTTGGTGCCAATTGCCATCTTGGCATTTCCTGATTTTGGGCTCATCATTCTCACGGGATCAAGTCCTGGTTTAAGAACGCTTCCCGATTCAGTCTTACAAAGGTTGCCCCTGTGCTTTTCCAACTGAGGCACTGGTTGGTGACTCGGCACAGGAGAAGTTTGTACTTCTTCCGATAACCCTGTAAATAAAAGGGAGAATAAAAAGATAGAACGGCTTATATTTATATAGCACCTTTTACCACAGCCAGGCATCTCAAAGATAAAAGCAAAATACTGCGGATGCTGGAAATCTGAAACAAAAACAAAAATAGCTGGAAAAGCTCAGCAGGTCTGACAGCATCTGCGGGGAGGAGCACAGTTAACGTTGCGAGTCCGTATGACTCTTCATCAGAACTAAGGAAAAATAGAAATGAGATGAAATATAAGCTGATTGAGGGGGGGTGGGACAGGTAGAGCTGGATAGAGGGCCAATGATAGGTGGAGGCAAAGAAGAGATTGCCAAAGATGTCATAGACAAAAGGACAAAGGGGACTCGTAACATTAACCGTGTTCTTCTCCGCAGATGCTGTCAGACCTGCTGAGGTTTTCCAGATGTCTCAAAGCCCTTCTCAGGCAACACTATTTGAATTGTTGTCACTAATGTAAAGTAGGAAATGTCACAGCTAATTTGCAGTCGACAAGATCCCACAAACAACACTGTGATAATGACCAGATAATCTGCTTTTTTTGTGATGTTAATAGAGGGATAAATATTGGCCGGGATACTGGGAATAACTCCCCTGCTCTTCTTTCGGATAGCGGCATGGGATCTTTTACATCCATCTTGGGACAACGGCAGCTGGTGAAATTTAAACTCGGCCAATTTTTTAAGTCTGGAATTGGAATCTCGCCTTAGTAGTGGTGACCATGAAACTATCACCGATTGTTGTAAAAACCCATCTGGTTCACTAACGCCCTTTAGGGAAGGAAATCTGCCATCCTTACCTGGTCTGGCCTACATGTGAGAGCAACGGGCTTGACTCTTAACTGTCCTCCGTAATGCAACAAATGCTGGCCTTGCCAACGACACCCACATCCCTTGAAACAATAAAGAAAAACCCGAGCGGGCAAATGGGGTTCGGTTTGACATCTAATCTGAAAGACAGCGCCTCCAACAGGGCAACGTTCCTGCAGCACTGCACCGGAGGGTCAGCTTTTGATTTGCGTTCAAGCCCTGGAGTAGGACTTGAACCCGGAACCTTGTGGCTCAGAGACAAGAGTGCTACCCACTGAGCCATGGCAGAAACTACAGTAATAATAGGGTAATAAGTTAGGAACTGGGTGGAACACTGGGCTATGCAATTTTTCCTTTTGGCAGTGGAAAGTGAGATTGCATTTACTCAGGATCATTGACGGACTGATTTGCTCTGTCAGCCAATTGTGAGGTTCTTACCCCATATACAGAGTATGACCAGTCAAAACCACTTCCCACGCCTAGTGGTAGAATCCTGCATTTGGACAGGGTATGGCAGGAAATGGGACCCTCAACCTCAAGTTATTCACCACAGGGAAATGCTGAGTGTTTGCCTTACAGGAAGGAAAGCAAAATAAAAACTGACAACATGTCCTTACTTCACCACAAAAAACAGAAAATGCTGGAAAAACTCAGCAGGTCCAGCAGCACCTGTGAAGAGAGAAACAGAGTTAACATTTGGAGTCTGTATGACCCTTCAATACAGACTTGAAACATTAACTCTGTTTCTCTCCCCACAGGTGCGGCTAGACCTGCTGAGTTTTCCTAGCATTTTGTTTCAGGTTTCCAGCATCAGCAGTATTTTGCTTTTGTCCTTCCTTCACGTTTGGACCCAGACAGCAAGTGTTACTAGGCTCTTTAACAATTGGAGATGAGGCACCACAGCGCAAAGCTAATCCTCACTCGACATCCACGTGTGCATTTCCCAGCTGGTGTCCATGAGCGGCCAATATGCCACCTCCTGGAGGTCAGCCTCCAGCCCTTCCTACCCCTGGTGGATGGAGACTGGCTACATCAGCACAGACCGTGGTCTTTCCTAAGCCAGTTGTGGCACTAATCACTGCTACAGGAGATGATCAGCTAACCTTCAACAGTATTCAAACAGTAATAAACTTATGCTGGAATGACTGACAGAAGCAAAGGACCCGATAGCTACAGGAAGGCCAGGATGGTGCAGGAGGGAGCAGCATTTTCACGGAGAAACCAAATGAGGCCGAGGGCATGGAAAAACCTGCCAGATTTAACAGTAAAACCTCACTGTCATCGTTTTCTTCAGTCTTCTAAAATGGAAGGCTGCCAGGTGGCAAAACCAGCAGCAAGAGAGTGTAAGCTTATGGTCCACCCCCAGAAACACTGTGGTCCCACTATATCAATCATGGCACCTACAAGAGAGAGGTCACAATTGACAGGGGAGTGGGGCGGGGGGAGATGTGGAGAGTGGCGTGGCCAAAGGTTTCCTTCAGGGGCCAAGGGAGGAGAGCTCCTCTTGGCCCACAAGCTGTGCTGCAAAAAGCACTTACCTTGAGTTGTGGTGCCAGCAGCTCCCCACTCCCTTTCACTGCGAGTTTCCCCCCCAAGCATTGGGAAACCCGTCTGGCATTAGTTAATTTAAAATTAGGCCTCCGTGGTGAAAGTGGGAGCCTGGTTTAAGTATGTTAATGAAGAATCCCACCATCACAACACAGAGCATGTCATTGTAAAAATGACAACAGACGTGGACACACTGGATTGGGGAAACATTCACCGTTTATTCATTGTTAAACCCTCCATCCACCCTTCTCCCACGCATCATAAGGTCAGAAGAGGAGCCTGGCAATAAAATTACTTGTCGTCCATGGTCCTAACTCACGATAGACAGGGTTCATGACTGCTCATCCTTTTTGTACTCTCAGGTATGGATAGATTAGGTGGGAGGTTCATATCCTCGGTGTTCCAACGCCTACAACTAAATAATTACTGTCAAAATGCAGTTAATCTGGTTATACAACCAATTTGTGCACGCAGCATTCCATAAGCAGCAAACAAAAGGAATAAGCAGATAATCGATTGTCACAAAAACCCACCTGGTTCACTAATGTCCTTTAGGGAAGGAAATCTGCCATCCTTACCTGGTCTGGCCTACATGTGACTCCAGACCCACAACGATGTGGTTGACTCTTAACTCCCCTCTGAAATGGCCTAGCAAGGCACTCAGTTCAAGGGCAATTAGGGATGGCCAACAAACGCTGGCCTTGCCAGCGATGCCCACATCCCACAAGATAAATAAATAAATAAGATTTGATCTGATGGAGGTATTGGAGGAGAGAAAGTTAGGCAGGACATTGATGAGCAGGGGATAGTAGCCGGGTATCTTTCAGTCCACCTGAGCAGGCAGATGGAGCCATGGTTTAAATATCTCATCCGGAAGACAGCAGCTTTGGCAAAGGTGACACTCCCTCACTGGAGTGTCGGTTTAGAGTGTGGATGCATTGCTGCTGACACCAGTGAGTGGTCATAGTCTGTAAAAAAAAAAATTAAAACATTTGTTCTCTTTTTTGATTGTCTGCGTTAAGTTCCCTCCTTTACAGCTTTTACTTTTAATTCAAGAGCATGACTGTGTCCAGGTTTCTCCATATTCCTTGGTCCCATTCCAAACAGATTTAAAAAGGAAAAATCAGTGACTATTCCCAGCCCTTTGTCAATGCTTCACTAGGCAGGAGATGAAAGCAGCACTTGCATTTATAAAGCACCTTTCACAGCCAGTGAAGTACTTTAGAAGTGTGGTCACTAATACAATTTAAGAAACCATAGGAACATAGTGGTGCACAGCAGGATCTCAAACAGTAATGCAATCATGACTGGATAATCTGTTTTACGAATGCTGGTTGAGGGATAAATCAGGCAAGACTGCAGGGAGAACGCAACTGTTCATCCTCAAAGTATTTCTACCTGAAAGGGAAGACTCAGAGATGGCACCTTCAACAGTGCTGCATTTCCTCAGTAATGCACTGGAGTGCCATCCCAGAATTTACGCTTCAATGCTCTGGAGTTGGAACCAAACCCACAACCTTCTGACTCAGAGGTATGAGTGCTCACCACTGAGCCGCAACTAACAAGCACAGGTATGAGCCATTAACCCAAGGTCCAATGCAGAGATAACTTGGGATGTGGGCATTAGTGGCAAGGACAGCATTTATTGTCCATCCCTAACTGACCTCGAGAAAGTCGAGGTGAGCCACCTTCTTAAACCACTGCAGTCCACGCAGTGAAGATACACCCACAGTGCTGTTAGTGGGGGGGTTCCAGAGTACGATATAGTCATGATGAAGGAACGGCGATATATTTCCAAGTCAGAATGGTGTGTGGCTTGGAGGGGAACTTTCAGGTGGTAGCGTTTCCATGCGTCTGCTACCCTTGTCCTTCTCGGTGGTAGAGGTTGTGGGTTTGGGAAATGCTGTTGAAGGAGCCTTGACAAGTTTCTACAGTCCTGCCACAGCGCAGCAGTGGTGGAGGGACTGAATGCCGATCAAGCAGGCTGCTTTGGATGGTGTCGAGCTTCTCGAGTGTTGTTGGAGAGTATTCCATCACACTCCTGACTTGTGCCTTGCAGCTAGCGGACAGCTTGGGGAGTCAGGAGGTGAGTTACTCTCCACAGAATCCCAAGCCTCTGACCTGCTCTTGTAGCCACAGTATTTATGTGGGCATCAGGGAAAGTGGTTGCGAGTGTGAGAAAGCATATGTGGTGCTGGAGGAGGATAAAAGCCATTCAATGGTCTAATACAATGGTAATCCAACATGATTGTTCTTGCCTTAAATTTTACAAGGATAATATTTAATAGCGCAGCAGTCTTCCAAATCCAACCCTGAAACATTACAGTTTATGTACTTCACCTTTGTAGTAACCTTCGCTATCCAACGTCGTGCCGAAGAGAGACCGACCAGGGTACCTCTGGCCTCCATCATGCATTGAGCTTCCAGGGTTTAGCAGCAAATCTAGAAATCAAGCATTTTTTATTTTAGAAAAAGGAACTCTGAAAGTTAGTAGTTGTAGAGCCTTCTTGAGCAATCCGTAACTTTAAGAACTGTGCCCCAGTGAAGACAATTCTTAAAACAAGAGGCTCCGCTGCCACAAGATGACTGCCATCACAATTCGCAGACATTCAGGCAAGCTCTCACAAAGCATACCCAATATCCATCAGGTTCCACGTTTTACTCGACATTTCTGCCCCATCCAGATGGTAGTAAAGTTCTCCACTTTTTGCAATAGCTAGATGTAATTAAGAACGAGCACAATCGGAAAGGCAAAAACATAAGAAATAGGAAAGTAGGCCACATGGCCCCTCGAGCCTGCTCCACCATTAAGATCATGCCTCATATAAAAGGGTGTTATTTTCACCCTTTTACTGGTGGCAGTGCCAGCGGAGTGCAGGATCTTTTCTGATTTCTGCTCCTGTTTAAAGCAGATTTCGCATGTGAAGAGCCAAGGCTGGATTTGTTTACAGGGAGGTGAAACGTTAAGTAGCTGGTTCGCGTGCTCACGGTCTAGGTGGGGGTCTTTGGGGCTTAGCTATTCTCCCAAAGTCAGCTGCTCAAGACTGTAGTTTGTTAAACGCACTACTCTTTATTTACAGCTTCTATATACGTATTAGGACTACTGCACAAGGTTAGAACTTCTCCTTCCCCCAGACCTCTGTTACTCAATCATGTTACATCGTCATTACATCAGCACCGTGTGCTTCTGATGCTAACCCTTCACTTTATACCTCCCCCCAAGTACTTATCCCAATTATGTACATCCTCCTACACCTCCCCACAAAGTCGCAGACATCACCGGGTTTGTCTCTGGTGTGCCTTGACTAATCTCCCTGATCTTATTCTGATCTTTGAGGTCGAGGACATTCTGCTCTCTCCCTTGTGTCAGTGAGCGTCCTTCTCCTGGGTGGCTGTAGAGATTTATCTTGTTGCTTCTTCTTTATCTCAGTCAGGATCTGAGTAATAAGCCCCAAGTTTTATTGGCTTTCTTTCCAAGGGTCTGAGGTTTCTCCTTATAGTTCCCTGGTCTGTCTCAATCCTGTACGATCGCGGTTCTGGAGTCCTTTCGATTATTATGCTTTTGTTCTGTTGGACTCGTACCCACACTCTCTCCCAGCTGCAACACTGATAAGCCTCAAGCTGTGTCTGAAGTTTTAAGTCACAAGCCTGTTTGTTTCTCTGTTCTTCCTCATGCTGTTTAACCCTCTCGTGGTCGTTTGAGGTGGATATTAGGTTTTAGTTTCTGTTGCAGAGCTGGAAGTTGTGTTGTCCAACACCTTCCCATTAACAAGTCTGATGGTCAGAAACCATTTCTGGAGCGGTGAGGTTTGGTAACTCAGAAGAGTCAAACTAAGATCTTCACTCTTCATCAAGTCTTTGATGGTTCCACACCTCTCCCAGCTTCTCCGTTTGCTTGGGGATAATGAGGTGAAGTGGTTGTGTGAATGAATCCGTAATCCTTCACAACATTTTGGAATAATTCATTAGCAAATTGCAGACCATTGTCTGACGCCACAATGTCCGGAATGCCATGTGTTGCATTAAATTCTCTCCAGTGATGGAATGACTGCTTCTGCCGTGAAGCTGCACAAACTGTTCACTTCGAACCACCTTCAGTAACAATGACAACAAGGAACATCTTGCTTTTAAAATCAACTAAATCCATTCCCAGGCACTCCCACAGCCTTGATGGAAAAGTAGAAGGCGATAGTGGTTTTTTTGGCCTTGGCCGTTCATCGCACACAAGACAATTAGAGTTTGTTTCTTCCATGGAGCGAATAATGCCTGGCCACCAGACTGATTGCTGCGCTCTAGCTCAGCATTTTGCTATCCCTAAGTGACCTTGGTGAATTCTTTGAAGAGTAACAAGCCAAAGTGCTCTTGGGGTGATTATTTTGTCATTAAAAACTAGGAGATCAATGATTTTGAGGTGCTTTCTCTGTTTGAAGTACTGCCGTAGTATTGGATTGTTAGGGGAAGTAGTCTGGCCATCCTTCCTTCCAGTCAGTATTTTCTTATCTGGATGCTTTTGTCATCTTGCTGCTGCACTCGCTTTATCTCCTGCAACTTCTTTGCAGTAGCCGGTAGGTGTTGAGTAATGAGAGATGTATACACTTCCTGCTCCTCGATGAACTGCAAATCCCCTATTGGTTCCTTCAGCTGGTATTCTTTGATAGTGTATCTGCTGTCATCTGGTACTTCCCTTGAACATACTCTGTTATGGAGCCATATCTCATTAACCTTAATCTGCACTGTTGGATTCTAGGCCACATCTTTGCAATCTCCGTTATGTTCAGAAGAGTGAATAGTGGCTTATGGTCTGTTTCAATTTTGAACTGCTATCCCATCACGACATCAGAGGGTTTCTCATATGTCCATGTTACAGCCAATACCTCCTTCTCAATTCTAACATATCTTTTCTCTGTCTTTGTGAGTGAGCCTGTAACTCAATAGATGATGGTTGCAGTGTAATATGCTTGAGCCATTTTACTTTGTTGGATAAGACAGAAACTCCTGCCCCTGTGTCTAATTTAAACTCTGCGAAGTGTCCATCCACTTCAAGTTTAATGCTCCAATATTTATTTTCCATTCCATTTACTTCCCCTGGGAGAGTTATTTCCTTTCTGTGTGGTTCTTTCATTTGTGTATGGTTTGGCTTTAATGCTTTTTTTTCAGGTTGCCAGCAATTCAAAAATCAGCAAATGGTTTTAAAATGTCCTATTTTTCCACAATTGTGGCACTCTGCCCAGCAGGGGGAGCATTCTTCACGCTTATGCAGGTTTTCACACCACAATGAGAGCATTCCAAGATGGCGGTTGGCGCACTTGTCCCCATTTTCGCAGGCTTCTGCTTTGGTGTGCTTTCCTTCCTATGGCCTAAATACTGAATGGCCTCACTCATTCTTTTCCACAGGACTTCGCCTTCGCCTCGAACAAAGGCTCATATTTTGTTTTCTGCGCTCAGTTTGTCTCACAATTTGTATTGCCTTGGCGAGAGTTAAATCCTTTCGTATCGGCAACAGATCTGATAGAGCTTCATCTAAGTTGCCAAACATAGGAACATAGAAAATAAGAGGAATGGGTCATTCGGTCCTTCAAGCCTATTCCGCCAATCAATATGATCATGGCTGATCCTCTATCTCACTGTTGTACTCCTGTGTTCTCCCCATACCATTTGATGCTTTTAGAGACCAGAAATCTGTTTCTTTCTTCAGTGACTTGGCCTCCACAGCCTTCTGTGGTAAAGAATTCCAAAGGTTCACCACCCTTTGTGTGAAGAAGTTTCTCCTCATCTCAGTCCTAACTGGTCAATCCCATATCCTGAGACTGCGACCCCTTGTTCTAGACACCCCCAGCCAGAGGAAACATCATCCCTGCATTCAGTCTGAAACATATAAAATTCTGACAGTGGAGGACAATGAGATCTACTCTCATTCTTCTAAACTCCAGTGAATATAGGCCTAGTCAGCCCAATCTCTCCTCAATAATGCTGCCATCCCAGGAATCAGTCTGGTGAACCTTTGCTGCACTCCCTCTATGGCAAGTATATCCTTTCTTCGGCAAGGAGACCAAAACTGTACACAATGCTCCAAGTGTGGCCTCACCAAGGCCCTGTACAGCTGCAGTAAGACATCCTTGCTCCTGTTCTCAAGTTCTCTCGCAGTGAAGGCCAACATACCATTTGCCTTAACTGCTTGCTGCACCTGCATGCTTGCTTTCAGTGATTTATGTACAAGGACACCCAGGTCCCTTTGTACATCAACATTTCCCAATCTATCACCATTTAAATAATACTCTGCTATTCTGTTCTTCCTACCAAAGTGGATAGCTTCACACTTCTCCACGTTATACTGCATCTGGCATGTATTTGCCCACTCACTCAACTTGTCTAAATCACCTTGAAGCCTCCCAACACCCTCCTCATCGCTCATATTCCCACCAAGTTTTATGTCATCAGCAAACTTGGAAATATTACATTTGGTTCCTTCTTCCAAATCATTGATATATATTGTGAATAGCTGGGGCCCAAGCACTTATCCCTGCAATGCCCCACTAGTCACTGCCTGCCACTCCGAAAAAGACCCATTTATTCTTACTTTTTCCTGTCTGCTAGCCAATTCTCAATCCATGCCAATATATTACTCCCAATCTCATGTGCTTTAATTTTACACACTAACCTCTTACGTGGGACTTTACCAAAAGCTTTCTGAAAATCCAAATACACCATATCCACTGGTTCCCCCTTATCTATTCTGCTAGTTACATCCTCAAAGAACTCCAGTAGGTTTGTCAAACATGATTTCCCTTTCATAAATCGATGTTGACTCTGTCTAATCCCATTGCTTTTTTCCCTACTGCCGAGGTTAAGCTAACTGGTCTGTAATTCGCTGTTTTCTCCCTCCCTCCTTTTTAAACAGTGAGGTTACATCTGCCACCCTCCAAACTGTCTGCCGGGACTGTTCCAGAATCCACAGAATTTTGGAAGATGATACCCAACGCATCCACTATTTCCATGGCCACCTTCTTTAGTAGCCTGGAATGTAGATTATCGGGCTCTGGGGATTTATTGGCTTTCAGTTCCATTAATTTCTCCAGCATTATTGTTTTAGTAATAGTGGTTTCCTTCAATTCCTCCTTCTCACTAGACCTTCGGTTCCCTAGTATTTCTGGGAAGTTATTTGTGTCTTCCTCCATGAAGACAGAACTAAAGTAGTTGTTTAATTTCCTTGTTTCCTATCATAAATTCTCCCGTTTCAGACTGTAAGGGACCTACATTTGCCTTCACTGATCTTTTTCTTTTTAAATACTTAGGAGGCTTTTACAGTCCGCTTTTATATCCCTTGCAAGTTTGCTCTCATACTCTATTTTTCCCCTCTTGATCAATCTCTTTGCCCTCCTTTGCTGAATTCTAAACTGCTCCCAATCCTCAGGCTTGCTACTTTTCCTAGAAACTTTACATGACTCCTCTTTGGATCTAACACTATCCTTAATTTCTTCAGTTAGCCAAGGTTGTGCCAATTTTCCTGTTGTGTTTTTGCGTCAGAAAGGAATATATAGCTGTTGCAATGCATACATTCTTTCCTTAAATATTAGCCATTGTCTATCCACCGTCATGCCTTTTAATTAAGTTCCCCAATCTATCTTAGACAACTCATGCCTCATACCTTCCTAGTTTCCTTTGTTTAGATTTGGACCCTAGTTTCAGATCGGGCTACTTCACTTTCCATCCTAATGAAGAATTCTATCATGTTATGATCACTGTTCCCTAAAGGACCCCACACAACAAGATTATTAATTAAATCCTTCTCATTGTACAATATAAAATTTAGGATAGCCTGTTCCCTAGTTGGTTCTTCAACATACTGATCTAAAAACCCATCTCATACACACTCCAGGAATTCATTCACCACAGTATTATTGCTAATTTGGTTTGCCCAGTCTATATGTAGATTAAAATCAACCATGATTATTGTCGCACCCTTGCTACATGCATCTCTAATTTCCTGCTTAATGCCATCCCTTACCTTATCACTCCTGTTTGGAAGCCTATAGTCAACTCCCACTGTTTCCCACCCTCTGTTGCTTCTTAGCTCCTCCCAGACTGATTCTAAATCTAGATTTTCTGAGCCAATATCCTCTCTCGCTTTCACACTGATTTTATCTATAACTAACAATGCCACATCACCTCTTTTCCCTTTTTGCCCGTCTGTCCTAAATATTGAGTACCCTTGGATATTCAGTTCCCAGCCTCGGTCACCCTGAAACCATGTCTCTGTAATTGCAATCATATCGTACCCATTTACATCTATTTGCGCTGTATATTCATCCACCTTATTGCGAATGCTCAATGCATTCAGATACAGTGCCATTAGACTTGTCTTTTTAACATTTTTACCTTTTTTTGTGCTATGTGCTGCTAGCCCTGGTTTCCTCTGCCTTCTACTTTTGTTTTCTAATTTTCTGTCTTTCATTTCTATCTTTGTTTCCCTGTCTTGTGTCTCCCTGCTCAGGTTCCCAACCCCCTGCCAATCTAGTTTAAACCCTCTCCCACAGAACTATCGAATACCCCTGCAAGGATATTGGTCCCGGTCCTACTGGGGTGCAACCCGTCCAGCTTGTACAGGTCTCATCTTCCCCAGAATTGGTCCCAATGCCTCAGGAATCCAAATCGCTCCCTCCTACACCATCTCTCCAGCCACGCAGTCATCTGGTCTATTCTCCTATTCCTGATCTCACTAGTACGTGGTACTGGGAGTAATCCTGAGATTACTACCTTTGAGGTCCTGCTTTTTAATTTATTTGCTAGCTCCCTACATTCTGCTTTTAGGACCGCATTCCTCTTTTTAACCTATGTCATTGGTACCGACATGGACCATAACCTCTGGCTGTTCACCCTCCCCCTTCAGAATATCCTGCAGCCACTCAGTGACATCCTTGACCCTGGCACCAGGGAGACAACATACCATCCTGTGGCCACAGGAAAGTCCCCTTATGATAGAATCCCCTATCATTATAGCTCTCTCACTCTTTTCTCTCCCCCCAACCCTCACCACCCCACCACTCTTGTGATGCCACGGACTTGGCTCTTGCTGCATTCCCCTGAGAAACCATTTCCCCCAGCAGTATCCAAACAGAAAATCTGTTGGAGAGGGAGTTGGGCCCAGGGGATTCCTGCACTACCTGCCTAGTTCTTTTACTCTGTCTGGTGGTCATCCATTCTCTTTCTGCCTGTGCACTCTTACCTGCGGTGTGACCACCTCACTATATGTGTTGTATTGTTGCAGATGCTCCATAGCAACTCCAGGCACAGCTCCAGCTCCGAAACATGGATCTTGAGAAGCTGCAGCTGGAGACGCTTCCTGCACACATGATCATCCTGGACACTGAAGTGTCCTTGACTTCCCACATCGCACAGGAGGAGCATTCCACTTGGCTGATCTGCCCTGCCATGACTTACCCTTAAATTACTCCCTTTGCTTTTACTTCTTCTAGATTAGAGAATGTTAAGGACAGAAGAAATGCTTACCAGGTCCTACTTACCAAGACCACAGCTCTTCTTACTGAGCAAAGTAGAAAATGAAAGGATCACCACCTTCCCTGTTCACCGAATGCCCTCTCTCACCAAATTCCAACTGAAGCACGCTAATGCAGCCCAAAGCAGCACTGTAGATGGCTTGCTTTTATGCTGTCTGAATCTAGCTTCTGAAAACCTGTTTAAGCCAGTTAACTAATTTACTAGCTGCAGCTGCAAGCAGAGACTATATAACCCCTGTTTTAAAGCTGGACTAAAACTCACCTTCTCCCAATTCAAAGAGCAACTTTTATTTAGTTGCTAAATTAAGGAAAGATTAGACTTTAGATAGAAATGAACCCTTAAAAGTCCCTCTCTCACCAAACTCCAACTGAAGCACTCTAATGCAGCCCAAAGCAGCACTCCAATAAAGCTGCTATTCAATCATGAATCAAATCATCCCTCAATATTCCATAGTTGCGATTCTCTGCCAGCCTATATAGATTGTTGATGAACGAATCCATACACTTATGAACTTGGACTTTGCTTTCACTTGTTAAATTTTGCCCTATAATTAAATGTTTGTGATCACTAAAATATGAATAAAATGCTTGCAGGACTTCTTCGTAAGGAGTTGAAGTCTCATCGATGCCCCATGTCTCACTATTATGTTGTCGGCAATAGTTCCAACTGCATAGGGTAATGTGTTGACCTGATTCTTCTGGTTTTTTTGTGTAAACCAGAAGCAGCTCTATATCTGGAAAACCTCTTTCTCTAGTGCTCCGGTTCTGGGAGTGGCAGTGTGGAATCCATGCTTGTACCAAACCCTGGAATAGTTTCTGCTTCACTGGTGTTGGTTGTTGATTCTGGTCTGTGCTCACTGCTATCCAGACTCTGGGTCTGTCTCTCACCTTGCAACTGCTGCACCCAAGATGCTCTGCCTTTTTGGTGAATTTTGAATCTGTTCCTTTTGTCCTTTTAAGAATCTCTTGAGCTGCCAGGTCTGTAGCTGCTTCTTGGACTTCTCCTGGGTCTTTTACTCACTGCCCGCTGCCATCATGATTCATCATATGCTCGTAACCTAGACCGAGTTCTTTGGGGCTTGCCTATTCTCCCAAAGTAAGATGCTCGAGACTGCAGTTTGTTAAAACCATTACTTCTCATTTACAGCTAGACATATTAGGATCTCTGCAGGAGGTTGGAAGTTCTCCTACCACCTGATCTCTGTTACCCAATCAGGTGATGCTACATCATCATTACACCCGCATCCAGTGCTTCTGATGTTAACCCTTTGCAGTAGTTGCCCCCATATGGCTCCTCCATATTGGGGTCACTTTGCAGTTCCTCGTTCCACCACCCAACCTTATTCATGGCCATACAACTTTACAACATGTCTTTTTCCAGATGAGGACTGGACCCTCTATATCCCCCCCTTCCATTTTCGCTTCAAATGTCCATCTTTTATATTTATTGCACATTCTCCCTCTTCCAAAGTCCTCAGCCTACATTGTTTCTCCTCCCCCTCTTATTTTTGCCATTTCATAAGGCTTTTGAGAAGCTAGGAACCTAGCGGATTTTTCACCCTTGGATTTCCGGCGTTGCTGGACTCCTGTTGTAAAACCTACAGATTTAAGTTAATTTAAATACCCACCAATGTGATCCAAGCAAGAGAGAGAGAGAGCATAATGAAAACGTTATTACCTGCAAGTGCGGCCTTACCAGAAACTGAAAAAGAAAATAAAACATGGGTTAAATATTTCATTTTACATCATTAACAAAACAAAAAAAAAGTTTTAGGTGTTCAGGTCCGTGAAATAACAAACCTTGAAACTGAGGACATTCAGAATCCATTGCAACTCCCAGTCAAGTACACCGGTGGCTCCTGCCTGTCTAACTTGGCTGTAATTAAACTTCGCAACGTCGCCAATCAGGACCTTCGTTACATGAGCTCCACCAACCAACAAGCGCATTAGTTAGTCACGTGTCGTAGAAAGTATCGGACGTTGCCAGGGGAACAGTGATAAACATTCGATTAAAGAACCACCACCAGGATGGAAATAACACAAGGCGTCAAAAACTCTCTTCTTGGGGACTATTGGAACTTGTTAACGCTGCCAAATCAAAGCTTGTGAAATGCAACATCTGCCTCCAGCGCTTTCTTACGCCAAATCTACAGGCGCAAATACGAGATGGGGCGAGGAAGGAATCTTCCTTTTGGAACACTTCTGGAGCAAAGGAGAGGGAAGCACTGCAAATAAAACTAAGCAGGTCCCAACAGAGTGAGGCCACAGAAGGAACTTTGATGCACTGGGCATTTTGCCACAACAATGCAAATAACATCCACCGATTTTGCGGTGGCACCGACAACGAATCCGCCAGCGTTCATCCCCATTACATGACTTAAACCGACATGCGCCCGAATAACGTAGAAATCTAGAGGTTGATTCTACATAGTAGCTGCGCTGCTGAGACAATCAATAGGAAATTAAATGAATTAACGAAAACTTCAATCCTTAAACTGTTAAGGGTTGAAACTCTTTCGAGTTATCAACAGTCACAGATTGCAACTCTTTCGAGTACAATCACAGTTCTTGGTTTTTCCGGGAGTGGGACATGAACCCACAACCCTCTGATTCAAAGGCGAGGGTGCTATGAACTGAGCCACAGCTGACACCAAGTTACTCCTTGTTGAATGAATTGCAAATGGGTTTTAAGGCACACTAAACCTCAATTACTGCTAAACTCTCCTCGATGTATTGTCCTTGTCACCCCAGTGTTGATAATCATAGTTATGCTACGATATCACTATGGGGTCAAGGGCAAGGAGGTAGACCCACGAAGCACAGCAGCCGATAGAGGGGATTGAACCCACACTCTCGGCATTATTCTGCACCACACTTTCACCCTCTAGCCCACGAGTTAACCGCACCACCTCCCTCCCTCCCCCCCACCCCCCTAAATGCTGGTGGGCCTAAAAAAAACTAGTTTTATTTTTGGGGGAATGTCAAATTTCTCTATTTAAATCCTATTCTAACCCGGAAAGTGGGATTAGGCCGTTACGCATATGATGGGCCAAACAGTCTCCTTCTTCTGTACCGTAAGCTTTCTATGGTAAAATAAATAGATGTGAAAATATTTTAAGTTTGGCTGTCCTTAGTGCAGCTTTGAATCAGAGGGTTGCGGGTTCATGTCCCACTCCCGGAAACCAAGAACTGTGATTGTACTCGAAAGAGTTGCAATCTGTGACTGTTGGTAACTCGAAAGAGTTTCCATCTTAACATTTCAGAACGTAAAATGGATGATTGGTTAAGTGCATGTAACCTTCTGGTTTACTATCTGTAAGAATACTTCACTATGATTAACTACTGATTGCTGACACCATTGCTGCTAGACTCCTGGAGCTGCCCTGGTTTGGTGTCAAGATTTAAACTACCGCCGGGAAAGGGAAACCACATTACCGAGATCGCCAGACCTTGGTGAGCAACTTCCTTCAAGGTCAGCAGCGTGCGCTGTTAGGTCGCTCCTGACCATGAAAATCAACATTTCACAACGCAGTGCTAAAGTAAACCTCAATGCACCGAGTGATTACAATACACTGGTGATTTTTTAAGTAATGTAGGTAAATAGTGCCCACGCTATTCATTCAGATGGTTTTTGGATACATGCCTTGACACCAGCAACTTTTGTTGGAGGGTGGAAGGAGGGGAAAAAGGGAAAGGACTAGGGAACAGAGGGTGTTTCCACAGCTTTTGTTTAGTATCCAGGTTTCGCCCTCTTCACTAGATTTTTAACCAACTTCCATTTCTTCCATGTGGAGAATTTGCTCCTGTCTATAAGTCACACGAAGACCAACAACCCCGCACGCTACAAACTTCACTGGTTCCCCAAATTAGCTTTAGGCCTTCAAATCCATCCAACCACAGCAACCTCCTGCACGACTTTCCAACACTAACTTGCTCCGAACTTCCCATGCCCGAGTAGCGGTTTTGCTTTCAAAAGTTACGTTAAAAACTTTATCGCTTCTACTATGCTTTCTCATCAAGCTCAGTATCTACTTTTTGTCTACTGCTCTCTGTTCAGAAAACTTTGTTAACAATAACCGCCTGTATTTCTAATGCACAGAAACACCGTGGAACAGTTGCTACAGGAATACGTTACCTTGCAGTGGGTAGAGGAATGTTCAAAAACTTCACCTGGTGAAAATTAAGACTGAATTGCATAAACCCTTAAATAAAAGTAAGGGATGCTGGAAGTGCAAATGCTTTGGATGTAACTCTCGATTACAGCAGAAGCCTGAACAAGCCACATTTCTTTTTGAAAACCAGGAAATAATCAGCACTTGTCTTCAAGGTTTGTTGTTCTCATTTAGGAAGTCCTTTCATCTTTATGCTATGTAAGAATCGTAGATTGGTCATTCTTTCTTCATGGAACAGGGCCACACAATACAGAGTAACACTTTCAATCGCAAGACCAGGGGATTGAACCAAGAGACTGGAGGAGGGGCAAGGGAAAGCAAAAGAAATAACGTTACGCCTTCTCTCAGTTGTTTAAGGACTCAGCCAGTGAGTTTGAGTTGCCTTATGAAGAACATTCCTGTGATGAAGTGGAAGCCTGTTACTAAATTGGATCCAGCCAGAAAGGAGCTCTTGGTTGACTTATCTGAACACCTGCCATCTTAACTTGGTTGTGGTATGATGCTTTGTGGAACGACTACACAGCATAGGATAGGCCAGCCAGCAAGGCTGGTTTTTAAACACCTGCATAGGTTACATTGTGTAAACAATGAGAAAACAAGTGGCCTTTCAATCAATCTAGGAAATTATAGTTGGCAAGCCACCACCCTAAGGGTGCAGCTCGATTTTCCTTTTCAGAAAAACTTAAAAACATTAGCAGAAAATTGGAAAGACACAGATCAAATCTCAACCTTTTTTGCTTTCTGGCTCGACCACCTCATCATTTTCTTGCTATCAATCTTCCCAACAAGCTTCAGCCAACCAAGATTGTTGCGAGGTTAGTCTAAGATAAGACAACTGATTTTTCAAGGTGTCACATTTTTGGAAATTCAGGATTCTCTTCCTAAATCTCATTTCACATACTCCCTTCCCACTTCAGAAACCTTGCTTCCTTGACCTAGATCCAAAGAATACAATACCTTCTACGAAAGTTTCATAAATATTTGAAATATTTCCTCCATTTTTCAAAAGATTAATCATTTGTTTCAATTCACTCTATGCAACACTGACACTCATTATATATCACTAAGGGCCGTGATCAAATGTTGCAGGACAACCTTTATTTCTCTCATTACTTTAATCACTGAAGCACCAAAAGAAGTTACTCTACAGCCTTCTCTACCTCTGAGCCACATTAAAGGACTATATTTCCACCACATGCAAACAAGCCTACCTATATCAAAAAAAACTTCCAAGTATCCTAGATATTTAATTTTAAAGATTTGCTGTTGATCTCCAAAAATTAAATAAAAAGCACATTTTTAGCATGAGAAAATTGATGCAAGTTTCTCACATTTATATCAAATTTACAGCACAACACAAGTCAGCCAGCCTCACTGGTGTTTATGTTCTGTACAAGCCTCCGCCCAACACTTTTCATCTCACCTGATCAGTATGACCTTAATTTCCCTACTCCCTTTGGTACTATCCAGCTTTCCTTAAATGCATCTGTGCTATTTGCCTCAATTACTCCCTGTGGTAGCAAGTCCTATGTTCTAATTACTTTCTGGGTAAAGCAGTTTCTTCTGAATTCCCTACTGGGTTTATTGGTGCCCGTCACATTTTACGTGTAGAAGGAAAAAGAAGGCAAGCAATGGAGTGCATTTCAATCTCAGTTAAGAGGCAGAGAAATGACAGATACAGTGAAAGTGTTCTGTTCAGTCCCGGGTGTGTGCTGTGGTATCCAGCTTAACCATCACAAGAGAATGTGATGTCCAGTGTACAGCCCCGAAACTGCAGCCCAGGACCTTCTTGGCTGGAGGTTGTTGCGCATATGACTGAACTACAGCACTGAATTAATAATGAAGCTCATTTTTAGGCTCAAGTAATAACAATCCACAAAATAGTACAAGTTGCATCGGAGGGTACAATCTACACCGATCAACCACCTCAGGAAGGTGATACTCATCTTGCAGAGGAGATTAACCAAAATAATAATCGGGTTAAATTAAGAGGACAGTTTACACAGACTAGGCTTGCATGCCCTGACTACAGAAGATTAAGGGGTGATCTTATTTGAGGTGCTGAGGAGAATCAAAGATATGATAGGGTAGAAGGAAACCATTTCCTCTAGTGGAGGAACAAAGGGGGCATATCCTTAAAATTGGAGCCAGGCCGTTCAGGAGTGAGGTCAGGAAACATATTTTCCACACTAAGGGTAGAGGAAACCAGAGACAGACTACCGCCACCCCGTCCCCGGCCAAAAAAAACTGTTGAGCCTGGGTCAATTGAAAATTTCAGAACGGAGATTGACAGATTAAGCAAGTAATGATTAGTTATGGAACCACATGGAGTGGAGATAGAAATTAGCCTTTTTGGCTTGGGATGACATAGGCAGATCAAGACCTTTTGCACCTCTTTAAGAGGAACTCTTCTCCCCACACTTAAATCAATTTTCCCCATTCCTGAAGGCATAAACTCCTTGCTGGGCAATGTTGAAAAAGCATAGGGAACTTCTTTGCAATGGTCATTACCAACATGAGCCTTTGGTATATAGCAGCTCAACCCAATTCACTTGCAATCAACATCCAATAATCACCACATGCAGGTAAAAACCAACTGGAAACTAAAATCATGGCCAAACTTGCATTCTCTTACCTGGCCTACTGTAGTGCCCTTCAGTACCAACCAGCCAAAAGCACAGGATCAACTATTCATCTTTCCACATTCTTCAAATTTGTCTCAAAAAAAAACAAATCCCATTTGAACACATCATTTTAAAGGGCTTTCCCTCAACTTACTCTGCAACTCAGCAATAATCTGCATTTATATAGTGTCTTTAAACATGCCCCAAGGCACAGCTGAGACTATCAGAAAAAGGGACACCTATAGGCAGCGTGACCAAGGAGTATTTTAGGAAGGGTCTTAAAGAGTAGAGGGAGGTGGTAAGGAGTTTTTTTTTTGGGGGGGGGGGGGGGGGGGGAGCGGGGCAGGCAGGGGAAGTAAAGAGGGTAACTCACAGCTTGGACCATAGGCAGGTAAAGGCAGTGATAGGGCATATAGTGCGAGGGATGCACAAGAGATCATAAATCAGAGGAATTACAAATTCAGTGTGGATGGTGTTATTGGTGCTTGAAAGACTAGAGATGATGAGAGAGAGAGAGAAGCAATGCCATGAATGCACTTATGCAGGAGTATGAAAATTTAAATTTGTGGCACAGAGGACTGAGGACAGAGTTGACAGATGAGCAGGAACTGATTTGTACATGGCAGCTGCGATTTATATAGGATGAGTTGGGAGCTCAGCCATATAGCTATTATGCAGAATTTTTTCATCCAAAAACACTCTTGATACACTTATGGTAAATTTCTTCTCTTCTTGATCAGTGTAAGTGAACAACACCCTCACCTCAGACAGAGACCTCTGCTTCATAAATATGAGTACAAAAGTTTGTGCTAAACCTCCATAAATCACAGATTGGACTCAAGCCAGAGTACTGTGTCTAATTCTAAGCACTATTTTTAGAAGAATATCAAGGCTTCCTGCTGTGCTGTTTGACTGAGAAGGCCTTAGGTGCAAATCAGGACTTGAATATAACCTTGGCCAACAATTGAGTGTAATACTAAGGGAATAATATTTTGTCCAAGTTGCTGTTTTCGGTTGTGACATTAAGCTGAGCCACATTTTAAGTGAATGAGATCCCATGCCACTTTTGCTAAACAACAATGAGTTGTAATGGCTAACATTCATCCCCTCAACAACCAAAGCAAACAGTTAAGCATCAAATATACTGTTCGACACCATGCTGTGTATATCTACACTTCAATCATGAACTCAAGATGCTTAACAGCCGATTTATGACACTTTAGATTGAAGTTTCTTTTTTCCCCCGCAGGAGTCAAACACCTTAAGGTTTTTCCACTCTGCTTTCACAATTTCCCACCTTCGCCCTTTTTTCCATCCTGCTCCATTTCTACTTTTTGTTCACTGATCTGCAAAGAAATGCAAGAATAGGCCATTCAGCCCTGCCAATCTGTTCGGTCATTCAATCAGATTGTGGCTGTTATACCTCTCTCCCCATGTGCAGCTGTTTTTCAAAGATTGCTAATCATGGCTCTCCACACATCTCCATCTCTAGCAGTCTAAGGTGCCATGTTGCCACAATGGGGCCAGTAGAAGAGGCAAGCCCTAGTAACTGCCTCAGCCAGTACAATATTAAATGGGCACTGCACCTCCATTAAGTACCACTCTCAACCATGAGCTCTACAATTTAAAGATCTTTGCTTAATAAAAAAAAAACTATGAAACTTGGCTTTGAAAATTTCAATTGATCCAGCATCTACAGTTTTTGGGGAGGAAAGAACTGCTGATTTCCACTACCGCGTATATGCAATGAAGTACTTTAGAATAGCATCCTCTTGTTTTAGATTCCCCAGGGGAAGCATCTTATCCAGCTTATCAAATCCTTTTGTCATTTTAAATACTTCAATTAGACGACCCTTAATGTTCTGAACTCAAGGGAATACAACTCAAGTTTATGCAATCTACTCTCAATTCGTCCTGGCCGCAAGGCATGCAGATGTGGCACGAAACAAGCGACACTCTAGAAATATAGTTGGTAGAGACCAAAGAACAATTGCCAACAATTTTACCAATTTCTCTCATGATCCTGAAGATTTTAATTATGAGTTAGTCTCATTTACAAAGGAAACCAGACTGAATTTCCACAACTTTCACAATGAACAGAAAACTCCTCATAATTGGAGTAAACCGAATGGCTCATCTCTGTAACTGCAGTAATCACCATCCTATGATGGCCAAAGAAAAGGCTTGAGAGAGAAAAGAAACCTAACATTAAGGCATCTTGATGCATTTTCTGAATGATTACAGGTCAAGGAGAACTCTAATTACTAAGCCGCTCAAGTCTTATTACAGTGGAACCAGTTCGGTGTCTGACACCACTACCCATGCCATAAATTGTTAAATGAAACCATCACCATAGAAGCACTTGTTCTACCAAACAAGGTGCTGAAAGGATGGAGATGGACATGCAGATGTTGATTTATCTGAGCACTTTATAAAAGACAAAGAAACCACTACTTACTTTTTGCTTTTTAATTTCTTTTTCTAAACACAAATACATTAACAAACAGCATACAAACAGAGGTATCAGTGATTGAAATGGTGCATGTGCTGCAATGGTACATGGTGCTCAGAGGCAGCTTGAGCCTCAACAATGGAATGATTTCTTCATGTTTAAACTTTCCATTCATTAGAAATTTATTTTAAACAAGCGCATTTTTCTTGCTGTCCGAGCTGTTTCTTCAATATTACAATTTCACTTATCGGGCAAGCAAGAGATAAGGAGAGCAAACATGGCCTTTGGAAAGGTGTGCTTGGGAAGGCAGCAGATTCCATGTCAATAATGTCTCACATTCCAGCATATTGTATTAAGATTACAGAATGGTATACATTTCACACAATCAGGCTTCAAAATGAATAGTGGCCTGGATAAACAAGCAACCTAGCATTGGACCAGTTAAAAGCAGGTTGTGTGTCCAACTCTGATGGAAGCTGTTCAAACAAGAGTATACACACCAGATTGAGCTCATGTGCTGATACAATAAACTTCTGCCTGTTTCTCCAGACTCAAAACACCATTGTATACAAAAGCAAAGTTACAATCTTTGAGCCCACAAGATGTTGGCAGGCCAAATGAGGAAATGCTGTGGGCCAGCTGGTCAATTAACATTTAATATTGAACCCTGGCGCACATCAAACTCCTCCAACAAGAATTCATTCGGGGTATTATTAAAAAATAGACAAGAGACACAGCCAAAAAAAGAAACAAAGCTTCAGTCAAACTTTTAGAAGTTTAAATGTTCAAACAGATGCTATGCCAACCATGCTCCATCAGTACTTTGTCTAGTTGGGGAAAAAAAACTACAGTAAACGAGCAAGGTATACAAGTAACAGTGGCTCTTGTAATTCAAAGATTGCAGAACTATGGCAAATCAAGACCGGTAAGTAACAAACTGGTTCTCAGTTTTACTTAAGCAATCACCCACATTTGGTGCCTGTTTGGTCAGATGTTAGAGGCAAACCAGTCGTGAAGTTTTGAATGAAGATGAACACAAATCAGAGCGGGGGAGAAAGAGGAAAGAAAGCACCTAACCTAAGCCTACATTTCTACCAAAATCTAAAAGCAATTACAAAGTTCAGACAATTGCATAAATCTACAAAACATTTAATACTTGTTGAGAACACCCTTCATATTTAACCCATAGATTTTTTTTTATTTTTGATTTTTTTTGAAAAAGAGCTTGGTGCAATGCTCCAACACTATTTTGATAAGTATGAGAGAGTTAGCTCAAAAACTTCATGGTTCAGTAAAATACCACAATTTCCTATTTTTGAGGGATGAAAAAAGAGAGACAAAGTACTGGAGGTTTGGGAATGCAAGGGCACTTTTACTGTTTGAATCAAAATGTTAAGCTGGCTTCACCCAAGATCACTGTGACTTGAGCCAAGTAAAGATTATAACCACGGGTTTTCAGAGATTGATTTGATCATGCAATAACCACAGTTAAGGTCTTCCAACCTTACAACATGGTGAGCAAGGTGACACACTTAAGACATAGAAACACTACATAGTCCCAACCGCACGAGGCCATGCAATAGGCAACCATTACAACCATCAACTTTTTTTGTTTATTGTTTCTTTTCTGGAGGGAGGCGAAGGGGCAGGGTAGGGTTTGTTTGGGTGGGGGCAGACATTAAAATTAGCATGTTTTCTAAAGACATGCTAATTTCATACTCAAAATCCAATGGACTATGAAAAAAAGATATAAAAGTATTGTACAAGTTTACAGCGTCACACCCTGGAATACTGGTTTGTGTTTTTTTTTCATTTTATTTTTGTTGTTTTATCCATCAAAAAATATAAACAAAGAAATGGATGTACCAGTGTTCCAAGGATGTTTTCTTTATTATTCTTTTAGCAAGTGCCTGTTCTGGGTCAATTGGAATGGATGAACAATTAAGGGGATTGACTGTAAATTAGATTTAATTCATGGGGGTGTGGAGAGAAGCAGAGGGGGAATGAGAACAGAGAGATCTCAAGAGATCCCTTGATCAGCTATCATCACCCAAAAGTTTTTTTTTTAAGCTCTGGCCATAATTTTCAACCACGATATCACATCAGATAAGCCACTATCAGAATTTCCAATTGAAAAAATATTCCACAAATTAACAAAAACAAAGCACATAAATTCCCTTTTCTTCCCTGGAATCTGTATCTTCAGCTTTTACTACACAGTCTCGCTCTTCAATGCTGTACATGTGAATGCACTGTTCCAAATAATTATATATCTGGCCAGGGACAAACTTGGAGAGTGCATCCTTAACTCATGATTCCAAAGGCTCCTGAGGCAAGCACTGTTCAAAACTGGACTGCAGAAAGGATTGTTGCTAGTTGAAATCTAAAGAGGCAGCAGGACCTTCTTGAAAGTTACAGTTTACATATATTACTAAATGTTCAATACTGTACACATACAAAAGAAGATACATAAATGTTCACACAAAGGATATAACACTGGTGATTGACAGGATTTTTAGATTTGAAACGCACATTAAGCACAACCAACTCTTGCTTCACGAATGAGAAAGTGGCATTTCTCCTATGAGCACCTGCTTCCTACCAAGTCCCAAGTACACCTTAGGAATTCAGCCACGCTGCTGTTGTTGTGGTCCAATTCATATGTTTAATAACTCAAATGTGAAAGGTAATACTTAAGAGTTTCAACAAGATGTGACACAAGACAGATTGAGTTTTATCACCGTTTATGTAGACCCATTTCTTTCACATGACCAAAATGGCAGTAGCAACAAAATCAGCAACCAATGCCTTCAATGGAATGTACATAAAGGATACACGAGGAACTATGGAATATGATTTAGAAGCAGATAACTTAAAAGCAACTGTCATAGCCAAAAATGGGACTTAGATTGTATCCTATGGCTCAGTGCATTTACTTATACCACACTGGGGAATTAAAACTATAGAAGTAAAATAAGTTTCAGCAAGTCCACTAAATTAATGCACAGACTGGGGGCTCATGCCAACACAACCAAAAACCTTCTCATGCATAATGCTGTCTGCTCAGAGTGAGGAGTTTAACAGACTTATTTCACCCAAAGATCAGGCAAATTCACTCATGTCATGCATAAACAGCCACGCCACATTTTTAATTTTGAAACATGAGGCACTGAAAGAAAACCTAAATCCCTGCGCATGGGAGCATGAATTCAAGAGCAGCCAACAGGTCTGGATCCAATTTAGACTTTAAAAAGATACAGCAGTAAACAGCG